>NC_138883.1:122357296-122978296 GCF_965194825.1 Balaenoptera physalus
TAATGCTCTATTCTTTGGTCTGAGAGGTGATTATGAAGGGATATTTGCATTTTATAACTCATTTTGATGTGAGTTTTTCTGTAGGTGTATTATACTTCAATAAAAAGGACGGGCAATAAGGATCTATGGACCATAAAAGAACTCTACGTAAAGTTAATAAATAGGCTCATGAAGGACTTCTCCAACTTTTGTCTGCACACATTTTTGAAAAACAGCCTTACTGGCATGTAGCTGGACATTTGCTAGTATGCTATTGATCGTTTCACTCGGTTTGAATGCTTTTAATCACATCAGCAAACCAGTCAGCCCCTTCCTCCAATCCCTTCTCCACACAGCCAGAAAGAACTTGAAAAGATGAATTTATGTCATGGCTTTCTCTGCCTGAAACCCATCAGTATTGCACTAAAATTAAACCCAAACTTTTAAGTCTTCATTGTTTCTTTTGGTTCTGCAACTTGTGGCCATGCCCACCTCTGCAGGCTCACCTGGCTCCAGGCTCTCCTAGGTCAGCACTTCAGGCTGAGCCTTCCATCCATCCTCAAACATGCGAGTTGAGTTGATTTCTTCACCCCTTCTTGCACTTGTGATTGACTTTGTCAGAAGAGCTTTCACAGCGCTTCCCCTCCTCCTCCCTTTATTGCAAGTGTCTGCTTCAATCTCACCCCTGCTGAGAAGACTTCTTTGACTTCCCTGTCTAAACTACCCTCCCTCTCATTTTATTGCAGGACCAATTATTTCTTCTGTAGCACTATCATAATCTGTAATAACATTGCCCATCCATCCATCCATCCATCCACCCATCCATCCACCTGTCCATCTGTCCATCCATCCTGTGTATGCTCTCTCTGGAGAATTTAAGTTCTGGGAACTTGCCTGATTTGAATCCCCAGGACCTAGCAAAGTTCAGGGCATGTAATAGCTACTCAGTAAAAGCATGCTGAAGAAATAAATGAAAATTAAAAAGGGAACTAACCATTCAACACATTCCTCTGCTTTATATCTGAGCACTTCCCCCTTTTGTTAAAATCTAAAGTGACTCTTTCTTGAAGAATACATAACTATTGATTTTCATTCAACAAAATTGTATTGAGTCCCTCCTAATTCAGCAGCGTGCTGCACACAGAGGGTACACTAAGATACAGACACTGCCTACGTTTTAGTGGTGGAGTGAGACTCAAATACATTATTGTGATTCATACTGGTTTGTAAAGAAGTTACATAATTGTAAAAAAAAATTATGAAAATGAAAACAATCATCTGTTTTTTTAGTCAGAAACTCAAAGAAACAACCAGAGAAAAAGGCTTAGAAAGGTTTACTGGTAACTATTCTGACCTACCAATTTTTTAAATATTGCTTAATTATTTCAATAATGCAGTTTGTATTAACACCTTTATTCTGTGGTCTAAAAGGAGATCATGTTGTTGAGATGCATTAGCAATGATACAGGAAGTGAGAGTGGGCAGGACCTTCACAGAAACGAACACGGCTGGAAGGAGCAAGGGCTAGCAAACTTGCAAACACACCAGCATTAGCACCAGGAGAAAGTGTTGTGGGGAAGAAGGGACACATGCTCTGATGGGGCTGGAATACCTTCCTTACCGCCTCCTGATAGACAATCTCCCTGCTCTGAAACACACACATCTAGTTTCAACACAGCAGCTACAGGGATCCTGTTAAACTTAAGTTGGATCAAGTCCCCCTGCCCACGACCCTCATCCCATCTTACTCAGAGGAAAAGCCAAAGTCCTACCACGCCTGACAATGTTTTGAATGACATGGCGCTCCCCTCTGATCCCCTCTGCTTCCACCCCCTCTCTGCCCAGTCTCTCCCCTCCCATCCCCTCCTGGCTGTTCCCTGAAAATGCCAGCACTCAACAGCTGCAGGCCTTGCCCATCTCCCTTCTTCCTGGACATCCCGACCCCAAGCCTCCCGGCTCCCTCCCCTCCTCCTCCAGATCTTCACAATCAGCTATTGGTGAAGCCTTCCCAGACCTCCTTCCTTAAATATTCACTGTGGGTCCTCACTGCTTCAAATCCCCCTTCTCTGCTTTATTTGTTCTCTGAAGCCTTGATCACATATATTGCACACATATATGTTGTATTTATTGTCTACTGCTCTCATTAAAATGTAATTTCCATGAGGACATGGAGTTTGTCTATTCATTAATACACAGTGCCTGGCACAAAACAGGTACACAATGCATATTTTAAAAATCAAATTGAAATGCAATGAGTTCTATATTTCAAAGGATGTTTCTTACTTGTTCTTCAGCTCTTCTATCTAGAGGAGTTTTCAGGATGTCTAGTGTATCCTATCATGGAAAATCTATGGCATGTTTTCTATATAGAAAGAAAAACTGGTGGCCTTTAATCAGTTTGGAAAACTGTCAATGGATTGTTCATCTCTAAGCAAAGGAAATCCAACAGCATCAGGTTAGAAACAATCAGACTTATTTGTTCTTTTTTGCTTTTAAGTTTAAATGCTAAAACATTTTGTACCCAGAGACTAATTAAGAAATGTATCTGCTCCCTGTAAAGGCTTAATAAAAATGTAAATGGTAATAACATTAATGGTAGATTAATTAAACATTCTAAAACAGAGAAGGAATTTTGGAAGTGTTTAAAGTTACTGACAAGACACTTGCAGATAGGGAGTCGGGTGATTCACCCACATTTTAAAGTAAGTTCCATCTGTATCACATCCAATAAAGTTGCTACTTGTTTCTATATAATCAGTGTGTGTGGCGTATGCATGCTCACATGTGTGTATGTGTGCCTGTGTATTCTCTTGAGATAATCAGGATGCAATATGACAGTACAAAATGAGATGGTTTTACAATGGGGGAGAAAGTGCTAGAACAATATCATTAAGTTCCGGCAAAGTCAAAGGCGATGCTGCTTCACATGCATGTTTTGTAAGAACGTGGAGCCTCTGGGCTTCGAATTCTGTCCTGTGCAAAGTAAGTGGCCTCAGGCTGCTCCTTCCACTTTGGTGTTCCTGCTCCATCAATATCCCTTTCATACTCTCCTCCCTCACAGTCTTCATCCACCATTAGCCTTTTACAGCATTTTTCAAGAACAAAAGTTGAAATCGATTAAAAAAACCTAACTCATTTTCTCCAGCATCATTTGGGAAAGACATTCATTACTCTGTCCAACACAAAACAAACTAATGATTTTTCTATCCATGTGATCATTACTTAGTTTCCATTTTCTGCCCATACAATTAAAATTCTCCCTTAAATTAACAGAGGCCATTGAGAAGTCACAAAGCCCAGTGACAGCTGCTGTACACAGCTTGCCTGTGTCCTGAGTTGAAGGCAAACGCTCTGCCCATCAGCCTCCGCATTAACGCTGAGGCTCCCTGAGGTTAGGACCTGTGTCTTTGTCATCAGATTCCCCACTCCTAGTAGAGCATCTGACTTGAAGGAGGTGCTCAGCAAAAATCTGTTGACCAGCTGACTGAGTGAATCAATAGATAACTGAGAAGAGGTGGGATCGCGTGTGTAAATGGTAGAGGAAGGAAAGTTCCACCAGCACACAGGAAGGCCTCAGCCTGTGGCAAAACCTCATGGTCCCTTCCACGGATGCTGGGCATTGAGCCCAGACATGCCATGGGCTGCAAAATGCCCTGCAGTCCCTCTGAGATCAACAGAGGGAGGGGAGAAAGTGGTTCACCCAGAACCCCCTGACAGGAAGCGGGGGAGGGTGTGGAGGTGGAGTCTGATGGGCAGGGAGAGGGTGGCACCAAAAACACCCTGAGTTCCTTCTATTTCAGCAACCCTGAAACGGCTGTGACGTTTCTGAGGCTGACATAACGCCCATTTTGAGAAAACTGGCCTGTCCCGGGACTCACAATGAGTATGTATTCTGTGGCTGTTACCCAAGGCGTCTTGGAGGATGTTCCTGGATTTCCTGGAACATGGCAGCTCCGCCTGGATGTCCACTAGCTGGCCCCCAAAGTGCTCCCTGGCTGGAAATTGCAGGCATGCAAACCTGCTTCTGAATGCACTTTCAACTTAGCAAATGCATAGCCACGCGGCACGGAGTGACAGTCTGCACGGAGCGGTGGCCCCGAAGGCCATGGTGGGACAAGGTGTGGGAATGCCGGCTTGAAGGCAGCCTGCAAGGGGGAAGCTGTGGCCCAGGGAGAGTGACCAGAAGTGGCCCGGCTGCCACCAGCCAGGGAGCACGAGGACACCAGAGAGTTAAAGTTTGTTACAGAGAATTATAGTCTTCTCAGAACCTGTTCCCTGTCATCCCTTGTGGTTATTATTATTTCTTAATCACTTCAATTGCATGTGATCATGTAAAAATAAAATCAATTATGTGGGGCAAAAACAAAACTCTTCCTGCACTGGGGTCCACTCCTGACTGCAGAGGAAATCAGTCAAGAGCGTGTCAGGGGCTGCCAGCACTGCTGGTGCCGGGCTGCTGGGGGGCAACACTGGGGCTGCAGGATGCTGGGGCAAAAGGACCCCAGCATGACCTCGTCCACGCCTCATCTTACAGGACCCAGGGCTTTCAGCTGGCTGTCTAAAAGGAAAGTTCTGGATGCCTCGCCTGACTGTCCTGGCAGCTGTGACTCCAATCCCGGTGCTCCTTGACAGCAGAGCGGTTGGGAAGAGGGCAGGGAAGATGCAGATGGTCAGTGGTTCCCAGAAGCACCTCAGCACTTACCAGGACAGTGAAGCCCACCACGGGAGGCAGGCCCGTGGGGGAGAAGTCGGGAGGGTGATGGGGAAATGGAAGACAAAGGATGCAGGAGAACAAGAGCGGGTGGGAAAAGAGGCAAGGATAAGGGCCTTGTCTAGCTATCTTTGCCTGCATGGGCAGAAACGGCTGGAGGAAAAATTCCTGTAAGTGGGCTTGCTGGGTCAAAATGGAATTAGATGTTACATTTAGATAGATAGATACTTAGACAGATAAATGACCCATCACGAATCACAGCCCAGTTTATATACCACCACCCACTAACCACGTGAAGGCTTAGCCCCCGGCACCCACACCAAGACTGAGTGTCTTTACTCTTTTAAATATTTGCCAACCTGGTGAACAAAACGTGGTACCTCAGACTTTGTTTTTGCTTTTCTTTATTTCCTTAATTTGCATTTCCATGATTACTCATGGAATTGATGAACTTTTCACTTGTATATGGACCATTTGTATTTCTTCTGTGAATCTCTTCTGTATATTCTCTGATTAATTTTACTTGTTTAATTTTCTTATTGATTTGAGGCACTCTTTGTGGATCATGGATATGCAACTTTTAATTCATTTCCCATGATTGGTTGCTTGTCTTTTCATTTTTTATGATGACTTTCATCTACAGAAGTTGAAAATTTAATGAAATAAAATCTGCTATTTCTCTTGTATGGCTTGTGAGCTTGGTGAGCTTTGTGACTTGCTTAGACTACCCTTCCCCCAAGTAAACGCTATTCTCTGATATTTCCTTTGAATAGTTCTTGTAGTTATTTCCCCCAAATGCTCACATGCTAACGCATCTGGAATTAACATCTGTAAGTGGTAAGAGACTGAGCGAGGCAGTTGCTTCCACTTGGATGGCTATGTGTTCCCACACAGTTAAGTGGTGTATCTTTTCATCCCTGATTTAAAATATCTCATTTATCACATACACACAAAGATGCCTTTGATGCAGCCCTAAGGACACAAGGAGTGCGTAGTGGGAGCCATGGTGGGGCAGGCGACGGCTTCAAGGAACTGAGAGTAAGTTGAATGTGTTTGTAGTTCTGTGTGCGATTGTGTGGTTCTGTGTGTGTCTGTAGATGTGGTTGTGTGTGTGTGGCTCTATGTGTGGTATGTGCTTGAGTGTATGGGGGTTGTGAACGTGTGGGGCTGTCAGGGGACTGTGTGTGTGTGGTGTGTGTGGTTGTGTGACTGTGTGTGGTTTAGTGTGTGCATAATTGTGTGTGCAGCTGTGTGGTTGCGTGTGTGTGGATAGGTTGTGTGTGTGTGAGAGGCATATGATTGTGTTAGTAGTTGTGTGCGTGTGGTTTTGTGTGTGTATGTGGTTGTGTGTGTGTGGTTCTATACATGTGAGTGTGTGTATGTGAGTTATGTATGCGTGGGTTTATGGGGGGGGCTATGTGTGTGGTATGTGTCTTGTGACTGTGTGTGGTCGTGTGGTTCAGTGTGTGTGGATATGTTGTGTGTGTGAGGGGTGTATGATTGTGTTAGTAGTTGTGTGTGTGGTTTTGTATGTGTTCTGTGGTTGAGTGTGTGTGACTGTGTTAGTAGTTGCATGTGTGTGTGTTTCTATGTGTGTGCATGCTTATGTGTGTGTGGGTTGTGTGTGCTGTGTGTGTGGTCGTGTGACTGTGTGAATGTTTGTGTGGTTGAAGGGGTGTGTGTGTGTGTGTGTGTAGTTGCATGTGCAGCTGTGTGGTGTCAACTAACTTGTCTCTTTAGTCCACGGGTCTGCAGACTCAGGGAAGCTGCATCTGGCTCTTACAAGGTGACCGGAATTACAAAGAATCCCTGACCTTCAGGCTGAGGGGACATTATTTTTCTCACCGGGAGCAATTCATTGGATATTTGCATGGGAAGACAACTGAGCCAGATCTTTGGTGAGCAGAACTGCCCTGCGGCAGGCAGTGACCCTGCTCACTAACCTCCGCGTTTCTCCTGCTCCCAGGCACCAAGCAGAAGGGCATCCCTGGCCCCCAGAAGCGACGTGTGGACTTATAAGTTGCTTTGGTCAGTGACACGTGAGGAGAAGTGACAGGTGTCATTCTGAGTGGATGCATCTCATTGTCGGTCCTTCTCTTATTCCCGCTGCCATGCCTGGTGACCTTCCAGACGGCCGCGGCTCTATCAGCGTGAGGGTGACGTGGAGCAGGCTCCCAGCACAGCAGACCTGTGACACAGACCTTGCAGGTGACGCCCCTGAGATCTGGGGGCTGTTAGTCACTGTGTCTAACTTTACTGTGCTTCACGTTAATTGCAGTATGTGCATGTGCGTGTGGTAATATCTTTATCCTTCATTGTACTGGAAGCTCCAGGAAGGGCTGGGCAACGTCTGTTAATCTCCATTGGGAACCAGTAGTTGGCCCATTATCTGGCACACAGACACCTAGAAAGTGTTGAATAAGGATAAACATATTGTTTATTGGATAAATAGATAATTGAAGTTTGTAGCTGTGATGCCCATAGGTTAGCAAAACAGCATGGACTCTTGGGCCTGGCCTGTGCCCTAACTCTGACACTGAGTGTCGTGAGAAGGAAGAGGTAACAGCAAGGAAGTTCAGTGCCCAGTGCATGGCGGGCAACTGGTTACAGTCACCAGTGGTCGCATTACAACTGAAGCTTGAATTTAGGGTAGCAGGGAAGGCGAGGACAACAGGCTGAGAACAGGGGTTGCTGAATGTGGCCCTTCCATGTTTTTTGTTTTAAAGTTAAAACAGCATAATAGATCTGACACCTAGTGTACCTTCAAGGGCATTCCATATGGTGCCCGGAGAGAAAAAAAAAGTACAGTTGAAATTGGGTTTTGGGACTTCCCTGGTGGCGTAGTGGTTAAGAATCTGCCTGCCAATGCAGGGGACATGGGTTCGATCCTGGGTCCGGGAAGAGCCCACATGCCGTGGAGCAACTAAGCCCGTGCACCACAATTACTGAGCCTGCGCTCTATGGCCCGCGAGCCACAACTACTGAGCCCATGCATCGCAACTACTGAAACCAACGCGCTCTAGGGCCCATATGCCACAACTACTGAGCCTGCATGTTGCAACTACAGAAGCCCGCGCACCTAGAGCCCGTGCTCCGCAACAATAGAAGCCGTTGCAATGAGAAGCCCACGCACCACAATGGAGAGTAGCCCCCGCTCACTGCAATTAGAGAAAGCCCGTGCACAGCAACGAAGACCCAACACAGCCAAAAATAAATAAAATTAAAACAAAATAAAATTGGGTTTTATTTTCATTCTGTACTTTCACACTTTAATCCCCTGCTTCCTGTACCCTTAATCCCACCTCACTTGCATTCCTGGTGGGAGCTGGCTCCTGTGCCTCCCCCAGATCACAAGCACCCTCCCATCAACACAGCTCACCCCCTCCCTGGGCCACAAGGCCTCCTCCAAAGCCCTGTCACAGTTCCAGCCTCCCATCCATTGTCTTATCTCTCAAGCCTGTCGTCCACATCTGCCCCACCACTTTCCTCTTCATGTGCACATCCTCAGCCCTCTGTCCTTTGTTTTCTACGTTATTTCTCCCACTGGGTCTCATGTGCTGTATATTCTCTTCACTCTCCCATGATACCAATGATCCCTGCCATGGAGTGAATGTTTGTATCCCCCCAAATTCACATGTTGACATCCTAACGTCCATCGTGATATTAGGAGGTGGGGCCTTTGGGAGGCAGTTATGACCCTCATGACCTATTAGTGTCCTTATAAGAAAAGACCTGAGAGAGATGATCTCTCTCTTTCTGACACATGAGGACACAGCAAGAAGGCAGCCGTCAGCAAACCAGGAAGAGGGCGCTCACCGGAACCCAACCCTGATATTGGACTTCCAGCCTCCAGACTGTGTGAAATACATTTCTACTGTTTAAGCCCCCGAGTCTGTGGTATTTTGTTATAGCAGCCTGAACTGACAGAGATTATTTCTTGTACTTCAGGTTCTTGCTGTTAAGGTATTTTATTCTTCTTTTCTCCTCCAGGTCCCTGTCTCCCACTGCTTTTGATGCTGGTTCTCTGCCTTCTCCCACTGCCCTGCTGTGGGCCACTGTCATGCCTTGCTTGGGAGAGTTCATCCGTCCATTTCCCAGGCTTCAAATACCCTCTATGTGTCTGACTCTGAAACGTCTACCTTCCAGCAAGCCTACCAATGCTAACTCAGTTCATTCTTCGGTTATGTGCTGGGGAATTTTATTTCCTGGAGCACACAATGCAGTAACCATACCAGACAACATGGTGTCAAGTGTGTTTCCTGCAAAGGGGCAGGCAGTGGGCTTGGAGGAGACGACCTGGGTTAAATCCCAACACTGCCACTTCTGATCTGCATGACTCTGGGCAGGACATTTAGACTTTCTAAAACTTGGTGTTCCTATCTCCCACGTGGGGGTAACTCATGGGGTTGCTGTCATCACACAGAGTGAGCTTCACAGGGTCCGTGGGTAGGATGGTGACGGAGGTGATGAAGGAAAGAACAGAAAGGACCATGGACAGTTCAAACTCAGTTCAAGTTGATGCCCTCTGCACTGGAGCAGAACACAGCAGCTCCTTGGCTGAGTCACGGAAATGTCAAAGGTAAAAATTAAAAAAATATATAAACCTAAAATATATTCAGGACTGGCTCCAAGATCCTCTTTTCTTCCTAATGGTTGAGGTTATCTCTTTAAGGGTTTCAGTGGCTGTGTGGCACTGGACGACTGGCATAGCACATCTGTGCTATAATTTGACCGAGCTGTGGTTCAAGCCCCAGAAATTGATTTATCAGTTTAAATATCATTACTATTTGATGTTGTAGCCAAATGCAGTTGGATCATTCCCATTTTTACTCTTCTGTAAGCGAGACTCCCCTTTTACGTTCCTATAGAGGTTTTCCATAATCAGAAGTTGGGAGATGTATCCTGATTTTGCATTTTAAAGGAGTAAGATAAGCACACAGATATTTACAGCAGCTTATTCATAATTGCCAAAACTTAGAAGCAACCAAGATGTCTATATTCTACAGGAGGTGACTGGATAAATAAACTGTGGTATATCCAGACAAGGGAAAATTACTAAGCACTAAAAAGAAATGAACTATAAAGACAAAGAGGAACCTTAAATGTACCTTACTAAGTGAAAGAAGCCAATCTGGAAAGGCTACATCTTGTATGATTTCAACTATGTAATGTTCTAAAAAAGAAAAACTATGGAGACAATGAAAAGATCAGCGGTTGCCAGGGGTTAGGAGGCAAGGAGGGATGAATAGGTGGAGCACAGAGGATGTCAGGGCAATGAAACTATTTGTATGATACTATAATAGGGGACACATGTCATTATACATTTCTCCAAAACCATAGGATGGACACCACCATGAGTGAACCCTCACGCGAACTATGTATTTGGGGTGATTATGATGTGTCAATGTAGGTTCATTAATTGTAACAAATGCACCGCTCTGGTGGGACATGTTGATAATGAGGCCCCTATACATGTGTGGGGCACGAGGGTATATGGAAAATCTCTTAAACTTGCTGTGAGTGCCCTAAAAATAAAGTCTATTAAAAAAAGATTAAGATCGATGTGGTGATGTCGTGCTCTCCTGGGCTGGGCCTAAGTTGTGCCAGACGAGGGACGGACAAAAAAAAAAAAAAGATTAAGATAGGAAATTATTCCCAATGAAAAAGTACATACATCATCACATAGACACAGATATTTCCTTTACAGTAACCCTTCTCGAACATGCTCTAGTCCTTCAGGGAAGGAGAGTCTGTAGCAGGTCAAGCTCTCTTCTCCTATCTTTCTGGAATTTCTTCTTTGACATTAAAATTGCATCAAAAAACAGACTAAGTAGCCCCTCAGCCCCTCACTCACTCCAAGGCCCCATGTTCTTATGTTCATTTTCTTTGCTCAACCACTCAGACACACAGAACACATGGATTCAATGGAATTTTTTAAACTTCAGGAACCTCAGAGGCACATCCTACTATCTTAAGAAGTCGCTCCTGACGGCTCTGGACATGTGGGCTTGATATTTACTCCGCACCTCTGGGCTGGAGATAATTGTGAGACAATGAGGCTCAGAGAAGACCCAGTCTGGCCCGAGGGGTCAAAAAGGAGCCTGTCTTGTCTCCCAGTTCAATGTGCTTTGCATTGATCATAAGGGTTTCACCCTTAGATCAAGGAGAGGATAAATTCAGTGGTGTAACTTCAACTTAGTAAACTAACTAAAACACACGATTCAAGTTAGAAAGCTGTTCATGACATATGGCTAAAATCACCAAAAGTGGGTTCTTGCAGTGCACTCCAGCTACCCGGAAAAGTCACTCTGTGAAGTTCTGAGGCACATCCAACAAACATGCTCTTGACATGCTAACTTTATAAAGGTGACTCTCCCAACTGCATTATGCACCTTCATAAAACATTATGGGAAAATGTTGCATTAATAAAGCTAGATTTAGTCTAATGGCTGCATTTTGCTTTCCTTTCCCCCACTTCTAAGTATTTCTCCCAGTGCTTTTCCCCATAGAATACTTGCTTCTTGGGTCACACTCCATTTTCTTGGTTGTGTTTTCCTTTGGGTATCAGTCTACATGTTTTGCTGTGGTTGCAATAAATCTCACCTGAATGGCAGCCCAGAATCCTCCCCTCAACCACTGGCACAATCACTAACTGCTCTGATGGCAGCCAAAACCAAGAAGTGTCATTTGCTCAGTGTCTCAGCTTGCCACGGTGGGCTCTGGCATCCGAGTTTCAATTCTCACTCATGATCCTGCTGGCTGCGTAAACGTGGCCAAGTGGGTGATTTGTCTGAGCCCTGCCTTCTTTATATCTCACCTCCTTGGACTGCTGAGGGTGAAATGGGATAAACCCCAGGGGTTCATCACAGAGCCCAGGGCAGAGTGGGTGGATAATGGTGATGACGACATCTGCTGGCATTCCCTCCCCTGAGCCCAGCACATTCTGGCTCTTTGTGACCCCAGCCACACCCCCAGACTCACTGTGAGCCACTCATTCTCTGGGTCCCCACAAAAAGGATCTTGCTTTTGCCCGATGTTCTTCCTACCCTCTGCCTCCTTTCGCACAACTTTCATGTCCTGCCCCTCTGCCTGGCTCATTCCTATTGACCTTTCAGAATTCATCTTAAACACTGCTTCCTCCAGGAAGCCTTCCTGGGCTGCATCAACCAGGTCAGGGCAGCCTCCTGCTCTCTGCTCTGAGTGTGCCTTTGACTCATCAGGGAGCAGAGATCACATCTGTCTGGTTCACCACTGTCTGTCCAGGGCATACCGAATGGTCAACCACTATCTGCTGGAACTGTCACCTTGGGAGTCAACTGTAGACGGACGCTGTCAGAGTTCTCTCAAAAAAAGAACTCTGGACTCAAGGCTCAGCATCTGAAAGGCAATCAGGAGTAAAGAGACGCCAGCAGGCCCTTCAGACCCAGCCCATCCAGAGGAGGACGGAAAGCCACTGGGCGTGGAGACAGCACAGCAGAGAAACACCGATCTTGCGTCCCAGGGGACGACAACATCATAAAAACGCTGTTTCAAAACAAACGCAGAACTGGAATGCAATGTCAACCAGAGCTCCAATGTCATATGTGGGGGAACAGAATGCAATTATTTTGAAGTGTAAAATATGAACTGATAAGAATAGTAGTAACATGAATAAAAACAGTGAACATTTTTATACTTCTGGGCTGCAGTGGCATTGGGTGAGGGTATAAAAAAGTATCAAGACTGAACACAACTTGATAATTACAGACACCAGGCGATGGACCCAGAGGGATTCAGTATACTACTGTTCTGTATACATTTATAGAGGTTTAATATTTTCCACAGGCAGATGTTAAAATTTTTAAGGAACATAAAGTCAGCAGAAAACCAAAAAGAGGCACTGTCCTAAGCTCTTCACATCTATTTACACATTTCCAAGAGCAGACAAGAAAACTGAAGAACAGAATAATAGTCAGGGAGGGTTTGTCTTACCATAAAGGTGTGCTAATCAATGCATTATGATACCAATGTACGCCCACCAGGACCTCAGTTCCCAGGGAAAAGAGTAGTTCATTTAGTAAATGGAGCTGGCAGAAAACAAACTTATACCCTATCCCACCTACAGAAATAAATTCCTGGTAAATTAAAGACATAAATGTAAAAAAATGTAACTGTAAATATACCACAAGAAAATGTATTAAACTATTTAATAGTTGTATGACTTTGGCATGAGGAAGACCTTTTTAAACAATGCAAGATATCCAGTAATTACAAAGAAAATAATAAAAATACTTAACAAGATAATATTTCAAAATATGGCAAAAAACAAACATAAAAAGGTATCTATAGACTTAGAAAGATAGTTGTAACACATATTTCAGCAAAGTGCTAATATCCCTCTAAAAAAACTATTAAGATAAAGACAAATGACTCAACAGAAACTCATGCAAAAGACATGAAGAGGCAAAATACAGAAAAATAAAATCCAGAACGCCAAAAATGCGTAAAAAAGATGTTCACTCCAAGCAGTACATGAACTGCTCCTGAACAAACAATGCAAATTTCCAACACCATATCATTTTCAGACAGACTGGCAAAGAAGCTGGTGATGAAATCCACATGCAAAGGGACTGAGGGAACTCTGCACACTTTTGCATTTTTGGTGGGAACGTAACTTTCTAAGCCCTTTGGGGAAAGTTATCTGAAAACAGCAATTCAAGTTCAAAATATAAGAGCTTGTTGACATAGTGGTCCCATTTTGGGAAATATATCTTACAGAAATAAAAGCGGTAGTATATTAGAAAGTGTTCAATAATATCTGATAAAGAATTCTGAAGTGGCAGAAAACTGGAGAAAATCAGAATTCTTCTCAACAGAGAATAACTGGATAAACTGGATGGGTTTTTATGTTTAAAAAAGATAAATCAGACTTGATTTGTTGATCTGGAAGAACATACGTGACACACAGTCTGCCAAGGAAAGGAAGCTTCAGAGTAACATGGATTACGTGGAATCACTGACATCTGGTTGTAGAAACAAGTGCAAAAGCCTCTTCTATATTTATCAATAGGAGCGCAGGTGCAGCTAGCAATGTATACAATATCTATTAGCAAAGGGAAGTATAAATTGGGTGGCATTATTAACATTTTAAAAATGCTTTTCACTGTTTCACTGGCTGGAAAACTTCTATTACATTTGTGATAAAAAAAATTTGAGAGCATTTCTGCAGAAAATGACGATTTACCAGAGAAGCCAAGTAACAGGAGAATTTCAAGGAAGCAATAATTGGTTAAGGAAGAGCCAATAAAGGCTGAGCCTCAGGAGAAGGTGGGCAAGCCCTGGTACCCCAGAACAGGCACAGGGGGAGGAGGGGGCAGGGTGTGGGGCAAATGATGAGGATTCCATGGTGTCGGAGGCCACTGCTGTAATCATTAACTTCCAGCTCCGTAACTAGCATCCTCACTGTAAAGTGCGGAGGTGAGGAATGTGGTTGAATGCAGACCTAGCCATAGAGGAGGGGAAGGTTTACCAGGGCTGCTCTAGGCCCCTGGACCACCCCAACAGTCCACCACAATTTCAGAGGGTCCTAGAGGCAACCTGATAGAGCAACACAGTGAGCCCTATAACCTGGGCAATCTGGGAAGACTATCTGCCCACCTGGAAGATACCAACAGCTTTCCTGGGAGGAAAGGACCAGTGCTGGGCCACTGTTGAGGCCCTTTACTGTGGCACACGCAGGCACTGTCAGCGGCGTACCTCTGCGATGTGCTGTGCATCGTGAGCCTTGAAGTCCAGCCCAACCGAAAGCATAACCCCAACAAGATGATGTTTCCTGAAACAGGATGCAGAGCCCAACTCCTGCCTGCCTGCCTGTGGCATGTGACCCCCACAGACAGACCCTGGTCCAGAGAGGCGCAAACACGATGCGTGGATATCAGGGCAGGCCCCGCACCTGCATCATTTAGCCTTTGTGCTCCGACAGTCTGGGGGCGGAAAAGCCAAGAAGCCGTCCTAGTTTTAACACTATTTGAATTGTTCCTCAGATGAGGATTTTAAACTTCCATTTACACCTCCCAGGCTCGCTGAAATCACTCCCACACTCATGCCAGACTCCCACAGATGCCACATTGATGTGATTGGAAGCTGAGTGCAGTGGTCCCTGGGGAAGCTGCGGACTGCTGGGGAGGGGTGCTTGCCACCGGGTGGGGGCTTCAGAAAGACCAGGGACTCGTAAAAACACTCATTCCGGAGGAGCAGCCCAGACTTATCAAAGGGAAACTTCTGAGTGTGGGGTCTATAAGTACCAGAGGTATTTTTTTGCCATTTACCTGGAACCAGTTGTCTTTGGAAGCCAATGAAGGCCCTCATCACACTGCTGAGTGTGTGAAGCCAATGTAGGAACTGATAAACACCCGTGCGTTGGCTGATTTCTATCAAAAGGAGAATTCGAGGCCCTGCGTCTCAGTCACACACTTCAAATACTGGATTCAGTTCCCCACAAAACAACTTGAGTTTTCATCCTTGCCTGTCCCCTTCCTCAAAAAGCAAACAACCCCCCCCCCCAAAATGAAAAACACACAAAAAACAAAACTTAAAGTAAATAGAGTATCTTAAAAGTGTTCACAGGTCATTGTAAAGTCCAGGAGGAAGATAACAGCGTTGGTTAACTTTAGGCTTTGAATAGTAAAGTATGCACGCTGTCATTTCCATGGTAACGTTAAAATAAGAGACATAAGTGTTTATAACTTTCAAATAACTAAAAGGGAAAAAATGCAATTCCCACATTTGTTCACCAGTATCTTCTGAGTGCCTATACTGGGCCAGGCTCTGTTACAGGGCCTTGAGATGTGCTCCTGAACAAAATGGGCAGAAACCCTCCTGGGGCTTCTTTCTAACAGAGGCAGAGACACAAACACATGGCACCATAATCGGCAGGGTGACAGAAGGGGGCTGACCACTGTGAGAGAATAGGACAGGGTCAAGAGCAGGTGGAAGGCGAGGGGTGGTCAGGGCAGGCCTCACGGAGAAAGTGATTCTGGAACAAGGGCTTGGAAGAGGTTAGCCGTGTGCCTGGCAGCGTGAGAATGTCCAGCCCTGGAACAGGCTGGAGGGGCCCTGTCTTGTCAGAGGACCTGCAGGCGGTCAGGTGTCTGGAGCACATGGAGCAAGGGCAGTGGGCAGCGCTGAGGCCCATGCACCGCTGTCAGGGAGCAGGCGCCGGAGGCCTCCATGATCCCCTAAGCCCCATGGACAGTCCACGCAAGGAGCCAAGGCAGACTTTGGAGGGAGGGGAAACTGGCTGATATGCAAAGAGGCTCGCTTTGGCTGCTGCTTAGCAAGCAGATGGCAGGGGGGAGGGCGGGGAGTGGGAAGAAGGACAGAAGCAGGGAGATGAGTCAGTAGGCCACAGCCTTATCCAGAGGAAGGAGGAGATGGTCTGGGCGGGACAGCAGCAGTGGGGGTGGTGAGAAGGGGTTGAATTCTTGATATATTTTGAAAAATCGATTTTAAAAAGAATCCAAAAGAAGGCAATAAACAAGGCAGGGGGCGGGGGAAGCAGATGTAAAACAAGTAGAAAGCACAAGATGAGATGAATAGATTTAAACCTAAATGTGTCACTAATTAAATTAAATGTAAAGACACCAGATGCTCCAGTTAAAAGCAATAAATTGGCAGACTGAATACACAATTCAACAATATGCTATTTATAAAAGCCTTCTAACATGTAAAGATACAGAAAAGATAAAATTTTAAAGGTAAGGTAAAAAATACACTATGCAAATTATAATCATCAGAAAACGGGTATAGCTATGTTAATATTAGAGGTAGAAGCATTTACTAGTGATAAAGAGAATTACTTCCTAATGATCAAGTCAAATATAAGAGTGGGGACATAAAAAATTTGAATGTACTTTTGACAAACTTCACCTAACAGACATATAGAATTATATTCCCAAGAGCTGCAGAATATAAAATGTTTTTGGTGTGCATGGAACATTTGCAAAATATTTATTATATTTTGGGACTTAAAGCATATCACAAGAAATTTCAAAGGATGAATTCACACAGACAATGTTCTCTAAGGAAACAATTAAGTCAGACAGATAACTAGCAAATTCCCATATAGTTGGAAAATTTAACACATACAAATAACCATAGGATTTACTTCAAAACGATATAGGAGGTTGGGGTAGCTGTAGGGAAGGGTATAGAAAAAAACAAGATTGGCCACGACTGGATAATTATAAAAGCTGGGTGACGGGTACATGGGGATTCATTATACTATTCTGTATACATTTATAGGTATTTTATATTTTTCATAGTTAAATGTTCAAAAATATAAGTAAAATAAAGTCAATGGAAAAAATCACTATGAAAAATAAAATGAAATAAATAACCCAAGAGTGAAAGAAATCACAACTGAAATAATATTTTGAACTAAATGAATCAAAATCCTTGTGGGATACAGTGGGATACAGTAAAAGCAATAGTTAGAGGAAGTTCGATAGCTTTTAGTGTATAATGAGAAAATAAAAAGGACCAAAAATTCATGAGCCAGCAGCCATTTCAGTAAGGTAGAAAAAATTAGCAAAATAAGCACAAAAAAATTAGAAGGAAGACAATAATAAAGACCAAAACAAATAGATGGTAGATAGGATCAACAAAATCAACCATTAGTTTTATGAAAAGAATAATACTACTGATAACCTTCTAATAAGAATACTATGCAAATAAATTGGCAAATATAGACAAAGTGGAAAAATTCCAAAAAAATGAAAATAAAAATAAAATTACCAAAATTCACTTTAAATAATAGAAAACCTGAGTAGTCCTATAACTGTTAAAAAATTAAATTAATAGACAAATATTATTCTTTTTCTAAAAAAGAACCTCCAGGCCCATATGGTTACCTCAACAAAATGAAGAAATAACTTAGTATTACAAAATCTAATCGAGGGTACAAGAATAAGAGGGTACAATTCTCAACTCATGTTATGAAGCTGGCACATAAATTCAGTATGAAAATGTGACAATGGTAGTAAGAGGGAAAGAAGAATAAAACATTACAGGGCAATCACAGTCACAAATATTGATGATATACATTTATTATATAATATGAAGACAAACTTGGGTTTGTCACAGGAATGCAAGGATGGTTTAGCATTATAAAAAATGACCACATCAATGGATTAAAGGAAAAAATGAATCAGATAATCATATTTTAATACATGTATGCAGAAAAAGCATTTAAAACACTGAAGAAATTTCTTTAACCTGATGAGTTTCCTTAAAAAGAGAAAAAGCACAAATATTCATATTTGTAAAATGCCAAAAGCTTTTCCTATCACAACAAAATAAAACTAAATCCAAACATAAAAATAATTAAATTAAATGTTAAAGGACTATACTCAAGTTGCTCATAGATCATTCATTTCAATTAGAAGTCAGAGATTGTTGTACTATATAAAAAACCAAGACCTGGGCTTCCCTGGTGGTGCAGTGGTTAAGAATCCACCTGCCAATGCAGGGGACATGGGTTTGAGCCCTGGTCCAGGAATATCCCACATGCTGCGGAGCAACTAAGCCCGTGAGCCACAACTACTGAGCCTGCATTCTAGAGCCCGCAAGCCACAACTACTGAGCCCACGTGTTACAACTACTGAAGCCTGCGTGCCTAGAGCCCGTGCTCCTCAATAAGAGAAGCCACAACAATGAGAAGCCCGCGCACCGCAACAAAGAGTAGCCCCCACTCACCACAACTAGAGAAAGCCTGCATGCAGCAATGAAGACCCAACACAGCCAAAAATAAACAAATGAATTTATAAAGAAAAAATTAAAAAAGCAAGACCCAACTCTATGCTAACTATAAGAGAATCATTTTAAATATAAAGACACAGGTAGCTTGAAAGTAAAAGCATGGAAAAATATATACTATGCAAATTGTGAGCACAAGAAAGCTGGAATGGTTGTATTAATATCAGGCAAAATAGACTGCAAGAAAAAAATGTATTACTAGAGACAAACTTTTCATTATGATGAAAACATCAGTTCATCAGGAAGATGTAACAATGATATATATAAATATACAACTTTAAAATACATAAAGTAATATATAAGACTAAAAGTAGATATAGGCAAATCCATGACCATAGTGGATGATTTTAATATCTCTTTCTCATGGAATTGCTAGAAGAACTAGGTAAAAAAAAATTAGGAAGCATACAGAAGATCTGAACCACACCATCAAGAAATGACTCAACTGTCATTTTCGGAACACTCAGCCTGCAGAATATAAATTCTTTTCAGGTGCAAAAAGAACACTCATCTCTTGGTGGACAGGCCATACACTGAATCACAAAATGTGTCTCAAGAAAATTCAAAGTGCTGAAATACTATAGAGTATATTCTGTGACACTAATGGAAGTAAATTGGCAATCACTACCAATACAACGTCAAAAAATTCTCAAATATTTGGAAACTAACACACATGTAAATAATTCTTATGTCAGAAAGGAAATCACAGGAAATTTAGAAAATATTTCAAATTGGAAGATAATGAAAACATACCATATCAAGATGGGACAAAGGAGAAATCACAGAGAAGTTAGAAATACTTTAAATTCAAAAATATGAAAAACATTATGAAAATGTTGGTGATGTAAACTGCTTTGAGTAAAATTTATAGTATTAAACATATATAAGAAAAGAACAAATGCTTAATATTAATGACCTAGCTTTTCACCTTAAGTATCTTTTATAAAAGATAAGCAACTCAAAATCAAAATAAGCAGAAGGAAACCACAAAGAGCCGAAAACAATGAAAAAGAAAATAAAGAAAAAAAAAAACAAAAGAGAGAGAATTAAAGAAACTAAACTTTGGTTCCTTGGAAAGGTTAATAAGATTGATAAACGTCTAGCAAGATTAATAAGAGAGAGTGAGAGAGAGTGAGAGAGAGGAGAGGAAATAAAAGGGGGCTAGAACCTCAGGTTCTACAGACATAAGAAGGATAATAAAGGAATATTACATATAATTATTATAATAAATTAGATAATTTAGATGAAATGGACACATTTATTTAAAAACATAACAACAAAATGTGACATAAGATGAAACAGAAAATCTGAACAGCATATTTTATTCTGAATCTGCATCTAACTATTAAGGAAATGTATTCATTATGAAAATTCTTACTTTATTTTTTTAATATATTTATTTATTTGTTTATTTTTGGCTGCGTTGGGTCTTCGTTGCTGCACGCGGACTTTCTCTAGTTGTGGCGAGCGGGGGCTACTCTTTGTTGCAGTGCACAGGCTTCTCATTGCGGTGGCTTCTCTTGCTGCGGAGCATGGGCTCTAGGCACGTGGTCTTCAGTAGTTGTGGCTCACGGGCTCTAGAGAGCAGGCTCGGTAGTTGTGGCCCACGGGCTTAGTTGCTCTGTGGCATGTGGGATCTTCCCAGACTAGGGATCGAACCCGTGTCCCCTGCATTGGCAGGAGGATTCTTAACCACTGCACTACCAGGAAAGCCCCCAAAATTCTTACTTTAAAAAAAGATATAGATGATCTCACTTATAAATTCTACCAAATATTTAAAGGAGAAATTAAACCAACCTTACATAAACTCTAAACATAGAAGAGAAGGAAACACTCCCAAAGTTGTTGTATAAGGCCAGGCAAAATTAGAGACAAATATTAAAAGAAAATTACACCATAACCATCATGAACATAGGCGTAATCATTCATAACAAAATACTAGTTGAATCCTGCCATATATAAAACATATCATGACCAAATAGAGTATACCCCAAGAATGCAAGTTTGGGTTAACATTCAAGAACCAATCAATATTATTCAGTATATTAACAGAAAAAAAGAGAAAAACATTTGACTAAATTCATCAGTTATTCATGATTTTTTTTTTAAAGTCCTGAAATCTTGGAATAAAAAGGAATTTCCTCATTGGATACAGTACATTTATATGAAAAAAATCGTACACCTACCATCATACTTTATGGTGCAATATTGAATTGTTTTCCCCTAAGATTAGAAGCAAGGTAAGCATATCCAGTCTGAACATTTGGATAGATGCCAGTGCAATAAGGGAAAAAGGTTGAAAAGGAAAAGTTTCTCTTTTTGCAGATGACATGAATGTCAGTATAGAAAATTCTAAGAACTCTACAACTAATAAATGCATTTAGCAAGACTGCAAGTTACAAGGCTGATATATAAAAAATCATTTGTATTTATATATATTAGCAGTAAACAGCTGGAAAGTGCAATTAAACTAAATCAATTCACAACGGCTTTGGAAAACATAAAATAATTAGGAATAAATTTAATAAGAGATACCAAGATTTTCTATACTGAAACTTAAAACTTTGCTGAGATAAATTAGAGAAGACCTAAACAAACGGAGCAATATACCATGTTTGAGGATTCAGAAAGTCAATATCATGGTCATTTCTCCCAAAATTGATCTGTAGATTCAATGCAATTCTATTTAAAAATTCCAGAAGGCATTTTTGTAGAAACTGATAAACTGAGTCTAAAAATTAAATGAAAATTCAATTGACCAAGAATAGCTAAAATTATCTTGATAAAGAATAAAGATGGGAGTCTTATAAAACTTCAAGAATTACTATAAATCTATAGTAATAAAAGCAGTATGATATGGACATGAAGATAGATATGCAGATTAGTGGGACCAAATAGAGAGTCCAGAAACAGACCCACAAACATGCCAAAGCAACTCAGTGGTGAAAGGAAAAACTTCAAGAGATGGTACGGGGAAGAGCTACATTTTCATATGGAAAAAAAAATGTTCCTCAACCCTACCTAATACCACACATAAAAATTAATTCAAGATGGATCACAAAACTAAACATTAAAGCTAAAACTATAAAACTTTTAGAATAAAATGTAGGATTATATCTTTGCAACCTAGGGGAAGTTAAAGATTTCTTAGGATACAGAGAGCAACAATCATAAAAGAAAAAAATTCAGTATGTTAGACTTGATCAAGATTCAAAACATCAACTCATCAAAAAGCACTAATTAGAAAACAGACAAATCATAAACTAGGAAAAATATTCCCAAGACATATACCTGACAAATGACTTATTTGCAAGACATATACCTGACAAATGACTTATTTAAAAAAACTTCTATGACAATAATGAAAAGACAAACAGCCCAATTTAAAAAAAAAATAGACAAAAGATCGGAAAAGAAACTTCAAAGGAATATACAGAAATGCCAATAAGTACATGAAAATGTGCTCAATATCATTAGTTATCACGAGTTATTAGGAGTTAAAACCACAAATAGATACCCCACATGATACCCACTAGAATGGCTAAAATTAAAAAGTCTGACAACATCCTATGTTGGCAAGGATGTGGAACACCCAGAACTCTCTTACAATGCTGGAGGGAGCATGAAGATAATGCAACTAATTTGGCAAATATATGGTAGTTTTTTATAAAACTAAGCACACACCAACCCCGTGACCCAGCAGCTCCACTTTTTGGTACTTATGCAAGAGAAATGAAAATATGTGTCCACACAAAGTTGTTTACAGGAATGATCAAAGCCACAATATTCACAATATCACAACCCGATGTCCATCAACAAGAGAATGGGTAACTGATTTAGGCATATTTTTACAATATAATACTTACTACTCAATAATAAAAAGGAACAAACTTTGGCTACATGAAGCCATGTGGATGAATCTCACAAAAGCCGGAAATAAGAGAAATCAAACTATTACATGAAGTTTTACACTTGGCAAAGTAAATCTACACTAAAAAAATTTAGAAAAATGGTTGCCTCTAGAGGGTACTGACTGGGGCAGGTCACAGTGAAACTTTCTGGAGTGATGGAAAACTTCAATATCTTAATAGAGGTTTCATTTACACAAGTACCTGCATTTGTCAGAATTTACTGAATTGTGCAATTAAAATGTGCATTTCACTTACGTAAATTTTACCTCAAAAATACTGCCACACAAATACCGAACTATAGTTAGTTGGTTTATTTTTTTTTCCTTTGGTATTTAATGGCAATTCTGATACCACTTTCCATATATTCTAGATTTGAGCAAATAAGTAAATGTATTAAGGGACTTGAAAGCAAGGTATCCCACTACTGGTCAAAGGAGTTACAAATATGAAAAGGGTAGTGCTGACTGGAGTTGAAAGTACTAATATAAACTCTTGTTTTTCTGATAGATGGATAAATAGTTCCACACGGATATATACATTTCCTAATTCTGACAAGGCCTAGAAGCAATTAGCATATCCAGTACCCATGTCTTGATTTATGAATAACATTCTCTAATAAATGGAAATAGGACTTCCAAAAAAGGTTGATTTCCGAGCTGGAGCATCATCAAATCATGATCTTGGAATACTTTGTCACATAGGAAAGGAAGGGAGCGTTAAAATATTGATGGGCACAAATCTAAAGGACACAGAGCTCGGTTGAAGGGACCCCCTATCTGCCAAATCTGGGGCAATTTGAGCATTAAAATAAATAATGGTAGTAACAGAATAAAACCCATTAGCTAAAATAAGATCCACAAGTCCATACAAATAGATGAACAAATAAATGGAGAAGGTACAGTTCTTCCATACAGAAGATGTCAATATAGGACAAGTGACAGAGTTAGAAATTCATCAAAGGGTGCTAAAATTAGAAGACAAAACTTTGATGAGAAAATTCCTACTAATTACAAAGGGAAAATAGTAATCTTACAGGGGAGAAACCTAGCTACACAACCTTACCCAAGTGACCAAGGTTAACATAACTGGTAAAGGGAGAGATCAACATCACATGTCTTTTGATATATAGGACTAGGAAGGATGCAAGACCCCTTCTGTGGTATTACTGAAAAAAATGCATAACCTGCCTAATAATCAAAAAACTTCAACAACCCCAAATTGGGGGACATGCTGAAAATTAAATATCAAGATCAAGATAGACAAATAAAGGTTTAGGAACTGTTCCAGATTAAAAAAACATATAATTAAGTGTAACCTAAGATCCTGAATTAAACCCTCGACCAGGAAAATAAAGAGTTATAATGGACATTACTGGGAGAATTTATAAAATTGAATATGGACTGTGGATTAGATAGCAGAATTATACCAATGTTAAATTTTCTGATTTTAGTAACTGTACTCTGGTTATGTAAGATAATGGCCTTCTTTTAGGAAACATACGCTGAAATTTTTCACTATAAATGGGTTTAATATCTCTAAGTCTCAAACAGTTCAGAAAAACAGTTAATAGATAAATACATATATAAATATATATTCATATACCTACAGATACCTACATATACACATATCATATTATATAGAGAAAGGGAGGGAAGGAAAAAGGGTAAGACGAAGGCACAAATGAGGTAAAATATATACAGTCATAATTGGTTTATATGGGTAAAATATATATGGGAGTTCTTGTACTATTCTTGCAAATTTTCTGTATGTGTAGAATTATATAAAAATAAAATTTATGAAAAAGTTAATTGTACTAATGAGACTGTAAATTAGGACAATAGCATAGAAAACCATTTGGCAGTACCTATCAAAGCTAAACATACAAATACCTTGTAAACCAGCAATTCCATTCCTAGGTATTTACTCAGTGGAAATACACAGATACAGTCATTGAAAAAGCAGGCACAAGAATATTCATAACATTATAATAGTATGGGATTCCTTTGCATCGATATATCACAGCTTATTTATGCATCCTACCCTCAATGGGCACTTAGACTGCTTCCAGGTTGGGGCTATTACAAACAGTATGAAAAGGTGCTGAATTTCATGTTATCAAGGAAAAATGATACTCAAACTTCCACCACATAAGCGTAAATTTTAAAGTCTGTTAGACCAAGTTTTGGTGAGGATATGGAGCAAAGAGATTTCTCTTTGGAAAACAGCTTGGCATTACTTAATTTAAATTAGGTAATTACCCAAATTGCCTAGATTAAAATTTAAGACATGTATACCCTATGAGCCAGCAATGATGCGTTTCCTTCTGAGGATATGAAGGCATCAAACCCCCCTGTCCCCAACACACATGCACACTCCATTTTTTTAAATCCTGAACCAACCTGAGCGCAAGTATAAGCTGGGATAGCCTATACAAGATAAATGAATTCCATGAGACTGGTTAAAATTTACCAACATTTGAGATTTTGATGAAACCTGTAGGCCTAATGATTATTCAGCACCCCTCTTGCTTCTAAGAAGCACACGAACAAGAGAGCAGCAAAGGCAGTGTGCTGGATACATGGTGGCCATCATCGTTGCTCCCTGTTGTAGAAATGATGGCGAGAACCCATTCTTGTCCTCAAAGCAGACTTCTCCAGCTCACCTCAAGGAGTAACTGTAATGCCAGAATAGGGGGAGACTGAGCAGATGGAGAAGATAGAGGTGTGCACTGCATGGGGGCTCTTCACCCTCCATGCCTGTCAATGCCAACGCAACCTCCCTGTGGCACCATATTCACCCCCACATCCCATCTCCTGCTCCTGTCTGGGACAGAAGCAGATCCATTAAGGCTGCATCTCCACGCACTGTCCCAGGTGCTGAATCTCTGGGACTCAAACCGGAGCAAGTGTGGCCAGGGTTCTAATTCTCCTGCCCTAAAACCTGGGCAAGTTACTTAATTTCTACTTCTGCAAGTTGAGATTGGAAATGGGACCTTCCTCACAGGGTTACTGAGGAGATAAAATAAGGTAATATATGTAAATATGTCAAGGGTGCCTGGCACAGAGAGAGGACGTGACAGAGGTTAGATCTTACGGCATCACTCCTAGTGCTACTGCCCTTGCTGCCATTGGAACATGATAGTCCAGGGGATGCTGCAATATTATTTGAGATAACCCCAGGTATGCAGACAGATGAGACAGAGACAGACTAAACAACAATGCAAGATGGAGTTTGGGTACCAGACTCCTGGTCATTTCTGGTTTCTTGCAACATTTTCCCCGGAATTGTACCATGTACCCTGGTTCCGAGGCATAAACCCAAAGTCAGTATAAAATGTCAGTTCAGTTTCTAAATGTACTTATGGGTCACTGTAATCTGGGAAAAATATTATTTTACATGATAAATTAGAATTTAATGAGGAAGACCTTTAAACTAATTCTGTAGAATGCACTGAGCCTTTGTAAAGAGATAGCTCATGAAAATAAATAGGAGGATGCAGAGCAGCTTACACAGATGCAGCTGATCCACTGATGATCCTTCAGACAGCAAGGCAAGCACCCAAAACAATGGCTAGATTCTCTCTGAAACAATCGCAAACATACACACTGTGCCAAGTGGTTTGAAGTACATTTAAAGAATTTTAATGGAACACACAAAAAGTAACGTCTTAGATTTTTATTTTATACAAATCCAAAAATGCAGGGTTTTGCTTAATTTTAATGTTGGTAAATTATCAACCTAAAAGGTCATGCTGTCAAGTTCAAAAACTACTTCAAGATAGCAACTTCCTCCTAAATCTATCTAGAAATGTGGGAATGGGAGAATACGATTTGAATGAAGAAAAATAACAACATGTTTTTCATACCAAAAACCCTACAAAGACAGGAAACAGTATATCCGTTCCTGCCCAAGTATTCCATCATCTCCCTCTGGGCATGTGGCCAAGGATAATGCTGCCATGTAGGTCAGGAGACTCAGCTGGTCTGACTCTGCACTGATTTCTGTAGGACCTGAGTCTTTTACCAATCTGTGAAATTAGTATGTACGATCAGATAAACTCTACAGAACCCATCTTTCCTTGACACTCTCTCTTATGACTGTATTTTACAAGCATCCTGCATCCATACCAGAACTGTGTTCCCCTCTCTAGTTCTGTGAATGCTGCTCAAAGCAGAGTGCATACGTCTGGTTATTTATAAAGACTAGGGATTTCATCGGAACATCTCCCAATTAATATGTTCTAAAAATATACAGCAATCAACAGTTCACCCAGAGTTGGGGGATTTTTCTCACTTCAGCTTAAGCCTTCTCTCCCAAGCTTCAGACCTGGAGCTAACTGCCTCTTTGACATCTCCACCTGGATGAAGCATAGATACCTCCATCTTTGCATGAAATGGTCAAATCTCCTCCCAAACTGCACTTCATCCAGTGTTTCCTATCTTGAAAAAAAAAATGACACAGCTCTCTCCACAAGGCTTCTGGATGAACAGTAAAAATGTCTTGGGAGTTTTTTTAAGTCCTGATTTAGCCTGGGCTTCACTCATTTTGATGTAATTAGTCTGGGATGCCATTTTGGCACTGAGATTTTTATTTCAAAGCTGCCCTTCCCCAGGGCTGAGAATCACTGCCCCAGATATTTTAAATCCCCAAGACTCTAATGGGTCTATTCCTCCTCCAATGTGTCCTCAATTATAGATGCCCTCAACTGCTACAACCTGCCAAATGGGGTCGCCATGGTCTGTATGAATGTGGTGCCACTGGGGGCTGTGCAATGTGGCAGCTCTGCCTTCCAGCCCCAAGGTCTCCCAGCACTCCAGGCTCTGCTGTAGTCATTATCAGCTCTATCTACATGTTTGAATCACCTGTGCTCTTTTCAAAGCCATAGATGCTCAGAGATTCTGAATCAACGGGGTTGGAGCCCATGGACGACAGTTTTTAAAAGTTTTCCAGGAGATTATGATGTGCAGACAGAGTTAAATACAACTTATTCAGTAGGTTATTTAGTGTCCCAAAGAGAATTTCTAATTTCTGCAAGGTATCCATTGTGTGTCCATGAGTCTGCCACTCCTCCAGACCTCCAATCTGCTGATCCTGTCACTTTTCATCCTTCATCCTCCTCCTCGAGTCCTCACTTCTCTAAGTGCCCAGCCTAAACACTGTGGTTCAACACACAGCCATGTGTTTACAAATAATATTAACACGTTGCTCATCCTCCCCTCCCTTCCCCTCCACTTACTCTGCACTGTACCAAAGCATCCAAACATTGCTGGAAAAAATCTTGAAATGCTGATGACAGGACTTTCTTCAAATTTATACCATATACCTCAGATAAGCACTCAAAACTGCCAAACTGTCATATTTCCTTAGAAATTTCACTTTCCCATTCTGCAAGATGACTATTTCATGCTTTTCTATTCCTTTCAAATATCCAAACAGCCTCTTCAGTCTCATCTGGTGCTTTTGCTGCCTACTCAGTGGTCTGTGGAGAACCTTGTGATCTTACCATCACCAACCCTTCAGCTTCTGTACCCTCATCCTTCACATTTCTCTCCCATTACCTTCCTTTGTAGGGTACCCCCTTCACCTACTAGAGGTTACTAAGGAACATAATCCCTCCAATTACCCCCCAGTTTCTGGCCCCCCAGTGTCATCAACTTCTCCTTCTTTACTTGATTATGCTTTCAAATTGCTCATTGTAAAAACAGACTTAATATCTCCCTCCAGCTGCCACTCCTTTTTCTGCTCTCCTTGGCAGCAACAGCCTTTGAAGATTTATGTATGCTCCCTGTCACTAAATGCTGACTTCTTTTCCCTTCATTTTGTAAAGATATTTGCACTGGGAATAGAATTTTAGATTTGCGGGTATTTACATTGAACACACTGAAGTTATTAATACACTCTCTTCCAGCTTCCAATACTGTGGTTAAAAGACATCCCATGTTCATGGATCAGAAGACTTAATATTATCAAGATGGCAATACTCCTAAAATTGATATACAGATTAAGTGCATCTCTATCAAAATCCCAGCTGGCTTTTTGCAGAAATTGATAAACTGATTTTAAGATTATCAAGGGACCAAGAATAGCCAAAACTCTCTCAAAAAGAGGTCTCAAAATTTGCTACAGATCTAAAATAATTAAGACAGTGTGGTATTTGCACAAACCCTTATACATTTATGGTCAACTGATTTTTGACAAGGGTGTTAAGACAATTCTGTAGGGGAAAAAGTTATTTTCAACAAACGATGCTTGGACAACTGGATAGCAACATTCAAAAGAATAAAGTTGGATTCCTATATCACAATGTACACAAAAATTAACTCAAAATGGATCCTAGATTTCCTAAAAGTAAAAACTAATACTATAAAACTCAAATATAGAAGTAAATATTTGTGATCTTGGATTAGGCAATTGTTTTTTAGGTATGATACTAAAGCCCAAGCAACCAATGAAAGAATAGATAAATTGGACTTCTTCAAAATTAAAAATGGTTTTGATTCAAACGACACCATAAGGAATGTGTAAAGACAACCCACAGAACTGGAAAAATATTTGCAAATCCTATATCTGATAAGGGGACTTATATCCAGAATACATAAACAATCCTTGCAACTCAATAATAAGACAAATAACCAATTAAAAAATAGCAGAGGATTTGAATAGACACTTCCTGAAAGAACATATACAAATGGTCAATAATCACATGGAAAGATGCCCAGTGGCATCATGAGGGAAATGCAGATCAAAAACCCAATGAGATACTGCTTCACACTTATTAGGATGTCTATGATCAAAAAGACTTGTTTTGATAAGAATGTGGAGAAATGGGGCCCTTCATACACTGCTGGTGGGAATGTAACATGATAACCCACTATGGAAAATAGTTGAGCACTTTCTCAAAAGGTTAAACATAGCGCTGCCAAATGAACAAGCAATTCTACTCTTAGATATAAACCCAAGAGAAATGAAAACATACTTGTATATAAATTTTCACAGCACTGTTATTCATCATAGCCAAAAGGAGAAACATCCAAATATTCATCAATTGATTAATAGATAATTAATGGTATATCCATATAATGGAATATTATTAGTGATAAAAATAATGAAATATTGATACATGCTACATCATGAATGGACCTTGGGAACATTATTCTAAGTGAAACAAGCTAACCCAAAAGATAAGATATTATATGATTCAGCTTGTATGCAATGTCCAGAATAGGTAAGTTTATAAAAACAGAAAATAGATTAATAGTTGCCTAGAGCTGGGGGGAGGTGATTGAGGGTTATGGTTAATTGGTATGGGATTATTTTTGGAGTGATAAAATGTTCTAAAATTAAACTGTTGATGGTTGCATACATCTGTGACTAAACTAAAGACCAATGAACTGTACACTTTAAGTGAGTTAATTTTATGATAAGTGAATTAATTACATCTGAACAAAAATTGTTTTTTGGAAAGTGATAGTTAAAAACCTAGTGGAAAGCTTGTAATTTGGCAGTGGCAGGAGTGGTGGCAGTGGCTTCCAGGGATGTACCTAAAACTCACAAGGAGGGAAACTCTTCCCTCTGACCACAGGAACAGGTCTCAAGGCTTTGGAGCAAATACTCATTGCTTCTTTTTCTCTCTCTGTCCTCTCCCCACTTGACCTCAGACACAGGTAAAGTCATGGGAAGTGCAATACAGTGCAGAGATACTAAAGCCCCAGTTTTCTAAGCAGAGGACATCTAAAGAAGCCAAGAGAGCCAGAAAGTGTCAGGAAGATTGCAAAGAGGAGGAGCTCAAGAGAGTGACCCCACACAGTGATAGATGAACCTCTGGCTCACTTCCAAGCTGTGCATGCATGGGTAACCCTAAACAGTACAGCAAAGGCTTTCACAATAGAACTACAGGATTAACCACCATCCAGGTCCCAGAGTTGCCACAGAGTGGTGCATAGCTGGAAAGATCCAAATAGCATTGTAAAGGCTCTGAAACAGACTTGACATTAGAACCACATCCCAAGGAAGCAAGGCCAGAACCTGAAGGCTGAACTTAACCAGGTCAATTGCCTGCTAAAATAAATAAACAAAAAACTGACATCCTCCTTAGAATTAAGCAAGACCCAGATTTTCATATCATAATATTCCAAATGGCCAGCATGCAATCCAAATTACATGGTATATAAACAACCAGGAAAATCTCAACTTGGGAGGGAAAAGAGAATCAGCATATGTCAAGTCTGAGATGACAAAAATGTTAGAATTACCAGATATTGTAGAAGATGCTATTATAACCATGCTCCTAGAAGTAAGGCCAAACAATTGAAAACATAAAAAGTCTCAACAAAGAAATAAAAGAAATACAGAAGAATCAGATGGAAATTTTAGAAAGGAAAACATAATAACTGAAACACAAATATTCACTGGACGAGTTCAATAGCAGAATGGAGATGGCAAAGGAAACAGTCACTGACCTTCAAGAGAAATCAATGGAAATTGTCTAATTTGAACATCAGAGAGAAAAATACTGAAAAAAATTAAGAGACTCAGGGACCTGCAAAAAATGTCAAAAAATAGTTGATCATTTGTGCCATCAGAGTTCCAAGAGAAGACAGTCTAGTGCAGAAAAAAAACTGAAGTAATAATGGCTGAAATCTTCCCAAATTTCATGAAAGACAAACTTACAGATTCAAGAAACTCAAAGTAACTCCAAAAGAAAAAAAAAAATCAAAGCAATCCAATCCTAGACATATTATAATCAAACAGCTAAAAACCAAATACAATGCAAAAATCTTGAAAGCAGCCAGGAAAAATCACTGCATTTATGAATAGATGAACAATGATTTGAATGACTGCAGATTTCTCATCAGAAATCAGAGAGGCACAATATTTTTAAAGGGTTTCAGTAAAGAACTGTTAACTCAGAATGCTATATCCAGCATAAATAACCTTTGAGAATGACGATGAAATAAGATATTCTCAGATGAGGGGAAATAAAGCGAATTAGTCACTAGAACTGCTCTAAAAAATGCTAAAGGAAGTTCCTCAGACAGGAGGGAAATGATGTGAAAAGGAAACTTGAAACTTCAAGAACAAAGAGCAATGGAAATGACAACTGTGTGGGCAAAATACAACTGATTATTCCTTTTTGGGTCATTTCTATAAAATATATATAATGATTAAAAGCAAAAATGATAACACTGTCTGATGGGGTTTTCAGTGTTTGTGCATGTAATACATAAGAAACCTGCAAATAAAGGGGGAAAGTCAAGGGACCTATGTGGTTGTGGAGTTTTCTACATTCCATGTGAAATGGTAAAATATTAATTCTACAGAGACTGTGAAAAGGTAAGTATGAATATTGTAATCTCTAGATAAATCAAATATGATTATATAAAGAGATAGAATAAAAACTAAATTAGAATGGAATACTAAAAAATATTAAAGTATTCCAGAGTAAGACAAGAAAGGAGAAACGGAGAGACAAAAAGGAGAGAACAAAGAGAAGACTAATAATAACTTTGTCAACCTAAACCCAAACATATCAATAATTCCATTAAAGGCAAATGGTTGAAATATACCAACTAAAAGACATAGATTACTGGAATGGATTCAAAAAAATAAGACTCGATGATACGATCTCTCCATGAAACCCACTTTAAATATGATGGCATAGGTAGGTCAAAAGTAAATGATGGCAAAAATATTCCATGAAAATATTAACTGAAAGAAAGTGGAGTGGTATATTAACATCAGATACAGTTGACTTCAGAGCAAGAGGAATTACCAGGGATTAAGAGAAATTTATGTAATGATAGAAAGTTCAATTCACCAAACAATCTCAAAATAAACAATCCCAAATGTGTTGGCACCAAACAAAATCTTCAAAATCCATAAAGCTTCAAAATCCATAAAGCAAAAACCAGTGTGAATATAGCGTGGCAATTAAACATACACTTACACATAGTCCAGCGGTCCCACTCCAAGGTATTTATTCCAGAGAGATGAAAACTTAGTTCCCCCTAAACCTTGTACATGGTTGGTCATAGCAACTTTACCCATGAGAGCCAAAACTGGGTAACTTCCTGAACGTCCTTCAAAGGGTGAATGAACAAACTGTGGTACACCCATACAATGGCATGCCATCCAGCAATAAAAAGGAGTTAACTATTAATTCACACAACTGTGGTAAATCTCAACTGTGCTAGGCTGAGTGAAAGAAACCAGATCCCAAATACTACATATTGTATGTCTCCAATTCAATGACAGTCTGGAAAAAGCACAACTGTAGGGGAAGAGAACAGAACAGTGTTGTCAGGGGTTAGGAGTGAGGGAAGAGTTGACTGCAGAGGGGCAGCCTGAGGGAGTCTCACAGGGTGATGAAACTGTCCTGCATACTGATTGTGGTAGTGGTTTAACAAATCTACATGTGTGTTAAACTCATCACTGTACACAAAAAGTCAATTATGCAATATGCTAATCTTAAAAATAGGATTAAAAAATTTTAAAGGCTGTGTCAAAAAATAAAGATATCAAACGAATAAACTAGGTTTCTACCTCAGGAAACTAGAAGAGCAAACTAAACACAAAACAAGCAGAATGAAGGACACAATGAAGATCAGAATATAAATCAATAAAATCGAAAACAGAAAAACAAAAAGAAATAGCAGAAGTTTGTTCTTTGAAAATATTAACAAAACTGAAAAGCCATTAGCCAGATTGACCAAGATTTCAAAAGAGAAGACACAAATTACCAAAATCATGAATGAAAGAGGGAACATTGCTACCAAATCCACAGACATCAAAAGAATTACCTGGGCTGGGAAAAATGGGAAGTTACATGTAAAAGAATGAAAATAGAACCTTCTCTAACATCACACACAAAAATAAACTCAAAATGGATTAAAGCCCTAAATGTAAGACCGGATACTATAAAACCCTTAGAGGAAAACATAGGCAGAACACTCTTTGATATAAATCGCAACAATATTTATTTGGATACGTCTCCTAGAGTAATGGAAATAAAAACAAAAATAAATAAATGGGACCTAGTTAAACTTAAAAGCTTTTGCACAGCAAAGGAAACCAAAAACAAAATGAAAAGACAACCTACGGACTGAGAGGAAATATTTGCAAACGATGCTATCGACAAGGGATTAATTTCCAAAATACACAAACAGCTTAATATACAAAAAACCCAACCAAACCAATTAATGGGCAGAAGACCTAAATAGACATTTCTCCAAAGAAGACACACAGATAGCCAACAGGCACATGAAAAGATGCTCACTATTGTTAATTATTAGAGAAATGCAAATCAAAACCACAATGAGGTATCACCTCACACCAGTCAGAATGGCCATCATTAAAAAGTCTACAAATAATAAATGCTGGAGAAGGTGTGGAGAAAAAGGAACCCTCCTACGCTGTTTGTGGGAATGTAAAAAAGCCACCATGGAGAACAGTATGGAGCTTCCTTGAAAAACTAAATATAGAGCTACCATACAATCCAGAAATCCCACTCCTGGGCATATATCCAGAGAAAGCCATAATTTGAAAAGATACATGCACCCCAATGTTCATAGCAACACTATTTACAATAGCCAAGACATGGAAGAAACCTAAGTGTCCATGGACAGATGAATGGATAAAGAAGATGTGGTGTATATATACAATGGAATATTACTCAGCCATCAAAAAGAATGAAATAATGCCATGTGCAGCAACATGGATGAACCTAGAGATATCATACTAAATGAAGTAAGTCAGACAGAGAAAGACAGATATCATATGATATCACTTATATGTGGAATTTAAAATACGACACAAACAAACTTATTTACAAAACAGAAATAGAGGGCTTCCCTGGTGGTGCAGTGGTTGAGAATCTGCCTGCTAATGCAGGGGACACGGGTTCGTGCCCTGGTCTGGGACGATCCCGTATGCCGCGGAGCAACTAGGCCCGTGAGCCACAGCTGCTGAGCCTGCACGTCTGGAGCTTGTGCTCTGCAGCAAGAGAGGCCGCGATAGTGAGAGGCCCACACACCGTGATGAAGAGTGGCCCCTGCTTGCCACAACTGGAGAAAGCCCTCGCACAGAAACAAAGACCCAACACAGCCAAAAATAAATTAAGTAAATAAATAATAATAAAAAAAAATTTTTTTAATGCATAGTCTTAAAAAAAAAAAAAACAACAGAAATAGACTCATAGACATAGGAAACAAACTTATGGTTACCAAAGAGGTTAGCAGGGGTGTGGAAGATAAATTAGGAGTTCGGGATAAACATATACACACTACTGTATATAAAATAGGTAAACAAAAAGGACCTACTGTATAGCACAGGGAACTATACTCAATATCTTGTAATAACCTCTAAGGAAAGAGAATGTGAAAAAGAATAGATATATATGTATAACTGAATCACTTTGCTGTACACTTGAAACTAACACAACATTGTAAATTAACTATACTTCACTTAAAAAAAAAGAACTCTAGACCTTCAAGATGGTGGAACAGTAAGACGTGGAGATCACCTTCCTCCCCACAAATACATCAAAAATACATCTACATGTGGAACAACTCCTACAGAACACCTACTGAACGCTGGAAGAAGACCTCAGACTTCCCAAAAGGCAAGAAAAACCCCACGTACCTGGGTAGGGCAAAAGAAAAAAGAACAAACAGAGACAAAAGAATAGGGACCCACGCCTCTGGGAGGGAGCTGTGAAGGAGGCAAAGTTTCCACACACTAGAAAGCCCCTTCACTGGCAGGTACGGGTTGGGGGGAAGCTTTGGCACTATAGAGGACAGCACAGCAACAGGGGTGCAGAGGGCAAAGCAGAGAGATTCCTGGATAGAGGATCGGGGCCGACCAGCACTTACCAGGCTGAGATGTTTGTCTGCTCACCCACCGGGGTGGGTGGGGGCTGGGAGCTGAGGGGCTCAGGCTTCAGAGTTCAGACCCCAGGGAGAGGACTGGGGTTGGCTGCATGAAGACAGCCTGAAGGGGGCTAGTGCACCACAGCTAGCCAGGAGGGAGTCCAGGAAAAAGTGTGGATCTGACAGAGAGGCAAGAGACCATTGTTTCCAGGTGCATGAGAGGCTTCCTGCTCCATGTGCCCACAGAAGGCAGAGCACCGCCTAAGCAAGCTCCAGAGACAGGCGCGAGCTGTGGCTATCATCTCAGACCCCAGAGGCAGGCACAGACTGCTACCACTGTCGCTGCTGCCACCAAGAATCCTGTGTGCAAGTGCAGGTCACTACCCACACCCTCCTGGAGACTGTGCAGCATGCCACTGCCAGGGTCCCATGATCCAGGGCCAACTTCCTTGGAAGAACACATGGCACGCCTAAGGCTGTTGCAACGTCATGCTGGCCTCTGCCACTGCAGGCATGCCCCACATTCTAATTATGACTACCGTACCCCTCCCTCTCCCCAACTTGAGTGAGCAAGAGAGAACTAATCAGCTGCTGCTTTAACCCTCTCTTGTATGGGCAGGGAAAAAATGCCTGAGGGTGGCCTACATGCAGAGGCAGGACCAAAACCAAAGCTGAACCCCAGGAGCTGTGCAAACAAAGAAGAGAAAGGGAAATTTTTCTGTGCAGCCTCAGGAGCAGCGGATTAAATCCCTGCAAAAGGCTTGATAAACCGTGCATCTGTGGAATACCTGAATAGACAACAAATGTTCCCAAAATTGAGGCGGTGGACTTTGGGAGCAACTGTAGACTTGGGGTTTGCTTTCTGCGTTTGACTTGTTTTTGGTTTTATGTTTATCTTAGTTTAGTTTTAAGTGCTTGCTTTCATTGGTGGGTTTGTTTATTGGTTTGGTTGCCTCTTCCTTTTTTTTTTTCCTTTTTATGAGCATGTGTGTATGTTTCCTTGCGTGACTTTTGTCTGCTTAGTTTTGCGTTTACCATTTGTTTTGGGGTTCTACCTGTTCGTTTTTTTTTTTTTTCTTCCTTTTCTTCCATGCCGTGCAGTTGGCAGGGTCTTGGTGTTCCAGCTGGGTGTTGGGCCTGAGCCTCCAAGGTGGGAGAGCCAAGTCTAGGACATTGGACCACCAGAGACCTCCCGGCCTCATGTGATATTAATCAGTGACAGCTCTCCCAGAGATCTCCATCTCAACACTAAGTCCCAGCTCCACCCAACGGCCAGCAAGCTCCTGTGCTGGATGCCCCATGCCAAACAACTAGCAAGTCAGGAACACAACCCCACCCATTAGCAGAGAGGCTGCCTAAAGTCACACTAAGTTCAGAGACACACCAAAACACATCACCAGACGTGGCCCTGCCCACCAGAGGCACAAGATCCAGCCCCACCCCCCAGAACACAGGCACCAGTCCCCCCACCAGGAAGATTACACAAGCCACTGAACCATCCTCACCCACTGGAAGCAGACATCAGAAATCAGAGGAACTACGAATGTGCAGCCTGCGAGAAGGAGATCCCAAACAGTAAGTTACACAAAATGAGAAGACAGAGAAATATGCAGCAGGTGAAGGAGCAAAGTAAAAACCCACCAGACCAAACAAATGAAGAGAGAATAGGCAGTCTACCTGAAAAAGAATTCAGAGTAATGATAGTAAAGATGATCCAAAATCTGTGAAATAGAAAGGAGAAAATACAAGAAACGTTTAACAAGGACCTAGAGGAACTAAAGAGCAAACAAACAATGATGAACAACACAATAAATGAAATTAAAAATATTTTAGAAGGAATCAATACCAGAATAACTGAGGCAGAAGAACGGATAAGTGACCTGGAAGATAGAAGAGTGGAAATAACTGCTGCAGAGCAGAATAAAGAAAAAGAATGAAAAGAATTGAGGACAGTCTCAGAGACCTCTGGGACAACATTATACGCACCAACATTCGAAGAAGAATAGAAAAAGAAAGGGTCTGAGAAAATATTTGAAGAGATTATAGTCAAAAACTTCCCTCACATGGGAAAGGAAACAGTCAATCAAGTTCAGGAAGTGTAGAGAGTCCCATACAGGATAAATCCAAGAAGAAACATGCCAAGACACATATTAATCAAACCATCAAAAATTAAATACAAAGAAAAAATATTAAAAGCAGCAAGGGAAAAGCAACAAATAACATACAAGGGAGTCCCCATAAGGTTAACAGCTGATGTTTCAGCAGAAACACTGCAAGCCAGAAGGGAGTGGCAAGACATACTTAAAGTGATGAAAGGAAAAAACCTACAACCAAGATTACTCTACCCAGCAAGGATCTCATTCAGATTTGACGGAGAAATTAAAACTTTTACAGACAAGCAAAAGCTAAGAGAATACAGCACCACCAAAGCAGCCTTACAACAAATGCTAAAGGAACTTCTCTAGGTGGGAAACACAAAAGAAGGAAAAGACCTACAAAAACAAATCCCGCAAAATTAAGAAAATGGTAATAGGAACATACACATTGATAATTACCTTAAATGTAAAGGGATTAAATGCTCCAACCAAAAGACACAGGCTCACTGAATGGTTACAAAAACAAGACCCGTATATATGCTGTCTACAAGAGACCCACTTCAGACAAACAATTATAGGGAAAAAATGGAGGCAAAGATCAAGAAGATGCAAGAAATGTTTAACAAAGACCTAGAAGAATGAAAGAACAAACAAAGAGAGATGACTAATACAATAACTGAAATGAAAAATACACTAGAAAGGAATCAATAGCAGAATAACCAAGGCAGAAGAACATTTAAGTGACCTGAAAGACAGAATGGTGGAAATCACTGCCGCAGAAGAGAATAAACAAAACAGAATGAAAAGAAATGAAGACAGCCTAAGAGACCTCTGGGACACCATGAAACGCACCAACATTCGCATTATAGGGGTCCCAGAAGAAGAGAGAGAAAAAGGCCCCGATAAAATATTTGAAGTGATTATAGTCAAAAACTTCCCTAACATGGGAAAGGAAATAGCTACCCAAGTCCAGGAAGCACAGAGAGTCCCGGGCAGGATAAACCCAGGGAGAAACATGCTGAGACACATAGTAATCAAACTGACAGAAATTAAAGACAAAGAAAAATTATTAAAAGCAACAAGGGAAAAATGACAAATAATATACAGGGAACTCCCATAAGGTTAACAGCTGATTTCTCAGCAGAAACTCTGCAAGCCAGAAGGGAGTAGCAGGATATATTTGAAGTGATGAAAGGGAAGAAACTACCACCAAGATTATTCTAGCCAGCAAGGATCTCATTCATATTCAATGGAAAAATCAAAAGCTTTACAGACAAACAAAAGCTAACAGAATTCAGCACCACCAAATCAGCTCTTACAACAAATGCTAAAGGAACTTCTCTAAGTGGGAAACACAAGAGAGGAAAGGACCCACAAGGACAAACCCCAAACAATTAAGAAAATGGGAATAGGAACATACATATCGATAATTACCTTAAACGTGAATGTATTAAATGCTCCAACCAAAAGACACAGACTGGCTGAATGGATACAAAAACAAGACCCGTATATATGCTGTCTACAAGAGACCCACTTCAGACCTAGGGACACATACAGACTGAAAGTAAGGGGGTGGAAAAAGATATTCCATGCAAATGGAAATTAAAAGAAAGCTGGAGTAGCAATACTTGTAACAGATAAAAGAGACTGTAAAATAAAGAATGTTACAAGAGAAAGGAAGGACACTACATAATGATCAAGGGATCAATCCAAGAAGCAGATGTAACAATTATAAATATATATGCACTCAACATAGGAGCACCATAATACATGAGGCAAATGCTAACAACCATAAAAGAGGAAATCGACAGTAACAAAATAATAGCGGGAGACTTTAACATCTCACTTAAACATCTATGGACAGATCATCCAGACAGAAAATTAATAAGGAAACAAAAGCTTTAAATGACACAATAGACCAGATAGATTTAATTGATATTTATAGGACACTCCATCCAAAAACAGCACATTACACTTTCTTCTCAAGTGCACTCCGAACATTCTTCAGGATAGATCACATCTTGGGTCACAAATCAAGCCTCAGTAAATTTAAGAATACTGAAATCATCTCAAGCATGTTTTCCAAACACAACGCTATGAGATTAGAAATAAATTACAAGGGAAAAAATGTAAAAAACACAAACACATAGAGGCTAAACAATACATTATTAAATAACCAAGAGATCACTGAGGAAATCAAAAAATACCTAGATACAAATGACAACAAAAACACGACAATCCAAAACCTATGGGATGCAGCAAAAGCAGTTCTATAAGGGAAGTTTATAGCAATACAATCCAACCTCAAGAAACAAGAAAAATCTCAAATAAACAATCTAACTCTACGCCTAAAGGAACTAGAGAAAGAAGAACAAAATAACCCCCAAAGTCAGTAGAAGAAAGAAATCATAAAGATCAGAGCAGAAATAAATGAAATAGAAAAAAGAAAACAATAGCAAAGATCAATAAAACTAAAAGCTGGTTCTTTGAGAAGGTAAACAAAATTGATAAACCTTTAGCCAGACTCATCAAGAAAAAGAGGGAGAGGACTCAAATACATAAAATTAGAAATGAAAAAGGAGAAGTAACAACGGACACTGCAGAATTACAAAGCATCATAAAAGACTACTACAAGTAACTCTATGCCATAAAATGGACAACCTGGAAGAAATGGACAAATTCTTAGAAAGGTATAACCTTCCAAGACTGAACCAGGAAGAAAGAGAAATATGAACAGACCAATCACAACTAATGAAATTGAAACTGTGATTAAAAATCTTCCAACAAGCAAAAGTCAAGGACCAGATGGCTTCACAGGTGAATTCTATCAAACATTTAGAGAAGAGCTAACACCCGTCCTTCTCAAACTCTCCCAAACTATTTCAGAGGAAGGAACACTCCCAAACTCATTCTATGAGACCACCATCACCCTGATACCAAAACCAGACAAAGATATCACAGAAAAAGAAAATTACAGACCAGTATCACTGATGAAGATACATGCAAAAATCCTCAGCAAAATACTACCAAACAGAATCCAACACATTAAAAAGATCATACACCATGATCAAGTGGGATTTATCCCAGGGATGCAAGGATTCTTCAATATATGCAAATCAATCAATGTGATACACCATATTAACAAACTGAAGAAAAAAATCATATGATCATCTCAATAGATGCAGAAAAAGCTTCTGACAAAATTCAACACCCATTTATGATAAAAACTCTCAAGAAAGTGGGCATAGAGGGAACCTACCTCAACATAATAAAGCCCAGATACGACAAAACCACAACAAACATCATTCTCAATGGTGAAAAACTGAAAGCATTTCCTCTAAGATCAGGAACAAGACAAGGATGTCCACTCTCACCGCTATTATTCAACATAGTTTCGGAAGTCCTAGCCATGGCAACCAGAGAAGAAAAAGAAATAAAAGGAATACCGACTGGAAAAGAAGAAGTAAAACTGCCACTGTTTGCAGATGACATGGCACTATACGCAGATAATCCTAAAGATGCCACTGCTAGAGCTAATCAATGAATTTGGTAAAGTTGCAGGATACAAAATTAATGCACAGAAATCTCTTTCATTCCTATACACTAACATGAAAGACTAGAAAGAGAAATTAAGGAAACAATCCCATTCACCATTGCGACAAAAAGAATAAAATACCCAGGAAAAAACCTACCTAAGGAGGTAAAGACCTATACTCAGAAAACTATATGACACTGATGAAAGAAATCAAAAATGACACAAACAGATGGAGAGACATACCATGTTCTTGGACTGGAAGAATCAGTATTGTGAAAATGACTATACTACCCAAAGCAATCTACAGATTCAGTGTAATTCCTATCAAATTACCAACAGCATTTTTTACAAAACTAGAGCAAAAAATCTTAAAATTTGTATGGAGACAGAAAAGACCCTGAACAGCCAAAGCAATCTTGAGGGAAAAAAACGGAGCTGGAGGAATCAGACTCCCTAACTTCAGACTATACTACAAAGCTACAGTGACCAGGACAATATGCTACTGGCACAAAAACAGAAATATGGATCAATGGAACAGGATAGAAAGTCCAGAGATAAACCTATGCACTTATGGTCAACTAATTTTATGACAAAGGAGGCAAGGATATACAACAGAGAAAAGACAGTCTCTTCAATAAGTGGTGCTGGGAAAACTGGACAGCTACATGTAAAAGAATGAAATTAGAATGCTCCCTAACACCATACACAAAAATAAACTCAAAATGGATTAAAGACCTAAATGTATGACTGGACACTATAAAACTCTTAGAGGAAAACATAGGAAGAACACTTTTTGACATAAATCACAGTAAGACCTTTTTTGACCAACCTCCTACAGTAATGGAAATAAAAACAAAAATAAACCAGTGGGACCAAATGAAACTTAAAAGCTTTTGCACAGCAAAGGAATCTATAAACACGATGAAAAGCCAACCCTCAGAACAGGAGAAAGTATTTGCAAACAACAATGGACAAAGGTTAATCTCCAAAATATATAAACAGCCCATGCAGCTCAATATTAAAAAAACAAACAACCCAATCAAAAAATGGGCAGAAGACCTAAATAGACATTTCTCCAAAGAAGACATAGAGATGTCCTAGAGGCACATGAAAAGCTGCTCAACATTACTAATTATTAGAGAAATGCAAATCAAAACTACAACGAGGTATCACCTCACATCACTCAGAATGGCCATCATCAAAAAAATCTACAAACAATAAATTCTGGAGAGGGTGTGGAGAAAAGGGAATCCTCCTACACTGTTGGTGGGAATGTAAATTGATACAGCCACTATGGAGAACAATATGGAGGTTCCTTAAAAAACTAAAAATAGAACTACCATATGACCCAGCAATCCCGCTACTGGGCATATACCCAGAGAAAACCAAAATTCAAAAAGACACATGCACCCCAATGTTCATTGCAGCACTATTTACAATAGCCAGGTCATGGAAGCTACCTAAATGCCCATCGATAGACAAATGGATAAAGAAGATGTGGCACATATATACAATGGAATATTACTCAGCCATAAAAAGGAACGAAATGGGTCATTTGTAGAGACGTGGATGGACCTGGAGACTGTCATACGGAGTGAAGTAAGCCAGAAAGAGGAAAACAAATATCGTGTATTAACGCATATATGTGGAATCTAGAAAAATGTTACAGATGAACAGGGTTGCAAGCAGAAATACAGACACAGATAAAGAGAACAAATGTATGGACACCAAGAGGGGAAAGCGGGGGTGGGGTGGTGGGATGAACTGGGAGATTGGAACTGACATATATACACTAATATGTATAAAATAGATAACTACTAAGAACATGGAGTATAAAAAAATAAAATAAAATTCAAATAAATAAACACTTGTAAATTTTTCCAAAAAAAAAAAAGAAACGAAATTGAGTTATTTGTAGTGAGGTGGATGGACCTAGAGTCTGTCATACAGAATGAATTAAGTAAGAAAGAGAAAAGCAAATATCATATGCTAACACATATATACAGCATCTAAAAAAAAAAATGGTTCTGATGAACCTAGGGGCAGAACAGGAATAAAGATGCAGACGTAGAGAATGGACTTGAGGACAGGGAGGGCGAGGAAGGGTAAGCTGGGACAAAGTGAGAGAGTAGCATTGACAAATATACACTACCAAATGTAAAGTAGCTAGCTAGTGGGAAGCAGCTGCGTAGCACAGGGAGATCAGCTCGGTGCTTTGTGACCACCTAGAGGGGTGGGATAGGGAGGGTGGGAGTGAGGCGCAAGAGGGAGGGGATATGGGGATATATGTATACATATAGCTGATTCACTTTGTTATACAGCAGAAACTAACACACCATTGGAAAGCAATTATACTCCAATAAAGACATAATAAATTAATAAATAAATAAATAAATAAAAGAACTCTGTTCTATTCCCTCACTTGTGGTTGAGTTCATGGAAAAATTAAAAACTGTGAAATAATGGAGAGAAAATAAAGCTTTATTATTATGAAGACCTAAAGGAAAAACAGAATTTTGAAAAGTTTTTACTATAACCTTTTAAAACTATTTTCTATTTAGGAGAAAATCATAAGCCATAGCTTCTTGGAAGCGGAAGTATGAAGTCATAAAGACCAGAACAGGTTAGGATGAAAGAAAAAATTAAAAACAGAGCACTACAAGTTTTCACAGAAGTAGTGAAGGCAGAACTGGGGCAGCATGAAATATGTCAGTGGGTGGAGGATGAAATTGAAAAGATCTCCTGGAGGTCTTAGTGCCTCCTCTCACAGTCTTACAGGGATAAAACCTAAAATAAAATTAATTCTTTTTTTTTAAACAAAAAAGTATTACATGGGAGTATTGTGAACACTTCATGCCAAAAAAAGTTAGAAAACTCACAGGTAATGGGAAATTTTTAGAGGTACACAAATTACCAAAGCTTATGCAAGAAGAAAACAGAAAATCTGAATAGACCAATAACAAGGAAAGAAATTGAATTGGTAAATAAGGGGAAAAAGTTAAGTCTAATCCAAAATGGTTTCACTGGTGCATTCTACGAAATATTTAAATGAAAAAATAATACCAATCCTTCACAAATGCTTTCATAAAGTACAGGAGGGAGGAACACTTCTCAACTCATTCTATGAAGTCAGCATCACTCTGATATCAAAGCCAGATAAAGATATCACAAGAAAAGAAACTGTAGACAATATACTCATGAACACAGACATAAAAAATCCTTAATGAAATATGAATAAACCAAATTCAGGAACAACAACAAAATTATATGTCGTGATCAATTTGTGTCTATCTCAACAATTCAAAGTTGCTTTAACATCTGAATACTATATAATATTATATAACACAGTATATTATAGAATAAAGGATGAAACCATACAACAATCTCAGAAGATGCAGATAATGCAGAGAAAGCATTTGAAAAAATCCAACATTTCTTCATGATAAAAATTCTCAACAAATTAGTAATATAAGGGGACTTCCTCAACCTGATTAAGGGCATCTCTGAAAAGCCAATAGCTAACATACTTAATGAGGAAAGAATGAATGCTTTGCACCTCAGATCAAGAACAAAGCAAGGATGTCCCACTCTTGTCCCTTGTAATCAAAAATGTCCTGGAGGCTCTAGCCAGTGAAATAAGAAAAACAGTGACATCTTAACAGCATGTGGATTGGAAAGAAGTAAATCTAAACTGATTGTATTCACACATGATGAGCTGACATGTAGAATATCCTAAGAAGTTCACAGAAAAGTTATCAGAACTAATTCTTGAGTTTAGCAAAGTTTCAGGAGGTTAGTTCCTAGAGGGTGAACAATGAAATTTGTGGGGGATCTGTTAGTGTTCTGTTTCTTGATCTGGGTCTTGGTTTATTACACTGCCTATTTGTCATCTCCTTTAGATGTCTTACAGGCATCTCGAACTTAATACGTCAAATAGATTATTGGTTTTACTCCCAAATCCACATCCATTCCCAACTGCCCACCAACTATCTCCCTTCCCATTAACTGACATCAAGATTCACCTACTTGCTCAGTAGGAACTGGAATTATCCTTGATTCCCCCCTTTCCCTTGCATCAAGCAAGGGAAAGTTCAACAGCAACTCCAGTGGGTTCTACCTCAAAAAACATGGTGGATTCGTCCACTTCCCTCCATCTCTATTACAACATCGCTCTTCCTCATCTACTGTCATTCCTTGGTTTAATGAATGCATAGGCTCCACCAAGAACCTTGTGTGCCATCTCTTCCTACTCACTTGCTTCATTAAAAGTAACCAACAACTTCACAAGTTTCAAAGTCCAAGGCAAAGGTCACTGGCATGGCTCCCAAAGCCTTGCACCACATGCCCCTCTCCATCTCCTCTTTGGCCACGTCAGCCCTGTGTTTGTCCTTAGAACTTGGCAAGCTCTATCCTGCCTTGGAGGATTCATCTATGCTCTCTTGCTGCCTGGAACCCCACTCATTCTCCATTACAGCATGTTGTTCATGACCTTCCACTCACTTTCCAGTCTTTAACGTTTTTAAAGTGTTGATTTATTTACTTGTATACTGTCTGTCTTCCTCTGCTACACTAAACTTGCATGAGGTAGGCCTATGCCTTTTTCATTCACCACTATGTACCCAGCATCTGCACAGTGCCTGGCAGGTAGTTGGCATAGTGCTTATTTATGCAAATGCACAGTGAATAAAGGAATAAATCAATAGATCAAGGAGTACTGGGGCAGACTCAGATGCTACATCTGATGATTCTTCATGCATTGCATATACCAGGGGCTCCTAAACTTGACTGCACATTGGAATCACCTGGGTAGCTTTCAAAAATCCCAACATACAGATTAAATCCTATGCCTATCACATCATAATGGCTGGGACTGAAAGTCAGACAGCAGCAGTTTTTAAAGTTCCCCGGCAAAGTTGGGGAACCACTGACATATACCCTTTAAAATAAAAGCATGTAATAAAGTCTTCAAAAGAAAAACTTATTCCTTGTATTTACATCATACATGTATGAAGTTAAAATGGCCCCTGCAATATACATTATAAGCCCGAAAACATAAAGATGTGCTATGCTAAATTCTAACTATGGTTAATATTGACAACCACTTTTATTTGTTAATTTGCAATGTATTCAAGAAGTTTGTAAATAATGTCAAGTAATGTAAGCACTTCTTTCAATATTAACAATGTTAAAAATGGTGTTTTTACCTGTATATTTTCAATTTTTAGCTGATTTTATTGATTAATGTTGATATTACCTGGCTATTATAATTGCATATATATGTGTATGTGTAATTCCACAAACACTGAATGAACAAATAATATTTGGCAGGTATTCTCCTCAGTGTTACAGAATGTGGGAAACCTAAGACGGAGTTTTATTTATACAAAACATTCACGGGTTTGCAGTTTGCTAAGATGACGAGTGATACATTATCTGACAGAGCTCACTACCTGGTGTAGCAGCATCTTCCCCATTCAACCCAGTTCAAATTCCAGGCTGTCCTCTTTACTATCTGTATAAATTTAGGTGACTTTGTTAACTTTTTTTATTTCCATTTTTTATCTGAAAAGTGAGAAGGGCAAGCTGAGTGCTGGAACTTCTGATAGGTTTAAATCATATGAAATATACAAAGTGACACTGTTGTTTCCAATCAGGCAACAGACACTCATGTAAATGAACTCTGTTCACTCCCCGCAGCATATTTACTGTCCCACAAACAGGGTATAAGGAGTTGAGGGATTGGGACAGCCAATTTATAACCTATCAAAATCTGATCACCAGCACCTTTAAAACCAACAACAATAAGAACTGATTCTCAGCAACCACACTGTTTAATTGTCAAGAAGAAAATTTGGCATTAGTCTCACTGAAATGAAAGTAGTAGCAGGGTGGGTAAAAAGAGTGAAAAAACGAGGCTATCAGGAGATGAACAATAACACAGCCATATACTATGATAGGGCAGAATGAGAGGCTTCTTTTCTTCCCCAAAACAGCCTGAAATAGGGAAGAACAAATCTGACTCCATATTAGATCTGTTCCTTTTGTTTTAACTTTTGTGTTCCCTTGCCTGTGCTTAGTCATGCTGGCTCTGCACCTTCTGTAAAAGAATGTTGTCTATGGCCTGAAATATACAGGCTAGCCCATTCGCAAGGCTCTGACCTTTAAGAGTCCATTCATATAGAGATAAAAAGTTGCAGAACAGAGAATAACGTTTGTCTTGTTGGAGGTTTACAGGAACATCATGACCTGACCCACATGGAGAGCTGCAAGAACAAAGGATTCCGACACCAAGAAGACTGCAACAACCAACCATGCCCCTCCCTCACCTGGCCTTTAAACCTGCTTTGCTGAAACCCTTCCGGGAGTTCGGGGACTTCTGAGCCTGAGCCACCCGACTCCTTGCACGGCCCTGCAATAAACCCTTCTCTGTTCCAAACTACAACATTTCAGTTTGTTTGGCCTCACTGTGCGTTGGGCACACAAACTGGCGTTTGGTAACAAGCCCTCCCCGTGGTGTCCCACAGAGTTAGCCATGAAGCACAGGATGCTGGCCTCCAAGGAGGGCTGCCCGAGGCTTCCTTGGCCTTATAGAAAACCCTGTGTCAGCAGGAAGTTCAGGTTCGCACAGGTGCTCTCTGCAGCCCTGGAACATACCTGCTGCCTGCTGGGTGGGAGCCAAGCCCACAGCTCCTAACCCAGCCCCATGGCTGCCCCGAACCTCGGCCTGCATGTCTGCACCCAGGAGCCCTCATCCTGGCTCTTTGCCCCTGCTTTAGACTTCCTCTATCACCAAGATGTTCCCACACCTTGAAAAATACTGTCTTCGGAGGAGGAGAACAAGAGAACTAAGAACCAGCTGGGAGACAAGTGAAGGACCATCTACCTGCAGTGAAACATTCTGGCTGGAACTTGCCCTTCCAAAATGAAGCTCTCATCTGCCAACGGGGATGTGATCACATCTGGCACATGGAAGACATTATCTCCGGAGGGCGGATCTCAAATACCCATTGCTCCTTGCTGATTACAGCAGAGTCAGCCCCCTGGCGACATCCAGATACTACACAGCATGCCTTTGATGGAGGCTTCAGTAGTGATCCCAGGTGTCTAGGAGACACGATTGGCCTCATGAATTAATTTGGGAGAAGAAGAGACATTTGCACTGAAACAGCAAAAAGCTGGAACACCTCCTTAATAAGAGTCAACCCAGGAGATCAGACCACCCAAAGCAGGATCTGAAGCTGTTAGCACCTCCTGGGGGAGCCAGGCTAGTCCATCAGGGAAGGAGGACCTGGTGCATATATACACACACACACACTCACACACACACACACACACATACCTCCCCTCTCAACATTGAGCAATTCCAAAGTCCTGGAGAGTTTGACTACATGAATCATTGCCCTATTTGCTTTCTTTAAGACTCAGCTGCTTAAGAAATAAAATGCCAAAATATATGGACCCATATACATTTTTAAGCTCGGGTTTATGGAAACTAACAAAAATCCTGTATTTGTTCATTCCACAAATAATCACACAATGGAAATTATTTTAGGTGCTCAGCGCACAGGAGTGAACGGACAAAAATCCCTGCCCTGGGGGAGCTTATATTCCAGTAGGTGAGACAGACAAACAATGAATAATTGGTATTAAAAAATGTCAATTAAACAAGAGGTTATGAGTCTGTTATAAAAAATAATAAGTCTCTTAACGAAGAGATTATGAATCTTTAAGTGCTATGACTAAAACAGAGGACCTGGCATGCTGGGCAGGAGGGGGTGGGAGTGGGAGAGAAGGTCATAAAATCAAACAGCCTCATGGAGAAGATGATGAGGATGCAAACTCTTAGAGAAGATGAGGGCTTAGCTGTGCAGATATCTGGGGGGAAACCATTATTTGAAAACTGATTTATTAAGTAACCAAATGTGATCTTTTTCATAGGAGACACCATTTTTCTAACTCAATCCTAATGAGTGGGCTTTTAGTTCAGGGGGACAAAGTCTTGCTCCTGGATGCCTAAAGGAATGATTTTAGAACTGGGCAACGTGGCAGGGGCAGGGAGCAAGAAAAAGAAAAATGTCAGTGTCTGCCTCAGGAGGTCAAAGTTGGAACTGGCTGCACCAGGGGCTGGACAAGGATGTCTGGGTCTCAAAATCCCAACCCACATGCATGGGAGCGCCTTGATTTCTTCAACTAGTTTGATTTCCAGCAGCAGTATATTAAAAGCTTAATTTCAGTCTGCAAGTCATACAGTTAATATCTGACGTAAAGACAAATTTTTAAAAATCAACGGAAGAATACTCCAGGAAAAATGCACACCTCAGTGGACACGGACACACATCCTGCTCTGAGTCACAGCTGAAGCTCTGGGCCAGGCCCTGGAGAAGCAGGCCCCCTGGGGGGTCCTCTGAGAGCTGCCCAGGCGGGTGTCCCCCCTACAGAGCCCAGCACCCACCCGGCGTGGCTGAGGCTTACTCACTAGAACGCTTCCAAGGTTGTGCAGAGAGGTGGTGACAAACCTCCTTCCTGACCACTCTGTGGGGAGTGCTGGAGAAGGGCAAAGTCCAGGGTGGAACTTTGTGGGCAGGTCACCCACAGAATGCAGACCTCACATAAAAGAAGTATCTTGGCAAACTGGGCAGGTTTGGAAATTTAAAGACTAAGATACATGCACGCACACACAGAGGCATGCACCTGCTCATTCTGGAATGTTCTAGAACGTGCTGGAACCCTGCACATGCACAGATCTCCCTCTGCTCACTGCCCCTGCCGATGGCTGGCAGCTCCCATGTGTTGATGCCCAGGCTGGAGGTGAGGACACCCCCAGCCCCTGAAGTCCCTGGCTGGTGGTTGTTAGAGGCCAGGGACTGGCTGCCAGCTGTGTGTCTGGGGACACTTCCATGGGTAGGCTGCCCTGGCCACCTTGCTGAGGCTGGCTTGGGTGGCCCCAGGGCTGGCCTTCTGAGCTCCTGGCAGAGCACAGGGCTGGGAGCACTGCTGGCCCCCTGCTCCCTCGGCTCAGGATGTGTGGCCCTCTCAGTGCCCCGTCCTTCCTCAGAGGCCTCCGCACCCACCTGGTGAGAAATGTCTTCACCTTTGAGTTCAGTGCTTTTCACACTTTTAAATTCACACAACTGTGAAAGATTTTACATGAGGGACAGGGCATTTATGTATGAACCAAAAATTACCCTGGTTATCCTTTAAGGTACATCTATTTTTCATTCTATTCCATTAAAAAATGATGGTTATGACCTACCGAATGGATTCCAGGCCCTAGGGGGTTGCTCGGAATGGCCTGACTTGAGCTGATGTTGGGGATCTGCTGACTGAGCTGATGGGTGGGGACAGGAAGGCAGGAAGGCCTGGACAGCATCCAGGAACAGGGGTGAGTGACCAGCTCCCTCTGTGCTCCACAGCCCTTCACTCCTTGTTGTGGTCTAGATGTTTGTGTCTCTCCAAAATTCATGTACTGAAATCCTACTCCCAATGCAATGGTATTAGAAGGTGGGGGCTTTGAATGGGGTCAGTGACCTTATAAGAGACCCCAGGGAGCTCCCTCGCCCCTTCCATCAAGTGAGGATATGAGAAGACAGCTGTCTGCAACCCAGGAGAGAGCCCTCACCAGAACTTGGCCTGGCCCCTGATCTCAGACTTCCAGCCTCCAGAACCATGAGAAATATGTTTCTTTTGTAAGCCACCCAGTCTATAGCACTTTGTCATAACAGCCAGGACTAAGACACTCCTACCACTTGGGTCTGTAATGTAACTGAGGAGGTTTCCTGAGGCAGGGGTGAGACTTCCCACAGCAATGGCCCCAGCTCCGGACATAGCTGCTGGTGAGCAGGAGGTCCAGTAAAACTTCAGTGGATGAACAAATGAATACTTTCAAGGTGGAGAAGTATATCATGCATTTAATACCACTTTTACTCACTTGAACTTTGCTAACCAGGAAGAAATAGTCAATTGATTTTTGAGGTATAAAGCAATAGGTTAAGAAAATCAACATTTTAAAGTTAGATTTTGTGTACAGGTAATATTTTATGACACTGATTGCACTTCTTTATAAAGATAGTGACAAGTGACACTGAAGGTGTATTATTTGTGAAGAACTTTTAAAGCACTTAACATGCATTATTTTATTTCATTGCCTTTACCATCCTATGAGGTATCATCATCCCCATTTTACAGATGAGGAAAAAGTGAGGTTCAGAGAGGTGAAGTCACTTGCCCAAGATCACACAGTTGGTGAGAAGCTGGAATTCACATCTCTCGGTCTGACTCTAGAATCTATACTAGAAACCACAGCATAATTTACTAACCTCCGATGACAGATTGTTGTCTAGTAAAGAATCTGTCTGGCCTTTGTCCCTGGCTACCTGGGAAGTAAACTTTAAATCCTTGGGATTTCCCGAGTGATAGGAGTGCCTTTGTCATTCATGGTGGATCCCTTGGATCACAGCTGCATTTATGCTAACCAGAGATGACTCAGGACAGAGCTGCCCAGGCCACAAAGACCAGCCATGTGATTCGTGATTAGTAGGTTGGGGTTTTGAGTCAAGTGTTATCAGCCTAACCTCCCAACCTCCTGGGAAGGAACTGGAGCTGTGGCCAGTGATCCAACCAATCACGTCTCCATAGTGAAACCCCAATAAAAACTCTGGACACAATGGCTTGGGTGACCTTCTTGGCTGGTGGCCACGTCTGTGCCAGGTGGGCCATATGCTCCGACTCCATGGGGAGAGGACGAGGAGGCTCACAGGCCTCACACTGTGCATGTCCTCATTTGGCTGGTCCTGATTTGTACCTTTATCATAAAACATAACTTGTAGCAGTCAGAAGTACAGGTGGCCTGGGGACTGTGGAACTTGTGCCCGGTGTCTGAAGTGAGGCAGGCTTGTTGGGGACCATGCTCTTAATTTGTGGGGTCTGTGCTGACCCTGGGTGGTCAGCGTCAGAACTGCCCAGCCACACTAAGCCATCCGATCTAGAGAAGCAGGAATACAAGGGAGGGGGCCTCAGAAAAAAATCTGGTTCAGCCTCATGGGGAGAAATTGGCCCAAAAAGGGAAGCCCTTCAAAGATGTGTCCCATCCTTGCTGGATTGCAGGAAAAGAAATGTCTCCTTGTCAGACACAGAGTGTTCCAGATTTACTGTGGTCAGCCTTGAGCATGGCAGTCCTCCCACCAAATGGGGTGAGGACAGCGACAGTTCCATTTTCAGTGGAACTGCTTTGCTCTACTAAAACTATAACCAAATTAAAATCAAAGGACCATAAGACTTAGGACCACTGAGGAGAAAGTATTGTATCCCTGGTGCACCAAACAGCTTTGCAATGCGACGTGATTGCCAAGGTCTGTCTGTAGGAACTGAAGAGCCCTTACAACACCCTTCAGGGGATGTGCAATCCCAGAGCTGAGCTCTTAACATCATTTTGTCCCTAAAAGCAGTTGTTCAATTTTCTAGGAAATGAAATTGGGCTTTAAGTGTATACTAGGGAAGCTTGCTATATATTTAATAGGTTCCTATCATTAATCCTGAAATGGAACATCTTGTTATAAAGCCACCTGACCACTTGTCTTAGTCCATTTGGGCTGTTGTAACAGAATACCATAGATGGGGTGGCTTATAAACAACAGAAATTCATTTTTCACAGATCTGGAGGTTGGGAAGTCCAAGATAAAGGTGCTGGCATACTCAGTGTCTGGTGTGTGCTCCCTGGTTCGTGGATAGAGCCTTCTGTGTCCTCACATGGTGGAAGGGGCAGGGGAGCTCTCTGGGGTCCCTTTATAAGGGCAACAACCCCATTCATGATGGCTCCATCCTCATGACCTAATTTAACTCCTAAAGCGCCCCCTCCTAACACCATCACACTGAGGGGTAGGATTTCAGTATATGCGTTTTGGGGGGACACAAGCATGGCATGCAGTCTATAGCACCCTCCCAATGGCTGGTATTCCCATGGGTTCAAGGTGATTCAAAAGGTTAATGCTGAACCAAACTAAATGTGATCCTTGCCTAGTGGGGTATCAGGACACTTACGTGGACCCTGGAGGCACTGTGGGGTTTCTGGGGTCTTGGGTTAAAGCTGGCAGCCAGCATGGCTGGGTGATGGAGGGAGGCCCCTCACCCTCTGTCCATGAAGGAGGCTGGGCTAGGAGCACCGCACAAGGCAGGCAGCATGAGTGGGGCACAGTGCCTGGAAGCTGGGGTCCCGGGGCTAGTGCAGGCCCTACTGTCATCTGGCCGGGGCCAGCAGGCAGCCAGGCAGGGCCTCCACCCCAGGTACACACTGAGTGAGACCTGCCCGCAGGCCCTGGAGTAGGTGGGCTGGGGAGAAGGTGGGGGTGGGTTCTGCCTAAAGGGGGCTAAGGGGAAGGGCTCTGCACCATTCTGTGTACAGAGGACCACTCTGTATGCAAAGTAGCCAAAGGCAGGAGCCTGGTCAGAGGATGGCTGCAGTGTTCAGAGCCAGGACGCCGCTGGCCGAGGGAGATGAGAAAGGGGATGGACACAGGGAGTTGAAGCAGGTAGGGGTGACAAGCAGTCGTGGTTGGGAAGGGAAGGGTGGCAGGGGAAGGGGACAAGAGGCCCCTCCCCAGTCTCTGGCTTGGGTCTTGGGGTGAAGTGTGTGGGGGACAGCGCCTGGAGGCTGTGTGCCTGGAGGGGCCCCTAGGAGGGGCAGGTTAGGATGAAGGGGAATGGTTCTTAGACACAGAGTTCCCAGTGGTCGGCCAAGTGGGCCTCCATCTCAGGAAGAGGGATGGAACTGGCTGAGTTATTAGCCCCACGGAGAGGGGCAGAAGGAGCAGACATTAAGTCTAAGGACAGTAGCTCCAGGTTGTGGTCCAAGTTCTACATCATAAGAGCCGCAAGGCTCCTCTGTGGGGCTCCAGGAGGTATGTTCACAGATAAACCACAGAGGATGACAACCGTGAGGACAGATGTGCCACGTGTGAGATGGAGGGGTTCCACCTGGATCCCCCAAGGTGATGGGAAGGTCTGAGAATACCAGACTCGCTCACTGCAAATTACTTTTCGAAAAGAAAAAAATTTGGAACCCAAGGCAAAGTTTCAAGTACCTGACAAAGTAAGTGCATCTTCTAGTTGAAGGTGCCCCAGAACCACACACAGCACACCTGCCACCAAGGGGCAGCATTCCACCTGCTGGGAGAACGCCCTGCCCTGGGCCTGCCCCCTCCCCTCCAGGAGCCCTTGTGTACATCAGTGTGCCCATGATGCAGAGGAAACCTCTCCTCAGTTGGGGCGTGAGTGGGAGATGAAACATGTTTTTTGAAAAAACAAAGAAACAAGATGTGCATACATCTGATTGGGAGTTTGAGGTTAACGGATGCAAACTAGTATATATATAATGGATAATCAACAAGGTCCTACTGTATAGCACAGGAAACTATATTCAATAACCTGTGATAAACCGTAATGGAAAAGAATATGAAAAAGAAAGTATATATATTTATAACTGCATCACTTTGCTGTACAGCAGAAATTGTAAATCAACTATATTTCAATAAAATTTAAAAAATAAAAAAGATGCACATACATATATTACACACACATAAATGGGGGGGTGTTCCTTTCTTTCCCTGCTCTTCCCCTCCCCTCCCCAACCCCCCAAATCAAGAATAATGTCTTCACTCTTCAGTCTTGTAATTTCAACAGGATCCATAAAACAAAGATCACTGTGGACACCAGTGTTTGTAATAAAATGTGGCATTTCAGCCCCATAGGAAAGTTACACAGAGGGGACACTTGGGAAAACAGCTGTATCTTAAAAGGATACAATCTACTTGATGAAAATAAAAAAAATATTTTAGACACTTTGAATACATCTAAACAGTTCATTTCCACAGAAGAGTTCCAGTCATTTTGAAAAAAAAAGACTGTTCTCCCTTTAGGTCTCTCCCAGCTTCACTGTAGAGGTCGAACACTGCACCTCCTGAGCCCATGTGCACCAGCGTGTCCCTGAGGCCCTGCATCCCTTTCTTTTGCGGCACTGTGACCCCAAACTGACACCTGGCTGGGATCTTGGAACTGAAACTCGCATAAGAAAGAGTCACATGGTGCTAATGCACTTTGAAAAGTCTGCTTCACTGATTTTAACTTGCACTCAAAGGCAGCCGGGCAGCATATGCGTTTCATCCACGTTCTTAGAGCCTGCATGGGAAGCAAACCCGGTATCAGAATTATCTCACGGGTGTGATAAAGCCAATCATTTCATATAAATAGCATTTGTTACATAAGAAAAAAGATGCACATTCCTGCATACTGCACATTCCTGCATACCTCACGTTCCTGCAGGTAGAGGAAGAAACCTGCTCCTTGCCCTGGCTCTGTATATTAAAACAGATGTCTGCCTGGGTCTGAACCTCCAGGAAACAACGTCAAAGTATTGTCACACCTTTTTCAGCCCAGATTTGGGCTCCTGGTGAAACTTCCTGAACATCAAACCAGATTGTCACTGTTAACCTCTGGTCACCAGAGCCCTCCTCCTGGACACTGTGTAGGCCTGGGGGTGGGGCAGGGGGGATGAGCGAGAGGGACATGGGGTGTGGGGGCCTACAACACAGGGACACAGAGGGAAGGCGCATGGCCACCCTAGATCTGTCTTTGGTAAAGGAGGGTTTGGAATTCACCTTCTCCAAGGGTCCTGCCAACCCTGCAAGAGTTACAAAGAGAACCTACAAGAGACTGGGAATTGCACACCTGCCTACTTCCAGTGAAGGCCTTTAAAGTTTCCTAGGGCGGCCCAGAGGCCCAGGACAGAGTAGCACGATGCGCTGTGATACATACAAAAATAAAGCAACCAGGCATCAATTTAGCTGGTCCCACGAAATTTCCTGCTGTTTTCTCCACTTCTAATAATGTGCACATAAGCACTTAATGTTCGAACTAGCTCCTACTTTATGTATATATTATATCTAAATCATTTATTTAAAGGGGCTCCTGAAACGTAAGAAACAGCTACTTGTCTTTTAGAAATCAGGGGGTAATCAACCTCACTCTGGATTAAATTCTTGAATTAAACTAACAAGAAACCTAAATCAAGCCTCCTTACAGCAGAGAGTCTTGCAGGACACAGGAGGCGCCAGCAGGAGCCATCCTGAGCTTGGCGCCTGTGACAGTCTGTCCTGGGCCTGGGGACTCTGCAGCCTGAGGTTTCAGTGACCCTGGAAAATGCCCCTGGCCTGGAAAAGGGATTCAGTAAGGGGTTTTCACTTACTAGCTAAGTCTCCCCACATAAGTTATGTGGGGAGAACAGAGGAAGGAGTCCTCTTCGGTAAGAAGATCCCCAGCAAGAAAGAGCTGCTCATGCTGCCTTCCGCAGAGGAGAAAGGGCAGGGGGATATGTAGGAGTCTTCCGCCAAGTTGACTGCCAAGTACATCTCTACACAAGACGGGCTGGCACTAGGTTGGATGGTTGGAGATGCTGGGCCCTGCCCTTCAATTCCTCATATTGCCATGTTCTGAACAGTCAGCAGCTTCTGTAGACTTTCCCCAGGGAGAAGGAGGCACTGACCATAGGGGGACATATTCTGGATCTACTTAGCAGTTTTTCACAGCAAATTTTAACAGTAGGGTTATACATCAGCCTCTTGTTTGCCTGGTTAAAGTTAACAATGCCCCTTGTTGCAAACTATTTTCTAACAAGGCAAGGGCATTTCTATTATCGCAGCATCATATCTGCTCTTTTACTACGTGGCCTTGCTACCCCTTCCCCCAAGAGGAGGGGTCCACTACATCTCCCCTTGATTCCTGGCAGGCTCACGACCATAGGATCAAGAGAACACAGCAGGCAGGGGGTGACCTCCTAGGACAGGTGCTCACAGGTGATGCAGCCTTGACTCCTGGAATCCTGTAACAACAGCCCTGAGGCCGCCATGCTATCAGGATGCCAGGCCACACGGACAGGCGTGTGCAGGCGGTCCGTGGGCAATCCTAGTGTTTGCGTCATCCAAACCCAGGCCCCAGAAGGAGCCTTCAGGTTAATCCCATCTTCATTCTTTCCAGCTGGGGCCCCAGATGTCATGGAACAGAGACAAGCCATCTTCACTGTGTCTGAATCCGGCTTCATAAAAAAGTGGTTTATCTGTTAAGTTGTGGTGTCATTTGCTATGAAGCAGTTAGTAACCAGAACATCCTGAACCAGACCAGCTTGAGTATGTCGAAGTTTGGGGCTATGCGAGGCTGCACATGACACAGGGCCCTCCCAGGTACCCCAACTTTGTGAGACCACCCTTGGCACCCAGCTGTCTTTCCTGAAAGGCATGGTTTTGCATTCTTGCTCACAAAAATGTACTTTAATGCCTGACTATGACAACGGGTACAGCTTTACATTTTTAAAGGCAACACACACCCCAGGTCCATCCTGGGTCAGCTAGGACAACACAACCTCCCCTCCCCTTAGATTCTGACTTGGCACCCGATGCCTTGCACTGCCTGGTCCCCACATAGCCTTTCCATCCCCAGATGCACTGTCTATCCTCCAGCCACACTGGGTCACTCACCTCGCCCACTGTTTATTCATTTAACCTTTATCCTAACGAGGGGCATTTTTACTACTTCCAACCACTTAGGACAGATTTTAAATAATAAGGGATAAACATCCTCACATATAAGTCTGCATCGTATCTTTAGTCGTTTCCATAGGAAAGATTCTTAAAAGTGGGACTGTGGGGCACTGAGTATGAGTTTCAAGGATCCTGATACATACTGCAGAGTGGTTTTCCAGAAACCGATTACTAGCAAAGTTGGACACGGTTTGAAACCTCATAGGTCATTCCTATTTTTCTTTTGTGAACTATTTTCCCCGGTCCTTTGGCCATTTGAGGGCATGTGTTTTCTCACTGGTGGGCGGGGGTCTTTTGTGATGCCCGTGTTCCCAACGTAGTTACTGCACCCACCCTGCCTCCGTGCGGGAACAAGGCAGGTGGGCTCCAGCTGGCTCAGAACCCACACTGGTGGGGACTGACCGCATGATGATAACCCGAAGGTTAGAGTCATGAGGGGGTGCAGGGTAAGGCGATACGGGAGTCTGTGGGGGGGGATGTAGGAGCTTAGCTGCAGAGCTGCTCACTGAAATGAGGCCCAAAGGAACTTCATAACCAGAAACAGAAAGCCCAGAGGGGGCCGAAGGCTGGGTCTGTCCCCAGAGTCCACCAGAGATCAATGTGCTTGGATCTGGATGGGCAGGTAAAGAGGCAAAATGTGAGGTCAGAAAGTGAGGGACAGGGCCCCGTGGGTGCAGGCAGGGCGGCGGGAAGCCTGAGGAGTGTTGAACAGGGAGGGCCTGAGTAGGGGCCCTGGCTGGGGGATGGTGTGGGGCAGGGCAGGCCAGGCAGACAGTGACAGCAACAGTCCTGGCAAGGGGCCTGAGGACCTGACTGGCAGATGGGCTGTGACAATGGAAAGCAGGTAATTTTAGAAATAACTTCTCATGACTTCATGATGGATTGGCTGTGCTGAAAGACAGGTGTTACATGTGAATCCAAAATCTCTGAACATCGGGAGGCCTGGAGCAGAAGCTGGCCGACAGACAGAGCTCCCTTTGGAACCCCACGTTGACGTGGGGATGTCACCCAGGTGACTAGCATGCTGGCCCGGGGCACAGAGGACAGTTCTGAGTGGTGGGATAACTTTGGGAATCTGCACAAAACTAGCATTGAAAGCCCCGGGTCTTGAGACACCAAACAAGAGTTGAGTTAAAAAGAAAAGGGATTCTGGACTGAGCCTGCAAGAACTCCAACATCTGAAGGTCAGGTGGACAAGGAAATACCAAGAACCAACACTTGGGCTGGGAAAGGGGTGGCCACTGAGCTGGGGAGAAACCGAAATGCTGTGGCATTCTGGAATAACCCAGGGAGAAAGTGCTTAAAGACTAGGGAAAAAAGGCAGAACCCCCAGCTGCTAGAAAACAGGAAATGAAAAAGCTGAGTTTAACAGACACCTGCTGTGGGCAAGTATGGAGGGGATGATGTCTCCAGCACCCAGGGGCCCGGACTTCAATGGCCGTGAAAGAACCCCAAAGCGGAGCTTCCTCAAGACCCTTCCAGGGGATCCACAAGGTCAAAACAATCACTCTAAGATGGTGTTTGTCCTTTCACCGTGCTGACACTGATGGTGAAAAGCAAAGGTGGTGCCTTGGCACAAATCAAGACAATAGCACCAAATGTACCAACAGCCTTTGTCCTCTTCACCATCAGTCAGAATTACAGAAACACAACCACAAAAATAAAGCAGAAAACAAATTAACTTAAGAATGCCCTTGCACTTGAGCCAGGACATTTGGGTATGTGTACGTAGCAGTGAAAACTGCCCTATTCAAGCCACATATTAGGTGTGTCACTTTGAACAAACAACATAATCTTACTGAGCTTCAGTTTCCTCATCTATAAATTGGGGCAAGATCAGAAAATTCAATGATGCATTCTGTAACACACACAAAACAGGGCTAGGTACAGAATAAGCATTCAATTAATATTAGCTACTACTATTATTTAAAACAAAGGTTTTTATCTAGTACAGCAAGTTCTCTATCTTCCAACAATACTTTCTGAGTTTGCCTGGGCACTGAAGGCAAAGAGGCCTGAAGCTTGGACAGGAATCGTGTTACAAGAACCTCCTTTTGTATGAGCCAGACAGAGGATGGGTGAGCCAGTGGAAGGGGCTGTGGCTCAAGGCTGGGGTATATCGCCTCAGCTATGGGTGCAGTGGTGAGTGGTGGACGGTGCTTGGGAGACAGGTGACAGGGGATCCTGTGCGAGTGCACCGCTGTGGGGTGTGTCACTGCACCCCGTGGCTCTCTGTGCCCTGCTGCTTCCTCCGTCACCGCATTTCATAACCACATGGGTGGCAGCAGAGAAATGTCCTCAAGAAAAAAGTCAGATAGTGGGTCTGACAATGAAGGTTTCTAGCAAGAAGGTAGAGCCAACTCACTCTGGGATGGGGAGGTCTAGAAGGGAACCCCTGGCAGAGCTCTGAGAGAGCCACTCCGTGGCTCAGAACCACAACATCACCAGAGCTCTGAGCTGGGACCCTGGACTGATGCCAGAGATGGTCCAGCCTCCCTCCTCATTCTGTCTTGTTACATGCGTAAGGCCTGCTGTTCTCCAAAAGAAGGACCTCAAGGAGGAGGGAAAATGTTGTTTTACATCTCAACATAGATATTTGGCTCAAGAGATACTTCTCCAACCGGAGAAACCCAAGGAGGACTGATCAGACCTTGCAGGTGGAAAACCATGGCACAGAGATCCGTGACATGCAGAGGCGTGGCGGGTGTGTCCTGCAGGAACAGTAGGGTTGTCTGGACCTTGCTCCCAAGAAGGTCCACCACCACGTGGTCACGGAAACAAGTAGCTTGATCTCAAGGCAGGACATTGTGTTTTCTAAGCCAGATGTGATTGCATTATTGGAGTAACAAAAGGGACCCTTGGTGGTTGTGAGGGAAGGAATAAGAAGACAGCACGCATTTGTTGGCTTAGCAAGTGAAGCTATGTGTTACCTTGAAACTGAGTTCTTAAAGGACACAGCAGGAAAGGATTTGATTCTCTAATAGGAATGATAAATTTTCCAAGTTTGGAGTTAGGTAGCTAATCAGCTATGGAGAGATGACCATGTACAGAAAACGTACATTTCCCTCCCTGCATCAGGGAACCTATAATGGAGGAGGATCCAATGGCTGTAGGAATGTGGAAAGCCTCTCGGAACTCATACTGGAGAGGTGCCCTGTGACTGCAATGAGTGTGGGAAGGCATTCAGTGCACAGCACCCACTTGCTGGAAATCAGAGCACTCCTACTGCTGAGAAACCTTTGAGTGTGAAAAATGTAGGAAGTTCTTTAGACTTAATTCAAGCCTCAAAATACATCATAGAAGTCATAATGGTGAGAATCCCTTTGAGTAAAGACAATGCAGAGAGGCTTAGAGAAATGGCAGGCAATGTCACACATAGCATAGAATTCACAGCAGTGCAAAATCCCTCCCATGAATACGATATGGGAAGATCTTTAGGTATGGTTCAATCCTTAGAAGAAATCAGGGAATTCATACCGGCATAAGACCCTATGGAATACAGGGAATCCCCCAGTAATGGCCCAAGACTTGTCCAACATCAAAGAATTTGTAATATGCTTTATTTAACCTAAAAGCCTACTGTTATATCATTACAGTATCTTGTAGTTGGACAGTATACTGAATTATCATTCTGTCATTCTACAATGCCAGACCCAGAGTAATAATCAAGAATTCATTTTTAAATAACTGGGTGAATGAATGGGTTCTCTTTGATTTTCTAGGTAAATTGATTGCAAAGAATAAGTTTTGTTTCTGCCTTTCCAATATTTATACCTGTATTTTCTCTTCCTTGTATTAATGCATTAAACCTGATTTCAGACCCTGAGAAATACAGAAAAGACTTTGTACTAATGTGCCTGATGAAGGTGTCATCATGCCAAAGGGCTCTTTGGACTGCAGTTACAGAAACCCACATGAGTTAGTGAAACTGACTCTGAGAGCCAGGAGCGATCTGGGCCCCAGACCGGGCAGGAACCAATGTTATGCTATAAGGTACCCAAACGATGTTCTCTCAACTCCCATCTCTGCCTCTCCTGTTTTCCATCCCAGTGGCTACTGATGAAGAGAAGACTCTCCTGAAGAACCACGTGCAAGGTCCCAGGAAAGAATGCCTTGCCCTTCAGGTACCCTCCTTGGGTCAGTCATCAACAGTCCACAGCTAGGACTGTGTCGGCCCTGGTGTGGGTGAGGCACCTGTCAATCAACTGCAGTAGTGGTACCAGTGGTATTGGGGTGCAGGGACAGGGCCGTTTCTATGCACATGCACCAATGAGAGCTGAAGGGAAGGGCATCCTTAGAACAGAGGTGCTGAGAACCCCAAAGTCATCCACAGCACAGAGCCCAGATTTGCAGGGCCCTTTGTAGTTTACGCAGAGCTTGTTCATATCATCTCCACTGCTCCATCTTCAATATTCCAGGATTCTATTTTATATACATTTTACACATAAACAGACAGAGGCTCAAAGAGATTCAGTGACTTTTCCAAGGCCATTCAATTACGAAATCCAGGGACTCCAACTCCAAATTCTATTCTCTCCAGTCTCTCTGGCCATTGTCATACAGTGATGACCATCTCTTACACCCAGTTAGATCTCTGACATCACTGAAGTCTTAAGGAGGTTAGAAGTGAATTTCAAACTTTTGAGACTCTCAGGGATGATACTCCCAATTAAACACTGAGTGAAGGTTACAAAGAATATCTACAAGTGTTCACTATAAGCAACGTTAAACATCGCCAAGCCACGTCGTTCCCCACACGGGGTAGAAACTAAGAGATCTGCTGGGAACTTTGTCTGGAATCAGAATCATACTCAGCCTCACATACAAACAAGTGGGAATATTGGTTTCCTGGCCTGCTGTGGTATTCCCCAAGAAACACAATCGCTCCCAAGGTGTCTGAGAGTAATCCCCACCAAAATGTCAATGGTGTCAATGTTTCTAGTGCTAAATGTTAATGTTGGAAATAAAAAATAAAGTAAGGTCACTATTTACATGAACTCTCTGAAACTAAAAGACATAGGCATAAGGACAACACACTTGTCTTTCTCCATGATTATATTTCAAATGCACATTCTCCCCACCTAGTCTGGTGTTATTGAGGCCCCTTATCACAACCTCAAAAGTCCTGGACACATTTGCTCACACCCTGATGATGATTTCAATAGGCAGCACATTCAAAAGACACCCAAACCCTAACCCTAACCCCTAACCCTAACCCCTAACCCTGAGACTGGATGGTCTCAGCTTTTCTGTAAGAAAGTTGGGAGTGGATGCCTTCCCTGAGGGGCACCAGGGATGGGGACGCCGCACACACTGTGAGCCCGTGTCATGACTTGGGGCTTATCCACTGCCCTAAACTCCCCAACTGAGTCAGCTGCCTGAGTCTCCTCACGACCCCGGCCCCTTCCTCCTCTTCTCCTCTGGCTGCTCCAGTCTTTCATTCAGTGGAAGCTTTTTCCCGTTTCGAATATGAATGATTTCAGCCTCTTATTTTCTTCCACTTCTCAGATCCATCTGATGAGCACAGCTGGCCCCAGAGCAGAGCAACACAGGGGAAGGTGGTGGGGTAGGGGGTGGGGAGCAGGTGGGAAAAGGGAGCAGAAAATGCCAATCCTTATTCTTCTCCTTGTCACAATGATATCTGCAAAAAGACACCAGTAGTTGTGTTTCTGGGGAAGACAGAGGTGAAACTATGAAAAGCAGTGCTGCGTTAGAGCCCACCAACCTTGCCTCCACACCATTTTCATGCAGTTAGAGCTACTGGTGCCAGGGCCAGGAGACTTCATTCCCAGGTCCCATCCAGTCTGAGGATTCTCAACAGCTGGGAGGAAGGGTGAGGGTACAATTTAAAGTCCTCCCAGCCGGACGCATCTCTGGATTCTAAGATTCTACCATGTGGAGGTGTAGCACCACTGCCCTGTGGATTCAGTATCCCTGGGAGATGGAGAATGTCATCCCTCCCAGATAGACCAGGGCCAATAGCGGCCAGGGACCTCTGATACCATGGCGGTGGGCTGGGTGGGTGGGTGGCCAGAACCAGCAGGGACTGTGAAAACCAAGTGGTTGAACCCACGCCCAGAGATTCTGATTCAGGAGGGCTGGGAGGGCCTGAGAATGTGCACTTCTAGAAAGTTCCCAGGTGATGCTGACGCTGCTGGTTTGGGACCCTAAAGCTTTCGTTTTATAGATGAGAACGCTGAAGACCTCAGAGGGGACGCCATGACTGGAACCCAGGTCTCTTGACTCAAAGACTCAAAGAAATCCTCTAACAAGAAGGAAAGAAGGAAGGGAAGAAGGAAGGAAGGGAGAAAGGGAGGAAGGCATTAAATAATCTTAAAAAAAGAAGAGAAAGCACAAAACAACTCACTGAAGTCTGAGTGTGTGGGGAGGGCACAATTCCATCTGGGACCCTGGGATGAGGGCGTTGGGGGGCTGCAACTGGCTCCACTGCTCAGCTGCCTTCCAGCCGATGTCTCACAGCAACTCAGACAATGTAACTAACTCCTGTGGCCTGTAGAGCCCTCTGGGCCCACCCATCCTCAACCCACTAATGGCAGCCTGGGGGCAGCATACACTGCCTTGAGGCATCAAGCCTGCAGGAGGAGGGGCCTTTATGGAACTGCCCGAGGGAAGGCCTCAAGGAGACAGGGTCAGAGGTCAAGGTCCTCTTTGTAAGTCGGGGTAAGAATCAGAGAATTGGGACATTTACCAAAGTGACATTTTTTTTTAATTCAAGTATAATTAATTTACAATATTGTGTTAGTTTCAGGTATACAGCAAAGTGATTCAGTTATACATTTTTTCAGATTCTTTGCCGTTATAGGTTATTACAGGATATTGAATACAGTTCCCTGTGCTAAACAGTAGGACCTTATTGTTTGTCTGTTTTATGTATAGTGGACAAAGTAGGAGTCTAGGATTAACAAATACAAACTACTATACAAAGTGACTTCCTTTCCCAGAATATTCGTGGTGGAAACAGTGGGCTGAGAGGGAGAAGTCTTGATTTCTAATCTTGACCTTACAACGAGCTGGCATCTTAGGTGAGTCACTTGGTCCCTAGGAAGTTGGATTCTGTTAAATATACAAAATTAATGATTTATTAGGGATTTTTCCAAATTTTCTATTCCATCATTCATCTTATTTTTTGGTTTTCTTGCTTTGCCCCTCTTTTTGAGTAGGAGGGTCAAGGAAGTCCCATCTCCTCTTCTAGTTTGTAGAATAGGAAAAGCTTACCTAAACGGGTATTTGTGACATGGGCCCATGATGAGGGAGTCAGGTAACCCAGCAGCTAAAAGGCTTTCTAGTCGGCTTTGTGTTGACCAGGCTGACATGTGTTCCTATGATCTGCCATGAAGTGGATTTTATATTAACTGGCCTTCAAGAATATTCCACAGAGGGGGCCTTTGCCCCATTTGAAACCTGCCTTCCTGCAGCTCTCCTGGGCCTCGTCCTTCCCCTCCAGCTCCCGAGGACAAAGGTCCTGGGGAGTACGGCTCGGCCGGGGCTGCTCCTTGTCTCCATCTCCATCGACACTCTCCTTAAATGCACTCATACGTGAAGGCTCTAAACAGCATCTGTGCGACGCAGAGGAGGCCACAGCCCTACCTCCAGCTCAGACATCTCCCCGCAACTCTGGATTTCTGCGTCTGCCTGCCGTCCTGACGTTTCCACTCACTCCAACCCAGCCTCACCCAGCCAGACCTCTTCACTTCCTATCCCACACCCTCTCCAACCCCTCCTCTTCCCTCCCCAGCTTAATAAACAGCACTGGCAGCCACCCAGCTTCCCAGCCAAGAACCTAAGCCTTCCTGATCTCTTCTCTTTTTCTGGCCCCACATGCAGCCAGTGGGCAGATTAGAACACACATCACATCTCTCCCCTTCTCGTGGCCTCCATGTCCCCACCTTGCCTACTTCCTAACATCTCTTGCCCCGCTGCCTGATACCCCTGCATCCTTTGCCTGACTACAATCTAAGCCCTACACAGCAGGCAGTGACTTTTTTAAAAAGCAAAAACCAGATTTCATCACCCCCAACTGAAAACCTCCCAGAGTCTGAAACCCAAACTCCATGGCCAGGCTCACAAAAGCCTGTCCTGCTCAGCCCTGCCTCCCTCCCCGGCATCCCAGGCCCCACGCCCCGCCGACCAGCTGGCCGCCTTGGGTCCTAACCCGGAGCTTCTTTCATCTGTTGTTCCCACTGCCTGGCTCTTCCCCCGGTACAGGTCTCACCCTGAGCGTCTCCTCTGAGACACTCTGCTGACCATTCAGGCTGGAGTGGGCCAGGCTCTCTCTGCCACACCACCCTTAGTTCTCTGCACCGCAGTTATCACCACCAGATCATTTTCTTGTTTATGTGTTGTCTTCCCCACCAGGATGCGGGCGTGCTCACCTCTGCGGCCTCAGAGCCCACTCGGGACATGGCTGGCCCCTAGGAGTGCTCAGGAAACACTCACCGGGCCCCAGTGATGGGACACTGGCAGGGCTTCCTCTGGGAGCAATAGCCCAGGGGCAGAGGGGGGACAGAGGCCAGCGCCAGGGGTCTTGCCCTGCACTCCTAGGAATAACCCTGCCACAGTCAGGCAGGATGGCTCTTCTAACCACCATCCACAGAAAGCACCGCAGACCTCGCACCCAATGCGAAGGGGCAGGTGGCATGTGGACACTGAGAATGACCCCCGAACTGACTTGCCTCACCCCACCCCCTGCCCACGAGGGCACTCAGAGGACCTGTGCGGCTCTGCATCTCAGCGCAGCTTCCCAGCTTTTCCGAGCATCTCTCCAGGAAGAGCCAGGGATGCCCTTTCTGATAAACTGGGGTAGGATCTGTCCTCTTCCACTGCCAGCACCCATCGGGGACCTCAGTCACTTCAGTTCCCACCCTCTGGGCTGATTCTGGCTTGGTGGTGGCTGTTACCCACCAGGATCACCAACCAGGAGTGGAGGGGGCATGGGAGCTGCTGGGCTGCAGGGGTCCTGGAGGACAACATCTCCCTTCCCTCCAGCCTCCATGGCTCCCCTTGGGACAGAGGGTCGCCTCCTGCCTGCCTTGGTCTCCCCTGGCTTCTCTGCTTACTGTCCTCCATTACCCTTCCACGGTCCACTGTTGCCTTCTTCCTAGAAAGCATCCCTACTCTTGTCTCTGCCTCTTATGAACAGAATGACACACGTTTCCTGCTCATTCTCTGTCATTACTAAATCACAGTTCTGGAAGGGGGAGGGAGGTGTCATTTTCTTAAGTCTGCCTGTTTTCGTGACCAGAGCTACTAGTGGAAGGCTTACAACCATTTCACTGTCACTTACAAAAGGCCATTCAGTTGCCCTCCAATGCATGCTTCTCTGATTAAAAATGATTTGGAGCATCTTTCCTTTGCTTTTTAACCTTGTGATTTTCCTGTCCTGTAAAATGTCTGATCAGATACTTTGCCCTTTTTTCCATCTGGGCTTTTCTTGGTTTCCGTTGCTTTGGAAGAGTTCCCTGCATATTGTTACTTGAAATTGGTGAGATTCCCCCCAGAATGTCATCTGACTGTGGGTGCTATCCAAGGTCACCTTCATTGAACAGAAATTCTTAATTCTAATGTGATCAAATTCTTTCTTTTTTTTTTTTGCCTTATAATTTGTGCTCGTCACGTTCATTTAAGTCCTTCCTACAGTTAAACCTTCTTCAATTAACTTTATAATTTTATCTTTCACATTTAAGTCTTTTTAACCTCTGTATGTGGTGTTTGGTATAGATCCAGTTTCCTTTTTCTCTATATTCAAATTTCCCTCTATGGAGAGTTTCTATATAGAAACTTTCCTTATTGATTTGTGGTTCCACCTTAACGTATATTAAGCTCCTGTCCTATGGAAGTCTGTTTCTGAGCTCCTTCTTCTGTGCTGTAGGTCCATTTGTCTGTACTTGCACAAGACCACAATTTTTAATCACTAGAGATTTGTGGTATGCCTTAATATCTGGCAAAGTAACTTTACACTGACAGCTAGATCTTTAAATAGATTATTTAATAACTCTATCTCACCATGCACAAAGCAATGTAATAATCCCAATGATATAAACACCTATTCTAATATAAAATGGTCACTTCCTATTTTTGTTGAGTGCCCATTGATACTGGTATATGATGGGGGGGGGAATGGGAGAAAACTATAAATGATAAATGATTGCTTCACTCATTCATCAAATATTTATTAAGCACCTACTAAGTGCTAGCTGGCATTGTTTTAAAGGCTGGGGATGGAGCAGTGAACACAAACCAAAAAAGAAACCCTGCCTTCATGAAACTTACATCTGAGTAATGGAAATCAGGAAATCATTTCAACTGCCTCTCCTCCCCCTAGCCTACTGGCTAGGGAATGTCCCTTCCCTGGGTGTCCTGGGTAAGAACCTACTCTGGCTTTTTGAGTGAGTGTTTCATGAGAAGAGAGACCATTTTAACCTGCAAGTAAATAAAATGTTATTGCTTCTCTTAGGGTTTACAGGCAACCCAGATCTATGAATTAATTTACTCAAGATTTAATTTAAAAATAAAAATCAATGTTATTTAGGTTCATTGAAATAACAGCTAATTTCTTTTCTCTCCAGAGTTTAGTCTGTTCTGATATGGAATAAAGATCTGTAAAAATGAAGATTAAAAATACTGCTGTTATGAATCTTTTAAATGATAATACAATCTAGTTATGTTCATTATGTTTTTTTCATACTGAAAATGAGACTATCCCTGAAAACAGCAACTTGGGACTGAAAGAAATCTACACAAATTCAGATCTGCACTCTCCTTCTCATCCCAGGGAGGAGTAACACAGGAGGACGCAGTTCATCCTAGATGCATGCACAGGCTTTGCTGGGGGCCTCTCCTAGCCAGTGGGTGATCCCAAGATACCTGAGGTTTCCAGTCTACCAGACGCTCAGTGGGAGGAGGGCTGACTGCAGTTTTTAGCACCACGGTGGTTTCACTTCATTTGCTCAGAACAGTATCGTAACATGGGGCTCAGACACCCTCAGGGGTTCAGTCAGAGAGCCGACCTGGGGGAGGTAGGTTTACTATGCTCCACAGAGGTTTTAGAGTGAGGGAGAGCTGAGGTAGGAGGAGGAGGAGCTATGACACACACAGTTATGGACTGGCTGATCTCTCCAGTATTTCTGAGAGGGGACAACAGTGGGCTAGGATTCCTGTTAACTTCCTATGTCCTCCCAGGCAGATCCCACAGAGGGTACCTCCTCACCCACTTTTACAGAGCACTGGGGATGGGAGCACAGCTGGGCAACGTGGGGCACATTTTGACCTCTCTGTACTCGTAGGTAAGCCTCCTAGGGCACACAGAATTCTGAATGCAGCCAGTGGTGCTAAGTGCCTTCCCCTGCACGGAGCTTCGAGCTCTTCCCTCTTCCTCCAAGCCTGGCACCTGGCCAAATGCTTTAACTGTCTTGTTCCCGAAACCCTCATGATAACCCCGTGAGGACGGTGCATCATTCACATTTCACTGAAGGCTGAGATGAGGCTTGGAGAGCCTGCACAAAATGCAACTAGAGGGTCTCTTCCTTGTGGCGGTGGCTAGAGAGCAGAGTACGAACTGTGGCAACCGGAGTCATGGCAGGACAGGCATTTAGAAAGTTTCTTCCCCTCTTTGACCGAGTATTAGCTGAAAGAAGTGCAGCCAAAACAGTAAGCAAAGAAGGCATTATGTTTCCAAAACAATCACAAGGAAAAGTATTGCAAGCAACGGTAGTAGCTGTTGGATCGGGCTCTAAAGGAAAGGGTGGAGAGATTCAACCAGCTGGTGTGAAAGTCGGAGATAAAGTTCTTCTCCCAGAATATGGAGGCACCAAAGTAGTTCTAGACGACAAGGATTATTTCTTATTTAGAGATGGTGACATTCTTGGAAAATACATTGACTAAAATAAGACACTATTGAAATGGCATCACGTGAAGCTAGCTGCCTATTCCACTGAAGTTCTGAAATCTTTCATCATGTAAATAATTTCCATGTTTCTCTTTTATAATAAACTAATGATATCCAAACTAATGAAAAAAAAATGCAACAAGATTCAGAGCAGGAACTGTAACCGAGCAGGACCCCATGGGGCCTTCACTGAATAGACACCCTCCACCCCCATGTCCTCTGCCTGTCTCTTGTCTACAGAAAAACCTTAGCTTCTTAGGCCTTCCCTGATTTCCAAAGAGTAAATTTAATCAGAGAAGTGAAAAAAATGCAGAAAGAAAGGAAACAGTTAAGCAAGCCAAAATAACAATAGTTTAGCCATTAAACAAAGTCAAGGTCCTTTAGTTCCTCCTCAAGAGCTATAGATAATATTCTGAGCCATGTCCTTTGAGCTATTTTGCAGGTAATGAAACCCCTACCAGGTGGAAGAAGTTAACTGTATGTTGCCCACAAGCACGTAGACCCCAGACTAGTTGGAACCAGAAGGTTGATGGTGTTGACTCCCTCGCCACCAATCAGAAGAATGTCCACAAGCTGATCACACACTCCACAACCCCCCTCCCCCACCCAGTCTCTAAAAACCTTTCCCTGAAACCCACTGGGGAGTTTAGGTCTTTCTGAGCATTAGTTGCCTGGACTCCTTGCTTGGCTCCTGCAATAAAAGCTGCACTTTCCTTCACCACAACCCAGTGTCAGTAGATTGGCTTTACTGCACATAGGCAAGCAGACCCAAGTTTGGATCGGTAACAGAACCACGGCCATGTTTACTGAACCTGAATCTCTGCATTAGTCAGGGTTCCCCAGAGAAACGGAACCAGTAGTGTGTGTGTGTGTGTGTGTATGTCTCTATCTATATGTCTCTATTTTCTCTCTCTCTACTTACCTACCTATCTGTAAGAGAGGTTGATTTGAAGGAATTGGTTCCCATGATTACGGGGGTTGGCAAGTCCAAAATCTGCAGGGGGGACTGGTAGGCTGGAGACTCAAGGAAGGGATGCTGCTGCAGCTTGAAGCAGAAGGCTGTCTGGAGGCAGAATTCCTTCTTCCCAGGCTGACCTAAGTTTGTTCTCTTGAGGCTTCAGCTGATTGGATGAGGCCCACCCACATCATGGAGGGTCATCTGCTTTACTCAGGGTCTACTGATTTATACGTTAATCACATTTTAAAAACACCTTCACAGCAGCATTCCGATGTGTTTGACCAAAATATGGATACTGTGATCTAGCCAGCTTGACACATAAAATTAACCATCGCTGTTTCCATAATTGTTAGACATAACGTGAAAGAAATTAAGAACAAAAGTAAGCTTCTAGGTTAACTAGGACCCCACATTTTTATAGCACTTCTAGTTTTTATTCTCCATTTATATTAGACAGAGATTTCTTTCCAATATCACTCTTGTGCAAACATGAAAAGAAAATTAAGATTTCCTGGAATTCTTCATCAATGATGCCCCATGTCCTGACACCTCAGGAGCGAGGATGCTGTCAGAGTTGCCTCTGGGATGTTATTCCAAGCTGCAGACAGCCCTCTGCAAGCTGGGGGGTGGTGTTTTCTTGCTTAGGGTGGGCTGACTGATTTTTTTTTTTTATGTATTTCAGCAATAAAAAATAATGATAAATTCATCTACCTCTAGAGACCTTCCTTCTTTGGGATACATAAAGCACTTGATTCTGGTGGGCAAGGAAGTGTAGACTCACAGTCATGTCTTAAAGAGGCTTACCTGTTCCATTAAGATGAAATCCAAGTGCCACTCTCTGCCCCCCATCCTTCTGTGCACACAGCACCATCTCTCTTCAATGCAAGGTCAAGTGTAATCCCTCTGAAGATGTTTTAACCAGCAAATCAAACTCAGCACATGAAAAACGGTGACACCATAAACTGCCGTGACCAGGTGTGCACAAGCCTGGGCCATGACAACCAGTCACAACCAGCCCTGGACCTGGGCGGGGGCACGACTCCCAGCAATTTTAGAGGTGATGGAATGTGGAGGAGACGTGCATCTTAGAATCCATGAACTATTCCTACAGCTCATTCACTAGAAACACTGAATCTTCAAAAGTGGCCCACCATCCAGTGAACATGAAACAGCCTGAAGAGGGGGCGGCATTGCCATCTGTATTTACCTAATATATTACCTTATTACTAAAACCTCTAAGTTTCTAGCTGACATTTCATTACTTAAATAGATGTCATCTCCTTTATAAACAGGCCAACCACACAGCCCAGTTTTCCTGGAAGAGCAAATTATAAACGGTGCTCCTCTGTAAAGTGTCCAATTTTGGACAATCCCAACCTGCAAGGTCAAAACCCTTTTTTAAAAATTAATTTTTATTGGAGTATAGTTGCTTTACAATGTTGTGTTAGTTTCTGCTGTAAAGCAAAGTGAATCAGCTACAGTATACATATGTCCCCTCTTTTTTGGATTTCCTCCACATTTAGGTCACCACAGAACACCGAGTAGAGTTCCCTGTGCTATATAGTAGATTCTCATTAGTTATCTATTTTATACACAGCAGTGTATATATGTCAATCCCAATCTCCCAATTCATCCCACCCCTCCTCCCCTCTCCCCGTATCCATATGTCCATTCCCTACCTCTATGTCTCTATTTCTGCTTTGCAAATAAAGAACACTCTTTGACATAAATTGCAGCAAAATCTTTTATGATCCACCTCCTAGAGTAATGAAAACAGAAACAAGAATTAACAAATGGAACCTAATTAAACTTAAAGCTTTTGCACAGCAAAGGAAACCATAAACAAAACAAAAAGACAACTCTCAGAATGGGAGAAAATATTTGTAAACGAAGCAATCTCCAAAATATACAAACAGCTCATGCTGCTCAATATCAAAAAAAACCAAACAACCTTATCAAAAAATGGGCAGAAGACCTAAGTAGACATTTCTATAAAGAAGACATACAGATGGTCAAGAAGCACATGAAAAGATGCTCAACATCACTAATTATTAGAGAAATGCAAATCAAAACTACAATGAGGTATCACCTCACACCAGTCAGAATGCCCATCATCAAAAAATCTACAAACAGTAAATGCTGGAGAGGGTGTGGAGAAAAGGGAACCCTCCTACACTGTTGGTGGGAGTATAAAGTGGTACAGCCACTATGGAGAACAGTATGGAGGTTCCTTAAAAAACTAAAAACAGAACTACTATAAAACCCAGCAATCCTAACTCCTAGGCATATACCCAGAGAAAACCATAATTTGAAAAGATATGTGCACCCCAATGTTTGTTGCAGCACTATTTACAATAGCCAGGACATGGAATCAACCTAAATGTCCATCAACAGAGGAATGGATAAAGAAGATGTCGTACATACATACAATGGAATATTACTCAGCCATAAAATAGAACAAAATAATGCCATCTGCAGCAACACAGATGGACCTAGAGATTGTCATACTGAGTGAAGTAAGTCAAACAGAGAAAGACAAATATATGATATTGCTTATATGTGGAAACTAAAAAATGATACAAAATGAACTTATTTACAAAACAGAAGTAGAGTCACAAATGTAGAAAACAAACTTACGGTCACCAGGGGATAAGGGGGGGATGAATAAATTGGGATTGACATATACACACTACTATATATAAAATAACTAATAAGAACCTACTGTATAGCACGGGAACTCTACTCAATACTCTGTAATGGCCAATACGGGAAAAGAATCTAAAAAAAGAGTGGATATATGTATGTATATGTATAACTGATTCACTTTGCTGTACACCTGAAACTGGCACAACACTGTAAATCAATTATACTCTAATAAAAAATTTTAAAAATGTTTAAATTGATTTGAAATAAAACAAACAAACAAAAACAGAGATTTGCTCCCATTACCGCTGTTCTAAGGAAAAGTCCATGTGTGTTTCGAGTCTCTAGTGCTGGACTATTTCTGCACAGCATATCTGTTATTGGACATTATATTAGTCTGCTAGGGCTGCCATCACAAAATACCGGGGGACTTAAACAACAGACATTTATTTACTCATGGTTCTGGAGGCTGGAAGTCCGAGATCAAGGTGTTGGAGGTTTGGTGCCTCCTGAGGCCACTCTCCTTAGCTCACCCATGGCCACCTTCTCCCTGTGTCCTCCCGTGGTCTTCCTCTGTGCAGACACATCCCTGGTTTCTCTCTCTCTTCTTACAAGGATCAGGACCCCACCCTCATGACCTCCTTTATCCTTAATTGCCTCCTTAAAGGCCCCGTCTCCAAATACAGTCTCACTGGGGTTGGGGCTTCAACATATGAAGTTTACGTGGGGCCACAATTCAGTCCATAGCAAATGCAACCTTCCCAGAAACTCTGAGACCGAGGAGGTCATTGATATAAAGGTGGTTTCCATGAGCTGCCTGGTGTCGTGCGTACAGTTCATTCTTTCATTCAACAAGCATTTACTGAGCTGCCTGATGCCTGATGTGTTTGCTGTCCCAGGTGCCCCAGCTATGGCAGCGGACAAGTCAGAGCAGGTTCCCATGCTCCTGGGTTGGCGTGTGGGCAGTGGGGGAAAATACACCTAAAATAAACCAGGCCGCTTCTGGTGCTGGTCAGGCAGGCAGAAGAGAGAGGTCAAGGGTACCGGGCCTGAGATGTGATTTTTCTCCTGCTCACTGCACCAATCAAGAGGAAGGACCAAACCTCCCAGGGGATGGCCAGGAGTAAACCTGCTATAGCCCTGTAAGTGCCCAAAGTGGACAGCGAGACACTGCATCCCAGCAAGATGACCAGTTACTCCCAGCTCAGCAAACAGAAGTGTCAGCCAGTGTGTTCCAGCTGGCCCACGCAAGGGGCCGCTGGGAGACCGCAGGAATGCCACACACAGAGGGAAGACCTGCACTTAGGGAACCCGTGGCTTTGACGGCGGGTAGAGAGAAGCCTGCTCCTCGTCTGGAGGGAGCCACGCTCTCACCTCTGTGACAAGGCCCAAGGAAAAGAGCGGTCGGGCCCCTAGAGGTGCATCGAGGTGGGAATGCTGGGTGCACTGAGGGGCGGGAGGAGATGAGGTGGCCGCCGAGGCCCTCAGGGAGGAGACAGGGCTGAGGGCTATGTGGCCAGGAGGCAGCCACACAACCGGCTGGAGAAAGCTTTCTGAGCAGAGCGAAAATCAAGTGCAAAAATCTTAAGGCAGGAGTCAGTCTGGGGTGGTTCCTGGACCAGAGAGAAGGCCAGAGTGGCCGGAGGGGACCCAGCCAAGACAAGGGGCACAGAGGGGCAGAGGGCCGGGCTGCGTGGGCCTGCAGGTCACAGGGCTGGGGGGTGGGGGTGGGCTTTGTTCTGAGCATGATGGGAAGACACCAAGCAGAGGAGAAACACCACCCGATCTGTGTCCCTGAAAGACCTCCCTAGCCGTGGGGCAACAAGGGGATGTGTTCAGAGCTGGAGTAGCCACGAAACCAGGGGTCAGTCCACTGAGACAGGAAAGGGGGTGTGTCTGGGCCAGTGCCAGGTTCATGCGGTGAGGGGGTCATAGCTCATCGAGGGGAAGTGGATGAGGACGACCAAGCTGATTCAGCTGCCACCTGCTGGGTGATGATCCACGGCCCACGTCGGGGATTTGCACAAACAGTCGCTTTTTATCCAGACAGTAGTCCCAGAGCTATGTTTTTCTTCTCAATTTTCAGATGAGAAAACACTATCAGAGATTGGGTCAAGACGGCGGAGTAGAAGGACATGCTCTCACTCCCTCTTGTGAGAGCACTGGCATCACAACTAACTGCTGAACAATCATCGACAGGAAGACACTGGAACTCACCAAAAAAGATACCCCACACCCAAAGACAAAGGAGAAGCCACAATGAGATGGCAGGAGGGGCACAATCACAATAAAATCAAATCCCATAACTGCTGGGTGGGTGACTCACAAACTGGAGAACACTTATACCACAGAAGTCCACCAACTGGAGTGAAAGTTCTGAGCCCCACGTCGGGCTTCGCAACCTGGGGGGTCCTGCAATGGGAGGAGGAACTCCTAGAGAAACAGATTTTGAAGGCTAGCGGGATTTGATTGCAGGACTTCAACAGGACTGGGTGAAACAGAGACTCCACTCTTGGAGGGCACACACAAAGTAGTGTGTGTATCGGGACCCAGGGGAAGGAGCAGTGACCCCATAGGAGATTGACCTAGACCTACCTGCTAGTGTTGGAGGGTCTCCTGCAGAGGCAGGGGGTGGCTGTGTCTCACGTGAGGACAAGGACACTGGCAGCATAAGTTCTGGGAAGTACTCCTTGATGTGAGCCCCCCCAGAGTCCGCCATTAGCCCCACCGAAGAGCCTGGGTAGGCTCCAGTGTTTGGTCGCCTCAGGCCAAACAATCAACAGGGAGGGAACCCAGCCCCACCCATCAGCAGACAAGCGGATTAAAGTTTTATTGAACTCTGCCCATCACAGCAACAGCCAGCTCTACCCACCACCAGCCACACCTATCAGGAAACTTGCACAAGCCTCTCAGAGAGCCTCATCCACCAGAGGGCAGACAGCAGAAGCAAGAACTACAATCCTGCAGCCTGTGGAACAAAAACCATATTCACAGAAAGAGAGACAAGATGAAAAACCAGAGGGCTATGTACCAGATGAAGGAACAAGATAAAACCCCAGAAAAACAACTAAATGAAGTGGAGATAGGCAACCTTCGAGAAAAAGAATTCAGAATAATGATAGTGAAGATGATCCAGGACCTCAGAAAAAGAATGGAGGCAAAGATCGAGAAGATGCAAGAAATGTTTAACAAAGACCTACAAGAATTAAAGAACAAACAAACAGAGATGAACAATACAATAACTGAAATGAAAAATATACTAGAAGGAATCAATAGCAGAATAACTGAGGCAGAAGAACAGATAAGTGACCTCGAACACAGAATGGTTGAATTCACTGCTGTGCAACAGAATAAAGAAAAAAGAATGAAAAGAAATGAAGACAGCCTAAGAGACCTCTGGGGCAACATCAAACGCAACATTTGCATTTTAGGGGACCCAGAAGGAGAAGAGAGAGAGAAAGGACCCGAGAAAATATTTGAAGAGATTACAGTCGAAAACTTCCCTAACAAGGGAAAGGAAATAGCCACCCAAGTCCAGGAAGCGCAGAGAGTCCCATACAGGATAAACCCAAGGAGAAACATGCCGAGACACATAGTAATCAAGTTGGCAAAAATTAAAGACAATGAAAAATTATTGAAAGCAGCAAGGGAAAAACGACAAATAACATACAAGGGAACTCCCAGAAGGTTAACAGCTGATTTCTCAGCAGAAACTCTACAAGCCAGAAGGGAGTGGCATGACATATTTAAAGTGATGAAAGGGAAGAACCTACAACCAAGATTACTCTACCCGGCAAGGATCTCATAGATTTGATGGAGAAATCAAAAGCTTTACAGACAAGCAAAAGCTAAGAGAATTCAGCACCACCAAACCAGCTCTACAACAAATGCTAAAGGAACTTCTCTAAGTGGGAAACACAAGAGAAAAGGACCTACAAAAACAAACCCAAAACAATTAAGAAAATGGTCATAGGAACATACATATCGATAATTACCTTAAACGTGAATGGATTAAATGCTCCAACCAAAAGACACAGGCTCGCTGAATGGATACAAAAACAAGACCCATATATATGCTGTCTACAAGAGACCCACTTTAGACCTAGGGACACATACAGACTGAAAGTGAGGGGATGGAAAAAGATATTCCATGCAAATGGAAATCAAAAGAAAGCTGGAGTAGCTATACTCATATCAGATAAAATAGACTTTAAAATAGAGAATGTGACAAGAGACAAGGAAGGACACTACATAATGATCCAGGGATCAATCCAAGAAGAAGATATAACAATTATAAATATGTATGCACCCAACATAGGAGCACCTCAATACATAAGGCAACTGCTAACAGCTATAAAAGAGGAAATCGACAGTAACACGATAATAGTGGGGGACTTTAACTTCTCACTTACACTAATGAACAGATCATCCAAACAGAAAATTAATAAGGAAACAAAAGCTTTAAATGATACATTAAACAAGATGGACTTAATTGATATTTATCAGACATTCCATCCAAAAACAGCAGATTACACTTTCTTCTCAAGGGCGCACGGAACATTCTCCAGGATAGATCACATCTTGGGTCACAAATCAAGCCTCAGTAAATTTAATAAAATTGAAATCATACCAAGCATCTTTGGTGACCACAACGGTATGACATTAGAAATCAATTACAGGGAAAAAAATGTAAAAAACACAAACACATGGAAGCTAAACAATATGCTATTAAATAACCAAGAGATCACTGAAGGAATCAAAGAGGAAATCAAAAAAATACCTAGAGACAAACGACAATGAAAACACGATGATCCAAAACATATGAGATGCATCAAAATCAGTTCTAAACAGGAAGTTTAGAGCAATACAAGCCTACCTCAAGAAACAAGAAGAGTCTCAAATAAACAATCTAACCTTACACCTAAGGAACCAGAGAAAGAAGAACAAAGAAAACCCAAAGTTAGCAGAAGGAAAGAAATCATAAAGATCAGAGCAGAAATAAAAGAAATAGAAACAAAGAAAACAATAGCAAAGATCAATAAAACTAAAAGCTGGTTCTTTGAGAAGATAAACACAATTGAAAAACCTTTAGCCAGACTCATCAAGAAGAGGGAGAGGACTCAAATCAATAAAATTAGAAATGAAAAAGGAGAAGTAACAACTGACAATGCAGGTATACAAAGGATCATGAGAGACTACTACAAGCAACTCTATGCCAATAAAATGGACAACATGGAAGAAATGGACAAATTCTTAGAAAGGTATAACCTTCCAAGACTGAATCAGGAAGAAATAGAAAACATGAACAGATCAAGCACAAGTAATGAAATTGAAACTGTGATTAAAAATCTTCCAACAAACAAAAGTCCAGGACCAGATGGCTTCACAGGTGAATTCTATCAAACATTTAGAGAAGAGCCAACACCCATCCTCCTCAAATTCTTCCAAAAAATTGCAGAGGAAGGAACACTCCCAAACTCACTCTATGAGGCCACCATCACCCTGATACCAAAATCAGACAAAGATACTACAAGAAAAAAAAATTACAGACCAATCTCACTGATGAATATAGATGCGAAAATCCTCAACAAAATACTAGTAGACTCCAACAACACATTAAAAGGATCATACACCATGATCAAGTGGGATTTATCCCAGGGATGCATGGTTTCTTCAATATATGCAAATCAATCAATGTGATACACTACATTAAAAAATTGAAGAATAAAACCATATGATCATCTCAATAGATGCAGAAAAAGCTTTTGACAAAATTCAACACCCATTTATGATAAAAACTGTCAACAAAGTGGGCATAGAGGGAACCTACCTCAACATAATAAAGGCCATATATGACAAACCCACAGCAAACATCATTCTCAATGGTGAAAAACTGAAACCATTTCCTCTAAGATCAGGAACAAGGATGTCCACTCTCACCACTATTATTCAACAAAGTTTTGGAAGTCCTAGCCACGGCAGTCAGAGAAGAAAAAGAAATAAAAGGAATACAAATTGGAAAAGAAGAAGTAAAACTGTCACTCTTTGCAGATGACATGATACTATACATAGAGAATCCTAAAGATGCTACCAGAAAACTACTAGAGCTAATCAATGAATTTGGTAAAGTAGCAGGATACAAAATTAATGCACAGAATTCTCTTGCATTCCTATACACTAATGATGAAAAATCTGAGAGAGAAATTAAGGAAACACTCTTATTTGCCACTGCAACAAAAAGAATAAAATACCTAGGAATAAACCTACCTAGGGAGACAAAAGACCTGTATGCAGAAAACTATAAGACACTGATGAATGAAATTAAAGATGATATAAACAGACAGAGAGATATACCATGTTCTTGGATTGGAAGAATCAATACTGTGAAAATGACTATACTACCCAAAGGAATCTCCAGATTCAATGCAATCCTTGTCAAATTACCAATAGCATTTTTTACAGAACTAGAACAAAAAATCTTAAAATTTGTATGGAGACACAAAAGACCCCAAACAGCCAAAGCAGTCTTGAGGGAAAAAAACGGAGCTGGAGGAATTAGACTCCCTGACTTCAGACCATACTACAAAGCTACAGTAATCAAGACAATATGGTACTAGCACAAAAACAGAAATATAGATCAATGGAACAGGATAGAAAGCCCAGAGAGAAACCCATGCACATATGGTCAACTAATCTATGACAAAGGAGGCAAAGATATACAATGGAGAGAAGACAGTCTCTTCAATAAGTGATGCTGGGGAAACTGGACAGCTACATGTCAAAGAATGAAGTTAGAACACTTCCTAAAACAAAATAATACACAAAATAAACTCAAAATGGATTAGAGACCTAAATGTAAGTCTGGACACTATAAAACTCTTAGAGGAAAACATAGGAAGAACACTCTTTGACATAAATCACAGCAAGATCTTTTTTGATCCACCTCCTAGAGTAATGGAAATAGAAACAAAAATAAACAAGTGGGACCTAATGAAACTTAAAAGCTTTTGCACAGCAAAGGAAACTACGAACAAGACGAAAAGACAACCCTCAGAATGGGAGAAAATATTTGCAAACGAATCAATGGACAAAGGATTAATCTCCTAAATATATAAACAGCTCATGCAGCTCCATATTAAAAAAATAAACAACCCAATCCAAAAATGGGCAGAAGACCTAAATAGACATTTCTCCAAAGAAGACATACAGATGGCCAAGAAGCACATGAAAAGCTGCTCAACATCACTCATTATTAGAGAAATGCAAATCAAAACTACAATGAGATATCATCTCACACTGGTCGGAATGGCCATCATCAAAAAATCTACAAACAATAAATGCTGGAAAGGGTGTGGAGAAAAGGGAACCCTCTTGCACTGTTTGTGGGAATGTAAATTGATACAGCCACTATAGAGAACAGTATGGAGGTTCCCTAAAAATCTAAAAATAGAATTACCATATGACCCAGCAATCCCACTACTGGGCATATACTCAGAGAAAACCATAATTCAAAAAGACACATGCACCCCAATGTTTGTTGCAGCACTATTTACAATAGCCAGGTCATGGAAGCAACCTAAATGTCCATCGACAGACGAATGGATAAAGAAGATGTGACACATATATACGATGGAATATTACCCAGCCATAAAAAGGAATGAAACTGGCTCATTTGTAGAGACGTGGATGAATCTAGAGACTGTCATACAGAGTGAAGTAAGTCAGAAAGAGAAAAACAAATATCATATATTAACGCGTATATGTGGAACCTAGAAAAATGGTACAAATGAACCAGTTTGAAGGGTAGAAATTGAGACACAGATGCAGAGAACAAACGTATGGACACCAAGGGGGGAAAGCGGCAGGGCGAGGGGGGTGGTGGTGGTGTGATGAATTGGGAGATTGGGATTGACATATATACACTAACATGTATAAAATGGATAACTAATAAGAACCTGCTGTTTAAAAAAATAAATTAAAAAAAAATTTTTTTAAACACTATCAGAGACAGAAGCGAGACGCTCCTTCACCCGGCTCCTGAGTGGTGGGCTGGGGGCAAGGCGCCAGGCCCTGCTGCTCACATCTAGCTTCTCCCAATGCCTTCGTGCTCTTCTTCTTGGGATGTGGGGACTCCCTTTGGCCAGGGGGTTCACAGGCTGAGGAGGCCAGAGGCCTGAAGACATGGTGTCCTTACCTGCAACCCAAGCTTTCCTTCAGGCCAACCTGGCCCCCATGTTACAGTCTAATCCTAGAAACAACACCTCAGATGCAGAAGCCAGGAGGCTGTTTATCACATCAGAAGCTGCGGGAACAAGTAGGCCGGCAGAAATCTGGCCCTGATAGTAGCAGGATGTGTCCCTTTTGTGGCTGGATGCCTCTTAATGACACAAGGGACGCAGAGTGCTCTGAGAGCTCACCCTGAATGTTCACATGGCAGCCCCCCCATGAGTGTGGGTACCAGACCCCAGGGGCCTGGCCTCTAGGTGGTGCCGAGTGTCGGGGGGAGGGGTCTTCTGCTGCTCCATGGGTTTGCACTCACGTGACATCTGACACTTGACAACACACTGCCACGCTCTTCTTTACGTGAGACTCACAACAACCAGAGGCAGATGAATTTAGTTCTCATTTGAAAGATTAAAGAAAACTGAGACTGAGAGTCATTAAGTAACTTGCCCAAGGGAAAACAGACAGGAAGTGGTAGAAAGATGACTCAAATCCAGGTCTGACTGATCCATTGTCCTCCCTGCTTCCCATAGAACTTCCATCCATCAATTCACGCATCCATCCACCCGTCCATCATTCAGCCATTTGTCCTACTACGTGTCTACAGCGTGCTTGGGGGGTGATGGGCTTGGGTGATTCAGCCGCATGGATGCCTCCCCCCAGGAGCTCACTGGGAGACATGGCATGTCCTTGTGTTCAGAGGACTCAGATGCAGGGACACACCAGCCAAGGTCTCGGGAGCCTTCTGGAAGGACTGGGAGGACTAAGTGGTGGGGACAGACGCGGAAGGGGGAGGGGGAAGAGACAGACCCTGACTCCATCTCTGTGCCAAGCAGCCCTTCCCATCAGGACAACAGCCTGGGGCCAGGCCCACCCGAAACCAGCCAAAGCCAGGCAGCCTTACAACCACAGCAAGAGGACCCTTTTCAAAACACAAAGGGAATCTTGCTCTTTGTAGGAACTCGTAAAACCATCTCGGCTCCTACCCTGAACACCTAGCCCTGCCCTGTGCAGCCCAGCACCTCCTACACCCTCTGCTGTAGCCTTAGGGCCTTGGCACAGATTGCTCCTGCTGCCAGCATGTTCTTTTCTCCCCTCTTCACTTCTTTAGCACCTACTCAACCTTTAGACTTGAAAATACCAGTCACTTACTCAAAGGCTTCCGAGATGGCCACGTCTGTCCCATCCTGCTGCTCCCACGGTCACTGTTTGACACATTTGGGCACCAGCTGTCCTCAGCAAGATACTTGCATATTTTGTTCATCAGTGTCCCGCACCCCTGTAGGGCCTCCACAGAGGCTGGATGGAAGGATGGCTGGATAGAACGGCAGACAGGTGTTCTCTGAAGAAGCTCCGCCTTTGGTCAGCTGGGCCTTGGTGTCTGAGTGCAGGTGGGGGAGGGAAGGGTTGGACACGCCCAGGGCATGAACACATGGGGTCTGGAGATAACCAGGGCCCACGTCGTAGTTCAGCACACTGTCTGTTGAGACAAAAAGCCCCGGGGCCCCACACCACTGTACCTGAGGCTCAGTCAGACAAGGGCACTTTGACCCGGCTGAGGAGAGGCCAGGGCCTGTGCCCAGGGTCTTGGTGGTCCAGGATCTCACTCTCCCCAGCCCTGCCCCATGCTGGGGGCAGATTAGGGATGCTGGGCCTTATGCTGTCTTCCCCGAGGTTGGGAGTCCCCAGGACTCTGTGGGGCCATCACATCACAGTGCGTCTAGGGTCACAGTGAAGGAACCAGGAGGGACAGAGCAGCCGGCTGACCCCACAGCCCCCATGGCTGGAGAAAGCTTTATGAGCAGAGTGAAAATCAAGTGCAAAAGTCTTAAGGCAGGAGTGAGTCTGGGGTGGTTCCTGGACCAGAGAGAAGGCCGGAGTGGCTGGAGGGGACCCAGCCAAGAGAAGAGGCACAGAGGGGCACCTGGGTAGGAGCAGAGGGCCGGGCTGGTGGCAACCACCCCTGGTGGCAGCCCGGGCTCTCCACGGGCCTCCCTGAGGTCCCCCATTCCAGCTGCACAGAGCCAGGTCCAGGGCTGAGTCCTGCTTCCCTATCCACAGGGGCCCCCAGGCCACAGAAGCCTCCTGCTGTCCGAAGTTCCAGCTCCTCCTGTCCTTTAGAGAAAGAAGCTGGGAAGGGAATGCTACACCTGGTTCACAGCCCAGAAACACCAGGACTGGGTTTTTGGTTTTTTGCTTTTTTTCATTCACTCTAAGATCCCTGATAAGTGTCTGGCTGAGCACTTCGCTGAGTCCTGCTGTCAGGAGCCACGGGCATCCACAGATGGCTCCACCCTCGCTGCGGTCACCCGCAGCCCCCGCCCACGTGCACAGGCATCCTCGGGCCCCCTCCACAGGTGCTGGAAGCACACTCTCAGGCCTCTGAATGCTGAGCCAGAGATGACCCAGGAAACAACCACCACTGAAAGAAAACGCGCACCCACAGAGCCTAATGTATGGCATTATCCAGCAGCCCCATTATTGAAAAGCATGGAATCAGGTTTCCACAAATGGTTCTGGAAAGCAGATATGGCCAGAAACCCCACACTGCAATTAGCTCTCCCAGCGAACAATGGCTGGAGCCTTTCCCACTTGGAGCACAAGCAGGATGGAGCTGCGGCGGGGCTGCCAGGTGGAGCTCCAGGTGGAGCTCCAGGTGACAGGGAGGGCAGGTGTGAGGACAAGCCACGCCCTCAGCACAGACAGGTGCTCTCCTCTGCTTCCCTGGCCAGGCCCGCAGGACGGGGCACTGACACGCTGTCCCCCCACAGCTCCAGGCGGCCTTAGAAAACGAGACTGCTCAGAACCCAGCCCTGCTGGGAGCTCAGCACTCGGAGGGCCTGTCAGGACAGCCCCTGGGCCTGGGTCCAGGCTGCTGCCACCCTGGGATGTGCAGGGGCCGTCACCATGGATACACTGACATTTTCTCAAAGTACATAAAATGGGATTTTTGAAACAACAGTAACATCTTAAAGTATCTTTTTTTAAAAAAAAATCAAACAAATTAGGAGAAACGTCATTTACTTTGTGAGTGTTAAAATGTTCTGTGGGTAAATTGTGTTGCGTATGTGTGTGTGTTCGGGAATATGAGGTTTACTATTGGTTACTTTCAATTTGCAACTAAAAGCCAAGAGAAATCAGGAGGGTTTTAAATCCTGAACTTATGCTGTGTGACTGATGGTTCTTTATATAAATATGTAAAGATAGAATACAATAATACATTATACATATCAATATTAGAATATGATAATGAATGTGATTATATACATATACTATATAAAGTATATATATATAAATCAATCTATATATGTATAGTATATATGAGAAACAATCAGCTGCACAGCATCGATTTGGGATAAACATAATGTGTCTACATATCATATTAAAGTGATACCACTTTAGTGTCACATAACCTCCATGTACCAACAGTGTAGTGGTCTTCCATTTATCTATGGCTTTTACATGAAATTACGAAAAAGCATGATAATATTCGACCTCACATTATACTTAGTTATGCCAATATTCACAATAGAAGTAACTATGAAGTAAATTTGATGTTATTAAAATTCAGTCCAACTTTAGCACATATGATCTGTGGGAATAAGTAGGCTGGAGAAATATTAACATCCTACATCTTTTTTAATGAATTGAGTTATTTAAGAGGAAAAAGAAAGAAATGAAGTCATAGTTATTTCTCCTTTTTAATGCTGTCTTTGGAAGGCAGTTACCGTTGCTTTGATACAAAAATACTATATATGGACTATTTCAGGTCTAAACTTTTCAGGCCTGAGTTGAACCCCTCTTGGGAGTCCATACAAAGACAGCTGGGTTATGAGGCTCGGCACTGTCCTGGAGTGAGGGGGATCCCTAAAAATCTCAAAGGCCTCTGGGCACCCTTTTGGCTGAGGGAGAGAAGAAGGATTCATGGACAGGCCTGTCTGGTGACTTTCGTGGGTAAGACTTTACTTGAGCAGGGCACTCCAGGGCAAACGAAAATACTAACAGCCGATAGAGAGGGTGTGGAGAAAAGGGGACCCTCCTACACTGTTGGTGGGAATGTAAGTTGGTGCAGCCACTATGGAGAACAGTGTGGAGGTTCCTCAAAAACTAAAAATAGAGCTACCATATGATCCTGCAATCCCACTCCTGGCCATATATCCAGACAAAGCTATAATTTGAAAAGATACATGCACCCCAATGTTCACAGCAGCACTATTTACAATAGCCAAGATATGGAAGCAACCTAAATGTCCATGGACAGATGAATGGATAAAGAAGATGTGGTGTATATAAACAATGGAAAACTACTCAGCCATAAAAAAGAATGAAACAATGTTGTTTGTAGCAACATGGATCGAGCTAGAGATTATCATACTAAGTGAAGTCAGTCAGACAAAGACAAATACCACAGGATATCACTTATACGTGGAATCTAAAATATGACACAAATGAACTTATGTACGAAAACAGACTCACAGACATAGAGAACAGACTTTTGGTTGCCAACGAGGAGGGGGGAGGGAAGGATTGGGAGTTTGGGGTTAGCAGATGCAAACTATTATATATAGAATGGATAAACAAGGACCTACTGTATAGCACAGGGACTATATTCAATATCCTGTAATAAACCATAATGGAAAAGAATCTGAAAAAGAACATGTATATATACGTATAACTGAATCACTTTGCTGTACACCAGAAACTAACATAACATTGTAAATAAAATAAATTTAAAAAATAGTAACAGCTGAAGGCCACTGATCCCCACAACCAATAATCATGTTCTAGAGAAGAAGACAGAGGTTCAGAGGGGGCCAAGTCACTGGGTCACGGAGCAGCGAACCCCAGATTGGGACTGGCAGTTCTGATCTGCAGGCCGCAAATGCTCGCCTCTGTGGCACAGTGCCTGCTGCTCAGGGCTCAGGGCTAAAAACGTCCTTCCACATCAGACTCCAGAATCACTTCAAAATCCTTAAGCAGAACTGTAAAAAAAAAAGTCATTTGCAAAATGTCATTTTCCCTTTATGTCTTCCCCATTCACAAAATATTTCTTGAAAATTGTCTATTTTAAGCTTGTTCCTTATTGTCCCTAAGACTGATGGCTCAGATTCCTCACTGGATACACCACTGACACCCCCTTTCTGAGCTCGGTGACCAGGCTGCCCGGGGGGGTTGGGGGCCACCACTGCACTTGTCTTCCCGAGGACCCTGGGGGAGGCCAGCACCCTGTCTGAAGCCGTCCTGTCCCGCGGCTGGCCTCAACTCCATTAGGAGCAAAGACTCCATGTCTTTTCCACACGTGCTGCCGAGCCACGAGGCTAAATCACAGAGTTTTAATTAAACTTGAAAGACTGGCCTCTGAGGTCCATCACCCTGTCCTCAGGCAGCTTGTCACTTAAGTGCCCTTACAGTGACCACCCGAGAGCAACATTCTCTGGCAGCTGATGTGTGGCGCCTGCCTGCCCCGTGAGGCTGGGCCAGGCAAAAGGCCCTGGAAACTACATCCCCCAAGGAGATGCTTCAAGGTGCCCAAGGGCAGAAGCAGAGCGTTCTCAGCCCAGAGCCGAGCTCCCCAGCTCCACGTGTCTGCCTGGGCACCAAAGTGTCCCCTTGGTGTGGGTCAGGGCGATGACAGTGGGTGACAGCTCAGTCCCCAACTGGAGGGTAAGACGGATGCTGCCCTGACCTACGAGGGGACAGAGTGTCACAGGTGGGAGACACTTCTGTCCTGCAAAGTGAAGTCAATTTAACCAAATCCCATTGCTGTCCTGGCCATCGCCTGCCCTTCACGCCTCAGCTCCACGGAGGCTCCCAGACCCTTTCAGGGCAGCACTTTCTTCAAATGGAACTGCAAGAAGAGCTGGGAGTAAAATGCAGAGCAGGGTGGTGGGGGAGGTGCCCATCTCCCTGCACCCCTGCATTCCCTCTAAAGCATGTTGGGGAGAGTCCCTGGGACGCAGCCCTAAAAGCACAGCCCCAACGGGGTGCTTTTACAGTTTATAGGACACACTGGGGTCCCACCCACTCTCTGAACTAGAATCTCCCCAGGAAGCTCTCCCTTCCGAAGCTCCGGGCATTCCCCCTGCCTTGCCCAGCTCCTTCCCCGGGGACCATCTCCTCCTCCCTTCCTACCCTCCCTGGACGGGACCTCAGGATGGTGCTCTGCCAGGGGTCATGTCCGCCTCGCCCTCCACTGACCTCCCCTCCACCTCACACGATTCTTAGGGCTGCTGCCGTGAGCCAGGCCTGATGTCAGAAACCCAGCTCAGTCTGCCAGGGACTGCACTGGTCCTGGGGTGAGGCTGGGGTGGAGGGGGCCCAGTCCTGCTGGACCAGAGAGAGCTGGTGGACCCCCCACCTACAGAGGAGCCATCACGGTGGGGCTCAGAGCACACTGCCCCCAGGCTGGATGGTGCCTGTGCGTGCACGTGCGCACACACACACAAACCCAGGGGTGAGTACAAGGCATGCCAACCCAACCTACCTGGGGAGAAGGTCAACCCCATATCTGTGCAGACTCCTTTGGTTTAAGCACTGACTAGCTATTTCTCTTGAATTCTAGGAGAACCACTCACAAAAGACACAAAACTGACTGCTAAAGGAATAATGGGCTTGAGAAATATACAGTCGCCCCAAGCACTGTGTGGGGAGACCTTGGAAGTAGACAGGCATCAGAAAAGCAGCTGTCTGTGAAGGCTCCTTGCAGGCAGGCAGGAACTGCCCTTGACCCGCCCTTGACCTTTTCCTCCCCCTAAACCGGGCTGGAGGAGGGAATGCTTCCCAAGACTACTTGGAAGGCCCACAGCTGCTGCACCCCAGCCCCTGGGGAGGATGGGGGTTCAAGATTAGTTGGCAGCAGGAGGGCAGCCCTTGGAGGCCCCACCAGCCCTGAGGCTGCCACAGGCAGAAGGAGCCTTAAAGCTGGTTTTTAATGAACTGGAAAAGGCCAGATGAACGCAGGCCACCCTGTAACCTGGAGAGAGTGGGCAGCTCAGCAGTGGGCCTGCGCTGGAAGGCTGGGCCAACATGGGCTTGGCACAGGGCAACCTGGACGCTTCCTGCCTCTCCCAAGGGCCCAGCGTCCTCCTGAAGGTGGGGATGCGTCCCACCTCACAGGGCCCTACGTGGGGGAAGAGCCTGAGTGGGTTTTGGGCTCGCGCCCAGCTGGCCGGCACTCAGCACGTGTCCATGTCCTCCCTTCTCTCCTCCCAAGAATGGGCGGTGGTAACGGCTTCCATCTGGACAGGTACACGGCTGGGGAATGTGGCAACACGGCCTCCAAAGGGAGGCCTGTGACCTACCCAAAGGTCACTGGACAGAGCCACAGGCAGGAACTAACAGACTCATATTTGGCAAAATCCAAGACCTAATTACATCACACTCAGTGCCTTCACTTAGGAACGAATGTGCTCCTCTCTGGAGCAGGAAGAGAAGGCATGGTCTCAACCAGATGCCCCCCTGGGAGGAACGGCCTACCTCCGTGGACTTCCTCTGGGGGCCTGACAGCTAAGGGACAGCCTGGGGTCTCTCAGGATCGCCCTCCTCCAAAACCCAAGAAAGTGAAAAAAATTACCCACATCAATGGTACCCTGTCAGCTACCAAGCAAGAGAAGAGGCCAGAGGAGTAAGATGAACATTTTCAAGGCTTTCTCTGGCTTCCCCAAATTGCCAAAATGCCATATTATTTAGAATACATTTTAAGAAGGTTTCTATGTGGCAGTATACCAAATTAGTTTAGAGATCTGGAGATTTTCTACACGTTCAGGAACTGCATTCCAACTAATCTATAGTGATCATGGCCATAAAACTGTAAATTGCTTTATGCAAAACTCTTGTTGGCTTCCAATCTCTAAACCCGTTGAGGTTTATTCTGTCCAGAGAACTATGATCATTTTCTGCTAAGAGTTCATTTAAAATCTTTGCTGATGTTAACACAATTCTCTGAGTCTCATTCAACCCCAGCAGCACGTAGCTCCTCTTGCAATAATTGGTGCCTCTCTGGACAGGAACTTTCCCTGGTCCCTCATGGATGTGCCCTTGGTGAGTTCAAAGAGAAACATGTGCACCAGGAGAGATTTTCTTGTGAGTCAGTAAGTCATTCTTTCAGCAATGCATTTAAGAAAAGACCATCCAAGCCAACCTCTTAAACCCACCGGCAAATGACTCAAAGCTCAATTTAGTCTGTAGAATATACCGCAGCAGGTATTCAAGGCTTCTGTGATTAAAAAGACCTGTTCAAATGTTTACTGGCACTCCAGCCTTCTCGTCAGACCTCTTTGCAGCCCAGTGAGGATCTGTGCGCCCACAGGGCACCTGCCGTCACCACTGACGGCTCTGGGTTCAAACCCACCTGTCTCCCCATCAGTACCAGCGCCTGTGCCTGGTGTCCCAGGATCATGTAGAGAAATCAGTTCCTTTTATTAAAAAGAGAGATGATTTATCAAACTATATAATCAATTAAAAGTGACCACAGAGTACTTACAATTCAGTGTAAACGCTAAATCAGGAGCAGTGAGTTTCCCACTGGGAAAGTGTTGCTGCCATCCTAGCCCTGCCTCTGGGGAGCCAGCCAGGCACACAGCCTAGCACCCTGACAGACCAGATGACAGGGGTCCACGGAGCACATGGACGCCCCTGCCTAGCATCATGGGATGTGGACTCTCCCGCTTTCCAGGAAGTGGGGTTGGCCTTGGGCTGTGTGTGCCGCCCAACCCCAGGTCCCCCTCTCTTGCTAGTAGACATCGGTAAGCCTCTGGGTCCATTCAATTCAATTGTCCTTTATTTGCCAGTTCCTATGTGCCAGGAAGTGTACTAGTCTTTTTATAGCATTTCCTCATTTAATCCCCACACAGTCTTGGGGGCGGTCAGTGACATCACCCCCTTCCGCAGGGGCAAGGGGGCCTCAGAGGGAATGAGTAACCTGCCCACAGCAGCTATGGTGCAGACCAGGCCTCCCCACCACTGAACCCTGGGCTCTTCACTGTCGTCACCCTAGAAATACGGTCTAGCAGGGAAACGAGTATGTGTGCACACACACGCACATACACACTCACACATGCACCTACACATGCACTCACACACCTGCACACACTCTCACACACACATGCCCATACTCACACAGCACTTACATACACACGTATTCACACACACACTCTCACATACACACACTCACATACACACATATTCACACACTCACACACACACTCTTACACACAGGTGTCTGAAAAGGACCATGCCTGTGTGAGTTACTTGAGTTACTACAAGTCACTGTGGTTTGTGAGCGTGCTTAATGTCTGCTTTTAATTCTAAGTTCCTATTATTAAGCATTTACATATTACTTTTCTGACTGTCTCCAAATTGCACTCTAATTTGGCCCAAAAGGTGCAGCAAAAAAATGGAGAAACACATCCAATCTCTTGTCTGGGCTTAAAATGACTTGGGGGCTGACCAGGACGCGCCCCAGCTCCCGTTTGGACAGATCTGGAGAAAGCGTTGGAGAGGCCCGCAGTGGCCCAGTGAGATTGCGAGGCCCGCCTGGCACCACAGCTGAGTCAGCGACGCCGGCCCCTCTGCTGTGAGCGAGCAGAGCCCACCGCAGCCAGTCTCCTAGTGATGGACGTGCTACATTTGATTAGAGTCTCACAGTCTCACAGAAGTACAGTGGATCTGGAATCACAGAGCAGAAAACAAACAAGCAAACAGCACATCAGAGGAAGTGACAGGACCCTCCTAGGATGCTGCTCACCCCCCTCCATGGTCTATGTCATGTTACGGGAACTCTGTCGAGAACTGAGGGAAAACCATCCAGTTCCGAGAGCCTCTGTTACCAAGATGCTGTTTTTATATTTAATGGTCTAGAGAAAGTTCCCCTGCCTATAGTTGCCATTTCTTAAACAAAGTTTTTTTAAACTAATAATATGTGTCATTTTCATTTGTCATTTGAAGAGTTGATACCTCAAAGCATGTGGTACTTTTACATAGAGAAGGAGTCCGCTATGGTCTGAATGTTCATGCTCCCCCCGTTACCCACCAGGGTTCTTGTCCTCCTTAATGAACAGAAATTGATCAGAGGCCAGACAAGAATTTCCAGCAAGGCTTTACTGGGGCCCCTATTGCAGCAGGGGGGAGTGAAAACAAGCAAGTATCCCTTGCTTGCTCACTCCCCAACAGGGGCGAGCTGGTTCCTTATACGGGGTGAGGATAGGGGTGTGTCCAGGGGTCCGGCTGGAGGGTTGGCTTAGGTGGTTTGCCCACCCCTTTGTGTTGTGTTGTGTGCAGGGGGCATGCGCAGTACCCTGCTTTTGCTCCTGGCTCTTCAGAGGTGGCAGTTGGGCTTTTTGGTCTCTTTGTATCTTGTTCAGAATTTGTGCCAACTGTGCATACATGCAGTTATTTTTAGCCCATTATAGTTTCTTTATATTTTGTAGCTCGAGGAGACGTTTGTCCAGGTGCAAGCATTGCAGCACTGCAGCAAAGGGTCCCAGGTCCCAGCCTGTTTCCTCCCCAAATTCCTATGTTGAAATCCTAACCCCCAAAGATGATAGTATTAGGAGTTGGAGCCTTTGGGAGGTACTTAGGTCTCATGAGGGTGGAGCCCTCGTGAATGGGATTAGTGTCCTTATAAAAGACCCCAGAGCTCCCTCACCCCTCCCACCACATGAGGACACAAGGAGAAGAGGCTGTCTACAAGCTGGGTAAGGGCCCTCCCCAGAACACAACCATGCTGGGGCCATGATCTCAGGCTTCTGGCCTCCAGAATTGTGAGAATAAAATTTCTGTGGTTTACAAGCTGCCCAGTCTGTGGTATTTTGGTTACAGCTGCCTGAATGGACTAAGGGTCAGAAGAGAGAAAATCCAAACACATACTATTTTGTTCCACAGTCGAGTTAATAAATGCCTATATATGAGGGGATAAAAGTTTGCTACCCAAAAGGAAAAAAACCTCATAAATCCTTCACAAAATTTCAATTAGAACATGATCCGACAATTGCCAAACCATCAGCAAGGAGCCAGGATAAACTTTCCAAGCAAAGCAACCTTCCTATTAAGCAAAACTCTGCCTCCTTGTTACACGGGCCCCGAGGTGATGCCAACATGCCTTGAAATCCAGTCAAGCATCCACAGTGACACCTGCCAGGACCTCCCAACATGCACCCTGTTTAGATGAGCATATCCAGGGCTGTGAAGAACTTCTCAGAAAACAGATGCTCTGAGAACAGAAGGTGCCTGAGCCACAGTCTAGCATGGGCCGTCCTTCCCGACCCCACTCCTTTTTGCCTCGGGATGACCGTGCACATGTATCTAGGACTTCACTTTCCATGTTTAGAAGTCGAGTGCAAGAGACCCTGGGGTCCTTTCCTTTTTAGAGACACCAGAGCCCAACGCTGGATCTACTTCATGTTCTGGGCTGTGGGACAGCCTGAACCAAGGCCTTGCCTGGCTCTGCACACAGGGCCACTCACATGGGCTGAGAGCCAACAAAAGAATGAACCAAAGAAACCTGCTTCTGCCCTGCACCTCATGACTGCAGGGCAGCAGTACTGAGTTCCTGCACAGACCAGGCACCCGATGAGGGGAGCCCGGCCCAGGTCTTCCTGGGCCCCACCCTGCCAGGCCTGCTGCCTGTTACAACGTTTAATCATGCACAGCACCCTGCCTTTCTTTTTTTTTTTTTTTACTGAAGAACAGCTGATTTACAATATTATATTAGTTTCAGGTTTACAGCATAGTGATTCAGTATTTTTGCAGATTATAAATAATTACAAGATAAGGGCTATAACACCCTATGCTATACAATATATCCTTGTTGCTTATCTATTTTATACATAGTAGTTTGTATCTCTTAATCCCATACCCCTTTCGTGCCCCTCCCCCCTCCCTCTCTCCTTTGGTAATCACAAGTTTGTTTTTTGTATATGTGAGTCAATTACTGTTTTGCATATACATTCATCTGTATTATTTTTTAGATGCCACATATAAGTGATATACAGTATTTGTCTCTCTCTGCCTGACTTATTTCACTAAGCATAATATTCTCTAGGTCCATCCACATTGCTGCAAATGGCAGCATTTCATTCTTTTTTATGGCTGAATAGCATTCCACTGTACATATATACCATATCTTCTTTATCCAATAGTCTGTTGATGGGCACTTCGGTTGCTTCCATGTCTTGGCTATTGTAAACAGTGCTCCTATGAACACTGGGGTGCACGTATCTTTTTGAATTACTGTTTTCGTTTTTTTCTGGATATATACCTGGAGTGGGACTACTGGATCATATGGTAGTTCCATTTTTAGTTTTCTAAGGAACCTCCATACTGTTTTCCATAGTGTCTGCACCAATTTACATTCCCACAAGTAGTGTACAGGGTTTCCTTTTCTTTACACCCTCTCCAACATTTGTTATTGGTAGACTTTTTGATGAGAGCCTTTTTGACAGGTGTGAGGTGATATCTCATTGTTCTTCTGATTTGTATTTCTCTAATAATTAGTGATACTGAGCATCTTTTCATGTGCCTGTTGGCCATCTGTATGACTTCTTTGGAGATATGTCTATTCAGGTCTTCTGCCCATCTTTTGATTGAGTTGTTTGTTTTTTTGATATTGAGTTGTATGAGCTATTTATATATTTTGGATATTAACCCCTTGTTGGTCGCATCATTTGCAAATATTTTCTCCCATTCCACAGATCTTTTCATTTTGTCAATGGTTTCCTTTGCTGTGCAAAAAGCTTTTAAGTTTAATCAGGTCCCATTTGTTTATTTTTGCTTTTATTTCTTTTGCCTTAGGAGCCTGGTCCAAGAATATACTGCTACAATTTATGTCAAAGAGTGCTCTGCCTATGTTCTCTTCTAGGAGTTTTACGGTTTCAGGTCTTACATTTAGGTCTTTAATCCATTTTGAGTTTAGTTTTGCATGTGGTGTGAGGGAGTGTTCTAATCTCATTGTTTCACGTGTAGCTGTTCAGCTTTCCCCGCATCACTTGTTGAAGAGACTTTCCTTTTTAAACTTCCTGCACAATTGACCAAAGTGGAGACTGAACGAAAAGCAAAGCCAACAGGAAGCCAAGGCACGGAGAGGTGCAGGGGATGTGCAAGACAGATGCCAGCGGGAAAGGAGACAGGCGCAGGGAGAGCAGAGGGCAGCGGCAGGTGGGAGGGGATGGAGGACACACCAGGGTCAGGACACAACATCTCCATTCCCCCAGGTTAGATTCACACCTGACTCCAAGTCCCCCAGACTCTGTTTTCTATTCACAGCCCAGGTAAGAAACACTGGGGAGAGTCCCTTTCAGAGAATCTAGTAACCTTTCCACCACTGGCAATTCTGAATTCCAGCTATTAGGCAGTAAAGTGTATCCCATGAGAGACACTACTTTTGTTTGCCATCCACCCAGCACCAGTCCAGTCTCCTCCTGCCTCACCATCAAGAACCTAGTTTGGGTGGTGGCGGTGGGTTCACATGCCTGGCTCAGGCAATAGATATTGGTGAGTGTAAGCCAATGCCAGTTAGTGTGAGACAACATTGTTTCCCACTTTCCCTGCCTCCCTCCAAGCCAGTGGTAGCCATGTGACACAGCTCTGGCCAATAAAATCTAAATATAAACCCGTCTGGCAGATTTCCAGGAAATCTTTGTAATCCTGATAAACAAAAAACAGAAACAGCTGGCACTGACCCCTCCTCCTTCCTTGAACTAGGACATAATGGCTAGTGCTTCAGCAGCCACCTTGTGGCCAGGTGGTCAGGAGAATTACAGAGACGTCAACCAAAGGGTGAAGCCTCTGAACCAATGCTAGGAACCTCCTTATGTGTGAGAAGCAACCCACTATCTGGTCAGTTTTCTGCTACTTACACCTGAACAGATTCCTGATACACACGCTGAGATATTTTATTTTCACACACCAGTAATTCAGTGATAACAGCCATAGTAATTATCTTCCTGTGTATAATCGTTGTTTAATCTACTGAAGACTTCCACAAAGCCTATCTAACTGGACCCACTGACATCTTGTTACCAGGCAAGTGTCTTCTCCCCATTCCTGAGATAAGAACACATACTCTGAAAGGTAAAGTGGTAAATCCAAGTGACACCCGCCAGGCCCTCCCCAGGGCTTCCTGTGGAATCAGCACCCGGCAGCCAGGTTGAGGAGGACAGTGCAGCTCATCAGGTGGCTGAGGAGGGAGGCCATTCCAGGAGGCAGGGAGTGTGTCCCTCCCCACATGGCACACTGGCCTGTCTGTGAGCTCACACCCAGAGCTCCAGGGAGCTACCTACACAAACAGTACACGTGAGACAAGGGAGGGCAGCTGAAGGAGGCCAGAGCAGGCAGCAGAGCCGAGCTGAAAACTCCACCACTGTTACAGACTGAAGAGCGTGCCTCCAAATTCATTTGTTGAAGCCCTAATGCCCAATGGGAGTGTATTTAGACATAGGACCCTTGGGAGGTAATTAAGCTTAAATGAGGTCTTAAGGGGTGGGGCCCTGATCTGATAAGATTAGTGTCCTTCCAAGAAGAGGAAGAGACGCCAGAGATCTCTCTCTCTCTCTCTCCCCTGTACGTGCACAGAAGAGGCCAGGTAAAAACACGGCAAGAAGGCAGCCATCTTCAACCAAGGAGCGTGGCCTCACCAGAAACCAAAGTGCCAGTGCCTTGATCTTGGACTTCCAGCCTCCAGAGCTGTGAGAAATAAATGTCTGTTGTTTAAACTGCCTAGTCTGTGGAGTTCTGTTAGGGCAGCCTGAGCTGATTAATACAACCACCACCTCGACTGGAAATTTCAGCAGCCTCTAAGTGCTGCTAAAATGAGCCATATCTCCAATGGTTCTGGACTAACCTTTGGAGGATCAGTGCTCCAAGGACTAACTTGGTCCCTTCTGGAATTGCTCATGAACACCAGCTTCTCTCAGCTCTGCAGTGTCGGCTAGCTCAACATTTGTGCCCAGGAGGCTCTGAACCCTGAAGGACACCCAGCAGGGCAAGGCAGGGCTCCCTCTGATGAGAAAGCCCCAAATTCAATCAGGCTCAAACCACGTGGCTGCCGGCCCACGCTACGTGCCCGTGGATGGAGAGGCCTTGCATGTGCACACCTCCAGAGCCAGGTCCAAGGGTGTCCTGTTGAGGGAGGGGCAGAGCAAGTAAAAAACGCATTATACACAGACCAGGCACTGCAGAGGGGGAGGGGTGCACGGATTTAACCTCCTGTCTCAGTCTCTACCATTAAGAGCAATTTAAATGACATTTGGTGGAAAAGATAATAATATTTCAGGTCAGAGAGAGACGGTGATGGCTGCAACCAGGACAGCATGGATGGAGAGAGGCAGATAGAGTGAGTAAATGAATTACGAGGACCTTGTGATTGATGTGACATGTATGCGTGTGTGTGGGGGGGGTGTATGGTGTGTCACGTGGTGTGGGGGGATGCGTGCGTGTGACATGTGGTACATGGGGTGTATGTGGTGTGTGCACACATGTGGTAACGTGTGTGCTGTGTGTGTCTATGTGGGGGGAGGAGGCAGTGGGAATAACAAGAATCCAAACCCCACTCCTTGTGCTGTGGGAGCACAAGGGCCCTGGTGACAGATGAGAACCAGGACACAGGTGACCACGCAGTCAGCTTGCGAGTGGGGCTGGCAGGTGTCCACCGACAGTGGGGTAGGAGGGGTCCAGCTCCAGCGCTTGTGGCAGGAGAGGAATTGTATGGACAAGACGGGACGGTCAATGGCTGTGCAAAGCCCCTGACCCGGGCCCCTGGAGGAGGTCCATCCTGGACCATCACACTGCACCCCAGGCCACTGCGCACTGCATTTCAGGGGGACCTGGAGAGAGCCTGGGAAGTTCACTGGCCATCGCTGTCTGGTTTGTCACCCTGTCCTTTCCCCGCATCAACAGGGACCAAGGGCATTTAGTGCACCAAGCTGCCACCTCCTCGGGTTCTTCCGTACAGGAGGGGCATGCACGTGTGTATAAGAGTGCACTTGTGCATGGTGTGTGCATGTGTGAGTGCATGTGTGTGGCCGTGCACACATGTGGTGTGTGTGGGTGTGTGCAGCATTCATAAAATGTATGAGCATAAATTGTGGTTTGTGTGCACATGTGTGTGTGTCATGAGCACACATGTCTTTTCGTCCTTTGAGGGACAGGAAACGAGAACACATGTTGGCATGGGAAGTGAAAGCATCCGGCAGGCGGCTGGAGAAGCCCTCCCGGGGCTGGGGGACACTTGGCCCACAGGTGTCAGCCAGGCCCATGTGCTGCAGAGAAGAGAGTCCAGCCCCCAGGCAGGGGAGAGGAGTGGCCTCGGCCAGGGAGGCGAGGAGGGCTGGGACCGGGGCCCAGAGGCTGGGTGGCCGGAGTGCTGACGGGCCAGGGGCCCAGGGCTGGGGTGTGGATGGGCCAGTTTCTCTCTAGCCAGAGCCCTGTCCAGGCAGGGTGGCCCAAGGAGACCTGGGAGGAGGAGTGGAAGATGCTGGGTCCCTGTGACCTGCTCTCCAGCCTCTCAGGGCGGAAGCACTGACCCGAGTCCTGCTCAGTCCCATCCCCGGGCTCACACCCTGGCTGCACGGCTGGCTCGCTTGGGGATCGTTAACAAAGATGCCCCAGGAGTGGGACCCCAGCTTCCGTATTTTTGTAAGTGTCCCTGAATTACCAGACCCAATGCCCTATCGGACCAGAATGTTCCTGCTGACCCTGTCACCAGGGAGGTCCTTTTAGGGCTTCAGCACTCTCCCCAGAGGCCCTGTGCCCATGATGCTGACCTGCAGAATTGGGCAGTTACAGCATCCGCTGGCCGAGGGCAGCACCTTCCAAAGGGCCACCTCAGCCATCGTGAGGTCATTTGAACGTAAAAGGGGGCAGAAGTTAAATTGTTCTGCCTCGTTTCCAGCTGTCCTTGCTGCAGGAGAGAAGCCGCAGCCTTGGGAGAGGCTTCACAGGACAGTTAAAACTCGGACCCTGAAGCCATGTCATGGCCTCCATTAAAGGACTGATTTCTGTCTTTTGAGCCTGAACAAATTCCAGAACTGCCTCATCAGAGGCATCAAGATCCCTTGCACGATGGCTGAAAGGAAAGGTGTCCACGGGGAAGAATCCGCCCAGCTGCTGTGAAGTCCCCTCCCCTGCCGTCCCCACCAGCATCTCCCTCCATCACATCACCAAGCAGGTACTCGGCCGCAGGTGTGAAGGCCAGACCCCTCCACTGTGCACCAAGCCTCATGGGACTGACATACATGGTGAGCACAGCCCTGTCTAGGGACCCGGCCCCCAGCCCCCTGCCCACCCCTCAGCCCCCTGGTGGCCACCTTAGCAAACTCTCCCCTTGGTCCTCAGCACCCTTGGCCCTAACAAGTGACGGCCTCCACTAAAATGCAGAAGTATAGCAGTCACTTCTAAAGGGCACAAACACAGCTGTGGGGTCTTAACTCATCACATGGGCTCCCTCAGGGCCCCACGCTAGGTCTTTGAGGCCGGGACATTCCCAGCCACTTCCAGAACCCAACCCCAGACAGACAGAGGGCAGAAGCCAGGCATCTGGTGCGGGGTCTTTCACAGGTCGGGGAGCCTGAGAGTCACGTGGTGTGTGCTCTCCATGCAGATTCCCAGGCCTCATGCCAAGACAGCCCTTTGTGCGGGTGCTGGTGGGAGCCAAGGACCTGTGGGTTTCTGGGTGCCCTCCCCACACCGATGCTGACGCATAGGGTCCTGGGCCAGACACGGAGTGTTCTTTCTACACACCAGCCAGCACAGGAAGCCCTGTATACAGGTGGAGCTCAAGAAATTGCTGCTTAGAAAAGACTAGAAAAGGAAGTAACTATGTCATAATATGCACTATATCATAATGACTTCCTTTATGACACATCCTGCAGCTTTTAGACGGGGAAGAAGCACTATTCTACTGCACCAGGATTCAGCAAATTCCATATATCGTGTACTAACTTCCCTGTAAACACTGGGCCTGAAAGATGTGTGGGGCTGGGGTAGGGGAGGACATTTTTCAAACAAGTTTGAAAAATACTGGATTCTACTTGACTAAACTGCGGGCCTTCTCAGAGTCTTTGATCCGCTAATGGGCATTGCATACCTTCAAGGACAAATTGAGAGTGTACAGAATATTTCCCAAACTTACTGAAGCAAAGCACCTTGTTTTATTTTTTAATGAAACCTATTTTAGTATCATGAAACATAAATGGGGAAATCTCTAGTTCACCATTTCACAGAGTTTTCTAGTTTTCAACATGCTTCTGTAAATAAGAATCTCCTGGAATGTCCACGCCCAGTTCCTGCCTCCACAGGCAAGTGGCTTCATTCCTGTTTTGTTGAGAATGCCTGAAGATTCCTTAACCAGGAAAGCTGGAAAGTGACCAGAGAAATTATCATATTGTCTTGGTTCTAAGACATAGGATCCTTCTGATAACAGCTTGTAGAGAAAAAAAGAAAGAAAAAAAAAAAGCAGTGAGAGCATCAGTTCCAGCCAATAAGCTGGCAGCTCACACCCACCATGGTTTATTTCCAGCCCATGCTGCGCAGTCATGATGGGTCAGCTGGGCTGTGCCCTAGGACCTCTCCCCATTCTGGGCCACAGGCTGATGGGGCAGCCCTCCACCCCCAACGCTGCTCATCACCAAGCAGAGGGCAGGACAGCTCTGAAGGGTCACACGCCTTCATGCAAACAGCCTGTAAGTGACACACATCACTCCCACTCAGATAACTCATGTGGCAGAACCCATCCCCCAGGCCCGCCCCACCACCCAGACCTGGAACGCAGCCCTGCTGGGTGCCACGAGCCTGGAAAGCTGGAAAGCCTGCCCACCCTGGTCATGGTGTGACCCTGACCACCTGGCATGTCCTAACTTCAGCAACACTAAGATATAAAGATGAATCTTAACATTTAAGAAAATGGAATTTAAAAAATCGTGCTTAAGTTCCATGTTTCCTGACTAGTTAATATGTGCACAGGTATGAATCCGTGCACACATTGGCCAAGTATTTGTGACACGACAGCTCTGAGTGACCAACCTGCTTTGCCAAGAAGGGAGTGACCTTTCGCACACTCGGGGCCACCTGCCCCGGCTCTGGAGGCCCAGAGGCTGCAAAGGAGGCAGTCGGCCTTCCTCAGCATTTGTCCCTGGTCCCTCATCAGAGGCATGAACAAGAATTCCCAGCCTTGCCCCTGCCTCCCAGGGCCCCAGGATGCTGCATCTAGGTTTGCAATCGCCCGAATCCATGCCGCGTGGAAATGTCCCTCCAAACGCCCTCTGCCAGGACATTTGTGATGCTGTGGCCCAGTGCTTTACAGGCACCCAACTTTAGCAGGAAAAGTAACATCCCCTCACAAAGAGCTATGAATCAGATGGCCCCCAGTGCAACCATCCTGCCCCTGTGAGCTCCTTGGCCCCAAATGTGGGTGACCCTTCACATCTGTCCTCCGTCTAATCATCACGGCCGTCGCTGGAGGGCAGCCGGGGTGATGTACAATCATTCCCTCTTACAGATGAACACACAGCAAGGCATCAGCTTGAGGTCACTCGGATAATTGACATTCTGGTTTTTCAGGTGTCTGGTGCTTCTGGCCCCTCTGCTGATGGCTTTCCACCAAGGCCCAGGAGAGGCTGGAACATTCTGTGGTAGTTTATTTTGAGAAGAACCACAGACTAGGTCTGCCAATCTTGGAAGGAACCTGGTAGGTTCATTCTGGAAGTAGCACCAGGATACGAGGTGGGCAAACAGGCTGACAGCATCCCCTCCGTAGACTCCCATAGATGGCTGCTCACAAGCTGTATCGCAACATGCGTGGAAGCACCCGGTAAGTATAACGAACAGGAAGCTTCCCCTCTCACGTGGACGTTTATCTGCAGCCTGTCTCTCTGTCAACAGGACCAGGGCCTCTTGAGGGAGAGCAGTCCCTCCCCACGTTCCCAAACTGCAGGGCAGGTGGCGGCTTATGCCCTGAGCCCTGCCCCTCCCCCTGGTGATAGTGACAGGCCAGGGGCGGCTGCTCCAGTGTGGGCCCCTGCCAGCCTCCAGGACAGAAGCTGCTCCTCGCCGAGGCAAGGATGCTGCTTTGGGCGCTCCAGCTACTTTCCCACCTTGGGTCAGAAGACCTCAAGCAGTGTGCTTTGTACATGTCTACTCATCAAATTAATCTAAGGGGACATCAAACCTGGGGTGGCAGGCCCAGGTCTAGACATACAACTCCAGGCTGCCTTTCTTGGAGTGCACAAAGAAGATATTTTATTCTTTCCTCATAAGGCCAGAAAAGAGAAGAAGGAAAAAAGCTGTCTGAAATACCAGGCTTTTTTTTTTCCTTTACAATTGATACTATTATATTAAGGAAACTTATTTTTAAAATTAGAATCATGTGTTAAATGTACATTGAGATGCTTGCTACTTGAAAGAATCCTAGAGTAAATCCTTTGGCAAACATCATTCCTGCCAGAATTTAATTTATATATATTAGAGTTATAACTGCTTTAGGTACTTTAAAAAAAAAAAAAGCAACAATGCAGCATGTCAGTGAAATGTAAAAGATTAAAACAACAAATAAGTTCTAAGGCAGGTGCTGAGAGGCACACAGCGGGGTCCACAGCAGGGGACACAAGGCCCCACCCTCATGGAGTCAGGGTGGGTGACAGCCAGCAGGGTCCACCCACCACCTACTTAGAGGAGGGCACTAGAAAGGGGACCTGAACCTGTCATGTGACAACACATTTAAAAAGACAAGCTAATAAACAAATTAAAAAAGCCCAAACTGTCCTCTCTAGTTGAGCTCACAATGACAATAAAATTGCAGAACTGCATTCTCAGGAACCCAAATCAGAAATAAATAACAAAGCGATCAGCTCCTGGGTGTGTGTCCGGACTGAGGCTATGAAAATCGTGGTTTCAGCCTATGACAGCGTCTCCCTGGGTTCCCAGCCTGGGGGGTTTCCAAACCCTACCTATTTCAAGGTCACTCAGGTTGCTGTTCAGAGCTTTTCCTCCAAGTTAAGCCATTACATTTTTTCCTCTTTGCCTTCATACCATTCTGGCTCACTTTCCCACCACCCACAGCTCTCTGGTGAGACTTTGCTACAAGTCTGGAGAAGCCGGGATTGATAAAACAATGGAATTCTAAGGAAGGCAGGTCCCCTTTCACAAATGAGACATCAAACACCAGGAGATTTGGTGCATTTCAGTCACGGTTTTCTGTTGTGTCATGCTCTATCCAGAAACTCACTATCATTTATAGATTAGAAGGAATTCTGCACAATGAATATTTCTACTCTGGCCCTTTCTTCTACTGATCATTGAAAAACCCAGGATTTTTGTTCTCCTGGAGGCCTCGCAAGTCAGGACACATGAGTGGTTTCTGAAAGCGTGAACTGCTTCTGAATGGCAACCTGCACTTTCTGGGTTTTTGGTAAATCCTTTCCACAGCTAAGAAGCTGGTATACTGCCTTACCCTCTGAGGAGACAGGGGCCAGTGGATCCTGAAATTGAGCCGCCAGCCACTAGCCAAACAATACCCCTGGCCTAGGCTGCAAAGGGTCCCACCTTCTCATTGACCCCAAGGTGCCACCTACCTGGCAAACCCACCGGCCAGCTTCCCATCTGTACACAGAGACACACCATGCAGGCCAGCAGCAGCCTTAACACCAAACATTTTAACACAGTAATTCTATGCCTAAAAACTTATCCTTAGAAAATAAAAGGACAAACACAAACAAAGGTATGGACACAAGAAGATGGTCATTGCATCTCTGTTTCTAAGGAGCAAAATGGAAGCTGAGAATTTCAACAAAAGGGTATTATGGTCACTACTGGTGCTGCTAATGGAGAAGCCTGGCCTTTCTCCTTCCAGATGAGGGGTGATAGTGGCTCCCCTGCCCCGGGGAATGAAGCCACAGCCTTGCTTTGGCTGATAAGGAGCAGGCAGAGGTGTCCTGCCACCTCCTGGAGGGATGGCTCCCATGCAGCCCCCACCCCTGCCCCTCCTGCAACGTTCTCTGCAGGGGCCGCTCTGTCAGTCTGTGTCCCAGAGGCCCATGCTGACTCAGGATGGACCCGAAATGGGAGTGAGCGATAAGCTACTGCCATCCTGAAGTTGTTTGTTACCAAAGCACAACAGAGCTTAGGGTGAGTGACACAGAAATGAGTATCTAGTAGTGAGCTTCTGTTGTAAATAATATTAACTTATGTAGATTGGCCTCGGGGGTTGGATAGAGAGTGGGAAGGATACTCTTATCTGAGGCTGGGAGGATGAGGAAAGATTCATTGAAAGCATTTCCAGGGAACACCTGGAGGGCAGATCTTGCACTTACTAAAGGTGGAGGGCTCAGTGTCCGGCGGGTGTGGGGTTCGCTGTTTGCTGGGTTTGATTAGGTAAAACAAGAAATACGAGCTCAGAAAAGAACTGGCTGATTTGCAAGCAGTCATGAAAGGAGACAGAGAGAGCCTGTAAATTTAGGGATTTGCCAAGTGTAAGATGAAACAGCTTCTAATCTCCAAATATTAAGAGATTAAAACAACAGTGGGATTTGAGCTACAAAACTAAAGTTTAAAGGCAAGGATCTAATGAAGGATAGAGCCCTTACTCTATTGTTATAAACTGTGGATAAATGAAAAGTCCAGTAATTGTTTTTAGTTGGGCAAAATGGCTTAGGGAAAAAAATAAAACCTAAAAACTAGGGGTAAGGCACTTCTGTGGAAGCCTGATAGGTCCAAGGAAGCTGCCACTAAGTTGAGTGCGAGGGAAAGGTAAGTGCTATATTTGCAAGCCTCCCATAAGTCTAAAATTATCTGAAAACAAGAAGTAAAAAAGAAAAACAAAATGATGTTACAAATCTGCATAAGGATAGTTAGTAAACGTTCAGGGAAAAGAAAAATACAACCAGCGTAATCCACATATGTGCATGGAAATAAATAAAATCCTTCCAGGTAGATATCAATAGTGGTTGTTTGTAAAGATGAAATTTCAAGATTTCAATTTATTCTCTTTTGTTTATTTGCATAGTATTTTTAAAAAGGCGATCATAAATTAGGTGCATAATTCAATAACTTTAATTTTCATATAAATTTATATTGCTTATACACATAGTATACAGGCAGACCTCGAGATATTGTGAATTTGGTTCCAGACCATTGCTTTATAAAGCGAATATCACAATAAAGCGGTGAGTCACACAAATTTTCTGGTTTTCAAGTGCACATAAAAGTTAGGTTTACACTATACTGTGGTCTATTAAGTGCGCAATAGCATTATGTCTAAAAAAATGTATATACCTTAATTAAAATATCTTATTGATAAAAATGCTAATCATCATCTGAGCCTTGTAATCTTTTTGCAACAGTCACATCAAAGATCACTGATCAGGGGCTGAGATCAAGATGGTGGAGCAGGAGGACACATCAAAAATAAACCTACATGTGGAACATTCCCACTGAAAACAACCTGAAGCCTGGCAGGAAGACTCTGCTACAACCAAGGCTACAGAAAAAGCCAAATGGAGTCGGGCAGGAAGGGAAGTGAGTGATCAGGTTGGGACAAGCACCTCTGGGAGGGGATATAGAAGAGGAGGGGGATTACATGGGCTCAGGGATCCTCCCTGGGAAGTGAGGGGCTGGAACCACATATTGGGCACCCAGCCTTGGGGTCTGACACCAGGAAGATGAGTCCACAGAGCTACCCTCTCCTCTTCTTCACCCTGCCCCCAAGAGGGTGATGATGGTCACTGAACACAGGAGTAGTTCGGTTCATACATGGCTCTGGCTCTAGCCCCTCCATCTCCAGCCCCACCTCCCACCATGGTGATAGCTGCCAGCACATCCTGGGGGAAGATGTGACCCATGCTCACGTCAGATCCAGCTCTCCCACCAAAGCCACTGTACACACACGAACTGCATAGGACGTTTCCGTACAAGGACACCCGTTCAAGACCAGGACAGGTGACTGTTTCAACTAATTTGATAGAGACAGAGAAAGTTAAACAAAATGAGAAGACAGAGGAATTTGTTACAAATGAAGGAACAAGAAAAAAAATCCTGGGCTTCCCTGGTGGCGCAGTGGTTGAGAATCTGCCTGCCAATGCAGGGGACACGGGTTCGAGGCCTGGTCTGGGAAGATCCCACATGCCGTGGAGCAACTAGGCCCGTGAGCCACAACTACTGAGCCTGCGTGTCTGGAGTCTGTGCTCCGCAACAAGAGAGGCCGCGATAATGAGAGGCCCGCGCACCGCGATGAAGAGTGGTCCCCGCTTGCCGCAACTAGAGAAAGCCCTCGCACAGAAACGAAGACCCAATACAGCCATAAATAAATAAAAATTTTAAAAAAAAATCCTGAAAAAACAACTAATAAAATAGAGATAAATAATTTACCAGATAAAGAGTTCAAAGAATTATTAATAAAAATGCTAACTGAACTGGGGAAAAGAATAGATGAACACAGTTTGAATTTTAACAAGGAACTAGAAAACAGAGAAAAGAATCAGTCAGAGCTGAAGAATACAATAACTAAAATGAAAAACGTACTAGAAGGAACTAACAGCAGACTAGGTGATACAGAAGAATGCATAAGTGATCTGGAAGATGGTATAATGGAAATCACCTGATCAGAGTAGCAAAAAGGAAAACAAATTTTAAAAATGAGGACACTTTAAGAAACCTCTCATACAACATCAAGTGTACTAAACATTCACATTATAGGGGTCCCAGCAGGAGAAGGGAGAAAGTTTTCAAAAATGTATTTGATCAAATTATGGCTAAAAAATTCCTAAAGCTGAAGAAGGAAATAGACATCCAGGTACAGGAAATACAGAGAGTCCCAAACAAGACAAATCCATACAGACCCACACCAAGACATACCATAATTAAAATGGCAAAAGTTAAAGAGAATTTTAAAGGCAGCAAAAAGAAGCAAAGAGGCATATACAAGGGAAACCCCACAAGGCTGTCTGTTTATTTTTTCTGACTTTTCTGAAGAAACTCTGCAGACCACAAGGGGGTGGCATGATATATTTAAAATGATGAAAGGGAAAATCCTGCAACCTAGTATACTCTATACAGCAAGGTTATCATTCTGAATTGAAGGAGAAATAAGAAACTTCTCAGACAAGCAAAAAACTAAGAGTTTCATAAATACTAAACCAACCCTAAAAGAAGTGTTAAAGGGTCTTCTCCAAGTGGAAAAGGAAAGGCTACAAAAAGTAGTAATTTATAGGAAAGGCAAAATCCCACTAGTAAAGGCAAATATATAGTAAAGGCTATGGATCAACCACTTAAATAAGCTAGTACTAAGATTAAAAGACAGAAATTGTAAAATCAACTGTAACTACAATAAACAGGTAAGAGATAAACATGAAGATGTAAAATATGACATCAAAACCATAAAATGTGCGTGTGGGGGGAGTACAAAATGTAGATCTTTTAGAATGTGTCTGAACTTAAATGACTATCAGTTTAAAACAAGTATATATAAGTCAACACATATGAACCCCATGGTAACCACAAATTAAAAAACCTACAATAGATACACACAAAATAGAGAGAATGGAGCACAAATATACCACTAATGAAAATCATCAAACCACAAGGAAGAAATTAAAAGAAAAAGAACAAAAAAGAACTACAAAAACAACCAGAAAGTAAGTAACAAAATGGCGATAAGTACATACCTATCACTAATCACTTTACATATCAATGCTCCAATCAAAAGACACACAGTGGCTGACTGGATTAAAAAAAAGACCCATCTATATGCTGCTTACAAGGGACTCACTTCGTAGCTAAGGACACATACAGACTGAAAGTGAGGGAATGGAAAAAGATATTTCATGACAATGGAAATAAAAGAAAGCTGGGGCAGCAATACTAATAAAAGACAAAGTAGGCTTTAAAACAAAGTCTATAACAAAAGACAAAGAAGGGCATTATATAATGATAAAGGGATCAATACAAGAGAATATAACATTCATTAACATATATGCATCTAATATAGGTGCAACTAAATATATAAAGCAAATATTAACATACATAAAGGGAGAAATTGGCAATACAATAATAGTAGAGCATTTTAACACTCCACTACATCAATGGACAGATCATCCAGATAGAAAATCAATAAGGCAATAGTGGTTTTAAATGACATATTAAACCAGTTGGACTTAATAGATATCTACAGGCCATTCCACACAAAAATAGCAGAATATACTTTCTTTTCAAGTGCATGTGAAATGTTCTCCAGGGTAGATCACATGGTAAGCCACTAAACAAGTCTCACCAAAGTTAAGAGAATAGAAATTATATCTAACATTTTTTCCAACCACAACAGTATGAAACTAGAAATGAAGTACATGTAAAAAAACAGAAAAAACACAAACACACAGAGACTAAACAACATGCTACTAAAGATGGGTGAATGAAGAAATAAAGAGAAAATCATCAAATACCTTGAGAGAAATAAAAATAAAAACACAACTTTCAAAAATCTAAGGGATGCAGCAAAAGCAGTTCTAAGAGGGAATTTTAGAGTGAAATAGGTCTACCTCAAGAAACAAGAAAAATCTTAAACAACTTAATCTACCATCTAAAGGAATTAGATAAAGAAGAACAAACAAACCACAAAGTCAGCAGAAGGAAATAATAAAGATCGAGAGGAAATAAATAAAATAGAGACCAAAAAAAACTAAACAATAGAAAAGCTCAATCAAACCAGTTGGTTTTTGAAAAGATAAGCAAAATTGATAAGCCTTTAGCCAGGCTCACTAAGAAAAAAAAGAGAGAGGCCCCAACTAAACAAAATAAGAATAAGGAGAAATTACAACCAATATTTCAAAGATACAAAAAAATCATAAGAGAATATTATGAACAGTTATATACCAACAAATTGGTCAACATAGAAGAAAGCAATACATTTCTAGAAACATACAGTCTTCCAAGACTGAATCAGGAGGAAATAGACAATCTGAACAGACCAATCACTAGTAGTGAAATTGAATTAGTAATAAAAAAAAACTCCCTGCAAACAAAAGTTCAGGACTGGATGGCTTCATAGGTTGAATTCTACCAAACGTATAGAGAAGAGCTAATACCTATTCTTCTCAAACTATTCCAAAAAATTGAAGAGGAAGGAACACTCCCAAATTCATTCTATGAGGCCATCATTACCCTGGTACCAAAACCAGACAAAGACACTATAAAAAATAAAATTACAGGCCAATATCTCTGATGAATATAGATGCAAAAATGCTCAACAAAATATTAGCAAACCAAGTTCAACAATATATAAAAAGGATCATACACCATGATCAAGTGGAATTTATTCCAGAGATGCAAGGATGGTTCATTATCTGCAAACCAATGGATGTGCTACACTACATTAACAAAAGGAAGGATAATAATCACATGATCATCTCAATAGTTGCAGAAAAAGTATATGACAAAATTCAATATCCATTCATGATAAAAACTCTCATCAAAGTCAATATAGAGAGAACATGTCTCAACATAATAAAGGCCATTTATGGCAAACCCACAGTTAACATTATACTCAATGGTAAAAAGCTGAAAGCTTTTCCTTTAAAATCAGGAACAAGATAAGGATGTTCCCTCTTGACACATGTGTTTAACATAGTATTGGAAGTGCTAGCCACAGCAATCAGACAAGGGAAAGAAATAAAAGGCATCCAAATTGGAAGGGAAGAAGTAACAGTGTTACTATTTGCTGTTGACATATTTAGAAAAAAACCCAAAATCTCCACCATAAATTATGAGAACTAATATATGAATTCAGTAAAGTTTCAGGAAACAAGATTAATATACAGAAATCTGGGGACTTCCCTGGTGGCACAGTGGTTAAGAATCCACCTGCCAATGCAGGGGACACGGGTTTGAGCCCTGGTTCGGGAAGATCCCACATGCCGCGGAGCAGCTAAGTCCATGCACCACAACTACTGAGCCTGCGCTCTAGAGCTTGTGAGCCACAACTACTGAAGCCCACGCACCTAGAGCCCATGCTCCTCAACAAGAGAAGCCACCACAATGAGAAGCCCACGCACTACAATGAAGAGTAGCTCCCACTTGCTGCAACTAGAGAAAAGCCCATGTACAGCAACAGACCCAACACAGCCAAAAATAAATAAATAAATAAATATTTTTAAAAAAAATCTGTTGCTTTTCTATACCCTAACAATGAACTATCAGAAAGAGAAAGCAAGAAGAAGTCCATTTAAAATTGCATCAAAAGGAATAAAATACCTCAGAATAAACTTAACCATGGAGGCCAAAGACCTATACTCTGAAAACTATAGGACACTGATGAAGAAAACTGAAAATGATACAAAGAAATGGAAAGATATCCTGTGTTCATGATTTGGAAGAATTAATATTGTTAAAATGTCCATACTACCCAAAGTAATCTACAAATTTAATGCAATCCCTAGCCAAATACCCATGACATTTTTCACAGAACTAGAACAAATAATCCTAAAACTTATATGGAACCACAAAAGACCCCAAATAGCCAAAACAGTCTTGAGAAAAAAAGAACAAAGCCAGAAGTATCACGCTCTCTGACTTCAGACTATATTATATAGCTAAAGTAATTGAAACAGCATGGTACTGGCATAAAACCAGACACATAGATCAATGAAACAGAATAGAGAGCCCAGAAATAAGCCCATGCACTTATGGTCAATTAATTTATGACAAAGGAAACAAGAATAAAAATGGGAAAAGACTGTCTCTTCATTAAGGGGAAATGCTGGGAAAACTGAACAGCTACATGTAAAAGAATTAAATTAGAACAGTTTCTCATACCATATACAAAAATAAGCTCAAAATGGATTAAAGACCTAAATGTAAGACTGGAAGCCACAAAACTCCTAGACAAAAACATAGGCAGAACACTCTTTGACATAAACCATAGAAATATTTTTTTGGATCTGTCTCCTCAGGCAAAGGAAACAGAAGCAAAAATAAACAAATGGGACCTTATTAAACTTAAAAGCTTCTGCACAGCAAAGGAAACCACTGACAAAATGAAAAGACCTATGGAAAGGGAGGAAATATTTGCAAATGATGTGACCAACAAGGGGTTAATATCCAAAATATATGAAAAGGTCATACAGCTCAACATCAAAACAACAAACAAACAAACAACTCAATCAAAAGACAGGTAGAAGACCTGAATAGATATTTCTCCAAAGAAGACATACAGATGGTCAATAGGCACATGAAAAGATGCTCAACATCACTAATTATTAGAGACATGTAAATCAAAACAACAATGAGATATCACCTCACAGCAGTCAGAATGGCTATCACTAAAAAGTCTACAAATAACAAATGCTGGAGAGGGTGGGAATGTAAACTGATGCAGTCGATATAGAAAACAGTATGGAGATTCCTCAAAAAACTAAAAATAGAATTACCATATGATCCAGCAATTTCATTCCTGAGTATATATCAAAAGAAAACAAAAACGCTAATTTGAAAAGATACATGCATCTCAACGTTCATAGCAGCACTATTTACAATAGTGAAGGTATGGAAGTAACCTGTTTGTCCATCAATAGACGAATGGATAAAGAAAATGTGGTGTGTATCTACAATGGAATATCACTCAGCCATAAAAAAGAATGAAAATTTGCCATTTGCAGCAACATGGATGGACCTAGAGATTATCATACTGACTGGAGTAAGTCAAACAGAGAAAGAGAAATATTATATGCTATCATTTATATGTGGAATCTAAAAAATAATGCAAATGAATGAATATAACAAAACAGAATCAGACTCACAGATACAGACAACAAAGGAGCGGTTACCAGCGGGGAGAGGGGTGGCGGAGAAGGACAGGAGAAGGGTAGGGGATTAGAAGGTACACACTACCATGTTGTAAAATAAATAAGCTACAAGGATATATTGTACAGCACAGGGAATGTAGCCAATATTTTAAAACAACTTTATAGTAAAATCTATAAAAATACTGAATCACTATGCTGTAAACCTGAAACTAATATAATATTGTAAATCAACTATACTTAAATTAAACAAAAGAAAAAAATGATCACTGGTCACAGATCATCATAATAAATATAATAACAATGAAAAAACTTTAAATCTTGGGAGAATTACCAAAATGTGACACAGAGACAAGAAGTGAGCAAATGCTGTTGGAAAAATGGCACCAAGTGCTTGACACACCGTCTCCTCATGCAAAGGAAACAACTGATTGTATGAAGATTGCCCCATATTTTCAATTTGTAAAAAAACTGAATATCTGAGAAGTGCATAAAGCAAAGTACAATAAAACGAGGTCTGCCTGTATGTACATATATGTTATATATTACATAGGCTGTGATAATTAAATTATTATCACACTAATTATAGCTTTATGACTGTCTTCTAGGTACACAGGTTTCCCTTTCTCTCCTGTCCTCATCACCCGGACACTGTGAAGTAGGTATCGTTCACATGGCAGATGAGACGATGAGAGGTTGAATAAAGCTCTTGCTCTGAGTGTCAGACACAAAAGCTCATTTAGAAAGCTCACTCCTGTCCTCCTCCCCTCAAATGATATGGTTATTTGCTTCTGTTGGCAAGCTCTTAATACCTAATATCTCAGAAAGCAACAACGGAAAGTAATGACAGTACAATACAGAGACAAACCTGTAAAGATTCTCATGCAAGCAGGCAACTGAGCATATCAATTAACATCCTTTTCTTTTTTCTCTTTAATTTATTTATTTAATTAATTTATTTTTGGCTGCGTTGGGTCTTTGTTGCTGTGCGGGTTTTCTCTAGTTGTGGCGAGCGGGGGCTACTCTTGCTTGCCGTGCACGGGCTTCTCATGGCGGTGGCTTCTCTTGCTCCAGAGCACGGGCTCTAGGCGCTGGGCTTCACTAGTTGTGGCACACGGGCTTGGTAGTTGCGGCTTGCGGGCTCTAGACTGCAGGCTCAGTAGTTGTGGCTCAGGGGCTTAGTTGCTCCGCCGCATGTGGGATCTTCCCAGACCAGGGCTCGAACCCGTGTCCCCTGCATTGGCTGGCGGATTCTTAACCACTGCACCACTCAGGAAGTCCAAACATCCTTTTCATTCTTGGACTTATCTTCAGGTTCCTTGAGGTTAAGTTTATCATGTGACCATGTTTTGTGCACTACATTTCATTTTTCCAGGTGTAGCACGACACTGATGGAGCCACTGCAGCTGGCGTGTACGGTGTGCCAGGCTCTGGACTGAATGATTCACAGGCAGTTATTTATCTTCATCCTGACATCACTCTATGAGGCGGACACTATCATCTTCCCACACGGACACCCACTGCTCCCTCTAACTCAGCTCTTTACCAGGTTCATCGTACAGGGGTACAAGGTCCCCATGTTTTTAGAACAGAATCCCACTCTGCATAATATTCCATGGTGGACCAGAATACATATTATTTATCTATTCATCAGTTGATGGATATTTGGGTTGGTTCTACTTTTTGGTTATTATAAAAAATGCTACTGAACATTCATGTACAAGCCTTTGTGGGGACATACGTTTTCCCTTCTCTTCAATATATACTCAGGAGCGGAACTGCTGGGTCACATGGAAATTCTGTTTAACTTTTTGAGGAACTGCCAAACTGTTTTTCAAAGAGGCTACAGCATTTTATATTTCCACTAGTCATGTGCAATGGTTTCAATCTCTCTACCTCCACACCAACGCTGATCTTTTTCTTTTGGTTCTAGACATCCTAGTGGGTGTGAAGTGGTATCTCATTGTGGTTTTGATTTGCATTTCCCCAATGACTGTACGTTGAGCATCTTTTCATGTGCCACATATATCATCTTTGGAGGAATGTCTACTCAAAATTTTTGGTCTATTTTTTATTGGGCTATTATTTGTCTTTTTTATTGAGTTGTAAGAATTCTTTACATATCCTGGATATGAGTTCTTTGATGATACAGTTTTACAAGCATCTTCACTCATTCCTTGAGTTGTCTTTTCGCTTCCTTGAAGGTCTTGTTTGCAGCACAAAAGTTTTAAATTTTGATGTGGTGCAATTTATCTATTTTGTTATTTAGTTGCTTCTGCTTTTGGTGTCATAGGTGGTAGCTTTCTGAAGTGAGGGAGCTGTTGGCGACCATCCGCCCCCAGGTGGGTGAGGGGACTCAAGAGGGAATCAATCAGTCCACATGGAGAGAGAATGACAGTCACACAGAGAAACAGAGGAGAATGTGTGAAGTGGAGAAATGTGCAGGGGAGACAGGCCTGGGCTCCCCCAGCACTGCCCTCTCGGGCCAGCACACCTGAGACCAGCTGGATGTGATGGGGACTCCTTGGAACCCTAGAGACCTGCTTCCCAGCTCTGTCCAGTTTCAGCTGTTTGCCAGCAAAAAGACAAAGAAACGACAATGAAGAAAACAAGAACTCTGACCAGTATACCCAGTTTAGAGATGAGAAAAAAATAGGTTCCAAGAGGATCAGGCCCCATCAAGGGACTGGGATTCCAATGCCAGCCTGCGCCCCAGCCTGTCCCCCCACCTCCGGCCTCCCCATGGGCAGGATACAAGCATCACAAAGAAGCAGACAAGCCTCTTTACTTGGAAAGAGGCTCACAGAAAACCTCCTTTCAAAAGCACACTGTTTCAGCTGCTCGGACTTTCTAACGTGAGAGAGATGAGGAATCAGAGTCAGCAGAGCCTTCATCTTCAATTCCAGAGGCCAGGAGCCCTAAGAGGGGCACCGCTCATGACCGTGCTGGCTGGTGCAGTGGAATCACTCAGAAAGGAAGAGGAGGCCCGTTGGAATCAAGGAGGCAAATCTTGAAGACAATGCAGTAACACGAGCCCAGGAAAAATCCAGGTACAGATAGAACCTCAAGGTAGAGGGAGGGCTGGTGGCCAAATGGAAGCTGCCAAAGTCTCCACGGACTATGATTGGTCAAAACTCAATTTTATAAATTTTCTGTTTGGAAAACTAAAATATCTGCTATTCCATATACAAACTACAGAGTGAAATGGAACAAAAAGCTTGACTGAGGGGGCTGGGATTTCAGTGTTGAAAAACATTGGTTCAAAGGATGCTCCAGCTCGTGTTTCAAAGACAAAAAATAATGTGTCCATAGACCACCACTCCTGGGCCCTCTCCCCATCTCTCTCTACATCAGCAACCTCCCTCCAATCTCACGAACCTGGGCTTCTAGGGTGGAGGCCACCTTTCTCTCACCCCATGGGCTTTAGACTCAGAACACTCTACACACAAAGCAGTACATCACTCTAAACAAAATAATGAATCTATATGTGATCATCAAAATGCAGATTCCCACCAACCAGTCTTGCCAACAGAGAGGATACGTTTATCCTAAAGGAATTAAAATGACTTACTAACCTGCTTCCAAGAGTCACCATATCTGTGATTTCAACATCTCGTGGCAGAGAACAGGTGAACATGAAGTTAGCCAAAGTGTACTTCCAGAAGGGCATTGCCTCCGGAACCTGATAGAAAATATCTCAACTCACTTTCTTCTCAGATAAACACAGATTAGAATCTTGGCCATGAATTTAATTTCTCTTATTGCACATGTACCTTAGAACATAAAGCTCTCAGAAGATAAATCCATGTAGTTCATGGGAGGCTAGAATCTCGAACTGGCTGGTCCTGGGTCATCATTAGCAGCCTAAATCATATGCTGTAAAATGTGGATTTCACAATGCTCCCAAAAGGCAATCTTGGGATAAAGAAGATGTGGCACATATATACAATGGAATATTACTCAGCCATAAAAAGAAATGAAATTGAGTTATTTGCAGTGAGGTGGATGGACCTAGAGTCTGTCATACAGAGTGAAGTAAGTCGGAAAGAGAAAAACAAATACCGTATGCCAACACATATATATAGAATCTAAAAAAAAAAAAGGTTCTGAAAAACCTAGGGGCAGGACAGGAATAAAGATACAGACATAGAGAATGGACCTGAGGACACGGGGAGGGGGAAGGGTAAGCTGGGACGAAATGAGAGAGTGCCATGGACATATATACACTACCAAATATAAAATAGCTAGCTAGTGGGAAGCAGCCACATAGCACAGGGAGATCAGCTTGGTGCTTTGTGACCACTTAGAGGGGTGGGATAGGGAGGGTGGGAGGGAGACACAAGAGGGAGGAGATATGGGGATACATGTATATGTATAGCTGATTCACCTTGTTATAAAGCAGAAACTAACACACCACTGTAAAGCAATTATACTCCAATAAAGATGTTAAAGAAAAAAGAACACCTGAAAAAAAAAAAGAATTTTAAGGGTTAGGAATTTTAATTTTAAAACTATGCAGAAATAATAAGGATGAAAGGAAACAACTGTGTGAAAAGTAGGTAAGGAAAGTAGAATGACTGATTGTTCCAGAATGAGAAAGAGGGGGGAAAATAGGACGAACTTTTAGCAGTTTTGTGGAAAAAGGATCTTGGGAAGGAATTTTATGCATGGTCAAGCTGGGTAAGATTGGGATAAATTTCTTTAAGTTAAAAAAATGAGTTTTAATATTGAAAGTACACTGATGTAAAATTAGAATTGTTTTTCTCTCTGTTAAAAGGAGAAAGTTTTATTGGATTTTTAGTCTGCTTTTGATAACAGATTGTGAAATTTTTTTTTTTTTACCTTTTAAATAACCTGCCTAGAAAGTCCCCCCCCACAAAAAAAGGCAATCTTGTTTAAAAATATAAGCTTCAACATAAAACGTGGTTGTTATAAAGCAGAAACTAACACACCATTGTAAAGCAGTTATACTCCAATAAAGATGTTAAAAAAAAAAACATAAAACGTGGCTAATGGCATCAACTGTAGTATGTCATTAACCTTACACCCTCAAAACTCCATCCATTCACTCATTCATCCATTCATTCATCTATCTTTCTACCTTCATTGGGCATCTTCCAGACAGTCCTAAACAATGGTTAGGTAGGTAAAAACACAAAGACACAGTCCCAGGCATGAAGAGTGTAGTAGGGACAGGATTACGCAGTAGGCAGACCATCTGCTGGATTATCAACAAAGTGGGGCACCAAACACAAGGCCCTTGTTCTGTTTCTGGAACAGGACCCTTCCTGCCCAGGGATCTGCAGCATGCTCCCCAGCCTGACGGGCTCCGGATCAGCATCAGGGCCTGATCTAAGCATCTCCTCCCCGAGGCCTTCCTTAGCCACATCTCATCTCTGTTCTCCATCGCTTCACCTGCTTCATTTCCATAGCAACTCTCATCACCTGTTCATGGATGCCAGCTCACCAGGTATTCCCAATCCCTACAGCACACTGAGCATTGCTGAGCAGCATTTTTCATTAAGGACAAAGAAAGGGAAGCAAGGATGTGACAGCAAAACAGAAAGACTTGCTAAATTTCAAAGAAATGTTTCTTTGCTACAGGAGACAGCTTCTTAAAAGATTGCTCTAAAGGTAACAAAAACACTATGAAAAGCCTTGAAGTTATAGCCCTCATTTTGTAAAAAAGCATTTTCAACTTAGTGACTATCGACTGCTCTGCTAAGAAAAATGAAGACACTGTATATTTGCCTGGCTTCTCCTTTTTCCCTCCCAGGGATTTTCCTATGTTATAGTACTACTTGTAAGGTTTATATTATCCATACTATGTGCTGCCACTATAACTCACACAGATTGTCGATCTTTCTTACCTTTATATTTAAACAGATTTGAGGTTCACCACCCATTTACAAGTGTTGAGCTTTTATGCACTTCTATTTTGGCTGGATTTTGACATTCAATGGTTTTATTCAAAACCCTTATTCAGAAGGGCTCACAGAATCTAAGCTCTCTGATTTCGGGCATGCTTGAGAATATCTGTCCACTGTCTCTGTCTTTACACTAGTCAGTTTGGCTAAATAAGGAACTATTGGGACATCCATTGTTCTACTCAGAATCCATCAGGGTCCTTTCAGAGGGTGCAGCTCGGCATAGGCTGGCCCAGCATGTTCTATCCTCACTGATGCTCCTTACCCTTTCTGCCCTGATGCCAGGTGAAGGGTACCAAGGAAATCAAAAAACTCACCACGACTCATTCTTTTCTGTTTATTTATTACTTTTTCCTTTCACCAACCCCTATTTCCTCCACCCCCAGATCCTGGAAAAGCACTTTTCTACTGTTTCTGAGTTTTACTTTCTTTTTTTTTTTTTTTAAGATCCCATATATAAGTGGTACCATGCACTATTTGTCTTTCTCTGCCTGGCTTATTTCACTTATCATAATGTGCTCCAGGTTCATCCGTGTTGTTATAAATGGCAAGATTTGCTTCTTTCTCATGGCTGAATAATATTCCATTGTATATACATATAATATTGTGTACATATATTGTGAATAATGCTGTAATGAACATGAGAATGCAGATATATCTTTGAGATCATGTTTTCATTTCCTTTAGATATATACCCAGAAGTAGAATTGATGGATCATACGTTAGTTCTATTTTTAATTTTTTCAGGAACCTCTATACTGTTTTCCATAGTGGCTGCACCAACTTAGGTTCCCACCAACAGTGTAGGAGGGTTCCCTTTTCTCCACATCCTCGCCAATACTCACCAATATCTCTTGTCTTCTTGATGATAGCCACGTGACAGGTGTAAGGTGATATCTCATTGTGATTTTAATTTGCATTTCCCTGATGATTAGCGATGTTGAACACCTTTTCATATACTTGTTGGCCATCTGTACGTCTTCTTTGGAAAAATGTCTATTCGGGGCCTCTGCGCATTTTTTAATCGAATTGTTTGTTTTTCTGTTTTGTTTTGCTATTGAGTTGTATTCCATATTTTGGATATTAACCCCTTATCAAATATATGATTTGCAAATATTTTTGCCCATCCCACCAGTTGCTTTTCCAGTTTGTTGATGGTTTCCTTTGCTGTGTAGAAGTTTTTAGTTTGATGTAGTTCAGTTTGTTCATTTTGACTTTTGTTGCCATTGTTTTAGGTGTCATATCCAAAAAACCATCACCAAGACCAACATCAAGGATTTTATGCCCTGTTTTTTTTTTTTTTCTGGGAATTTTATGTTTTTATGTTTTACATTCAAGTCTTTAATCCATCTTGAGTTGGTTTTTTGGTACGGTGTAAGATAGGGGTCCAGCTTTGGTCATTTTTTTAAAAGCTTAACTAAATGCAATAATTCCTTATGAATGACAGAGTCAAGTTTGGCCTGGATATTTACATAGTTTTCTTTGATCATCTACTTAACTTTTCCCCTTCTTTTCTAAAACTCTTTGTTAGGAAATCAAATCATGGTGACACTTGGTTCCTTTTGTGGCGTTTCCTCCAAGCTGTATCTGCCCAATGAGGCCTCTGATTTTCTGGCTTCTGAATTAGTCTTTGTGTTGCTATCATTTTTACTTTTTTCTCTTCTGATTTTTTTCCCCTGAATTCTGCCAGTGTGGGCTTTGTTCTCTTCTGTCTCACTCAATCCTCTGAATCTTTCTTCTATGCTCAAATTCTGCTTTAGAGATCATGTTGCCAGCATTTTCCTTGAGAGTCTGGAAACTTACTTTTCTGAACTCTTGAGCTGGTCTCTGAATCATCCACATTTCCCCGCAGTCTTTGGCTTGTGTTTTTCTTTGTCTTTCTTTATTTTCAGGTTTCTCTTGTAATTCTTTTGTAGTCCTTAGTCATCTCTGAATGAGATCAGCTATTTATCAAGGAAAAAGAGTACAGAGTAAATGGCAGGATTAGGCTGAGAAAATATAAGGCTTTGATTCAAATTTGTCTGGAATATTTTCTCACCCATCTGGACTTTATTCTGTCTTGGGAACCTGTCTCCTTGAGTTTTTGGACTTCAAGTGTAGGGCTGGCTAATAACAAAGCATTCATTGCCACGCACCCACTGGGTGGGGATTTGTCACTGCTGCCTCCCAGATCTGCCTCTCCCTGTTCACCTGGGGCAGGTCCCTGAGCCAGAAACCAGGTCACATACAACACACATGGAGGAGGGCATGGTCCCTCCTCCACCGCCACCTCTGAATACCCAGTGGCACTGACCTGGCTTCATCTGAGCAGAGAAAGTGCTCACTTCCTTCTGCATTTGCTGTCCCTGATACATAGTACATGCTCAATAAACATCCGCTTCAGGAATGAAGATTGAGTCAATAAACCAGATGAAGAAAACCAAGGAGATAAACATGGAGCACAGCACACCAGGGGGCAGTCGCTGGACAGTCTGCAAGTCAAGTCCAGAGGCACGAAGCTGACACCCCCTCCTCCAGCGAGTGTGGTGCTAGATCCGGGCCAGGGCTGGGGATGTGCTGGCACTTCCCATGGCTCCAGCAAGTCTCTGGCGCAGGCGTGGCCTGGGGTCATCAGTACAGTAAGGAAGGCATCCTACACTTCATCCTGGTTCATGCCAGTTTTGTTCTGGAAGTTACTACAGTCTTCACTCTTGGTTCTGAAGGTCTCTATCCCCCACAGAGTGACAGCTCCAGGGAGCAGAGGCCACCATGCAGTGATATGAAGACACTGGAAGTCAGGATGTCACCGTAAAGGTGCCAGATGTGCCGACCTCCTCCAGGTGCACACACCTGTCTGCATCAGGCAGGGGGGAGCTTGGACACTCGGGGTCCACCTGTGTGGATCACTGGCGAGAGGGCGGTCATTCCCCCTGCAGACCACCTCCTTTTGGCTCTGAAGAGCCCACCTGTAGCACAACGCAGGGAGGCGGAAGACACCCCAAATGACTGTGGCACAGGGAACAGAGGCTCAGAATCAGAATCTAGGCAGACAGACGGAAAAGGAGAAGGGCCCTTCCTTGACACCTGAGTTTGCTGCCTGAGATGCAGATACACCTAACCCGAGACACTCCTAAACAGCCCTCAAAGCCTCCACTCAAGGCTCAGCGTGACCCTGGCAATCTCTGCCTCCAGGGAGCCACTTTCCACCCTTCTCTTGACCTCCCCATGCCCACCCAGCCCCTAGCTGGGGGCTCCCACCCCTCTTCTGGGTTAAGGGACTAAGGGATGTTCCAGACCCACCTCAGGAGGTACGGATGGCTCGAGAGTGGACAGTCAGTCTCACACCACCGCCTGCCACTTACTCAGGCCTGGGTGCCTGTGTTCCGCAGTTGCTGCCCCTTGTTCACACCTGCCCTGCTCTGTGTCTTAAATCAAACCTTCAAGAAGGCAGGAGCTGGCTCTTTGAGTCTGTAAACATTCGTACTAAATGATTTTAACGTGCTGTTCACAAAGCATGACAACAAACACTAGAGGGATTCAAATATGCTCTGTTATCTGTGGTCCCTGAGAAAATCCTGCTAGAAGCAGTTGTATTAATGACAATGAAAAAAATGAAATAGGTGCCAAATCAATGATGTGAGCCCTCATGTCTGAGTAACACAAGAAAAACGGGAAAAAATGTATCCCCTGGGCCCTGAATGCTTGCAATCCCAGTGGAGAGAGAATGGAAAATATGGCAGTTGATGCTATTATAATGTTTTAGCTCCAACAAAGTGCTTTCACATGCTTTAATGCCCATGTGTCTGACAAGGACCTTGAGGGGTATTATCTTAATTTTACATATGAGAAAACTGAGACTCAGAGAAGTAAACTTTAAAACATTAGAGAATGCTTCAAAATAAAACAGCCAAGGTCAATATTGGAACTAAGTAGACAGTAGCTTGGTTTTGTCCTCTGCCACAGAATCCAGGATCGTAATTAAAATTATTTCATCCTGAATGTCCACTGACAGATGAATGGATAAAGAAGATGTGATATATATATATGTGTGTGTATATATATATCCAAACACACACACACACACACACACACTGGAATACTACTCAGCCATAAAAAAGAATGAAATAATGCCATTTGCAGGAACATGGATGGACCTAGAGATTATCATACTACATGAAAGTAAGCCAGATAGAGAAAGACAAATATCATATGATATTGCTTACATGTGGAATCTGAACAAAAGATACAAATGAACTTATTTACAAAACAGAAACAGACTCATAGACATAGAAAACAAACTTATGGTTACCAAAGGGAAGGTAGGGGAAAGGGATAAGTTAGGAGTTTGGGATTAACATATACACACTACTATACATAAAATAGATCAACAACAAGGACCTACTATATAGCATGCGGAACTGTACTCAATATCTTGTAATAACCTATAAGGAAAAAGAATCTAAAAAAGAATATATACATATATATGTATATATATATATAACTGAATCACTGCGCTGTACACCTGAAACTAACACATTATAAATCAATTATATTTCAATAAAAAAATTATTTCATCCTGTTGCTTCTCTACCGACTTCTCAGCCATGCCAGAGATGTGGTGATGGTACACAAAGATGTGAGCCACTTACAGAATCAAAGAGGGAGACAAACACTTACTGAACATGTCCTGTGTGTGGCACTGCATCAGGTGTCACCATAGGTAATTCACACAGTCATCACCATCACTTCAGTGGTAGCATCACCGTTTCACGTGTAAGGAAAATGAGTGTGAGCAAACAATGCAATTATCATCTACTGTATCACCCTGGAGCAGAGCCAGGATAATGTGATGGGCAGGAGCTTGGATATTACCATAAAGGTGCAGTAACCAAGGCAGTGCGATACTGGCATAATGACAGACAAATGGATCAACGGAACAGAATAAAGAGCCCAGAAATAGATCCCCACTTACATGACCATTTGATTTTTGACAAAGCCACCACCACAATTCAGCATGGATAGGATGGTCTTTGCAACAAATGGTGCTGGAAAACACTGGATATCCATATGGAAAAAAATGAACCTCAACCCCTACCTCACCCCATACGTAAAAATTAATTGAAGCTGAATCACAAACCTTGTTGTAAAAGCTTAACTAAAGAACTTCAGGAAGAACTACAGGAGAATATCTTCATGGCTTAGGGTAGGCAAAAGTTTTTTTAGGACACAGAAAGGAATAATCATAAATGGCAAGTTAACTTCATAAACATTTTAAAATTCTGCTTATCAAAGTCACAACTACAACTCAATAATATGAAGAAAAACCACCTAGTAAAAAGTGAAAGAGCTGGACAGGCACTTCAACATCATTAGTCACCAAGGAGATGCAAATTAAAACTCCGATGATATACCACTGCACACGCACTGGGATGCCTTAAAGGAAATAAGGCTGACAGTATCGAATGTTGGCAAGGATGCAGAGCAACCAGAACCCTCCAGCCTGGTGGGTGGGGGTATGAAATGGTCTGGTGGTCTTTTACAAGCCTGCCCCATGAGCCAGTAATTCCATTCCTAGGTATTAACCTAAGAGAAACAAAAGCATCTGTCTACAAAAAGCCTTGTATCAAAATGTTCACAGCTGCCTTATTCATAAGAGCCCCAAACTGGGAACAGCACAGCAGTTCAGCAACAAGAAAGTAGCCAAACAACCCCTGGCACAGCGAGACAATGGAACACAGACAGCAAGGAAGGCGAGCAAGCCACTGATAAAGCAACAATACGGATGAATCGGATGAATCGTAGAAACCTCACACTGAGCGGAGATGAGCACCTACTGCCTGGTTCCTTTCAGAGAAAGCTCTAGAACAGGCAAAACTAACCTATGATGGTGAAATCAAAAAAGCATCTGCCTGTGGCGAGGAGGCTGGAGGCAGGCCTGAGAGAACTTCGGGGCATGATGTTAATGTTAACCTTCCATAGCTTGATGAGGATGTGAATTACACAGATGCATGTATTTGTCAAGACTCAGCTGAAAGTGTTCTTACAATTTGTGCATTTCATTTTACTTCCAAAAAAAAAAAAAGGAAAAGTTGAGCTGGTAGGCTTAGAATCTAGACCCCCCCGCCTCTGTCCAGCCTGAACCAGAGGTACTTCGAGCATCCTGCCCTCTCACCAGGGCCCCATCGACCACACCAGTGTTGAGTGATGGGGAGCCGGACAAATGTATGGGGGCTCAGGGGACAGAACCTGAAACAGAACCTAAAGTGCCCGAGGGTGTCATAAGTGACCCACAGGAAGGAGTGAGTGGTCCCTTCATCTCCAGATAGGCACACAACCATGATACTTTTAAAAGATTTTGGCAGAATAGATATAACATACAACTTACCATTTTAACCACTTTTAAGTGTACAGTTCAGTGGCATTCAGTATATTGATACTGCCGTGCAACCGTCACCACCATCCATCTCCAGAACTTCTGCATCTTCCCAAACTGAAACTCTATACCTCTTAAAAAACAACAACTCCCCTTTCTCTCCTTCCCCAGTGCCTGGCATCCACCATCTACTTCCTGTCTCTATAAATGTGACTACTCTAGGGACCTCACTGAGTGCAATCACAGTATTTGTCCTATTGTGACTGGCTTATTTCACTGAGCATAACGTCCTCAAGGTTCATCCATGTTCTAACAAGTGTCAGAACTTCCTTCCTTTTTAAGGCTAATACCCCATTTGATGCAAATACCACATTTCGTTTATCTGTTCATCTGTCAATGGACACGGGTTGTTTCCACCTTTTGCCTACTGTGAATAATGCTGCTATGAATATGGGTGTACAAATATCTTTTAGAGTCCTTGCTTTTACTTCTTTTGGGTACATACGCAGAAGGAGGATTGCTAGATCATATGGTAAATCTATTTTTATTTTTTTGAGGAACCACTGTACCTTATTCCAAAGCGGCTGTACCATTTTATACTCTCACCAGCAGTGCACAAGGGTTACAATTTTTACAAATCTTGGTCCCAACACTTGTTACTTTCTGAGGGTTTTTTGTTGGGGAGGGGATGATAGCCAGTCTAATAGAGGTGAGGTAATATCCTTAATACCTTTAAAAAAAAAGAAGCAATTCTATGCTCCTTTCCCACAGGAAAATAAAGGGAGCTTATTTACAGCATAATTTTCCAGCAGGGCTCAGAGCCTCGCAGTTGGGAACTGAGGCAGAGAAGGTGGCCCAGGGGATAAAAGGGGGCCGTATCCCCAAATCGCCTGACTCTGAGGAGTTCCCTGCACGTATGCACACGAGGCTTGGCCAACATATATTTAATGCAAGTGAGTGTATAATTCCTAGATAACAGAAACGAAAGCAAGTTCTTTATGTTTAAGTGTTAAAGTTAATAAACAGAACATATTTACAAAAGAAGCAATTTCCGTTTGGAAAAATCTTTATTCAGGATTAATGGCTGCAGAAACATTCCCCCAAATGGGAATAAAATTGCAGCAAATTTTGTCCTTCCTATTTTAACTCCAAAATTATACGAAAATATACATTCTGAGCACTGAAAGACCAATTCTTAGGAAATATATATTTACGCAAATTAAGCAATAAAACATATTTAAGTCAACACAAAATGTTATACTTAACAATTTCTTGACATTTTAAGAACTGGGCCAGTTTTAAATATCCTCAGAATTCCAGAGATATTAGAAATTATCAAATTTCTCACTTCTGTATTTTGAGTAAAATAGCCCATCACAAAGAATATTTTAACCTGTATTCTAAGTGAGTTTAGTTGGAAATTGTAGAAATCGGAGAATCAATCACAAACTTGGGAACAGCAAGTTCACTTTTCACAAGGCATGAAGAAAATGACCCTAGAAGCTTCCACATTGCTTTCAGGTGGACCCCCAACTCATCCCCATCCAGAGCCCCACATTCTTTGGGATCTTACAAATGTAACAGGAAGACCATGTGGGGCCTTCACTTTAGCTGCTGGTAAACTGCCTATGATGCTTTTTTCTGACTTGACTTTAAGGAGTATTTGCCCTTACAAGAGCAATTCTCTTTAGCTTTGTTTTTTAGCAGAGTTGTGATTCTAACAGCTTCATGTGTCCTAAAACCAGACAAAAATACAAGCAAGAATCAGGGGCATTTCCTTCCTCTGGGTTAAAACGATATAACAGATATAAGGACACTGTCCACAACAAAGAGGTTCAGCAGTGAGGTGTGGTTTTGCCAGCCGCCTGGAACAGAATGAAAGCAGAATAGGACAGACCAGGGGACTCTAGGGGCCAGTGCTACTGTAAAGAGAGACAGCGGGGTGATGGCTGAGAGCTCTCTCCCAAGCAGGCCTCTTCCTGCTGATACCTGAAACCTCGGGGTGTTGACAGAGCTCTTCAGACCTTCTGTAGACCCATCATCTAATACAGGCACCGCAGATGACACCAGCACAAAGCTCACTGTGGTGGATCATTCAAGCAAAGCATGCAAGAGATAAACTCTGTTTCTACTTATACATCTGACCCAGGAGTATGTAAGACATACGATGTATCTGTAGTGCATGGGCACAAATTTAGGCAGCATCCTAAGAGGGTAATTGCAAATGGGACTGAGGTGGGAATACGTGGATGAGTAAGAATCTTTATGAATCATTAGATGCTGGCAAGAGAACGAAGTGAGATCACTGCAGAGTGTGAATGGGCCTTGGTGGTGCAGGGCACAAACTAGTCCTTGGAGGGGGGACTCCTGCCCAGGGCTGGACACCCTGATGCAGGCACCCATAAACACGAGAAAAAACACAAAATATTACACAAGGTCCGCCATCATGTTCACCTGCCAGGAAAAGACAACTGTCTTACATGAAATAAAACAACTGCTACAGAGTTTTGACATTCCTCTATAACTTCTGGTGCTTCTACCTAAATGAAAATGAGCAAGGTTCAAAGTACAGAAAAAATAAGGCAAAAATCTAGGGCCGCCAGATGAAAAACAGGTGTCTGGTTAAATATGAATTTCAGATAAACAATAAATGTTTTCTATAAGTATGTCTGATGCAATATTTGGGACAAACTTACATGAAAACATTATCTATTATTTATCTGAAATTCAAATTTAACTAGGCACCCTGTATTTCTATTTGCTACATCTGACAACTATAAAGGAAGTATAAACTTGTTTGACCTTCCTGAAACCGTCTCTGCTGGTCACCGGATGCAATGGGCAAGCAATGTGGAACAAGGCAAAAATGTCACTGGGTTTTCACTGCAAATAGTAAGCCAGAGGCAGCCACGGCTGGCCATAATGGACAGGAAATGCAGTTACTGTTTCATTATTTTTTAAATTATAGTTTCCTCTTTGTTCTCTAAACTGTCCTAATTTTTTGGATCTAGATTTAAATATTTAAATATTATATATATGACTTGAGGTGACCAACTCAATACTTTCCTCGTGATCGCACTACTGCAAACCACCACCCCACACACACAAAAAAACCTTTTTTTTTTTCCTCCCTGAAACCCAGCACTGTTTTATAATTTGCCTCTTATTCAAGACACACATTTCAGGCAAACTCCAAAGCTGATATTTGGCGCTGAAATGTTTAAATACTCTCCAATGCATAATTGTAGTACAGATGTTGTCTTTCACAATTCTCTCTGGGACAGGCTATTTCAGAACCTGGAAGAGGTTACTTGTATAACTTAATTACTTTTCAATTCTTCTGAAGTATTTTGTTTTTCTTTTTTGCACTTTTCATGAATTATACCATTTTAACTTGAGAATATCTAAAAAATATTTGCAGTGCAACATTTAACTCATGATTCCTTTCATAAAAAGGCTTACTAAGAAAAATATTATCAACTGATTTTATGAGGTCAGTACCACCATGATACCAAAACCAGTCAAAGACAGTACAAAAAAAGTACCAACACCCCTCATGAACAGAGAAAACAACAAACCTCCACAAAATATTAGCAAACAAGAGCTAGCAATGTATAAAAAGAATTATACACTGTGACCAAGTGGGCTTTATTCCAGGGATACAAGGCTAGTTCAATATTCAAAAACCAAGCAATATAATCCACCATTTGAACAAGCTAAATATAAAAACCACATGGTCATATCGATTGCCTCAGAAAAACATTTGACAAAATCCAACATGCGCTCATGATAAAACAGTCAGCAACTAGGAATACAAGGGAACTTTCTCACACTAAGGGCATCTATGAAAACCCTACAGCTACTATCCTAATTGATGGCCAAAGATTAAATGCTTTCTCCTTAAGATCAAGAACAAGAAAGGATGTCTACTCTCACCATTGCCATTCAACACAGTATTAGTTCTAGCAAGTACAATAAGGTGTAAAAAGAAAATAAAAGGCATATAGGTTGAAAAAGAAGAAATAAAGCTCTTTACAGATAATGAAATAGTCTACACAGAAAATCCTAAGGAATCTACAGAAAATCTCCTAGAACTCAATGAATTCAGCAAGGTCACAGGATAAGAGATCAACATACAAATATCAACAGTGTTTCTACATACTAGCAATGCACATGTGGAAAGTGGATAAACATGATATGATTTACAATCATTCAGATAAAATAAAATACTTAGGTGTCAACTGAACAAACATGTATGGGATATATATTGAAATTTATGAAATGATGAAAGAAATCAAAGAAGACTGAAATAAATTGAGAGTCAAAGCATGTTCATGGGTTAGAAGGCTCAACATAGTAAAGATGTTGATTCTATCCAAATTCCTACTAAAATCCCAGCAAGCTGTTTTTAATAGATATAGACAAGCTTATTCTAAAATATTTATGTAAAGGCAAAGGAACTGGAATAGCTAAAATAATTTTGAAAAAAAAGGAATGGGCTGAGTTATTTGTAGTGAGGTGGATGGACCTAGAGTCTGTCATACAGAGTGAAGTAAGTCAGAAAGAGAAAAACAAATACCGTATGCTAACACATATATATGGAATCTAAGAAAAAAAAAAAAAAAGGTCATGAAGAACCTAGGGGTAAGACGGGAATAAAGACACAGACCTACTAGAGAATGGACTTGAGGATATGGGGAGGGGGAGGGGTAAGCTGGGACAAAATGGGAGAGTGGCATGGACATATATACACTACCAAACGTAAAATAGATAGCTAGTGGGAAGCAGCCACATAGCACAGGCAGATCAGCTCGGTGGTTTGTGACCACCTAGAGGGGTGGGATAGGGAGGGTGGGAGGGAGGGAGATGCAAGAGGGAAGAGATATGGGGACATATGTATATGTATAACTGATTCACTTTGTTATAAAGCAGAAACTAACACACCATTGTAAAGCAATTATACTCCAATAAAGATGTTAAAATAAATAAATAAATAAATAAGTAAATAAATAAATAAATAATAAGGAAAAAAAAGAAAAGAATGGGAATGGGAAGAGAGGCATCACTGTACTTGAGACGAGGGCTTACCATAATGCTGCAGTAATCGACGCGGTGAAGTATTAGCAGAAAGCAGACAAGCAGATCAGTGGAACAGAAATAAAAACAAAACAAAACAGAAACAGACCCACACAAGTACAGCCAACTGATTCTGACAACGGTGAAAATACAGTTCAATGGAGGAAGGCTCATCTTTTCAACCAAGAGTGCTGGGGCAATTGGACATGCACAGGCAGAACACTGAAATTCCACCTAAACATCACACCTGAACAAATTAACTCAAATGGATCAAAGATACAAATGTAAAATGTAAAACTACAAAATTTTAGAAGAACATAGGAAATCTTCAGGAGCTAGCCTAGGTGAAAAGTTCTTAGACATGACACCAATAGCTAAAAATAATAAATTAGACTTCATCAAAATTAAAAACAGAAACAAAAACAACTTTTGTTCTGCAGAAAACCCTATAACAGAGCTCAAGCTTAGACATCACTACCTCAGCCACCGGCACATCCCCCAGGGGTCAGGCCAGACCTTGGCACCACTTGCACATCATCCTCTGTCTCACATCTGTCCACCTCATCCCACCGACCAGATGCCAAAGCCAGGCCTCTCTCCACCTCTATCACACGAGTCTAAACTGCCCTCAACCCTCTCTAGGACCTGCAGGGCTGTGAGACCTCAGTGATCCCAAGGACCCCTCCCCACTGCTCCTCAGTGATCTGGAGGACCCCCACCAACCTAATTGAGCTCCAGGGTCCTCCCTTATAATCGATTCCCCGCACCCTCCACAATCCATTCAACAGCCAGAGAGACTTTTGTCAAATGCACATCCGATCACGATCCACACCTGATTCTTTGAGATCCCAAAACATTAAAGCAGATTTGACGGATCAGGTGACCCAACAGCTGAACTGGGGTGGGAGCTGCATGAGGCTGGGTGTGCTGCCCTCCCAGCCAGTGTCTGTGTGCTCCCAAGGGCACGGCTGGTGGGCGTCCAGGCCCCCTCTAGCTAGAGCATGGCTTTAAGCACAATGTTGAGGCCAGCAGCATCCCCTCCCCTCCTCCCCCTGGCCAGCAGCCGCCACCGGGGACCATGCTGCTTTCTACAGTGGGTGGGCACTAGCCTGAATGCTGGATGTCCCCACCCTGCAGTGACAAAGCCACCCAGTGGCGGCCACTTTGGGGAGCAGGACCTCCCATTCACGTGCTGTTCCTTCTTCTGCCATGGCTGGTAGCAAGACTGCCAGCACGTTGAGGGTCCCTGGACCACACAACAAAGAATGACCAACGGGATGAGGGCTCAAAGGGATTTTAATTTGAACTCCGAAGGGAATACACCATCATCTGAGGCTCTGAAATAGTGGAGTCAAACATGTCCCCAAAGACACACCCCTTCCTGAAGGCAGCACCGGCCCTGCTTAGCACAGGCATGGAGGCCTGGGGGGTCACGGGGGCACACTCGGGGCTGACACTCAGCCTTTATATCCAACCACATGCCAGGGGAACTTACCATCACCGGTCACCGTGACGGTGTTTCAAAACTGTAAGCACACATGAATTTGAAATTTAGGGCACATGGTTGGATATAAAGGCCAAGGAAGAAGCTCCACCCCGCGTCTCTGTAGCCCTGGTCCAACACCTGGTTTCTTGCTACCAGAGTGAGGAACTGGCGTGTCTCCTGCAGTATTCTTAGGAAGAACAAAAGTGTCCACATCCATGAAAAAAACTGACCTGGGATCACTGACTGTGAGATGTAGACTCTCACATCAAGGCTGGGATCCTCACGCATTAATTAAAAGTCTTAATCGCTTGACTGGGAGTGATATGATTTGTATCACTTACATAGATACAAAATGATAAATGACACAGGAAGTTGCTTTATTTACCTAAAAAAAAAATTTAGGGGTTATTTTTTCCTTGTTTTATGTTTTTAGCTCTTTAACTTGGTCAGAACTGAACTAAACTATTTGCACAAAATAAAATCTCTTTTGATAATAAAACTAATTTTAACTGGTATTCACCATTAAAGATTTCAAGATACAGGTGGCAGTTTCTGAAATAATTTTACAGAATATTCAACAGTCACAGCGCAAAGCTCACTCTGCAAACAACAGAAGTCTGTTTTTTATTAGAACCATCAAAGGTAATTTTGAAGGTTATCAAGCGTCCTTTAATGATAGACATACCATGAAGTTAACTAGACTATTTCTCTATTTATTTCTTCCTTTCATAGACACCAGTAGTTTTGGAAAACACGCTTTTAACTATCAGGCTTCAGAAAATACCACACACGAACAGGAAAGGTTAAAATCTATACTACTGCCAAATGTTCTCGAACATTTAGATTTCACATGACTCGACCGACTATTTCCCATTACCTCAATTTCCTCAAATAACTTTTTAGAATCGGTACAAACTAGCACATAAAGGGATACCCAAAATGACGGGCTTGTGATGGTTTCACACTGGTGGGACCACCAGTCCTGTACCATCACCTGTGCAAGACGGAGGTGTAAAGGCTCCCCTCTGCCAAGCCCAAAGGAGTCAGTTGCTTAGGTTGCTATTAAAGGTCGCTGTAAAATACAGCACCACCTTTCAATTTTCTGCTTGATAAACAGAGGAGGGGGCTGCAGTGTAGCAGAGTATCATGGGGTTTGTGCCAGAAGATGTGGGCCAGGCCCCCTTTTCTTATTAGTCAAGTTGAGACCCTGGGCCACATACTTAACTTGAACCTTGGTTTCATCATCTGTGACAAGAGGGTAACCCTGTCCCTGCTCCCCCACCTCAGAGGGTGTGGAGATGATGCTGACCGAAGCCTGGGTTAAGTCATGAGGTGCCCAGGACATGACACATGCGTGGCGGGTTTCCTTAGCACCCAGGGCCATCCTGAGACAGAGCTTAATACAAGTGCAGCCTCTGCAGCACATGACAAGCAGTGATAACGTGGCGGGCCCACCCTGCCTCTGCCCGTCCCCGGGGAGTAAGGGGACATGATTCAGCCCCTTACCCAGAGTTGGTTTGTCAGGGCAGGACATGCCCTGTTGGTGGATGACATCACCTGAGCACAGTGAGAAAAGGTTACGTGAGCCGCACAGCAGACAGGGGGATACCAATTGCTCATTTAAGTGCAGAATCCACCTCTGTAAAGACCAGTTCTCCCCTCTCAGATGTCTGAGAATAAATGCTGACTAAAGTGCCTTTGGATTCTTACCTGAACCCACGTCAATCCAAAATACACTCTATTGCCATCAGGGCTTATTCTCTCTGCCTGGGAAACCTCAATCTGGCCTCTACCTGCCGGGCAGAGTGCATTTTGGGGAAGCCGGAGGGTCTCCTAAACTGAAGCTCTGCAGTCCCGTGACCCAGCACTTTCACCCCCAGGTGTGCTCCCAACAGAAATGCAGCCGAATGTCCAGCAAAAGACATGGTCCAGGATGGCCCCCTGCTCCAAGAGCCCACCCTGCAAACCCCCCAACACCCATCAGCAGGGAATGTCACACCTGTTCACACGGCACTGGGAATGAACTAGCAACAGTGACACATGGGGACCTGGACGGACCCCACGAACACCCCAAGGAGCCGAAGGGGCTGGAGGAAGAACACTCGCTGTGGGGTCTCACAGACGGGAAGCGCAGCAGCCACGCGGGTGTGTGGCGTGAGATGTGGGGGCAGCGGTGGCCCGGGGGGCGGTGTGATCACAGGCACGTGCTCAGTTTGTGTGTGCGCTTATGCCGTGCACCTTTCTGCGTGAGGCTACACTTGCACAAAATGCTGCAAGTCAGGGAGAGGGGACGGTTCTCTCATCCGCTCCCAGGAGTTGGTTTTGTCAGGCAGGCAAGAGGACAGATGTCCTCAGCCAGTAGTGAGGACAAGTCCTGGGGGACTCACTGTGCCCCCTGCCCCCTGAGGGCCAGTTTCAGCAGAGATTGTGCCATAGGGTCAGGGGGTGCGGGGCAAGAGGACCCTCCACAGGCCAGGAATTAAGGCCATTTAATCAGATTGCAAATGCACTCCGTATCCTGACAAGATTCGTGACTCTCTCCAAATTTACAGTGAGTCACCTGTGATCTTGTCAAAACTGTGACAAAACCCTGACCTACTTAGTGCTGGGAAAGCGCCTGGAAATGACATCGCCGCTTCCCTATTTAAAGCATGTCTCTCATGACTGAAGCAAGAACGGAACAAAAGAAAACCCCCAATTCATCGCGTTCCAAAAGATGGGTTTACCTTTGCTACCTGTCCCCAAAGATCCCAAACGATAATGCAATATGAATTGCAACGAACACTCCTGGTACCCATAGGGGAGGTCTGAGATGCTGCTGGGTGCGTGTCCAACCTCAAAATGCAGCTGTGCAGACCTCACTGGATAAAGGAAACAAAGAGAGGAAGGCCAACCAGGCCTGGCCGCCCTGCACTGCCCCCCAGGATCACCCTCCTGACAGCCAAGGGAGACAACACCCTAGAAAAGTGCCTCGGACACAGGGAAGCCAATCTCCCCCATATCCTGGGGGGGATTTGTCTTGGAAGCTTTCTTCTTCCATGTGACAAGAATTTTTAAAATGGTTTCTTCAAAAATGAAAACCACAATCGAGCCTTCATTAACCTGGTCTCTCTAAAACACATTCTGACAGTGATTTTTTTCTACCTGTACTATGTTTCCAGCTCTTCCTTTAAAAATTTATAACTTAAGAGTCAGACAAAGACAAACACCATATGCTATCACTTATATGTGGAATCTAAAATATGATACAAATTAACTAAGCTACAAAACAGAAACAGACTCACAGACATAGAAAACAAACCTATGGTTACCAAAGGGGAAAGGGGCAGGGGAGAGATAAATTAGGAGTTTGGGATTAACAGATACACACTATTATATATAAAATAAACAACAAGGTCCTACTGTACAGCACAGGGAATTATATTCAATATGCTGTAACAAACCATAATGGAAAAGAATATGAAAAAAAATTTACAACTTAAAATGAAAGTGGGTACCATGTCCACTTGACAGGCTCACAGCAGGCAATGGTCACATTTCCTGCAAACATCTGCAGCAGCATCGCAGATGGGCCCTTGCTGGGCTTGATGACTACGCACAAACCCTGGCTGTGTCACAGTAATCCTTTTTGGCCTGTTTATTTATTTATTTCTGTCTTATGACTCAAACAAAATAGTTTAAGGACTAGCAGGGCCAGCCTGTCACAATCAATGTGCAGCCCAGGAACCACCTCCATCCTGTGCGGGGTGGGCTCTGAGCTCACACCAAAGTGCCTTCGATGACCTGGGATGCCCCGGAGTCACGGAGGCTCCAGCTAACACATGGCCTGTGTGAGGACCGCCCTGCCAGGCCGGTGAGTGGGATACACCCTGGAGCTTTCAAATCAAATCCTCTCTGTGAAGTCCAGCAAAACCTCCAAGGACACGCTCACCATGATGGGAAATCTGAAAACCAGGGCAGGACAATGACCCTTCATCACCTCTTCATCGTCTGGAAACATCTTTCACAACCTCCCAGAGGACCTGAGCTTTCCTCTACCCTCGGACCCTGAGCCAGGGCCATGAGGACGGGGGGCGGGGATGGTCCCACTGTTGCCTCCTCCACAGCCTCTCCTTCTCTGGACCCCGCAGGCAGAGGCTGCCCTGGTGGCCCAGCCACCCACACCATGGCACAAAATGCAACAGAAAAGGAAACCAAGAATCACAAGCAGTTCCACAGCCCCCTGACACAGCTGCATCTGCCTGTCTCCCCCAGGTCCTGACACACAGCCCAGGGGCTCTCAGAACATCTGTTTCCACAGACCATAGAGGGTCCCCCCAAAGGTTAAGGATTCATATAGAAACTTTGTTTTGTTAAGTAAGAAATATTAAATTCCAAATTAAACCCTCCCAACCTTGCACAAGGGTAAGAGCTAGTACCAGGTAGACAGGTGGGCCCCACGGAAGGAGGACTGAGGCAAGGTCTGCCCTGCTCTGTGGGCACGGCACTTACACACATCCTGCAGGTACACTTGGGCCCTGCTCACCAACCAGGGCGCCATCCGTGGCCTCACTGTCCCCGTGAGCCAGAGGCGAGGTCACCACTTACCGAGCGGCACACATGGGAGCCCGGAGACCCTGCTTCCCTGCAGCGAGCCAGGCATCCAGTCTCCCCTGCATAGCCTGCAGGAGGCTGCTCCTCAGTGCTGGGCTCCCGAGAGATCCCACAGATATGATGGCTCCTTGCCATCCAAACACCTGCCTGTTCCCATCTTACTGCTTGTTTTACAATCATAATAGTAATCTTACAAAGCAGGATCCTTTGATATGTCAGCCTTCCCCATGGCACAGGGCCCTGGGCATCCCCTCACCTGCCCTGGACAGCGTACCCCTGAGCCCTGACATGTGCACACACCTTGTCCCACCCTGGGGCTCTCTCTCGGGGGAGGTGAACAGGAGAGGCCGCTGAGCGGCACGAGGCCTGGGGCTCCGTTCCGTTCTCCTGCCCATGCTCAGCCCCAGCTTTCCAGCAGGCAGGTGAATGTGTGTGCACCCGCGAAATCAGCCACCTTCCCAATCCTTTGCCCTCGTGAAGCTGGCTGCACGCTGGCTCTGACCACACGACATGCCCCAGGGGGGACAGGGGAGCCAGTTTAGCAGGATAACCACGCCTGGCACCTATTACAAATCCTGAGACCTTGGGCAAACACCCACTGTGAGGGATGTGGCCTGCCTGGGAGTCCTCGACTGTCCAGTGCTCTTCCCACCAGGCCCCTCCTAGCATCTCTGGAGACACCTCTTCCCTTATGGCACCTCCTATCCCTCCACACTGATGTGTCAGGACCCCAGGCTCTAACCTGGTCCTACACACAGTGAGGAAGGGCCTGCATAGGGGCAGAGAGGCCAGTGCTCTGAGTGCAGCGATAGAGGCCAGCAGACCTTTGGGGCACTGGTGGATCTCCCCCCTGGAGGAGGAGGAGGAGGGAGGGGAGGAGGAGGGAGAAGAGGAGGAGGAGGAGGGGGAAGAGGAGGGGGAGGAGGAGGGAGGGGAGGAGGGGGAGGAGGGGGAAGAGGAGGGGAGGATGAGAGGGAGGACGAGTGAGACGGGGAGGGGAGGAAGGGGAGGAGGAGGAGAGGGAGGAAGAGGAGGGGAAGAGGAGGGAGAAGAGGAGGAGGAGGGGGAAGAGGAGGGAGGGGAGGGGGAGGAGGGAGAAGAGGGGGGAGGAGGAGAGGGAGGACGAGTGAGACGGGGAGGGGAGGAAGAGGAGGAGGGGGAGGAAGAGGACAGGGAGGAGGAGGAGGGGGAAGGCGGAGGAGCCCGGGGGGCTCCAGCACACAGCTGGGCGCACAGTCCTGGGGCTGCTCGGGAGGCAGCTGTCAGGGCCGCAGCCCCAGAGGTGTGGGATCCAGGCTGCTCCCTTCGGCTCCTCTCCGCTGGCGTGGGCTCTACCTCCTGCAGGACTGGGTCTCTGGCCTCCTGCCCCTACAGCCCTGCTGCTCCTGTCCACTCTCCCAGAGGTCCACCCACTGTTGGTCGCAGTCCCTGCGGCCTCTCTCCAGCTCCTGCCTTCTGGGTCTCTCCTGTCATTCCCAGGTGCCTGACTTCTTCCATATTCCCCAGTTCAAATCTCCAAGAATCCTGATCTCTGGAATCTGAGCCACACAACCTCTCCCGGTGCTGAGCTCATCCCACTGGGCTGTGGGCAGCCGCTATTCTGTCTATGGCCCAGACTGTCCTTTAACTTCCTTTGGTGGAGGCCTGTGGAGGAAGGATGTGGAATCATAAACTCCTTGGGTACACTGTTACCAACTAAGCTCAGAAAGCTGGTATGATCGTGTGTGAAAGAGACCGGAGTAAAATCACCCAGGTGGCCCCCTGAAAACCAGAAGAACAGGACTAAAAGGAGGGCTCTGGCAGTGGCATCAGGAACAGGAACACGCCACCTGTTTGTGTGTGTGGTGACCTGCCACGCTGCGCTGGATGACCCATCATCTGACCTGGAGCATGTCCCCTGCAGGGCCACGCACCCAGCCCTCAGGAGCCCACGATCGATCCGTTATCGTTCACCGACTACAGCACGCTCAGCCCATGCAGTGTCACGTAGCCGTGGGGACCTCAGTTTAAGGCTATTTAGTAATGTGGAAAAGGCTCAAGAAATAATGCCAAGTGAAGAGGAAAACAAGACCAGAGGAAAAATTCTTTGCACATGATTACTTCTTCTCCAGTGGGTATTTTTCCAAAGATATTTGTTACTTTTGGGAGAAAGCAAGTCTTTAGACACAATGTCTGTTGAATGAATGAGATGACACAAAGCCAAGGGCAGCACAATTTTGCAAAAAATTAAATGCAGAAACAGAGTCAATAAAATGCCGAGGGTCGCCCCACCGCTCCTGGCCTGGAGGGGACACTGCAGAGCCCTCCCTGCCCTCCTGCCAAGCTACGATGAGGAAGCGGGGTGCCCAGCAGGTCTGCCAACCCTTCCGGATGGACCAGGCTGCACTGAACGAGCCGTGTGTGTCAGGGCAGCAGAGGTGGTCAGACTACAGAGGAAGTTCAAGATGTAACAGGGACACCTGGGGACATTTTACATAAATGCACGACCACTTTAAACCTTCCAGGAGTAAATACAGTTACCCCTCAGTATCCATGGAAGGTTGGTTCCAGGACTCCTGAGGATACCAAAATCCACAGATGCTCAAGTCCCTTATATAAAATGGTGTCATATTTGCAAATAACTCACTGCACATCCTCCCCTATTCTTTATATCATCCTTAGATTACTTATAATACCTAATACAATGTAAATGCTATGTAAATAGCTGCCAGAGTACAATTAATTCAAGTTTTGCTTTTTGGAACTTTCTGGAATATTTCTTACAACATCATTGATTGTGGTTGGTTACATGCATGAATGCCAAACCTGAGGACACAGAGGGCCGACTGTACAGGTGATCGGAGACTTGGGCTCCCGAGACAGTGCTGCCTCGTTCCCAACGCACAGCAGAACAGTGTCCAGAGCAGGACAGTGGCACACACTTGGCCACCACTGAGCATACGATGGAAATGAATGAAGCGTGCAAGAACATGTCAGAGCACGATGGGTGCTCTCCTCCACTGAGTACAACAAATGATGGTCCCACCCTTTACGGCCAGGAGAAGGAGGCTACTTGTGAAGACCCCAGGTCACAGTGACGTGGTAATGAGTGCTACACTCCAGGGAAGCAACAAAATGACCTCAGGCTCCCAAATCTGCTATGTGTTTGTGTGGGGGGGAGGTACTGCAAGGCTTTATGGGGGAACTAACAGTGCAAGGGCTTGCAACACAGCTAAGTCCCTTCTTTTGGAAATCTAAAGAGCTCTTCAAATGTCATGACCATGAAAAGCATGGTCACCATGAGGAGGCATCCCGTGGGTGAGACGCACTAACACCCGAAGACTGGCAGCCCGCCTTTTGGGAGCTCCTGGGAGAGCACACATTCTGTGATGTAGGGCACAGTTCACAGGTGCTGTGAGCGAGGAAACCGTAAAAGGCATCATAGGAGAGGCAGGGGTTGGCACTGGAAGGGAGGGCTCTGCATCCAGGGAAGGGCAGGGGAGCCAGCAACCAAGATGTGCCAAGAGAGCCATGTGGTGTACCTGGGACAAGGGGGCAGGGGTGGACCAGTCTGCCTGGGGGGAGTGTCTAACCCTGAACTTCAAGTAATGGTTCCCCAGCTCTAGGCAATACTCTAAAATGCTTTGTGCTTTTTGTTTTTTTAAGTTTTCTATAGTTAAAACCTCAGATAACATCCACATAACAGGCTCAAGAATACTCCAGCCATCAGTGTATGGACTGCCTTCCTCCTTTCTCTGCACTGACTCAGCACTGATTCCTGAGGTATCTTGTGCTCTTCTACACCCAATGCTTTGCATTTGATCATGTTGATATGATAAAAAGAAGCAAAGAAGCGTCCAGAAAATGCAGCAGGCTCAGTTGAGAAAGGCCTGCCAGTCCTTTGCCTCTGTACAGCAGACAGAGCCCGCCGATGGGGGCCAACACTGCTCTAGCCACCACAGGGCACTCTCAGGAAACCGCTCACCAGGCATTCCCAAGCCTCGGCACACAAAGGTACTGGCCGTTGCCCTGTCCTTTAGTGGTTCCACTCTCCAAGCTGGTCCCAACTTCAGGTGAGCCACCCATTCAACAGGTGAACAGGATCTGTGTCTTGTGACCAGTCCTGTCCTGACGCCTCACCCACTGCATCCCTGCCACATACAAAGCACTTCCACAGCCCTCACTGTAGGTTGCATGACAAACCGATGAAGGGCAAAGGCTCAGAGGGCACTCAGCTCAGACAGCCACCGTCTCCAAAACCACCAACCCGAGGAGCTGACACGCAAGGTGACCCTGGACTCACAGCCCCCTGGAGACCTGACAGAAGCAAATACAATCTCACTGGCCAGATGCACCCACCCTAATGCCAAGCAAAGAAGAGGCTGCAATCAAGTGAGGAAACACAAGAAGAAGCGACTCCCCAAGAACAGGGCCAGCAGACCCAGCAAACAGTAACATCAGACAAAAACCCCCAACTCACCACCACCAAGAAGTTCAGGTAACAAATTATGAATCAGAGACCATAACATACTGTTTTAAATGATGGATTCAAGCACTTCTTAAAGTGATCAAAACCCTAAGTAAACAATATGATACTTTTTAAAAAGACCAAGGATATGGGAAATTAAGAGAATTTATGGAAATGAGCAACAGAATCACAGAAACCAAAAACCAAGTGGCTGGTCTTTACAGTGGGTTTGATGTGGGTTGGGCAGAGGGCAGATTAGCCAAGTGGAAGGCAGCACTGAGGAAAGCCCTTAGATGAAGGCATAATGCAAGAGAATCGCTGAAAAATCAGAATGATGGAACAAAAAGGACCAATAAATGACAAACTGAGAGAGGAAGGAAGAGAGGGAAGTGGTAATAGGCAATCTTTGGAGAGCTAAAAGCTAATGTCATGGAACTGATCCCAGCATGAATCATCCCTGGGGGAGGCCCAGAGGAGCAGGCAAGAGGATAGCTCATTCTCTCATCTTCCCAGGTGTCCAAAGAAGCTTCAGGAAGACTACAAGGCTACGTTCCCCGAGGTCTCACACATTCTGGTTGTACAGGTGACCCCGAGATGTGGTCTTTCTCAAATACCAGGTACATTTTGTCCTTCCTCCACATTGGCGACAGCACAGTGATCATTTCACCTGATTTTTGAGTGCTGCTGACCTTCTGTCTACAGGGATGCAGGGCTTGGCCCTGTTGGCCTCTCTGAAGCCGTGGTCCACCAGCTACTCATCCCCATGACTGACAACCCTGTGGACCCTACAAACCAGAAGGCAGGCAGAGAAAAAGAAAAATATTTAAAGACTCCAGTTTACTATCTTTTTAGTGCATGGTGGATTTCTCTCCCAGCAATTGAAGACGTGAGCATGGGCATTCCCCTCCTTGTACACTGCTTGGCTGGCAGGCACCCCAGGGGCAACAAGCTGGAGGGCCTCTGTGCGCATAGGACAGCCCACAGTAGGTCTGGCTGGGGCAAAATCCTCACGAACTCTCATTCCTCAGGATTTAGGGCTTCCTACTTTTAAGTTGCCATGGCTTTTAAAAGACAGAAAAACACTGCAAAACTAAGGGCTATTAACATACAACTATTTAAAATTGAATATTTAAAACAAACATATCTTAGATTACTGCCAAGTAAGCTGTTCCAAACATATTTGGAGCCAACAGATTTGCGCACACAAAGAGCCTGTAAAAGAATGCAAAAAGTTCTTAAGCTTCAACTCAGCCCAACAAAGTGCGTGCTCACCTCCTGGCACGGAACAGGTCAACTGTGAAGGCAGCTTGTGCTTCATAAGACAGACAAATGGCATTCCAGGTGCCCCCAGCCCGGCTCAGCGGCCAAGTGGGGATGAAAGGTGACACCAGTCTCACAGGATGGCTGTGAAATTTAAACCAGATAATGTCGGAAAAACACATGGCAATCACTGGAGGCTATTCTACTGTTTATGGATTACAGCATTAATGTAATATTCATTAGTGATTAAAGCAGCAAGTGTTCATTCAAGGCTTTATTGATTAACGTCTAAACAGCCACATAGGTTTCTGAGATACAGGCAGTGAGTCCAAGGCTGCTGGGGCGTGGCAGGGGCAGGATCAGGCCTCAGAGGTAAGGGAGGCTTGGGTCAGATATCCAGTGTGGCACTTGTCTGCCTCCTTCCCCCAGGCTGCTAGCAGGGGAGGCCTGGGGGCCCTCAGAAAGGCCAGATCTTTCTACAGTAGCTTGTCTAATCTAAACGAAGGGCTTTTATGAAAAAGTGTTCTGGAGTAAAACAAAAGCTCTTCTTAGAAAAGGAACCACAAAGTCACAAGTGCTAAACAATGCCCAGCCCCCAAGAGAAAAGGCGACCCCATTTCTCTCTCTCAAAGCACAAGGAGCTCTCCAAAGACTATAAGCAAGATCCCTAGGCATCTACACCACCATCCACCAGACAGCAGTTTCCAGGGAATGGCTTACTCCTCCACATTTTCTTTGAAAGCCCCCAAAACAATGAAAACGGAGAGAGAGAACTAGAAAGAGAAATATATTCCACTTTCAACAAATCAGGAAGCCAGACACTAGCAGAGAGCACAAATCCCTGGGTGGACCGGACCAATGGAATCAGGAATGGACAGAGCAAGCCAGAGCCCCCCCTCTTGACCCCTGAAGAGATACAGACCTTGAGATGGCTGCTTGCAAAGGATCACATAGACATGGGAGCAGAGCCACTGAGTAGACCGTGGCCTGTGGACTTGGTCTCATACACAGAGAGAAACAGGCAGCAAATACAGGATAGAAGCACAAAGATCTGCTAGGAGCAACGCCCAATTTATACATGAAGATCTGGGGAATGCAGCCCTCCGGCTGGGCAAAGGAAATGTATTCATAAAGAGTGTATTCCAGACCACAACCTTGAAATAAAGTGCACCCCCATCCTATTCTTCAACAAAGAACTGACTAAAGTCACCAAGTAACTAGCTCTGGAATCAGGCACAGAAATAGGGTGGGGGAGGAGGGTAAGCACGTGCAGACCCAGAGGAAAGCCTCATAAGGAAATAGGAGAAGAGCTTTTTTAGTCTCTGTAAGCTTCCTATTATTACTGCAACAAATCACAACAAACCTGGTGGCTTAAAACAAGAGAAATGTATCATCCTACAGTTCTAGAGGTTACACCTCTGAAATGGGTCTTACTGGGCTAAAACCAAAGTATTGCAGGATGGTGTTCCTTCTGGAGGCTCCGGGGGGAATGTGCCCCTGCCTTTTACAGTTTCTAGGGGCTGCTCTCGTTCCTCGGCCGGTGGTCCCCTTCCAGGAACCGCATCCCCCGACCTCTGCTTCCAGCGTCAGGTCTGCTCTTGACTTTGCCCCTCCTGCCTCCCTTGAGGTTACATCAGGCCCACAATGGATAATTCAGGCCAATCTCCCCATTTCAAGATTCTTAACTTAATTACATCTGCAAAGTCTCCTTTTCCATATAAAATAACATATTCCCAGGTTCTGGGGATTGGGACATGAACGTCTTCGGGAGTCATGATTCCAGCCACCGCAGGAAGCCCCTTTTTCCTTGCCATGTCCAGTCTGGAGGCCACACACATGCATTGGCTCATGGCTTCCTGCTGCCAACAACATCAGTACCAGTCTTTCTCGTGCTGATGCCTCTCTGGTCCTCCCTCTTCCACTTTCATGGACCCTCTGATTACACTGGGTCCACTCAGGATAACCCAGGATAATCCCTCTATTCGAGGTCAGCTGGTTAGCAACCTTCACTCCATATTCAATTTTACTTTTTTCAATTCCAATTCTCCCAACATATTCACAGGTTCTGGACATCGGGATACTGATATCTTTGAGGGGCCTTTATTCTGCCTACCACACTCTCCTAAAAAGATTTTTAAAAATCAAAGAAGAGATTATAAACCAACAGAAGGAGAAGAAGAGCTTGGGAAAGAAAGGGAGAAAAAGAAAATAAATGGGCTAGGGATGATGACCACATTATAAGCCATTAAAAAATAGAATAAACACAATCAACCAAACAAAGACACAAGCAAATGAAATGGCAAAGGATGTGAAATATCAAGTTTATCAAAGAGATGACAGATATAAGACCCAGAAGAAATGCTACATAGATAAAGTGACTGGTCTCTGTCAGATGATAGGGTATATTGTGTTCGGTTTAAAAGAAAGTGATACAGAAGATGAGCATACAGAAACAGGCTGGAGAAGTTACTGAATCAAAAGAATCATATGAACATCCAGGCAGAACACAGGCTGAGCTCAAATATCTTCACAATCATGCTCAATGCTAAAAGACAGAAATATTTCTATAAAGTTTTAAAGGAAAGAGTGCGACTCAAGAGTTTTATACTCAGGCAAGAGATATCTTGAAGCTTGCAAAAATTCTCCACTGGGAGTCATGAGCCATTTGAGAGGAGAGCAGGGGATCATGACCAAAAAACTCTATCATGAACTGCAACAACTGAAATAGGAATTGAAAGAAAGGCCTTGAGAATTCCTCTAAAATTACAGATAAAGGACCAGTACTGTGTGATCCTGGAATCCATCTAAATGTAGCACGAAGACCATGTAACTGTGGAAAATGAGGTTACCTACGAGAGGGCAAATAGTATGTGTCTAGACCATGTAAGCAATGGTGACATAAACAACAAGACAGGAGGAATGAGAGGGTGGGGGAAAGAAGGGCGGGCATGCACTTTAGTCATCTTTCAAAGCAGAACTGAACTGATATCACTCAAGGCAGCTGGCAAACATATTTCATAGTTTCCTCCTAACTTTACAGGGATTGAATGGAGACTATAGCTTCTCCCCAGTCAATCCTTCCTCCTGAGCACCTGCCTAACCCACATGGCAGGGAGTGGACAGAGGGACACTACTTCCTGCTCATGGGCCAGCCCTGCTGCAGGAACTGCCACCTGGGAGGGGCCGGCCACTACGTACTCTGGGACTATGGTTACCACTGGCTGGCCCACCCAGCCCAGGGAAGAAACATGCTGGGAACTCCAAGATAGAAGACACTAAGCTTAAATTCAGCAAATCCTTCATTATTAAATTAAATAAAATTTAAATGAGTACATTTTATTTTACTTATTTATTTTTTAACATCTTTATTGGAGTATAATTGCTTTACAATGGTGTGTTAGTTTCTGCTTTATAACAAAGTGAATCAGTTATACATATACATATGTCCCCATATCTCTTCCCTCTTGCGTCTCCCTCCCTCCCACCCTCCCCATCCCACTCCTCTAGGTGGTCACAGAGCACCAAGCTGATCTCCCTGTGCTATGCGGCTGCTTCCCGCTAGCTATCTATTTTACGTTTGGTAGTGCATATATGTCCATGCCACTCTCTCACTTTGTCCCAGCTTACCCTTCCTCCTCCCCGTATTCTCAAGTCCATTCTCTAGTAGGTCTGTGTCTTTATTCCTGTCTTGCCCCTAGGTTCTTCATGACCATTTTTTTTTTTTTTTTACGATTCCGTATATATGTGTTAGCATATGGTATTTGTTTTTCTCTTTCTGACTTACTTCATTCTGTATGACAGACTCTAGGTCCATCCACCTCACTACAAATAACTCAATTTCATTTCTTTTTATGGCTGAGTAATATTCCAGCTCAATATCAAAAAAACAAACATCCCAATCCAAAAATGGGCAGAAGACTTAAATACACATTTCTCCAAAGAAGATATACAGATTGCCAACAAACACATGAAAGAATGCTCAACATCATTAATCATTAGAGAAATGCAAATCAAAACTACAATGAGATATCATCTCACACCGGTCAGAATGGCCATCATCAAAAAATCTACAAACAATAAATGCTGGAGAGGGTGTGGAGAAAAGGGAACCCTCTTGCACTGTTGGTGGGAATGTAAATTGATAGAGCCACTATGGAGAACACTATGGAGGTTCCTTAAAAAACTAAAAATAAAACTACCATACGACACAACAATCCCACTACTGGGCATATACCCTGAGAAAACCATAACTCAAAAAGAGTCATGTACCAAAATGTTCATTGCAGCTCTATTTACAATAGCCAGGACATGGAAGCAACCTAAGTGTCCATCGACAGATGAATGGATAAAGAAGATGTGGCACATATATACAATGGAGTACATTTTATTTTAAATAGCACGTACGACAGTCTAAAAAACGTAATAATCTCCAACATGATTAAGTGAGAATAAAGGAAACTGGAGAACAATGGACACTATATGCTCCTATGTGTTTAAACATGAAAAAAGAAAAGATACATCCTTGGGCATCCACAAAATATTTCTAGAAAGGTACAGAGGAGCAATTAACAGCAGGGCCTCTTGAGAGAGGGACTGGGCCTGGCGTAAGAAAATGACTCACATTTTACTATATACTCTTGTTTTACTTGAATTCTGTTAGCCTGTGCACAAACTGGCCATCTCATTTTTTAAGAAAATTGAATAAGCAAAGGAGAAAGGGCAAAAACTAGTATGCCCCTAATTCTAAGGAGTAATACCTGCCCTCCCGCCTTTCTGTAGGGCTGGGGACAGGATGTGGCAAGTTCTGTATTAGTTTTGTCTTTCTAGATTTCAGTATTTCTTATGGAACGTGTTTTACAAAAAGTATCCCCAAAGCAAATGGTTTATGCTCAAAACACCAAGAGCAAAGTGCAGACAAACAGGTTCTCCTTCCTCCCCTCCCCCTCCCCCCACACAGCAATTAAACTCATCAATAGTCTATTAAAAAATGAACATCGATGACACACACTGGACAAAGGTTTGAGGTATCCTCTGGTTTGCTCCCTAAAAAGGAAAATGCACAGTGAATTCCGATGAATGTCCAAAGGGTCCAGACTGCCCTCTCCTGCTCCAGGCTGTTCTGTATCCCAGAACATCCCACAAACTCAGGAAGATGGTGCTGGCGCGACTCGCTCTGGAGCTCTCGGAGGGTCTCCAGGGTCTCTGTTTCCAGGGTGACCTCTCTCTGATCTCAACACAAGCACCTGTCCACCAGCCTCTGTGGTCCTCACAACAACCCCGTGAATGGATTGAGGCTCCCCCTCATTCCAGACATGGGAACGGAGGCTCAGGGCAGTGAGACACCTCCCCAAGGTCCCCAGCGATGGGGCAGGTCTCTTCCCAACCCTGCTGAAAAGGAATGAACACCCAGTGGGTTAGGGCTCCGTCCTGAGGGGAGAGGAGCCTGGAGAGAAGCTGCAAAGAGCCAACAGGTACCCCTGGACCTGCTGTCACCTGCAGGGACGCAGAGGCTGGGAGACAACTGGACCCAGCCAGGGACTCACAGCAGGAGGCAGCACCATGGAAACAGAACACAGTGTGTCTGGCCCCAAAGCACAGCCTCTCCCACACCCATGCCCCCAGGGGGCCCAGGGATGGCGGTGTCCCACCCCCCCACTGGCCTGGGCACTCAGGGGCTCCTCTGCAGGCACTTGGGTGCCTACAACCTCCCCTGTGGACTCTCTGGAAAGCAGAACATGTTGGGGATGCAGGACCCCACGGGAGTGGCTGGCCAGAGCAAGTGCAAGGCCAGCAGGTGGTCAGAGAAGGGGCCTGACCTGGACCTGCTCCACTCAGTGCCCTGAATGTGGGGGTCCATCCAGCAGACACTCATGGGCTAACCTGGGCCAAGTGCCTGGAAACACCCTGGGGAGGATATGGCACAGCCCCAGGGAATGGGCACGCAGCCTCAGGCCTGCTGGGTCCCTCCGAAAAGTCCCACAGCCTGACCATGGCTAAGCCCTGCCTGCGTACAGCCCATGAGTCTAGCTCTAGCCTCCTGGGCTAGCAGCAAACGTCTGGGGGCCATTCTCCTCTGTGAACCACTGGGAACCACCTAACAGCTTCATGCAAATTCTACATGTCTCCAAATGACTTAGGCTCTTTCTACATTTCCTTCAGGTTTTTATTCTTGCTTCTGAAAAGTAACTACAATAACAACAACAAAAACCTCAAAACAGTTTCTTACATTTGTATAGTCTTAATTTACAAAGTACAGCCTCATACCTAGATGAAGAAACCCAGCCTGGACTTGTGAAGGGCTCTGCCTCCCTGGAGAATGTGCCTGGGCCGTGGAGGCCCCCACCCCACCTGTCCACTATGGAGGAAGCGTGGATCCTGCCTGGCTGTGCTCCGTCGACATGATGCCTCACGTGCGGACTCCCCTCCAGCCTGGTAGCTGCCCAGAGATCATGCAGCGCCCCAGTTTTCCTTATGTCACTCAGGCTCAGCCTGGGCCAGCACCCGGGACCCTCGGGGAAGGTCTGTTGCTGGGGCGACCAAACGTCCATGTAAGAGGTGCTTTCTCATGCCTTTGCCCACTGGTCCATGAATACCACCAGGAATTCGGGGCAAAATGTCACTGCCCGTCTCTTGGGCAACACAACGAACTGATGGGAAGAACATGAGGAACCCGGTCTTCCGTGCTGCAGGCTTGGCAGCTCTGTGCATTTAGACAGGTTGTTCCATCACGCTGGGGAGTGGATGGCCAACACGACCTCCTGCTCGGAAAATGTCTCTGCTTCTCTCTTCCTCCCTGTTAGGAAGAGTGTGACAGGAAGAAAGCACACTTTGGGGTTGGGGAAGAGGGGTCTGGGTCTCCAGACTGCTCCAAACACACCCTCAAGCACTAGACTCTCCCTCTCTCTGGTGCCCTGGGCATCGCCTTACCCAGAGGGTAAACAATGATTGCAAGCCTGTTCTCAGTAATGCCCACCCTCATCTCCCTCTAGGGACTCACACCTGGCCTCATCCAGAGCTTGGTGGGGTGGGGAGGGGAAGGACCACAGACCTTCCATTCTCATAAAGGGCTGTTCTGCCGAGGCAGCAGTGTTGAATCGTGAACCCCCACTTTTATCATCACGTGTACAGTGGTTCGGTTCCTTCTTGGGCAACTTTTGCAGCAGAGAGAACACCGAGAGGGGACATTGACAGAGAAGGTTAATTAATTACTTAAAAGAAAACAATTTCCTAGCAGTACTTTATCCAGAAAGCATCGTTTTCCCACTCAATACCTGTCCATCACGGCGTCATGGTTCTGCTCTGTTAGGCGAAGTCGGGTAGATCTTATCCTCTCGCCAAACTGAAATAACAGGGAGGCAGGTGGGAAGGGATCTTGCTCAGGGGTGAGGTCTGCGGGGTCCAGCAGCCCCCTGAAGACTCTCCAGAGCAGGGGGACGAGCCCAGGAGAGAGGCGTGGCAGGGAGCAGGAGGGCAGTGCTGGTCAGAGGGCCAGAGTGGGCCGCACAGTCGTCAGGGTGCGGAGGGAGGCCTAGAGGAAGCATTAGCCCCAGGGGTCCCAGGCCCCGGCTGAGCGTGGATGATGCAGATTGCTTCTTTCTTCAAGGCCCCTCCGCAACCCCAGACGGGGAAAGGGGAGGTGGGGAGGAGGGTTTTTAAAAATCCGGAATACAGTCATTTGCCTTATCAAATAGATGTAGCTAATATTCCCTAAGACTGCATACAGTGTCTGCGACACATATACGGAGAAGGTGAAACTACACCTCCCCAGAGAACGGACACTCTGTGGTGTGTCACATCATGGTGAATCGGTAAATAATGCAGGCTTTTTTTATTCTGCACGCTGCCAAACTGGGGGCTCAAGTCTGAAAATGTGTCAGATCCGACATGAGCCACATTCTCAACTATAACACTTTTGAACTCATGGGAGCTAAACAATTCTAGAAAGAATAATTAAATTTCTAATTTTAGTTCCCACAGGACTAGGAACTGCATTTCACAAACACGTGTGGAGAGCCCGTTCTGAACACGGGGCCACAGCACAGCCTTCTCCTCGCAGCCTCATGGTCAGAAGGAGGGATGCTGACCACACAATCCATTTCTAACTATAAATCCTTCTTAAAATGCTCTGTGTTCTCCTCAGCTTGAAAAATGGATACAAATATTTTTAAGAGACGCCTAATTTCCCCTAGCTGTTCTCTCCCAGCAATGAGTGGGGCTTTCTTTCCCCTGATTAGTCAGCACTTGGAGAGAAGGAGGGAATTATTGGGCACAGAATCATGGACTTGAATGAGACATCAGAGGTCAGGCAGCTACCTGTCTCCACCTCACCTGTGAAACAGAGGACTAGAAAGGTGCCCAAGGTGGGGGCCTGGGCCAGAGGCTGGGAGTCTCCCCCAGCAGGCCCAGCCCGGCCTTCAGCCCGCAGGGGCCACACACACATACTCCTCCATGGCCACGGCCACGTTTCCCGCCTGGACCTCTGGTCACCCCACGGACTAGTACAGGCAGACTTCCTTTCGTTGCACTTTGCTTCACTGCGCTTCGCAGATGCTGCATTTTTTACAACCTGAAGGTTTGTGGCAACCCTGCAGATACCTGTCAGATAATGGTTAGCATTTTTTAGCCACAAAGTATTTTTAAATTAAGGTATATGTATTTTGTAGACATAATGCTATTGCACACTTAATAGACTACAGGATGGTGTAAACATAACTTCTACATGCACTGGGAAACCAAAAAAATTCATGTGACTCGCTTCATTGTGGTGTCTGCAACCTCCACAGTAGCTCCTAATTTAAATGCAGCAACACAGCATCTTCTAACAAACCGCTAACATGAAGCAGTGGAATTTCTTGCCTGTATCACCCCTCCCGAGCCCCAGAAGCCTTATGCGTCGAGCCCTATGTGATAATGCATTTCTGAACACAGTGCCCTCCAGACTGTTCATGGGGTAAGTGAACTTGGGTGGAAGAAACCTTAGGAAACGCTGTCAGCCTCGGCCAGTGAGGGCAGATGACCCCGGGGAGACGGAGGCTGACTGCACACGGCAGGCCTGACAACCGGAGTCCTCCAGCCACTTCCAACTAGGGGGCCCTTAGGGCCCAGTTCACAGCACCTCAGACCAGACAGACTGTACAAACGGAATAATCAAGAGACGTGGATACGAAGTGCAACCCATCCCTGCAAGTCCAGGGCACAGGCTCCCAAGAGATCCAGTGCAGCCTTTCAATTTGCCTACCGATAACTGTGCAGACACGGTACCATGTGAAACAGTCAGCCACAGAGCTTTCACGTGACCTAATAAGTGACGGGGCTTGCAAAAGAGCCACTTCCTCCCGTGGGGCCTGCGTCGTCCCTCAGGAGGCACAGAGACTTCTCTGCCCTGCACCACATTTAACACCGATGACAAGGGATGCTCCTTGGTCTCACCGCCCAGAGACCTGCTCCAAGCACGGCAGCAGGCCCTGCCAGGGGGTTCGCTCAGGGTGGGGAGAGTGGTGCGGACACCAGGCCGGCCAACACCTCCCCCAAGGGTAAATGCCAAGACCGCCCATGCTGGCGGGGCCTCAGGCCATGGTCACTGACCCTCACTGACATGGGACTGGCAGGACTCCACCTTTGGAATCCTTTTCTCTTTTCTCTCCTTCACCCCCTAGTTTTCCATTTAAAAGACTAATCTTTCATCAACTCTAAGAGTAAGAGAGTGTGTTCTGTAACGATCCATCCGATGAGCCCTGGGGGGCCTGCTATTCACATGCCCAGCAGCACCCAAGAGGTAGGAGATGCAGCCCAATTCTCAGGAGGTCTGGCGTCTATTCTGACTTGGAGGAACTTCCTTTAGCCTGTTTTAACAGAACTGGCTGACAATTCCAGATAAACAACAAGACCAAACACTAGGCCAAAGAAGGCCCTCCATCTTTCTTACCCATGCCTCCTTCCTCAACAAAAAAAAGTTAAAGCAAGTTCACTGAAGCTAGGACTTGAATCTAGTGCAAACTGTAAATCCATCAACTGAGAAAACTAAGGGAGAGAAACGGGCTCGTGGTAAGTGAGGTGGGCACACTCTGCCTCCAGTTCCATTTATTGGAACGACTGATCTCTTTAGAATTGAGGGACTCACTGCACCCTCTCTCACCTGCTCCTCCCCGCAAACCTACGCGAAGCCAGAGCAGAGATTCTCCTCTTGGGAGGCCACCTGGGACTGCACCCAGGGTCACACAGCTGTTCACCCCGTCCAAGTTGGCTGGCAACTCATCCATTTTTTTTTTCTGCTCAGGGATGATTCTTTCAAGAGACAGCATGATATTATTTAAAAGACTGGTAAAACACACTCCAATGAATACATTTTAAAAAGAAAAAGTCTGCAACTAGAGATTATCATACTAAGTGAAGTAAGTCAGAAAGAGAAAGACAAATACCATATGATTATCCCTTATACATGGAATCTAAGATATGACACAAATGAACCTATCTATGAAACAGAAATGGAATCACGTACATAGAGAACAGGCTGGTGGTTGCCAAGGGGGAGGGTTGGGGGAGGGATGGAGTGGGAGGTTGGGTTAGCAGATGCAAACTATTATATATAGAATGGATAAACAACAAGGTCCTACTGTATAGTACACGGAACTATATTCAATATCCTATGATAAACCATAATGGAAAAGAATATAAAAAAAAGAATGTATATATATATACATATATATATGTATAATTGAATCACTTTGCTGTACAGCAGTAATTAACACATTGTAAATCAACTATACTTCAATTTAAAAAAATAAAAAGTGAACAATACATAACTTGTTCAACAATTTTTTTTAAAGGCATGAAAAACTACACATGCAAATGTGTTGCCCCATATTTCAATAATACACACATTCTCCAAGCTTCAAATAATCATTACAGTAACTGTGGGGAAATGGAATGGAACGTGGTCTTCGGACACCCAATATGAATAGGTACTGACTCAGTCTTGGGACGTGGGGTGGGCTTCGGGGCAGGAGGCACATCACATCCTAGGACACAGTCCATCGTGTGGTCTCTTCCACAGTCCAGACATGCCAGGGCAGCTCCAAGCTTCCTATAATATCCAGGGGAGGGGGACTTCCCTGGTGGTCCAGTGGATAAGACTCTGTGCTCCCAATGCAGGGGGCCCAGGTTCAATCCCTGGTTGGGGATCCTGCAGGCATGCCGCAAATAAGAGTCCATATGCCGCAACTAAGAAGACCACATGCCACAACTAAAAAAGAGCCTGCATGCCGCAACACGGATCCTGCGTGCCGCAACTAAGACCCGGCACACCATAAATAAATAAATAAATAAATATTTAAAAAAATATCCAGGGGAGCCCCATGTCATAGACAAATTCTAAAATGGAACCACAGAGATAATCTGGGTAAATCAGATTATGGGTGTGTCAGCCCCAGGGGCAGCAAAGCTGGAGTCTTCACAGCGGTAGCAAGGCTCAAGGTGGCAGGGGCAGCACCAGGACATCCACTCCTAAACTCACCTCAGTAACTGAGAAACTGAATCTCACAGAGGGATGGGTTGGTGGTCTGTTCACACCCATCCCTAGCATCATGTGAAACTCTGCTGATCTAATAAAACAATTGAATGAAACACCGAGCAGAAAAGAAAATGAATTTCAGCGGTCTCCTTTTAAATTTCCTAAAAGTTAATACTGCATCTTATGCATGCATATTCACTCAGACATCAAATATCCATCACACTTATAAGGAAAACTATGGAAGAATAAACTAAGTTCAAACAGAAAATAGTTCCTTGCAAGGAGAAACTCAAGATCTTTCAAACCCAGAAAATGAGTTTACTTTAGACTTATCTACTTAAAGCAAGAGAGGTGTATTTAAAACTTGCATCAGCATGAATGTACATTTGACTTCTCAGAACGTGAGATGGTGGATAGCAGAAATCTAATAGCAAGCACTAGGGGTCTGTGGGATCCGGCAATTTTACTAGATAAGGCCTTGGAGACATGGGAGGTTATCTTTCTCCTTTTCTCACGAGTGGCCTAGAGCATGACGGGACCATGCCTCATCCATGGTGGCCGGCTGTGGCTGATGCAGGAGGAAATGCAGGGTCTACTCCCTCTTAATCCCAGTCTTTACCAGAGCCCTCCCTCCCACCACGAGATACTGTGTGTAAACCAGCCAGCTAAACACACCTCGACAACATGGGCAGGTAATATAGCAGCATTAACCTCTCTCTCATTTTCAGAATTTGAAAGACTTGTTTTCAACCCATATACCCATTTTGTTACTATGAATGGTAAGGAACTCCATCCCCAAAGAGTAGAAAAGGCAGTTCCTTCCTGGCCTGCTTTGTCACATCTGTCACATCTGTGTCTTGGTCTGACACACAGACTGCTTGGGGGATGCAGCAGTCTGCCAAGGGCAAACGAAACTCTGCTTCCAAGTTTCAAGGGTAAAATATTTTCAAATTAGATATACCATAAAAAGGAAACAGCATGTTTTGCTTCCTTTCAAATGCCTATGGATCTCAGGATTCCCCCTGAGTAGGATATTCTGTGCTCCTCCTCAGGGATGGACAGATTCCAAAGGGATCAGGTACCACCTGTCTTTTAATTGAGTGGCACTTCCCCTGTAGCCATTTAAAGTGCTCCAAGAGAGGCACAAAGCTGGAAAACAATTTCCATTTGCCCCTTTGAAATCAATAGTTCGATTTACACGCATTTTCAACAGAATAAGAAATATCCAGTCATAGCATTTGGACAGTTGTCTAGTAGAAGACTTATTCCCTTCAAGGTGTGATCTCTCCCTTCAGCATCTGGGCTCCACAAGGAACCTGGGGAGGACACCATAACTAGACCCCTTGACGGTCATCCAAGCCCTGGGACACACACACCTCCCCCTCACCTTGGCAAGACAACCCTCCCCGCAGGAGCTCGCCTCTCTAGACTCACTAGGAACTTTCTGATGAATAACATGGCACACACTTAAAATCAGATTAAGCACATTTAAGTGAAAAGCACAGTTGCCTCTTTTCTCCCGTTTTCATTTTCTTCAGGTAAAGACACACAGAGGGATTAAACATTTGCTTTTCTCCATCAGAGAAACCCTGAGGCCAATAACCCTAGCAAGGCAGGCAAATAAACCCCCTGGGAGGTGCCACTGACAGAGTCCCGGGGTTTAAGTCAGTAGCTGTGAAACCCAAAAAAAAGCATTATTGGGGGATGGTGGGCATTTCCACTGGCTATCCTGGCTGGCACCATCACGCCCTCACCAGGACCAAGACGTAGGCAGGAGTTCCATGAGGCCAAGTCGCTCCTCTCCAAGCCAACACTCTCCCTTCTGTGGTCTAAGGAGGCATTGAATCCTCCGACTAGGACCAACCATCACTCTCCAAAGACATGGAGCCATTAAAGCAACCTCTATGCCCCACGGAGGGAGACCCATTCTGGAAGCCACAACCTCTGGCTATTCAAAGCATGTGCTTCCTTCAGTGTCCATTCCTTGGGGGATGGGCACACGGAGACGCGGGGCACACACACACACACCCCCGGTTTGGGGATCCTTCATCCTTTCCCAAGGTGGCTCAGGTAGAGGACCGCCAAGATGCATTTAGCACGCCCCCTGCTGGCCCCTCGGGAGCTGACTCAGCCTTTATTCTCTGGGCCTAAGACAAGAATTAAATGACCTTAACACCCAAAGGGAACAAAAAGAAAAGCCAAGGCAATTTCGGCTTCCCAGAATCAGAAAATGTGATGTTCTAACCATAAAAAGGGGATGAAGAGGCTTTAAAGTAAGGGTTTTTGAAATGTTTTAGGAAATCAGTGGTTACTATCTCAAGATTTAGTGAGAACACTTGAATTTGTATTCTCACGAGTACTACAGTGAGTTAAATCAAAAACACTATAATGAATACTTTCACAGGTCTACAAGTGAAAAGGATATGTGGCCAGAGTTCATAGCTTAGAGCCTTAAAAACCAATTTTCATAGGATTGACGCTAATTCAATTACAGAAAAAATCTCGGCAATGACTTAAGAGGTCAAGTAGCAACTGTTATGCAGCAGGGGCAAAGTCGCCAAAAAGAGGAAAAGATGCACATTTGGAGACAATTCTACTACAAGCCTTCCTGTCTCATGCAGCCTTGCGACTGTGAATAAATCTGGCACCTTCAGGAGGTGACAGGCCATGCACAGACGGCTGCTTCAGAGGGACATGCCCCTCCCCTTCTCCACAACGGGAGAACAGATAGTTCAGCTTTCTGGTGACTTTCGTGCTGGCCTCCACCAGGGCTGAGAGCCTCCGCACAGGACTCAGGCTGAGACCCACACAAGGCAAGACTCCATAATGCAATGGTTTCCATCTACTGCCACCCTGAATGCCAAGGCCTAAGGTGAAGCCCTGCTTCCCCGTTTTCTTCCCACCAATCCAGGGTTTTTGAAAGCTTATCTTCCTGACCAGACTCAAACTTTTGCATGGCCCGTGGTGTTAAATTCCTTACAGACCCAATATGACCACACTAATAATTTAAGCCATGCTTCTTTGAACCAATGAGGAAGAGGCATTAATTATTAAAAACACGAATGTCAATATTTTTGTCCCTTACTGAATATCCTTTTGATATGATAGGCTTAAGTAGATATACAGACTGTCTTTGGAACTTGCTTACTTCTGTTCTCATCACAGTCAGTACTAATGGAATACTCACACACACAATAAGGCTGGCACGCTGCTCGAATTTAGGGGGAGAAATTTCCCCATAACTTTGTGTGCCATACAGGTAGGTCCCAGCCTCTGCACTCTCAACCCTCTTCAGATGTTAAGCTGGCCTTCAACCTGATGGGCCGCACAGCTGCTACAGTAAGGAAAGGAAAGGCAGGGAGGGCCCCAGAGAAGCTGTCACCCCTTTCTCCAGGGCAAGCTGCTCCCAGGCCCATCCTAGTTGGGGGGGAGGGGGGCAGAGAGAGGAGGTGATGGAGAGGAAGCAGACCCGCAGATTTTCCTGAAGCAATCAAGGCCCTTGAAGATCTAGGCCACGCTGTCTACCTTTTCCTGAACACATCATCTGCCACCTCGAATATAATGTCTTTTAAAATTTTTCATCTCATGGCTCACTTTCAATCATAAAGATAAAGCCAGGCAATAACCACGTAAGTGTCATGCATGACTTTCCCCTGGATCCTTGTGATGTGGATGAAGTGATTCCCAGATCCGTGGGGATCTAACAAGTTTCCCTCCAGGCACTCTCGAATCTATTCGTTCTCAAGCCAAGAAATAAAAATAAAAACCGTTTTCACCTGTGTAAGGCTGGCGAGTTCACAGAGCAGAGGGAAATCTATTTTGTGGCAGAGTCTCAAAAGACTGCAAGAGCTGCACGGGAGGAGGGTGCACTTGGGTGGTTGTGTCCAATGAAGGAAAGTTTTTGTTAATGATGACATCACTGACATCTCCCGAATTTAAAGGAGCACTTAGAGCACAGCAGATGCGATCTCCCCCCCTCCAGTGAGAAGATACCAGGGAAGGCCTCCGGGTTCACAGCCAAATTGCATTAACGGTTCGCCCGCTGTCCAGACAGACCCAGTGGAACGAGCGAGCAGCGTACCGGGCCGCGGTGGCCCACGCAGCCGGGGCACCCGGCCGGCGGCCTCACGAGCTGCTGCCGGGCCGTGGCCGGGCGTCCGCTGGCGCCCCGGGACTCCGGCGCGCTCACACGGACCGAGGGGCCGGTGTCCCCGCGCCCGTCATCACGTTCCAGTGCATATGGCTCAGGGGCCCGGAGGAGACACCGTCAGCGACCCAGCGAGAGCGCCGCGCCCTGCCCCGAGACCCGCGCCGGGCCGGAGCCGGTGGCCGCGGCGCCCGCGGGGTCCAGAGACGAGCCCGCAATGCAGACGCGCCGGCGAGCCCCGCGCCGAGCCCGCGACCCCCGCGCCCTCGCGGCCCGGTACAGGGGCTGCCCGGCCTCTGCGCCCACCTGCTCCGCCGCAAAGCCGCGGAGGCATCCGGCGCCGCGCTGGGACTGACCGCGCACCTACCGGGACCGCGGCCCCGGCCCCACCGCCGCCGGCAGCACCGCGGCCAGCGCCGTCTCACCTGCCGCGCCGTGCCGCTCCGCTCGGCCAGCCCGCAGCGCCTCAGTCACCGCTACCCGACTTCCATTTTCTCTCGCTTTAAGGAAAATCGGATCAGCTGTTTCTCGCGCTCCGGCTCCGCGGCCCCCTCCCCAGCTGCCGCTCGCGGTCCGGGGGCCTCTCCACCCCCGCCTCCTCCCGCGCTCCGCTCCGCCCCTCGCGCCCCTCCGCTCCGCCCGCGGCCGCGCGCGCCCCCTGACGTCACCGGCCGCAGCCGCGCCCCGCCCCCTTCCCGCGTGGACGTGCGCGCACCCCGCCCCCGCCCTGCCGGCCGGCTCCGAGCGCGCGTGCTCGCGGCCACCACTCGAGCAGAGAGCCGGACTCCGGGGAGAGCGCGGGGCACCCCCTCGCCCGCGTACCCGCGCCCGCGGTAGCTCTTCCAGGTGCCCCTTGGCACCTGCCTCCGGGACTGCAGGAGACGCTGCTTAAATAACCTTCCTTTGCCCGTCTGCCTGCCTCGCACTGTCTGCGCCCACCTTCATCATTTCTTGCTTTCTGCTCACGCTTTCTTCCTCAGCATCCCAAACTTTCTCCCTCAGCATCCCAAACTTTCTCCCACCCATCCTGTCTCGGCTCCATTCCCGAGACCTGCTTCGGGGCCAGTGCATCACATCTCATCTGAAGCTGCTCCCTTTGCCTCTTAAACCGGTTCTCTGACCTTTCCCCATTTCTTGCCTTCCTCTTAAAAGTATTTTCACACCACAATTTCGGACGGCTCCTCTCTCTGATGCCGAGGCCGGCCCACTGCCTTCTGCCCACTCTCACATCACCTTCTCGGTGTAACCACGCACCCCCTTCCAAATAATGTTATATTACAAGTTACTAATGCCATCCTCATGCATTTCTTGACAATCGTTGTTTCACTCTTAGTTTAGGACTTCTTGCTTGGTTTTTAACATTATGCACACATATCTGTAAATTACTAAATATATCATTTTTAGTAATTTATTTGACTTCTTAAATTAATATACAGTAAAATTGACTTTTTATTTTTTTGGATATACAGCCCTGTGAGTTTTCAAACACCAGTTTGGATGCGTGTAACCACTAGCACAATCAGGATACATCATCCCAAGAACTCCCTCTTGTTGCCCTTCTATAGCCACACCCTCCCCAAACCCTAATATGTTCTGACATATGGCAACCACTGATATATTCTCCATTGCTGTAGTTTTGTCTTTTCGAGAATGTTATACACATAGAATTATGCAATATGCAGCATTTTGAAACTGACTTTATTCATTCACCATTATGCCTTTGAGATTCACCCATGTTTATCGATAGTTCTTTTTATTATTGGATGCTATCCCATTATTTGTACTGCGTTTTGTTTATTCATCCATTGAAGGTTTCCTCTTTGGGCAGTTGTGAATAGGTTTTCTACAAGCAGTTGCATGCAGAGCTTTGTATGGACAAGTTTTCAAATCAGGTGAGTAAACACCTTGGAGTACCAATGCTAGGTCTTTTGGTAAACTTGTTTATCATTATAGGAACCCTAAAAACAGTTTTCCAGAGTGTTTACACATTTTCATAACCACCAGCAATGTATGAGAGTCCCACTTTCCTGAATCCTTGCCAGCACTTGGTATTTGCTGTATATTAGGTATTCTCATAGGTGTGGAGAGATTTAATTGTTGCTTTAATTTTCAGTTCCCTAATGGAAAATAATGTGGGGCATCGTTTCACTTGCTTATTTGCTACCTGGTTATCTTCTTTGGTGACATGTTTGTTCACATCTTTTGCCCATTTTTAAATTGATTATTTTCTTATTATTGAGTTTTAAGAGTTCTTTGTATATTTTGGATAGAAGTACTTTATATGATATATTTTGCAAATATTTACTGTCAGTGTGAGGCTTGTCTTTTCTTTCTCATGTCAGTGTCTTTTGCAGAGCAGAAGTTTTTAACTTTAATAAGGTCTAACTTGGCATTTGTTTTTCTTTTAGAGATCATACATTTGGTATTATATCTAAATGTATCACCAAACTGTAGGTCACATAGATTTAAGTCTATGTTTTCTTCTTGAAGTTTTATTGTTTTACATTTTACATTTAGGTCTATGATCCGTCTTTATTTAATGTTGGTGTAAGGTCTGTGTGTGTCAATTTTCTTTTTTTTTTTTTTTTTTTGCATGTGAATGTTCAGTTGTTCCAGCATCATTTGTTGAAAAAAAATCATTTCCCTGTTGAATTGCCTTTGCTCCTTTGTCAAAGATCAGTTGACTATATTTGTGTTGGTCTGTTCTATTGCACTGATCCATGTATCCTTTCTTTGACCAATAATGTCACACTGTGTTGATTACTATAGCTTTGTAGTAAGTCTTGAAGTTTAGTAGTGTCATTCTTCTGACTTTTTTTTTTTTTAGTATCATGTTTGCTCTTCTGGTTCTTCTGCCTTTTCATATAAACTTTAGAATCAATTTGTAGGTAGCTACAAAATAGCTTGTTTGGATTTTGATTGGGATTCCACTGAATCTGTAGATCAAGTTTGGAAAAATTGACATGTTAACAATATTGAGTCATCCAGTCCATGAATATGAAATAACTATTTATTTAGATCTTCTTTGAATTTTTCAGCAATGTTTTATGGTTTTCTATATAAAAGTCCCACACATATTTTGTTAGAGTTACTTTTAAGTATTTTATTTTATGGAGCTATTGTAAATGATATTGTTTTTTAGTTTCTAATTTCAGTAGTTCATTGCTGGAATATAGGAAAGCAGTTGGCTTTTGTATATTAACCTTATATCTTGCAACCTTGCTGTACTTGCTTCAGGAATATTTTTGAGCATTCTTTGGAATTTTCTACCAGAATATTGTCACTTACTAACAGAGACAGTTTTATTTCTTCCCTTCCTATCTGTATATGTTTTCTTATCTTACTGAACTAGCTAGGACTTCCAGTATTATGTGGACTAGGAGTGATAAAAGAGAACATGCTTACCTTGTTCCTGATTTTAGGAGGAAGCATCCAATTTCTCACCATTAAGTATGATGTTAGCTGTAGGATTTGCTTCATATTCTTTTTTAAAAATTAATTAATTGATTGATTGATCGATTGATTTTTGGCTGCATTGGGTCTTCGTTGCTGCATGCAGGCTTTCTCTAGTTGCGGCGAGCAGGGGCTACTCATCGTTGCGGTGCATGGGCTTCTCATTGCAGTGGCTTCTCTTGTTGCAGAACACAGGCTCTAGGAGCGCGGGCTTCAATAGTTGTGGCGTGCAGGCTCTCAAGCACAGGCTCAGTAGTTGTGGCGCACGGGCTTAGTTGCTCTGTGGCATGTGGGATCTTCCCGGACCAGGGCTCGAACCTGTGTCCCTTGCATTGGCAGGCGGATTCTTAACCACTGCGCCACCAGGGAAGCCCCACATTCTTTATTAAATTGAGAAAGTTTCTCTCTATTCCTAGTTTACTGAGGGTTTTTTAAAATGAATGGGTGTGAATTTTGTCAGATGCTTTTTCTGCATCTAATGATAGGATTGTGTGATTTTTTTTCTTCAGCCTGTTGATGTGATGGATTACTTGTCTGACTTTAGAACGTTGAGCATCCTTGCCTACCTGGGATAAATCCCACTTGGTCGTGGTTTATATTTGCTTTTATACATGGTTAGATTCAGTCTTCTTGTTTTGATATTGGGGTAATGCTGGCTTCATAGAACGAGTTTATTTTTATTGATATAGGCCTATTTACCTATTTGTTACCTGTTTGTTCTTGCATACATTTTGATAGTTGTGTCTTTCAAAGAATTGATCCATTTCTTCTAAATATTCAAATTTGAAAGTATAGGGTTGTTTATTGTAATTATTTTTTTTCATGTTCATGAAGTCGGGAAGAATTAACCTTCTTTCATTTCTGATATTGATAAACTGTCCAATATCTTTTTTCTTAGTTAGCTTGGGACAGTTTTATAAATTTTAGTGATCTTTTCAAAGAATCAGCTTGAGATTTTGTTGATTTTCTCTATTTTTGTTTTTAATTTCATTTATTTCTTCTCTCATTTTTATTATTTCTTTTTTTTCTTTTTCCTGCTTGCTTTAGGCTTAAATTGTTCTTCTCTCTCTAGTATACTAAGGTATACTAGAGCTTGTTGATTTTTTTTCTTTCTACTTTTCCATTTAATGCCATAAATTTTGCTCTAAGCACTGCTTTTTGCTGCATACAACAAATTTTGATAAGCTGTGTTTCCATTTTTGTTTCATTGAATATATTTCAATTACACTTGAGAGTTCCTCTTTGACCCAAATATTTTTAGAAATATATTGTTTAGTTTCCAAATAATTGGAGATTTTCAGCTACCTTTCTGTTTTTGATTTCTAGGTTAATTCATTTGTGGTCTAAGAACATACTGTGTATGATTTCTACTTTTCTGTAATTTGTTAATGTATGTTTTATGGCCCAGAATGTAGTCTTTGTTGATGAATATTCCATGCGAGCTTGGGGAGAATGCATATTATGCTGTCTTGGATAGAGTATTTGTAAATGTCAGTTAGATAAAGGTGATTGATTGATTGTGCTGTTCAGGCCAACTGCATCCTTATTGATTTGCTGCCTATTTGAGCTATCAATTTTGGAAAGAGGACCTTTGAAGTCTCTAATTATAATAGTAGATGGGTCCATTTCCTTTTTCAGGTTTATCAGTTTTTGCCTCACATATTTTGATGCTCTGTTGTTAGGTGCAAACACATATAGGATTATTTTATCTTCCTGGAGAATTGGCCTCTTTGTGATTATGTAGTTTCCCCTTCCTTTATTCCTAATAATGTCCCTTGTCCTCAAATCTGTTTTGTCTGAAATTAATTTAGCTACTCCAGTTTTCTTTTGATTAGAGCTAGCATGGTATATCTTTCTTCACACTTTTACTTTATTTTAAATATTTATTTATTTATTTATTTATTTGGCTGCATAGGGTCTTAGTTGCGGCAGGCGGGCTTCTAAGTTGCAGCTCGCCATCTCTTTAGTTATGGCATGCAAACCCTGAGTTATGGCATGCAAACTCTTAGTTGTGGCATGCATGTGGGATCTAGTTCCCCAACCAGGGATCGAACCCAGGCCCCCTGCACTGGGAGCACAGAGTCCTATCCAATGCTCCATCAGGGAAGTCCCACCTTTACTTTTAACCAAACAGACTTTGGTTTAATGTGGCCTTCTTGTAGACACAATGTAGTTGGGTTTTGTTTTGTTATCATTTTGGCAACAAAATGTCTTCTTTTTTTTTTTTTCTGTCTTCTAATTGATGTGCTTAAACCATTCATATTTAACATGATTATTGATACATTTGGATTAATATCAACCATGTTTGTAACGATTTTCTACTGGTTGCCTGTGGCTTATTTTTCTGCCCTCTCCAGTTTTAATTGAGCATTTTATATGATTCCACTTTATCTGTTCTCTTAGAGTATCAATTATATCTCTTTTAAGAATTTTTAGTTGTTGTTCTAGAATTTACAATATACCCTTTCACTAATTTATGTACACCTTCCAATAACAATATTCATCTTCACATGTAGTACTGACATCTTATAACCATGTGTTTCCAATCCCCACTCTCATTCCTTGTGATGTTGCTGTCATTCACTCACTTATCCATATGTGTAATTTCCTAATACTTTGTTACTAGTATTGCTTTAAACGGTTATCTTTTAGATCAATCAAGAATAAGAAAAATTAAAGATCTTATTATACTTTCATTAATTCCTTCTCCAGTACTCTTCCTTTCTTTTTGTAGATCCAAGTTTCTGACCTATGTAATCTTCCTTCTGTCTGAAAAAAATCTTTTAACATTTCCTGAAGGATAGGTCTGATGGTGAATTGCCTCAGCTTTTGTTTGCCTGAGAAAGTCTTTAATTTCTTCTTCCCTTTTTTATTGAAGTATAGTTGACTTACAATATTATATTAGGTTCAGGTGTAAAACATAGTGATTCAATATTTTTATAGATTACATAACATACAAAGTTATTACAAAATGTTGATTATATTCCCTGTTCTGTACATTACATCCTTGTACCTTATTTGTTTTATAACTGGTAGTTTGTACCTCTTAATCCCCTTCATCTATTTTTCCCCCTCCCCACTCATCTCTTTTCTGGTAGCCACTAGTTTGTTCTCTGTATCTGTGAGTCTGTTTCTGTTTTGTTGTATTTGCTCATTTATTTATTTTTTTAGATTCCACATTTGAGTAAAAACATACAGTATTTGTCTTTCTATGTCTGACTTATTTCACTAAGTATAATACCTTCTAGGTCCATCCATGTTGTTGTAAGTGGCAAGATTTCTTTCTTTTTTATGGCAGAGTAATATTCCAGTGTGTGTGTGTGTGTGTGTGTGTATCACATCTTCTTTATCCATTCACCTGTTGATGGGCACTTAGGTTCCTTCCATATCTTGGTTATTATAAATAATGCTGCTATGAACATTGGGATGCATGTATCTTTTTGAATTAGTGTTTTTGTTTTCTTCAGATAAACACCCAGGAGTGGGATTGCTGGATAGTATGGTAGCTCTATTCTTAATTTTTTAAGGAACCTCCATATTGTTCTCCACAGTGGCTGCACCAATTTACATTCTCACCAACAGTGTACCGGGATTCCCTTTTCTCCACATCCTTGTCAACACTTGTTATTTCTTGTCTTTTCGATGATAGCCATTCTGAGGTGTGAGGTGATCTCCTTTACTCTTGAAGGATAATTTTTCTGGGTACAGAATTCTAGATTGGTTGTTTTTGTCTTTCAATCCAAAAAGCATTTCACTCCACTCTCTTCTTGCTTGCATGATTTATGAGAATTCTGCTGTAATTCTTATCCTTTATCCTTTTTCCTCTAAGGGTAACCATTACCCCTCAACCCCCCTGGTATGGCTTCTTTCAAGATTTTCTCTTTTTTTGTATTTTGAAATTTGACTATGATATGCTTAGGTGTAGGTTTTGTGTTGTGTTGTGTTGTTTTATCCTGTTTGTTGTTCTTTGAGCTACTTGGATCTATGGTTTGATGTCTGTCATTAATTTTGTAAAGTTCTCAGGTGTTATTACTTCAACTATTTATTTTGCCCTTTCCTCTCTTTTTTCTACTGCTGGTATTCCAGTTACACATATGTTATGATTTTACAGTTATCTCACAGTTCTTAGATGTTCTATACTTATTTTTTCATTTATTTATCTTTTTGCTTTTAGTTTGGGAAGTTTCTGTTGATTTATACTCAAGCTCACTGATTGTTTTCTCAGTCATGTCAAGTCTACTGATGAACCCATCAAAGATATCTTCATTTCTGTTATAGTGGATTTTTAATTTCTGGCAGGTCCTTTTGTTTTTTTCTTAGAATGTCCATCTCACTGCTTACAGTAGCCATGTATTCTTGCAGATTATCTATGTTTATTAGAGCCTGTATCAGTCAGGGTTCTTAAAAGAAATATATGCAGCTGGGAGAGAGCGAGAGAAAGATATCAACAAATTGGCTAATGCAATTGTGAGGGCTGGTAAGTATGAAATCTGTAGTGTAGTAGTGTAGACTGGTAGGCTGGAACACTTGATTAGGAGCTGATGCTGCAGTCTTGAGACATAATTTCTTCTTCCTAAGGGAAACCTCAGTTTTGCTCTTAAGTCTTTTTAATAGATTGGAAGAGGCCCATCCACATTTTCAAGGAAAATGTCCTTGACTCAAAGTCAATCGATTATAAAAGTTAGCTGCATCTACAAAATACTTTCACAGCAACACCTATATTAGTGTTTAATTGAATAACTGACTACTATAGCCTAGCCAACTTGATGTATAAAACTAACCATACAGAGCTCTTAAAATATTAATCATAATTATTTAAAATTATTTGATACTTCCAAAATCTCTGCTATATTTGAGTCTGGTTCTACTGCTTGATTTACCTCTTCAGACTGTGTTTTTCTCATCTTTTATCATGCCTTGTAAATTTTTTTTTTGGTGTAATCTTTTTTTTTTAACATCTTTATTGGAGTATAATTGCTTTACAATGGTGTGTTAGTTTCTGCTTTATAACAAAGTGAATCAGCTATACATATACATATATCCCCATATCTCCTCCCTCTTGTGTCTCCCTCCCACCCTCACTATCCCACCCCTCTAGGTGGTCACGAAGCACTGAGCTGATCTCCCTGTGCTATGCGGCTGCTTCCCACTAGCTATCTGTTTTACATTTGGTGGTGTATATATGTCCATGCCACTCTCTCACTTCGTCTCAGCTTACCCTTCCCCTTCCCCGTGGTCTCAAATCCATTCTCTACATCTGCATCTTTATCCCTGTCCAGCCCCTAGGTTCTTCAAAACCATTTGGTTTTTTTTAGATGCCATATATATGTGTTAGCATACGGTATTTGTTTTTCTCTTTCTGACTTACTTCACTCTGTGTGACAGACTCTAGGTCCATCTACCTCACTACAAATAACTCAATTTTGTTTCTTTTTACAGCTGAGTAATATTCCATTGTATATATGTGCCACATCTTCTTTATCCATTCATCTGTCGATGGACACTTAGGTTGCTTCCATGTCCTGGCTATTGTAAATAGAGCTGCAATGAACATTGTGGTATATGACTCTTTTTGAATTATTATGCCTTGAAAATTTTTACTGAAATCTAGACATATTGTATTGGGTAATGGGAACTGGGGTAAATAGCCCTGTAGAGTGAGGACTGATGTTAATGTGGCTAGGATTGGGGCATTGTTTTATGTTTGTTGTAGGTACCAGAGGCTTCAACTTCCTCTATTAGCTTTATTTTGTCTCCTCTCTTAACTTTGGGGCCCCCTAAGTATCCCTCCTCAGAGAGAGTCTGTGTTGTACAGCTCTTTTGTCTGTAATCCACTGTTGGTATCCTGAAATCCTGTCAGTGTGGTGGTAAGGTGTGGGTGAGGGTCAGTGTTCTACAGTCTTCAAATTATATCAATTATTTTAGTAGACCCACGTCTCTTCCCTGTGACCTTAACAAGCGTTTCTTCTTGTATAGGTTCCCCTCCCCCCCACCCCTTCCCCTGAGTGAAACAGGCAGGCTAGAGGGGGCTGCATTGAGAGGACTATCATTTTCCATGGTTCTGGGATAAGGTTGTGATAAAATATTTCCCCCCTGAAAAGTAGGTCTTTTTTATGGAGAAAGTTCTGTGTATGTTTCACAAAGATTATTCTTTTTCTCCAAAAGTGAATCTTCCTTGGATCTTTACTGTGAGAACCTGGCGAGTTTTCTTGAGGTAATGTCCATTATGTGTGGATGTCCACCTAAGATTCAGCCCCCAGGAGTTCCTCACTTTCTAGCTAGTCCCCACTCGGCCTCTAGCAATTTGTCAAAATTACCACCTAAGTGTTCCTACCAGTGTATGGCTCCAGGAGCTTCTCCAGGTGAACACATCTCAGGTGTGACTCTCTAGCTTCACCTGTCTTCCTATTTCTAGGTGACAGCTTGTCCTGCGACATGAGTTTTCTGATGGGTCCAATAAAAGTCAGTGCTTTTCCGTTTGTCCAATTCTTCTTGTTGTAAAGACAACAATACTTGCCATCTTCTTGCATGTCAGAGCTCAAACCGGAAGTCTCCCTCTCATTGTGCTTGTAACACGCATTTCCCTAATGGTTAATGATGTTGAGCCACTTTTCATGGGCTTACTTCACATCTTTACATTCTTTTTGGTGAATTTTCTGTTCAAGTTTTCAACTCATTTTTATGAGATTATTTATTCTCTTACTGTTGAGTTTTGGGGGTTCTTTATAGATTCTGGATGCAAGTCCTTTATCAGATATATGATTTGAAAATATTTTCTCCCATTCTGCACCTTGTCTATTCATTGTATTAAGTTTTTTTTTTTCATAAAGCAAACACTCAGTTTTGATGAAGTCCAATTTAGAAATTTTAATTTAATTTTATGGCTCATGCTCTTGGTAACATATCTAAGTACTCTTTTCCTAACTCCACATCACAAATATCTTCTTCTATGTTTTCTTCAAAAAGTGTTGGAGAGGGTGTGGAGGAAAGGGAACACTCTTGCACTGTTGGTGGGAATGTAAATTGATACAGCCACTATGGAGAACAGTATGGAGGTTCCTTAAAAAACTACAAATAGAACTACCATACGACCCAGCAATCCCACTACTGGGCATATACCCTGAGAAAACCATAGTTCAAAAAGAGTCACGTACCAAAATGTTCATTGCAGCTCTATTTACAATAGCCAGGACATGGAAGCAACCTAAGTGTCCATCATCAGATGAATGGATAAAGAAGATGTGGCACATATATACAATGGAATATTACTCAGCCATAAAAAGAAGTGAAATGGAGGTATTTGTAATGAGGTGGATGGAGTTAGAGTCTGTCATACAGAGTGAAGTAAGTCAGAAAGAGAAAAACAAATACAGTATGCTAATACATATATATGGAATCTAAGAAAAAAAAAAAAAAAGGCCATGAAGAACCTAGTGGCAAGATGGGAATAAAGACACAGACCTACTAGAGAATGGACTTGAGGATAAGGGGAGGGGGAGGGGTGAGATGTGACAGGGTGAGAGAGTGTCATGGACATATATACACTACCAAATGTAAAATAGATAGCTAGTGGGAAGCAGCCGCATAGCACAGGGAGATCAGCTCGGTGCTTTGTGACCACCTAGAGGGGTGGGATGGGGAGGGTGGGAGGGAGGGAGATGCAAGAGGGAAGAGATATGGGAACATATGTATATGTATAACTGATTCACTTTGTTATAAAGCAGAAACTAACACACCATTGTAAAGCAATTATACTTCAATAAAGATGTTTAAAAAAAAAGTGTTAGAGATTTACATTTTACATTTAGAGCTCTAATCCGTTTTGAGTTAATTTTTTTGTAACAGGTGTGAGGATTAGGTGCAGGTGCTTTTTTTTTTTGTCACATAGGTACCTAATTTTTTTTTTATTACATCACCATTTGTTGAAAAGTCTATCCTTTCTCCATTGAATTACCTTTGCACCTTTGTCAAACATCAATCGTGTGGGTTTATTTATGGATTTTTGCTTTCTGTTACATTGAACTAAGTATCTATCCCTTCACTGTGTTTACTGTAGTTATGTATTAATTTAAAAAATCAGATAGTGTGAGTCCAACTTTGTCCTTCTTTTTCAAAACATTTTTGGCTATACTCATTCTTCTGCCTTTCTTTATAACTTTTAGAATCAAGCTTAGCTGTATTTTAAAAAGCTCTTGCCAGGCTTTTGATGGGAATGGAGTTAAATCTGTAGATCAGTCTGGGGAGAATTGATACCTTAAATACATAGTTTCCCAGTCAGTGTACAGAATAAGTCTCTCAGTCTCTCAGCTTTTTTTTTGGCTGCAACGCACAGCATGTGGGATCTTAGTTCCCCAACCAGGGATTGAACCCATGCCCCCTGCAGTGGAAGTGTGGAGTCTTAACCACTGGACCACCAAGGAAGTCATGTCTCTCAATTTATTTATATCTTCTTTGATTGCTTTCACCAGTGTTTTATAATTTTCAGCATTCAATCCTGCACATAGTTTGGTAGACTTCTTTGTAAGTATTTCATTTTTTAAAGGTATTGTGAATTTCTAGAACTTTCCATTTTCATTGTTTATTGCTAGTATACAGAAATATGATTGATTTTTGTGGGTTGACCCTGCATTCTACAACCTTATTAGTTCATTTATTACTTCTCAGAGCTTTTTTTTTGTAGATTCCATTAGATTTTCTATATAGATAATATTCTGTTAATGGGAATGGTTTTCCTCTTCCTGCCTAATCCACATGCCATTTATTTATTTTTCTCACTTATTCCACTGTCAAGGACTTCCAGTCGGAGAGTGAATAAAAGAGGTTAATGTGGACATCCTTGCTTTGTTTTTGATCTTCAGAGCAAAAAAATTCATCTTTCTATTACTAAGTATGATGTTAGCTGAAGGCTTTTGTAGGTGCCCTTGGTGGTGGCAGGGATTCTATTTTAATACTAATTTGCTGAATGTTTGACTCATGAGGGATGTTGAATTTTGTCCAATGCTTCTTTTGCACCAATTCATAGGATCATATGGTTTTTCTTCATTAGTCTGTTAATATGGTGGATCAATTACATTGTCTATGTTTGAATATTGAACCAGCCTTGCATTCCCAGGATATATCCAGCTTTGTCATAATATTTTGTTCTTTTTTATATTTTGCTGGAATCAATTTGTCAGCATTTTGTTGAGGAATTCTGCATCTATCTTCATGAGGGCTATTGTTTCCTTTTCTTGTACTATCTGACTAAATTTGGCATCAGAGTAATGTTAATCTCATAAAATGCTATCTCTTCTGGAAGTAATTGTGTAGAATTTATGCTGTTTCTTCTTTAAACATTTGATACTTTCACTAGTGAAACCCTGTGTGCATGGGGTTTTCTTCTTCAAAGGTTTTTAACTACAAATTTAGGGTCTTTTAAAAATTAGATACTTGTGAAACTATTAAGGGGTTCATACACAACTTTATGAGTTTTCTCTCTTGATCTTTCTCCTCGCCACAATATTCTCCTCTTTCAACTTCCTGAGGCCTTCTTTCTTGGTCTTCAAGCCAGGAAACTGGGACTCTAATTTCCCCTCTCTGCCATGCACTTCTCTGAACATCCTACCTGGAATCACACACCCACCTCTCTCTATCCCATGTAGAGTTTTATTTTTCTTCATAACACTGACTTCCACCTGATGTATGGATGCTTCTCTTTATTTGATTATTATCAGTCGAGCCTATGAATTCCATGAGAGCTGGCACATCTCTGTTTTGTTCACTGTAGTATCTCCAGTTCCTAGAAGAGTCCCTGGCACCTGGAAAACGAAGAGGTGCATAAGACATATTTGTTGAATGCAGAATGTATTCATTATTGCACATATTTTAAAATGCTCCCTATCCCCTTTTCAAATATAACCTCCTGTCTCTTACCAAGTCTTGGTATATTTAAAGGTGATAAATGAAGACATCAATGACAAACAGCATTATAAAATGAATACAGAATTGAAGTGGGAACTGTGACTTTAAAAAAAATTATAACTTTCCCCAGTATAGGCAAAATTATGATAATTTTCTATGAGACTCATTAATTATAGAGAGCATATAGCAATAAGCTAATATTATATGTGAATGGGGTATTAGTTTCCTAGGGCTGCCCTAAAATATTACCAAAAACTAGGTGTCTTAAAACAACAAAAATTTATTCTTTAATAGTTCTGGAGGTAAGAAGTCTGAAATCAAGGTGTAAGTAGGGTTGGTTCTTTCTAGACACTCTGAGGGAGAAACTGTTCCATGCTTATCTCCTAGCTTCTGATGGCTGCCTGGCAATCTTTGGCATGCCTTGCTGCTATGGACCAAATGTTTGTGTGCCCCTCCTCCCAAATTCATATGTTGAAGTCCTAAACACCAATGTGATGGCTGGGGAGCCTTTGGAAGGTAATTACATCATGAGGGCAGGGCTCTTGTCTGATGGGACTAGTGCCCTTATGAGACCCCAGAGAGCTCGATCTCTGTTCCTCCCTGTGCACATGCACCAATGAAAGGCCATGTGAGCACACAGTGAGGAGTTAGCACTCTGCAAGCCAGGAAGAAGGCCCTCACCAGATCCTGAGCATGCTGACACCCTGACCTTGAACTTCTAGCCTCCAGAACCGTGAGAAAATAAATTTATGTTCTTTAAGCCATCCAGTCTATGAATTTTGGTATGGCAGCCCAAGCAGACTAATAAATGTGGCTTGTAGACACATCACTCCAGTCTCTGCCCTCTATCTTCACATGGCCTTGTTCTATGTCCATTCCTCTCTTTTATAAGGATCCTAGGCATTGCATTAGAGACCCACCCAGGTAACCCAGTATGATATCATCTTAGTAACTGCAACTTAATTTCATCTGCAAAGATCCTATTTCCAAAAAGGTTCATATTCACAGGTCAGGACTTAGACCCAGTATCTTTTGGGAAACACAGTTTAACCCACTTCAGGTGGAGTGGGAATAAATCATTTCTTGTGGGTGAAATCTTCTAGGAGGTAAGAGAACGAGACACATCCTCTCCCCATTCTTGATGTGTTGGAAGGGACAGAGCTGTGACCCTGCATCACAATCATCCTCAGAACAGGAGAGGTCATGCATAGATGCAACTGACAGCTGTGTCTTTGACCTTTTGACACTGATCACCCAATAAGAACTACCAGCTGAGCAGAGGAGACTGGGAAGAAGCCAGTCAGCATAGATTTGGAATCTCCCCAAATCCTCTGATAAAAACAAAGAACGAAATTGGGTCATTTGTAGAGACGTGGATGGACCTAGAGACTGTCATACAGAGTGAAGTAAGTCAGAAAGAGAAAAACAAATATCGTATATTAACGCATATATGTGGAATCTAAGAAAATGGTACAGATGAACCGTGCAAGGCAGAAATAGAGACACAGATGTAGAGAACAAACATATGAACACCAAGGAGGGAAAGGAGTGGCGGTGGGATGAATTGGGAGATTGGGATTGACATATATACACTAATATGTATAAAATAGATAACTAATGAGAACCTGCTGTATAGCACAGGGAACTCCACTTCGCTGTACAATAGAAACTAATACAACTTTGTGAACAACTCTACCCCAATAAAAAAAATAAAAATAAAAAAAACTTAAAAACTAACTAGATAAATAAATCAAATAATAAACCGAAAACACTTATGTCAAAAATAAACCAATGTCAAAAAGGATGGAGACAAACCATCAAGAGATAATAGCCCAGTGCAGTTTTAGAAGCTATGTGAGGAAGTAAAAGAAAGACAAAGGAAGAACAAAGATGGCCTATGGGTTAAAGTAAATCCTTTCTATTTCTTTTTTACTGAGAGTGTTTATCATGCATGACTTTTAAAAAACAGTCTTATTGAGGTATGATTGACATACAATAAACTGAATGTACTTAAATACTACAATATGATAAGCTTCGACATTGCATATATTCAAGAAACCATCACCCATGATCAAGATAATGAAGATTTCTATCACCCCCAAGTTTCCTTGTGACCCTTGGTGATCCTTTCTTCATGCTGTTCCCCACTCTTACCCCTTTTCTTCCCAGGCAACCACTGGTCTGCTTTCTGATGTTGACATTAAAAAATAGTTTTTCTGCATTTATTGAAGTCATTTTTCTCCTATAATAGTATTTTTTTCTACTGTTAACCTATACGCTGTTAGATCTCTTTTACTAGTATTTTGTTAAGGATACTGGCATCCACATGCATGAATGAGATTGTCCTATACTCCTTCTTTCTCATGAGCTCCCTGGTTATACAAGATTCATAAAATGAGTTGGAGGATATCAGTTAGGATAGGCTGGGTTATACAGCATAACAAAGGAGGCTAAGAATCTCAGGGGGTTAAAAACAAACAACAGCTGTATATTTCTGGCTCTTGCTCCACGTGGAGGCATCTGTGCTCATCATAGGCACTCAGGGCCCATGTGAGCTCTGTTCTGCCAGTAATTCACCATTACTGTGGAAGGCAGAGGGGAGCCTGGTGAGCCTTGCACTAGCTCAGTGCCACCTTCACTCACGTTTTATTGACCAAAGCAAGTCACATGGCCATGCCCAAATCCAAAGAGGCCAGGAAGGTGCAATATTACCATGTGGACAACCCTGATCCATACTGCAGTCTACCTTCTGTCACCAAATACTCAGCTCTGTCTTCTTCCTACACGCAGACGAGCCCATGCCTACCCTCCTCAGGAAAGACAACACAAATGCCTGTACAGTCATTATGTCCAGCTCAAGACCATTCTGAAATCTGCCTGGAAAGACTTACAAGGGCCATCTACTCCGAGCATGGGAAGTGACCATCGATAAGGCTCTAATTTGGCCATTTGGGAGGGGAACCTCTCCAGTGTTCTCTATACCTCGTGTCCATCCTTTGCCAGGCTCTTTCTGTTCCGTTATCATCCTGGCCACATCTGAAATGGACATTGGAGAGTGTTCCTTCTTTGGCAGCTGAACATATTTTTAGACACCTTGGGGACCCAATGTATGTTTTAAGTCTTGGACAGTTGAAGGAGGATTTTTTAGTCTAGGCGCCTGGTTTTCTAAGAATTCAAGTCACATAAAGTCTATGTACTTCTGTGGTGGACATCTTCTGCTTGCCCTTCTAAACCCTCTCTATCTTTCCATAAGCTCCCTGTGCCTGGGGGGCCCATCTGCATCAAAGGCTTCCTTACTCTCTGGCTTCCATTTGGGTTTGTCCAACTGGTAGCACTGGCAATAGATAAGAGGGAGGAAATTGAGTGAGGTGGGATGATACATTACCCTGTTTCATATCTGTGAGATTGCCAGAGGCTGACAAACTAGGATAATCTAGAGTAACTGCTAAGGTGGTAGAACTTGCATTCCAAGTACCTAGTCTCATTAGACTATTTGTATAGCATTCTTCTGAGCTCCAGGAAGTGTGGCCTTTGTTCATCTAGAACAATCTGAACAACATGAAATTGTTGCTTATTAAAGGTTTGACATAATATGCTTATTAAACCATATGGGGACTTTTTTTGGTTATTTGTTTAATTTTTATAGCTTTTTTATTGTGGTGTAATCTACATACAGTACAAATTACTGTACTGGTTCATACATGTATGGTTCAATAGGTTTTGCCAAGTGTATACACCCATTTAACTACAGCCCATCAAGATATAAAATATTTTCATCACTCTGGAAAATTCTTTTTTCTAATTCAAGATTTTACTTTTGCCCATCCTAGGTCTTTTGCATTTCTATAGAATTTGAGAATCAGCTTGTTAATTTCTACTAAAATGTCTGATGGGATTTTTATTGGAGGTGGCTTTGATTCTACAGATCACTTTGAATGAAAATTGTCATCCTAAATATATTGAATGTTCCAACCCATTAATATGATATATATTTACTTAAAGTCTTCTTTAATTTCTCTCAAAATGCTATGTAGTTTTCAGTGTATAGATTTTATACATATTTTGTTAAACTTATCCATAAGTATTATCTTTGACTATTCCTAACTATTGTAAATGGTATGTAAACATTAATTTTCCAATTGAGTTTTGCTTGCATAAATAATACACTTGATTTTGTATGTTGACTTTGTGTATTGCAACACACTAAATTCACTGAGATTTTTTTCTTCTTTTTATGGATTCCTTAGGATTTTCTGCAAATGTGATCATGTCTTTTGTGAGTAAAGGCAGTATTACTTTTTTATTTCCACTGTTTATAATTTTATTTCTTTTTCTTTTCTTAATTCACTGGCTTGGACATCCAGTATGATACTGAATTGAAGTGGTGAGCATATATTTTGCCTTTATCCAGCTTTTATGAAGACAGCATTTTTTACTCTCACCATTATATATGATGTTAGCTGTAGGTTTTTGTAGATGGCTTTTATTAAATTGGAAAATTTTTTTTTATTTTTACTTTGGTGATCATATTTTATTATAGTTATAAAATATTGTCAAATGTTTTATCTGTATATATTATAATTTATGACTTTTTAGCCTTCTCATCAATGTTTCTTTATTTTTTAATTTTTAAAATTTTTATATTTTTTCTTTTAGTTTTATTGAGATATAATTGACGTACAGCACTGTATAAGTTTAAAGTGTAAAGCATAATGATGTCTAATATACATCATGAAATGATTATCACAATAAGTTTAGTGAACATCCATCATCTCATCTACAAAATTAAAGAAATGGAAAAAATTTTTCCTTGTGATGAGAACTTGTAGGACTTGCTCTCTTGACAACTTTCATCTATGACACACAGCAGTGTTAATTATATTTATCATGCTGTACATTGCATCCCTAGTACTTACTTATCTTATAATTGGAAGTTTGTACCTTTTACTGCCTTCATCCAATTCCTCCTCCCCCAACCCCCACCTCTGATAACCACAAATCTGATCTCCATGAGCTTGTTTGTTTGTTTTTGAAGTGTAATTGACCTACAACACTATGTTAGTTCCTGTTATACAACATAATGATTACATATTTCCATACATTTCAAAATTATCTACTATGATAAAGCTTGTTATGATCTGTCACCATACAAAGATATTACATAGTTATTGACTATATTCCCCACACTGTACATTTCATACCTGTGACTCATTTGTTCTGCAACTGGAAGTTTATACTTCTTAATCTCCCTCAACTGTTTCTTCCCTCCCTCCACCCCTCTACCCTCTGGAAACCACCTATTTCTTCTCCATATCTATAACTCTGTTTCTATTTTGTTGTTTGTTCATTTAGATTCCACATATGAGTGTAATCATATGGTATTTGTCTTTGTCTGACTTACATTGAAGTCTTTAATCCATTTTGAATTAATTTTTGTGCATGGTGTAAGAGAGTAGTTCAGTTTATTCTTTTGCATGTAGCTGTCTAGTTTTCCCAACACCATTATTGAAGAGGCTGTCTTTCCCTCATTGTATATTCTTGCCTCCCTTGTCATAGATTAATTGCCCATATAAGTATGGGTTCATTTCTGGGCTGTCTATTCTGTTCCATTGATCTGTGTGTCTGCCTTTGTGCCAGTACCATACTGTTTTGATGACTGTAGCTTTGTAGTATAGTTTGAAATCAGGGGTCATGATACCTCCAGCTTTGTTCTTCTTTCGCAAAATTGTTTTGGCAATTCGAGGTCTCTTATGTTTCCATAAAAATTTTAGAATTATTTGTTTTGGTTCTGTGAAAAATCCCATTGGTAATTTGATAGGGGTTGCATGAATCTGTAGATTGCCTTGGGTAGTATGGTCATTTTAAATAATATTAATTCTTCCAATCCATTAACACAGTGTACCTTCCCATCTGTTTGTGTCATCTTCTATTTTGTTCATTTAGGGTTTTATAGTTTTCCAAGTACACGTCTTTTACCTCCTTAGTTAGAGTATTCCTAGGTATTTTATTCTTTTTGATGTGATTGTAAGTGGGATTGTTTCCTTAATTTTTCTTTCTGATAGTTTGTTATTAGTGAATGAAAATGCAACAGATTTCTCTATATTAATTTTGTACCCTGCAACTTTACCCAATTAATGAGTTCTAGTAGTTTTTTACTACATTGACTTTTTTAAAGAGAAACCAACAATGCATTCCTGGGATACACCCTATTTGTTCATGACATACTTTTATATATTGGTAGGTTTGATTTCTCAGAGTTTTATTAAAGATTTTGTTAGCATATTTGTTCTTAGCATATTTGTTCTTTGTATTTGATCTGTAGTTTTCTTTCTTGCAATTTCCTTGTCTGGTTTGGTTTCAGGGTTATACTCACCTTATACAATGAAATAAGAAGTGTTTCCATTTTGTCTACTTTCTGCGTAAGATTTTTGTTATATCTCCCTTAATTAAGCATTCAATTTCTTTAACAGATATATGCAGGCTTTATAATTCTTGCTGTGTAATTTTTTAGTTGTACTTTACAAAGAATTTCATCTCAGTTGTTGAAATTTTTTTGTAAAACATTCTCATAATATTTCCTTATTATCTTTTTTATGTCCATAGGATCTGTAGTGATGTCCCTCTTTCCTTACTGATATTAATAATTATTGTTTTTTCATTTTTTTTGGTCTTGATCTATCTTGCTGAGGTTACAATTTGATAAATCTTTTTAGAGAATTAGCTTTTTCCACTGTTTGTCAATTTTCTATTTTACTGATTTCTTATCATTATCATTTCCTTCCTTCTACCCAATATAGATTTTATTTACTCATTTTTTGTAGTTCACACAATACTTTATAGAACATAGATATTTAAATGTATACACATTCTTCTAAGCACATCCTTAGCTGCAATCCCCGCATTTGGATATATTGTGCTTTTGTTATCATTCACTTCAACTTCTGTTGTGATTTCATTTTAGACAGATGAGTTACTTGAGTTCCCATACACTTCACATTCAGTTTCCCCTATTATTAACATCTCACATTAATATGGTCCATTTGTTACAATTAACAAACTGATATTGATACATTATTTTTAATTGAAGTCCATAGTTTATTTATTTTTATTTCCAGGATTTCTTTTTTTTTAAATAAATTTATTTATTTATTTATTTATTTTTGGCTGTGTTGGGCCTCCGTTTCTGTGCAAGGGCTTTCTCCAGTTGCGGCAAGCGGGGGCCACTCTTCATCGCGGTGCGCGGGCCTCTCACTATCGCGGCCTCTCTTGTTGCGGAGCACAAGCTCCAGACGCGCAGGCTCAGTAGTTGTGGCTCACAGGCCTAGCCACTCCGTGGCATGTGGGATCTTCCCGGACTGGGGCACGAACCCGTGTCCCCTGCATTGGCAGGCGGATTCCCAACCACTGCGCCACCAGGGAAGCCCCTCCAGGATTTCTTGTAATCACAGGATACCATATTATATTTAATTGTCATGTCTCCTTAGGTTTCTCTTTGTTGTGATGGTTTCTCAGGCTTTCCTTGTTTTTGATGACTTTGACCATTTTGAGTATTGGTCAAGTATTTTGTAGGATGCCCCTTTATTGGAACTTGTCTGATTTTTTTCCCCTCATGATTAGACTGGGATTATGGATTTTTAGGAGGAAAAAGCACAGAAGTAAACTGCCATTCTCATCACATCATATCAAAGGAACATAATATCAACATGATTTATTACTGTTGATGTTGACCTTGATCATCTGGCTGAGACAGTGTTTGTCAGGTTTCTCCACTGTAAAATTACTTCTTTTTTCTCCCTCTCCTTACTGTACTTCTGGGAAGAAATTTACTATGTGCAGCCTACACACAGGGAATGGAAGAGTTATGCTTCCCCTCCTTGAGAGAAAAATATCTACATAAATTATTTGGAATATTTTTCTCTTCTCTCCCATTAATTCATTTATTTTATCATTTATTTATATCTGTATGGACACATGGATACTGATTTTATACCTTGGGCTATAATCCAAAACTACATTATTTTGTTTTCTCAAATTGTTCTAGCTTTGGCTATTTGGAGCTCTTTGTGTTATTTTCATGAGTAGAATTTTGTTTTCTTATTGAGGAATAATTGAAGTATACTAAAGTACATAAACTTAAAGTTAAAAACTTGATCAGTTTTGACATATATACACCTATGAAACCCCTACCTTGAACAAACTTTTCCATTACCCCCAAAATTCTCTCTCCACCACTATCCCCATACAACCACTAATTTCATTCAGTCACTACATGTTAGTTTTCATTTTCTAAAATTTATATATATGTGGTCATACAATATGCATTTTTACTTGCTTTTTCACTCAAATAATTATTTTGAGATTCATTCATGTTGCATGAGTTGCTGAGTAATATTCCATTGTGTAGATATGCCACAATTTTTTTAACCATTCAGTTGTTGATGGACATTTTTGTTGTTTCCATTATTTGGTATTACAAATAAAACTGCTACATACATTGGTCTACAGGTCTTTGTGTGGACATAAACTTTTGATTTCTCTGGATTAAATAAGCAGAAGTTAAATATTGGCTTATACGGTAGATGTATGTTTAAATGTTTAGGAGGGACTTCCCTGGTGGCTCAGTGGTTAAGAGTCTGCCTGCCAATGCAGGGGACATGGGTTCGATCCCTTGTCTGGGAGGATCCCACATGTCGCAGAGCAACTAAGCCTGCGCACCACAACCACTGAGCCTGTGCTCTAGAACCTGCGAGCCATGCCTACTGAGCCCGTGTGCCACAACTACTGAAGCCCGCTTGCCTAGAGCCTGTGCTCTGCAACAAGAGAAGCCACCGCAATGAGAAGGCCATGCACCGCAATGAAGAGGAGCCCCCGCTCGCCACAACTAGAGAAAGCCCACGCACAGCAACAAAGGCACAACACAGCCATAAGTAAATAAGTAAATAAATAAATAATTTTATTTTGAATAAATAAATAAAATTTTAGGAAACTGTCAAATTGTTTTCCAAAGGGGTTACATCATTTTATATTTTATATTCCCACAGTATGACATGAGTGTTCCAATATATTCATATTCTCATAACACTTGGTAAGGTCAGTGTTTTGTTTCTTTTTTTAATTTTTCATTTTAGTGATTCTAGTGGTCATGGAGTGGTATCTCATTGTGGTTTTAATTTGCATTTCCCTGAAGACTAATACTGTTAGGCATATTTTCATGTGCTTATTGGCTATTTGTATTTCTTTCTTTCTTTAAAAAATTTATTTATTTATTTATTTATTTATGGCTGTGTTGGGTCTTCGTTTCTGTGCGAGGGCTTTCTCCAGTTGCGGCAAGCGGGGGCCACTCTTCATCGCGGTGTGTGGGCCTCTCACTATCGCGGCCTCTCTTGTTGCGGAGCACAGGCTCCAGACGCTCAGGCTCAGTAGTTGTGGCTCACGGGCCTAGTTGCTCCGCAGCATGTGGGATCTTCCCGGACCGGGGCTCGAGCCCGTGTCCCCTGCATTGGCAGGCAGATTCTCAACCACTGCACCACCAGGGAAGCCCCTATTTGTATTTCTTTATTTGTGAAGTGTCTGTTCAAATATTTTCCTTACTTTATTAATAGTTTGTCTTTTGTTATTGTTTTGTAAGAACTCTTTCAATCTTCTGAATACAAGTCCTTTTTCTGATACGTTCATGGCAAATATTTTCTCTTAGGATGTGGCTTGCCTTTTTGATTTTCTTAATAGTTACCTTTGAAGAGCAAAATTTTAAAATTTTGGTGAAATTCAATTTATTTATTTATTTATATTTTATAATTTGACATTTTGTGTTCCTACCTCAAGGTCACAACCATTTTCTGTTTTCTTCTAGAAGTTTTATAGCTTTAGGTTTTCAGTTTAGGTGTCTAATCCATGTGCTGTTAATTTTGTTTATGGTGGGGGTAATGGTTAATGTTCATTTTATTGCTACTGGCTCTCCAATTGTTCTGGCATGCTTTATTGAAAGATTTTTTTTCCCACATTGAATTGCTTTGGACCCATAGTCAAAAATCAAATCTAGACTCTGTTTTGTCATATTTATCTATTTGTTTATCTTAATGCCAATACCAATATCTTGATTAATGTTGTATCACATGAAGTCTCAAAATCAGGAAGAATAAGTCTTCCAAATTTGTTTTCTTTTCTTTTTTTGATTATTTTTATAAAAGTCTCTGCATTTTTACACAAATTTTAACATTAACCTGTCAATTTCTTTTTAAAAGTTTTCTAGAGTTATACTTGGAATTGTGTTGAATCTATAGAACAATTTGGGCACATTTAACATCTTTTTAAAAAAATTTTTATTTATTGAAGTACAGTTGATTTACAATATTATATTAGTTTCAGGTGTACAGCATAGTAATTCAGTATTTTTGCAGATTATACTCCATTTTAGGTTATTACAAGATAACGGCTATAATTCTCTGTGCTACACAGTATATCCTTGTTGCTTATCTATTTTATATGTAGTAGTTTGTATCTATTAATCCCATACCCCTAATGTGTTCCTCCCCCTTTCCCTCTTCCCTTTGGTAACCACAAGTTTGATTTCTATATCTGTGAGTCTGTTTCTGTTTTGCATATACATTCATTTGTATTCTTCTTTTTATAATCCACATATAAGCGATATCATACAGTATTTAGGGGATATTTAACATCTTAATATTAAGTCTGAACAATATTGCATCTCCTTTCTCATGAGAGGGACTTGTTAATATCCTGATTCTAGATCATTTAGGTTTCTTTGCATTTTTAGCTCTCTGATGGGTTTTAGAAACTAGAATTTTGTGGGTTATTTGGTTTCCTCTCTTGTGCCATATCCTTAGTGACTTTCTATATCCTACGTGGAAGTAGAAGCCACTTTTTTCTATGAGTAGCTTTTAAACTTCTGATTCAAATACTTTATTTCTCCTTTTTAAAGTTAGTCATTAGTTTCTTTATAAAATAGCTTCATTCAAGGTATAATAGACATTTAATAATATGGACACAAAGTTTACAGTTAGATATGTATACCAGATGAATACAGCTTTTAATCAAGATAAATATATGTGACATCCCCTGAAATTCTTCATGTCCCTTTGTAATCACTCCTCACACACCTCCCCAGTCTGCCCCCATCCATAGACAACCACTGGTCTGCTGTCACTATATATTAGTTTGTATATTGCAGAATTTAAATAAAACTCTTCTTTCACTTGGCATAATTATTTTGAAATTCATTCATGTTATTGCCTGTATCATTAATTCATCCCTTTTTGCTGCTGAGTAGTATTCCATTGTATCAATATACTCCAGTCTCTCTATTCAATTATTGGTGAAGGTTTGGGATGTTTACAGGTTTTGGCTATTTTAAATATAGTGCCTATAAACATTCCTGTACAGGTTTTTATATGGATTTATGCTTTGATTACTCTTGGGTAAATAAATGCCCAGCTGTGGAATGACTGGAATCAATGGTATATTAATTAATTGGTCATCCATCTGATCTCTTTTATACACTGCTAAGTTCAGTTTGCTTGTATATCAAACAAAGGTTTGTGTTCATGTTCAAAAGACATTAATCTGTAGTTTTCTTGTAATGTCTTCACCTACTTTTGGTATCAGAGTAATTCTGATGTCATAGATTGAGTTGGGAAGTATTCCCTCCTCTTCAAATTTATGTAAGAGATTGTAGTTTGTGAAGAATTGGTATTCTTTCTTAAATTCCTCAATGAAGATATTTGGGTCTAGAAGGTATTTTTTATTTTTAAGGATTTCAAATATATTTTAATTTATTTGATAGAGGACAATTCATGTTATCTATTTCTTCTCAAGTGAGCTTTCTAGTTTGTGTATTTCCAAAAAAAAATTATCCATTTCATCTAACTTGTCAAATTTATTTATATAAAATTGCTCATAATAATCCATAATTTAAAAAATATCTATGGAATCTGTAGTGTCACATGTCTCATTCTTGATACTGGTAGTTGGTATCTTTTTTCCTGCTTAGTCTGGCTAGAAGGTTATCAGTTTTATTGACCTTCTAAAAGAATGACTTTTGATTTCATTGATTTATTTTATGTTGGTTTGGGTCTAACCTCTTAAATTTTATTTCTCTGTATGTATACATTTCATTTTGTTCCCTCTTTTTTTTTTTTCTGGTTTCCTAAGGTGGGCTGAAGTCATTGATTTGACATCTTTTCCTTTTCTAACAGAGTTGAAATAGAAGCCCACAAATTTGACACGTTGCATTTTCATTTTCATTCAGTTCCTAATACTTTTGAATTTCCCTTTCCACTTTTTCTTTGACCCATATGTTATTTAGAAATGTATGAATTCATTTCCAAATGTTGAGGGATTTTTTCCCTTGAGATATTTCTGTTATTGATTTCTAGTTTAATTGCTTTATGATTGGAGAACATAGTTTGTTTGACTTAAATCTTTTTAAATTTATTGAGGCTTGTTTTGGGGCCCAGAATATGATCTGTCTTGGTTAATGTTCTGTTGCACATGAAAAAAAAATATATTCTGATGTTGGTTGTTGGAGCGTTGTATATGTCAATTAGGAAATGTTGCTTGACAGTATTGCTAAAGTCTTCTGTACCCTTATCAACTTCCTGTTTGCTTGTTCTATTGGTTTTTAAGAGAGGCGTATCGAAACCTCTGACTATAATTGTGGATCTGTCTATTTCTCCTTCCAGTTCTATTGGTATTTGCTTCAAGTATTTTGAAGCTGCATTAGTGGTTGCATAGATTTTTAGTATTGTTATGTCCTCTTGATGAATTGACCTCTTTATCATTGTGAATTAACATTATTTTTGGTAGTAACATTCTGTTGTCTGAAATCTACTAATTCTGATATTAATCTAGCAAATATAGCATTATTTAGATTAATTTTAATATGGTATATCATCTTCTATTCTTTTCCTTTTAAATGAAGTGTGTCTTTATATTTAAAATGCTCTTTTTGTAGACAGCATATAGCTGGGTCTTGAATTTTTATCTAATCTGACAATCCCTGACTTTTAATTAGAATGTTTAGACTCTTTAAATTACTAATTGAAATGGTTAGCTTTAAATCCTGCTATTTTTTTCTGTTTGTTGCTTTTACACTTTGTTCCTTTTTTCCTTCCCATTTTTCTGCCTTCTCATGGGTAAAATGGGTATTATTTATGATTCCACTTTAACACCTCTTTGCTTATTAGTTGTAACTCTGTTTTGTTGTTTTGGTGGCCACTTACAATTTATAGAATATATCTTTAACCTACCATTGTCTATTATCAAGTGAAGTTACACCACTTCAAGTACAACATAGGAACCTTACAACAGGTAAGGTATTTTTAGGTATCCTGACCTTTGTGCTATTATTGTAACCCGTATGATTTTATATATTTTATAAGCCCCACACTACACTGCTATTACTATTGTTTAAACAATTTTCTTTTAAAAGATTTAAATACTTGGAAATAATCTTGTATATTTACCCAATGTAGTTACCACTTCTGACCCCTTCATTCCTTTGTGCAGATCCTTATTTCTATCTTTCTTCTGCCTGTTGGGCTTCTGTGAGCATTTCTTGTTGTGTGGTAATGAATTATTTTGCCTTTGTGTGTCCAAAAATGTCTTTAATTTATCTTCATTTTTGAAATGTATTTCCTCTGGGTATAGGATTCTAGGTTAACAATTTTTTCAGTCAGTGCTTTAAAGATGTTATTCCACTCTCCTGTCTTCTTCTTCTTTTTTTTAAATGAGAAATTTGCTGTCATCCGTATTCTTGCTCTTGTGTGTATAATGAGTGTTTTTTTTGGCTATTTAAAAGATTTTCTCTTCATTGGGTTTTGAGCAATCTGATTGTAGTATACCTTGGTGTAATTTTTTCATGTGTCTTGTGCTCAGAGTTTTCTAAATCACTTTGGTCTTTGGGTTTATAATTTTTGGCAAATTTGGAATGTTCTAGGCTATTATTTCTTCAGATACATTTTCTGCCTTGCCCCTTTTATGAATACCAATTACACGTGTATGAGATCACTTCAAGTTTCTTCCACCCCTCACGGATGCTCTTTTCATTCATTTATTGCATCTGTTTTCTTCTCTATGTGTTTGTTCTTGGATAGTTTCTATTGCTATGTCTTCAAATTCACAAACCTGTTTCTTCTGCAATATCTAGCATGCCCTTACTTCCATCCAGTGGATTGCATTTTTCATGTCAGACTTGTAATTTTTATTTCTAAAAGTTTTATTTAGGTCATATTTCTATTTAACTTTTTTGAAGATCTGTAATAGTGTTGAAACCACAATTGTAATATTCTTTTCTGCTAATTCTAACACCTCTATCAGTTCTGGGTTTTTTTTTTTCTAATTCCAGATTGTATTTTCCTGCTTCTTTGCATGTCTGGTAGTTTTTGATTGGTTGTCTGGTACTGTGAATTTATCTTGTTGAATGATGGACTTTTTGTATTCTTACAAATATTCTTGAGCTCTGTTTGTAACTGAGAGGACCCTATGGGGCCTTCCCAGAACAGATCCCCCCCACCATGTCCTCTGCCTACCTCTTATAAAATTGTAGCATCCTAGGCCTTCTCTGATTTCCAAAGAGTAAATTTAATCAGAGAAGTGAGAAAATGCAGAAAGGAAAACAGTCAAGCAAGATAAAATAATAATAGTTTAGCCATCAAACAAAGTCAAGGACCTTTAGTTCCTCCTCAAGGGCTATAGATAATATTCTGAGCCATGTCCTTTGAGCTCTCTGGCAGATCTTGAAACCCCCACCAGGTGGGAGATGTTAACTGTATGCTGCCCACAAGCATGTAGACCCCAGGCCAGTTGGAATCAGAAGGTTGATGAGGTTGACTCCCGATTACCTCACCACCAACCAATCAGAAGAATGTCCACGAGCAGATGACACACTCCACAACCCCCTCCCTCACCCTGTCTTTAAAAACCTTTCCCTGAAAGCCTTTGGGGAGTTTAGGTCTTTAAGCACTAGCTGCCTAGACTCCTTGCTTGGTGCCTGCAATAAGCGCTGCACTTTCCTTCACCAAAACCTGGTGTCATTAGATTGGTTTGGTAACATGTTTGCTATTAGGTTGTGTGGAAACAGTTTGATCCTTAGGATTCTGCTTTTACAATTTGCTAGATAGGACCTAATGTTTAGTATGGGGTTAATTATTACCCACCAGAGAGGCAATGCCCCGTAAATTATGCACCAGCCTGGTGGTGGGAATAGTTATGATTTTTGGCCCATGTGAGTGCCAAGCACTGTTCCCTCTGATCCTTTCAGGAAGCTCTTTCCTCAGCATCCAGTAATGTCTTCACATGCATGCTTCAGTCATCGCCTGCTGACCACTCTGTGCTCCCTCATTGGTAGAGTGCTCTATCTGCCTTGTTCTCCTGGGATCTCAGTTCTGTCTCCTCCATTCAAAGACTCTTCTGGGCTCTGCCTTTAGTTCCACCTTATCTTGTTGTAGTCTGGAAACTCAAAACAATTGTAGGCCTTGCTTCTTTTGTTTCCAGCCCTCAGGGTTCACTGTCCTTTGCTGCCTAATGTCCAGTGGCATAAAACCATTGTTTCATTTATTTTGTCTTTTAGAGAAATTAGTTGTTTCCAGCATGAGAGTAAATTTAAATCCTGTTACTCCATTTTTGTCAGGAAACTAACTGTCTTTATTTTCAGAGATAGTTCTCCCTGCCCCACTGTGTGGCCTTCCTTGACATTGTGATCAGTCACCCCAGCCTCCCTGTTGCTGCTTGGCCCCTCCTTCCCCAGCCCTTTCTTTGAATCCAGATCCTGGTAGAGCATCTTCCCAGTGATAAGAATTTCAAAGTAGCTCCATAAAATCCACATTCTAGTTTGCAACTTGAGTAAGTCCCTCATATAACCCTGTTCATTATTATGGAAGATAACTATCTAATTATCACCTATCTATTATCTACCTATCTATCTATCCATCTATCTATTTATCTATTTTTAATTGAAAAAATTTTTTCAGGTTGTAAGGCACAGAAATATCTTATTCTGGAGACTTCAAATGAAGAAGTCTATGTAAGAATATGGACAGATGTAGTGAAGCACAGGGTGTGCTCTCAGCACCAGATCCAGTCCTCAAGGGAAGTCAGATGTTCATTCAGGATCCCACAAGAAGTTCCCATAATGTTCCCACAGGACAGGTAGCATGTGTCAGGCCCTGTGTGAGTCTGGCCCGTGGCCCAGGTGTCAAGCCTGGTGTCATATCCAGGGTTGATTGGTCTTATAGCATAATGTGCAGCAACTTTCCAGATAAATGCTTCTCAGAGGGGGCCAAGGGCTTCACTGGACCTTGGGACCCCATGGAGTGTCCAGAATGATGCCAGTGGTTCACAGGGATAGCCACCCTTTATTAAGTACTCATCTTGCAAACATTATTTCCAACACTCCTATCCATACAGCATATATGTCACTTTTCCTGTTTTCCAAGAAGAAATAGAGACTCAGAGAGGTGAAATATCTTTCACTGTACTGTCTAACCCATTCCATTCATACCCTTGATTATTTTGGAGCCAGCAGATAGTATAATACTTTCTTGTTCCATGCCATGCAGAAGCAGAATGGGTTGTTGTTATGAACTGCATTGTGTCCCCTAGATTCCTGTGTTGAAGCCTTAACCCCCAAACTGGTTATATTTGGATATAGGGCCCTTATAGGTGTAACTAAAGTTAAATGAGGTCATGGGGTGGGGCCATAATCCAATGTGACTGGTGTCCTTATAAGAAGAGGAAGAAACAGCAGTGATGGACACACAGAGAACATGAGGACACAGCAAGGAGGCCAAAGAGAGTCCAGCCAAGGAGAGAGGCCTCAGGAGAAGCCAACTCTGCTGACATCTTGACCTTGAACTCTCAGCCTCCAGACTGTGAGGAAATAAATGTCTGTCGTTTAAGCCACTAGTCTGTGGTACTTTGTTATGAATTCCTGAGCTGATGGATACAGTCCTCAACACAAAGAAAGAGTCAGAGTCACAGATTTCTGTAGTCCTTCCCAAACCTAGCATTCTGTGGGTTGATCCCTTGAGTACACATAACTAATGCCAACATCTCATTAAAACCTAGCAATTCAACTATCCCTCCAGACTCCAAGCACATTTTGGGAACTGTGTCTGGAGACCTTTTTTATTACCTTCCCCAGAGGGTCCTTACTGAACAGTGATGGCCTGGGGTTCTCCAGGATAGGTGGGTACAGAGTAGGGCTTCTGAGAGTGGTGTGTCCTGCCATAGGAAGGACAGTGTGGATACCATCCCTAAGGGTGTCCTTGAGCCCAAGTCAAGAGCCCTGGATCCACACAACCTGGGGAAACCCTGCAGGACAGACATGGCAGCTTGGTGCTTTGTGAGAACCAGATCAATGGGTGGCACAGATCGCCAAGCATAGTGCCCCAGAGAAGGGAGGCTGCTCTGTCCCTGAAAACTCGCATTTCATGAACCAGGTTTTTGTTTGTTTGTCTTCAATTTCTAAGTGCTTGTAATACATTCCAATTCCATAACTTCACCCCCACTTTTCTTTTTCCTATTCACGCCTTCCAAACATCAGACTCTGAATGCAGATAACTTTCAGCCCAGCTCATCAGCACCCACTTTCCGTATTTCTGCCTTCCTCCCGTAGAGAGAAGCATGGTGATTCTGGATGTTCAGGACCAGCCCGAAAGAGCACAGAGTAGCTGTGGTATGTGATCTGAGAGTAGAGCTCAGAACATGCCCACTCTCAGCTGCAGTAGAAATTCATCCCTTAGTTGAAGTGAGGGAAGTCCACACCCTCCACGATAGAGGTGCAACACCAGCCTGGAGCAGAAGCAGTTAAACTAGACATGCTTCTGCTTGAATGACGTATCAATTTAGCTCTGAAGGAATAAGGAGAGAGAGAGAGATTCCATCTTGACGCCCTCGTTTGAAGGGAGTTAGAGGGCTGGGGGCTGTGTACACGGGCCGAGTGAGGAGGTTGAGAAGACCTGGGTCCAGGTACACCAGCCTTTGTCCCCACTGCTGTCCACACCAGTCTCTGGGAGCCCTGTGTGGAGAGCGTCTATGGAAAGGTAGCCCTGGGAAATGCCCTTCACCCTCCTCTGTGCCTGTTTGCTTCCTCCTCTGTGTTGTGGCGGGGTAAGGAGGGAGACCATACGAGGAGTACACTCATGCTGTGTGAATAAACCCCCAAACCAAATTTTCCCAGGCGCCTCCATTTCCCTCCACGCAGACTCCCACACCCCCTGCTCCCAGGGGAGCTCTCACGTCACAGCACTGAGCCATGGGGACAGACCATGTCATCACCCAGAGGGCACATCACAGGCTGCTCCAATGGCCTCTGATGAAGCCCAGTCTCCCAAAGTACCCCAACCTCTGATTTTCAACAATTCAAAATTCAGTCATCATTAGTGCCCCCAAAGAATCTGATGGATGCAAAAGGTCCTTTCCAGGTTATGTTCAGATATTTACGTCTGCAGTGGGGTACTATTTTTACGGAGAAACTACAGATTCTTTGTCCACAGCACTTCCAGACATCCTTCTATCTTACCCTCCTTGGGGCATCATCTGGTGTATGTTATACGTACCACACACAGCAGAATGGAGAGTCTGCATTTCACAATCTACCTTTAATGTCTCAAAACTGGACTTTTGGAAATTCAAAACAAGAGTCTGAGATGAAAACATTTTGAGTTTCGAAAGTCGGGCCCTGAGAGACAGCACGTGCTCATTTTGAGTCAGTTTCTCTCACTCTGAAGAGTAGATTGAGCTTTCCTGGGCTGGCGGGAGGGATGAGAGAATGTCAGAGAAGAAAAGGGGAAATGAGTTGTGGGGCTCTGAGCCAGAGGCCCAGGGTACTCCCCCTGGAGAGCCCTGGCAGGGAGGGCAGGTGGAGGCAGCCAGAGGGCAGGTGACTCAGGGAAGCAGGAGCACAGGGGCCTGCCAGCTTGCAAGGTCTCTGAGTGCTGCACCCCCAGCCCAGCGCAGACGTGGCCCTGGCTATATGGTCACGTGGGCTGAAGGACTCATGCAGATCACAGAGCTCCCTTGCACCCCAGAGTTGTCTTCAAAGCAGTAAAATAATTTCCCAGGAGTCAAGAGTAGTACAGAAGGCAACCTCTGTCCCACCAAGTTTCTTGTGGCCCCAGAGTGGCACAGACTGCAGTGGGCTACTCCTAGGTCCCTAAGAACAGCCCAAAGCAGCTGGGAGAGGGGTGGACTGAAGGGGCCCTGGGGTTAGAAGTGCAGGGAGACTGAGCAGCAGCTTGCACACAGCAGTGACAGGGACCCCTGTGCAGACGCACCCTTCAGGGGATGGCAGACAGAGGATGACACGATGAGGACAGACACCCATCCCCATCCAGCCCTGAGGCCATGGCATCAAGAAACCATCCAAAACACAGCTACACTGGCAGGAAGAAGGGAAAAGGTGATGTGTGCCTCTGTGTGTGTGTGTGTGTGTGTGTGTGTGTGTATGTGTGTGTGTTTGTGTGGTGGGGGGCAGGCCTGAATTGCCTGAAATTTCATTTCTCCCATGGAAGGAGACTTTAAAAAAAGAAATTATGTTATATAAACATAAAGGTCCGTTTTTTGAAAACTTAGAGATTCATGCCCTGCTACTCTATTTTATTTATCCTTTAGAGCAAATTTTTAAGCATGTAAAAAGCAGAGTATAGTTGGGTGAAAGCTTTATTGCTGAGGCTTTAAAGTACAAATAGATATAATCCTACCTGTAGTTGAAAAATTATAAATGTCATTATTGAGTGAATCTTTTACTGCTATGGAAACTCCAAAAAAACAAAGGCACATGGGCTTCCCTGGTGGCGCAGTGGTTAAGAATCCACTTGCCAATGCAGGGGACATGGGTTCGAGCCCTGGTCCGGGAAGATCCACATGCCGTGGAGCAACTAAGCCCGTGCGCCACAACTACTGAAGCCCACGTGCCTAGAGCCCATGCTCCACAACAAGAGAAGCCACCGCAATGAGAAGCCCGCACACCGCAACGAAGAGTAGCCCCCACTTGCCGCAACTAGAGAAAGCCCGCGCACAGCAATGAAGACCCAACACAGCCAAAGAAAAACCCCAAAAAAACCAAAAACCAAACCAAAAAACAAAGGCACATAAAATTGCCCAAATTTTTTGTTCCTAGGACAAAAACATAAATGAAAATAATAGATAAATAGACTCTCAAATCACAATAATAATATTGAGAACAATTTTCTTCTTCTGTACCAGTAAAACTCCAGATAAGGAATGATCTCATCTAAAGGAATTGATGACAGCAGTTCACCCTCTTGGGTGTGCAGCTTGGCGTGAATATGGAGGCCCAGAAAGAAAGTTCTGTGAAAGCAAATATTTAATTAAGAAGAACTGGGTTAGAGCAAAACCACCCACCCTATATGAGAAGGGATTCCTTTTAAGAAGCCCACAAAATACTAACAAGACTGAAAAAAACAATACTGGGCATGGATTGAATGATAACGGTGTACCAGCCACTTTGCATGTCTTAAACACAATTCCTGCACACCCCCCATGAGAGGCCTGAACTAGGCATCCCTTTATTACCTGACCCCCAAGGTGTCCCCTCTCTAGTAGGGGGGCCATGATGATGTTTCATGTCCCCAGGTGTCAGTGTCACCTCCAAAATCTCCCTGCAGAGAACTCTTTACGTTCTCTGCAGACCCATATCCCATGGGCCTGCCCCAGGCCACAGCCTGAGCTCTAGCTTCTGGGGGTTGGAGAACAAGACTATCAGAACCTTCCTGGCTTCTGTGATTGAAGGTAAGTCCCTGTCTCTCCATGCTGAGTCTCCATCTTGGTCAGCTCAGGCTGACATAACAAAATACAATACACTGGGTGCCTTAAATAACAGACATTTATTTCTCACACTCTGGAGGCTGGAGTGCCAGGGTGCCAGCGTGGTCAGGTCCTGGTGAGGACCCGTTTCCTGGCTTGCAGACACCACCTTCTCACTCTCACAATCTCTCTGGTGTCTCTTCCTATAAGGGCACTAATACCATCATGGGAACCCCACCCTCAGCACCTCATCTACACCTAATCACCTCCCAAAGACCACATCTCCTAACACCATCCCACTGGGGATTAGGGGTTCAATATATGAATTTTTCTGGGATGCAGATATCCAGTCTATAACAACCTCCAAATGTAGGCAAGGGTTTCTGTTGCCTGGCAGTTACAGAAGCAAACAGGAAAGACCCCAATCCTCACTCATCCCAACAGGGCCTGGCCCCTGGTGTATTCACCTTCAGAGGCCAGGATCTCATCTGGCACATGATGCTTCCTGGGAGGGTTCAGATAGTTAGGAAAGTTGGAAGTGTCTATTGGGAATTTGGTGACAATTGGGAATGCTGGGAAATTTGGGAGTGTCAGGAATATAGTCTCTAATCTTCAAAGAAGGTTCAGGTTGCTAGCTAGTGGTTGCACTTCTGCAAATCCCTCCACAGCTAAAGCAGCCTCACTTGCAGGTGTATCCTCTCTTGCTGGCTCCTCCATGGCTGAGACCCAAAGTACAAGTGGGCATTTCCCATCCCCTGACACACAGTGAGTGCTCACTCATCCACGCCTTTGCACAGGCTGTTCCCTCCTCCTAGCACACTGCCCCCCTCCCCACCACCACCCCCACCACCGTTTGTCTTCCTGGCATATTCTCAATCCCTCTGCAGCACTGGTTCATATGTCACCTCCTTGTGAAGCCTTTCACACTGCCCCTAGGCAGTAAGAGCATTCATAGCTCTAGCAACTTACTTTTATTATTTCCCTCTAATATTTCATTATAATTATGGTTCTTTTTTTTTTTTTAAACTAGTGTCTGAGCTCCTTGTCAGCCTCAACCAGAGAGGCTGGTGGGGAGTGGGGAGTCTCGGTTGGGACAACTCTGGGCATGCTCATAGCTCATCTCAGAGTTGGCCTCTGGGACTCAGACATGTCCCAGAGCCCAGCTCAATGCCGGACTAAACTGAGCTTCTTAATAAAGAATGTGTGACAAATAAAACCAGCCCCAAAATTGATCAGAAATCCATTGATTCATTAATGGATGCAATGAACATTTCTGGAAGACCTATCTCGCTTGAGACATTGTCCCAGATACAATGTGATAAATAGGAATCATCATTTTAAGGAATCTAAAATCTAATACAGGAGATAATACATGTAAACACATAATCCTAATAGTTGTCTATTTCTGTGTAACAAATTACCCCCACATTTAGCAGCACTACTCCAACAAACATTTATCACCTCACACAGTTTCTCTGGGTCACGATCTCGGTTGGCTTGGCTGGGTGCCTCCAGCTCAGGAACCCCATAGGATTGCAGTCAGGTTGTCATCTGGGAATGCCTCATCCAAAGGCTTGACTGGGGCTGGCGCACCCACTTCCGTGGTGGCCACTCCCACGGCTGGAAGTTGGTGCTGGCTGTTAGAAGGAGGCTTCATCTCTTAGTTCCAAGGAGAGAAATGGGCTCTTTTGGCTCTCCGTTTGGCTGAGTCTCCCTTTTGGGACCTTGAGTTCATCAAGCAGCATTTCACATCTTTCCTGGGCTGACCACTAACTGGGAGGTTAAAAATTCCCTGCAAACATACAAGAGACGGTTAGAGGCACAGAACCCCCTCGGCCCCTCACTTCCTGGGGAAGTTAGAGAGCTGGGGAGGAGCCCTCCTGGCACTCTGGCCTGTGTCCTGGCCATGACAGCTCTGAGCCTGGAACACAGCTGATCACCAAGTAGGAAACAGCACCAAGTGGCCAAGAATACAGGTGCTGGCTTGACTTTGGAGAAATTATTTAGCCTCTCCACACCTCAGTTTATTCACACACAAACTGGGGATGGTGATAGTAGCTCCCCCAAGACGTTGGCTGGAGATGAAATGGTGACTCCCGTGGAGCAGAGTGCATGACACAGACAACTTGACCTTTACTGTTTCCCTGCGGGCCCTTTTATTTCCAGGCAGAATTTTGCCGCTCTGGCGATGGGTCATTCAGACAGACATCCCTTGAAAAACAAATCAAGAACTGAGTCACCAAATATTGATAGAACACAAACATAGTAATCTGTGTTATCGGCCTTCCTGCCAAGGCACTTGTAATTGGGAAGGCAACATTTATTTGCATAAATTGAAGGCAGTAAAAGGGATATGAGTAGGAGCAAGGCAACCTGGGGTGCCTTGGACCATCAGGGCCTCATCCTCGGGTCACAGGGCAGGTGGGGACTGACCCATGGTTTGGGTTGGGAACCCTTTTCACCTTGACTTCGAATAAAGCACTGGAGGGAGGGGCTGCATTTCCTAGGAATTCCTGCAGAGTCGTCCCACCTTGCTTCTCCTTGGACACACATCCAATGGGTCATGACTCAACTAGGTAAACATTCACTCAGGTCCAAGGTACCTGCTGAGGTATTTTACTCCACGTTGAAGGACACATAAAGGTGGGGACAGTGTGTGCCAAGATGGTTGTGCTTTCAGGTAGAAGAAGCAGGGTGCGCACACACATACATACACAACAGTGTGGCAGGCTGTCACGTGCAGTAGAAGTGGTCAACCGGGAGAGAAAAGAACGTTCCTTGGGATCAGAAGCTGGGTCCCTGGGGTGAGGCACTTACTTGGTGTTGCCACAGTGATGAAGGGGCAAAGGGCCACAGGAACAGCAGGGACAGAGGTGCGGAGGGAGAAGAGTTAGCCAGGGCTGCTGGATTCCCCTTCTCAGGATAACTGCCCCTGGATGGGAGGCTCCTCTAAGGCCCAGAGGGATTCTGGTGCTCACAGGTGTCTCCTTGAGGCTGGGGAGATGCCACAATCAAAGATGCTCTTGGATCAGATGTCCAGCACCTCCCCGCTTAGAGCTGGGACTCGGGGGATACAAGAACAGCAAGGCTGAGCTGGGCTGAGTGCTGGTGGCCTGAGGAAGTCGGGTGTCTAGAAGGCTGGGGATGGCTAGGCAATGGGAAGGACAGTGGGAAGCTAGCTGTGCAAGAGCAGAAGCCAGGGGACCACGTTGGTGTCTCCAGAAACAGACCTCTTGTCTTGGCTCACTGCTGTGTGAGGTGGCAGGCTATGAGGGACCCATGGGGCCAGGAGAGTGCTAGGTGCAGCTAGACAGATGGATTGGAACAGGTGAGGGGGTTACTTGGACCACAGGAGCCACTGGGATTTGGGGTGGCTTTGGTGTGATCAGAGGGGAACTTGGTGCCATTACTCCAACTTTGCCCTGCGGGGAAGACAGCGAGAGTAAAATAGGACTGCGGCCAAGAGGGTGACAGAGGAGGGGAGTTGGGAGCAGCATCCTGAGGAGTGGTGCCCAGGGCACCCTCTTCTGAGCCAAACTTGCCCCCTGCAGCAAGAAGTTCCTGCTCCGAACCATCCCTGGTGGCTTCATCCCAGCACTCCGCAGCCCTGGCCCTGCGTCCTGCCTTTCCTCCTTCCTCTGGGCAGTGTGGCTCCCGGCCTGCGGAGATGGGGAGATGCAGGCAGCACTCTGGCTGTACTCATGGACCCTCTGCATGGATGCTGGCCTCCGCCCTGGGCCATTTCCGCCAGACCTGTGCACTATCTGGAGGCACTGGCTCTGCAAACCCACGTTCTTTGGCTGAAGCCAATGAAACACTGGAGTCGGATTTAATTCCCACTGATGTGGGGGTCTTAGATGTGTCATAACAGTGGCTGGACCACTCCCATCCCTTCTCCATCCAATCTCTCTGTGGGCAAAGAGAGGGCCAGTGAGGCACAACTGTATCCCGACCCCAGGCCTCCAGCTCACGAGGCTCTGGTGGGTTTTGTCTTCATTAAGGCCAAACCCCAGCAATTGTGGGTGTCGCCTGCTTTCTATCAAATCTTGGGCAAGTCTCCTTTTTAATTTGGTGTTTTCTGAGAAATGGGGATTTGCTGATTTTATCTTTAGGTGTGTTCATGAGGGGACTCTCCCCATTTGCAGGGGAGGCCCAGCTCGGCCAGGCTGTCCTGCTCCTTTCTCTGACCTGTGTCCAGGGGTCCTAGACTGGGCTGGGGGACCCGTGGGGTGAGGACAAGCAGCCTGGGGTGGTCCCCAAAACGTTAAGCTCATCTACTGGCCCAAAACTATTTGATTTTCTTGACTTATTATTTCCCTCTCTCTTGCGTTGTCTATTTTCTTCTATTGGAATTCTCTTTTGAATACTTTCTTCAGGTAGAGCATATGGTTTATATGCTTGTGGTGTACTAGCCAGTAATTCCCTTCCTGATTCGACTGTGTTTCATCTCATGAAAGAATCAGACTATCACTACACACACACACACACACACACACACACACACACACACACACACACGGATTATCCTGCTAATTCATTAAGTCGACATTAGTCAGACTTCTAGTATGATTATAGAAACGGTGTTAGATACAGGAGGAGATGGAAACTAATGTAAGATCCATCCATTCCTCTCCAAGAAATTACGTTCTTGTGGGTGAGGCGAGACAATACAAGATTCAAATAACAGATAATCCAGAAGAGGTGCTAGGTGCCAGAATATGGATCTTCAGGAAATGGTCTTTTCTCTTTGGGTTTTAGGATAATAACCATGGCTAGTTCCAGAAAATAGAGTTGAAGGTTGTTTTCCCCTTAGAGTTCTTATCTAGAACCACAGCATATCCAGAGGTAGGAGAAACTTCAACACCCTCAGTTTTCTGCAGAGGAAACTGAGGTTCAGGGTAGAAAATGACCCAGGCAAGGTCCAGTGTAAATTGTTAGCTGATCTGGGACTCAACCCTCACATTCTTATGTCCAGGAGGGTGTGGTGCCAACTCTGATTTGCTTTAGGCTATTTTAGTTGTTTGGATATAATCCAAGTACCCTGATGTAGGTATCCAGCTATATACATGATCAAAACATGGCTGAACATTTACACTTGGGATTGACATCATCATCATCATCAAATAATTGTTAAATTATTAAGTGCTAAATTAATAATTTAGAGTCCAATCTCTACATTACAGATTTGCAGGAACATTAAATTGATATTTGTCATTGGATTAGTCTGCTAGGGTTGCCATAACAAAGTACCACACACTGGGGGGCTTAAACACCAGAATTTAATTTTTTCACAGTCTGAAGGCTGGAAGTCTGAGGTCAAGGTGTCTGCATGGTTGGTTTCTGCTGAGTCCTCTCTCCTTGGCTTGCAGATGGCCGTCTTCTCCATGTCCTCACATGGTCTTTCTTCTGTGTGAGTCTGTGTCCCCAATCTCTTCTTATAAGGACCCCAGTCATAATGGGTTACGGCTCATCTAATGACCTAATTTTAACTTAATTGCCTCATTTAAAGACCTTCTCTCCAAAACACAGTCACATTCTGCAGTACTGGGTGTTAGGACTTCAACATATGGATTTTGGGGAGTGGCACAGTTCAGCTCATAACACTCAGGTAAAAATCTCAAAATAACATAAAAAAGGAACAAAAGAATATTAAGCATCATGAGAATAAAAGATTCCAAATTAAAGGGAAAAAGTAAAGGAGACCTCATCTTGGACCCAAGTATGGCAGTACCTCGTACACTGAGATTTCACCTCTGCACACAGAAATCACCCTCCTTCACCCGACGTAAACACTTCAACCTGAACCTGATACTCCTTTCCTGTCAGCCCTCAGCACAGAAGAACTCAGCATCACCCACTCACAGGTGCCCAGGAGCCTGGGAAAGCCATGAGGCATCACAGGGCTGAAACCATGACAGCTCACGGAGCAGGTGAGGCTCCTTACCTCCCCTCATGTCATTCTGTTGTTGTCAAGGGAATGGCCATGTATATATTAATTAACATTTGTATTATATCAATAGAGTATGTACTCACATAATTAATAATTAATACACAATATAGTACATTATAATTACATGAATTATAATTAATAGTAATTGGAATGCATTAATAGTTAATATATAATATATTGTGATAACAATATAATCGTTATCGTATTATATTGTATTAGTATATTATATTACATATGCTATTACATTAATAATAATTTTATTAGTATGTAGTAATCATATTATATATAGTATACTTAGTATATTTTTATATATAATAGATAACTATATATTAATGTATAATATATAGTACTTTTATATTATTTCATATTATATTCTATATGCTTTTATATATTATATATAGTAATATATAATAATCTAGTATAATATACTATATTTATTAACATATATTTGTACCTAGTACCTATAATATATGTCAATATATTATGTATTAACAATATATTAATCAATAAAGTATATATTAATATATTTCATTTTAAATATATTAATATATAATATTAAATACAATACTTATATAAACATATTTTAACATATACTTAATATTCAATATATATTTAATATATTAATATATCACTATATATTTATATATTATATATGTTAAAATATTAATATACTAATATATTTTAAAATTAACCTATTAGCATATTTTGGTGTATAATATATAATACGTAAGTTTTATATTACGTACTGTATAATACTATATATTAATTATGTATTTGGGCCTTTAAACACTGACTCTGTGTCCTTGAATGTCACTGTGTGAGCAATGAACATACACATTTGGCCCTGGGTGAGGTACCTACCTTTTCTGTCTCGACTTGCACATTTTTAGAATGGGGACAACATCTGCCTGCCTGTGAAGAAGTACACTTGAGGCAATGTCAGATGGGAATGACACAGGATTGTAATCTATAAACTGCAAATCACATAATAAAGATGATTTCCTACCCAGCAATGACTGATGTAAAGTAGTACCGTGGCAATGCCAGGGCTATCTCACTGCAGAATCACAGCTTCATTTGTTACAATGGGATCACAATAGGTGAGGCTTGCAGATAACATAGAAACGTTAAAAAAAAAGCCTACAGTTTGATTTAAGTTGGGCTTACAACCTCCTAAATCATGTTAATTATCTAATGTTTTGTTTGGCTCTTCATAGGGAGGGCTGCTGTCAACACTCATGACACAACGAGGCCAGGGACCCCAGGTAATTTTGTTTGTGAAATTAGAAGCTTGAGATTTGTAAAGGAAAACAAACAAACAAACAAAAAACAAACCCAAAAAAAGCAGAGCAAGAGGGAACGGGTTAGCAGACAATCTCAGTGAGAACTGGCAATTTCCTTGGCTGCTCCAACGGCAAGTGCTTACAAGCCTGACCTTCCTCTTCCCTGAGGAAGTTTCAACAGAAGATACCAGATGTCCACTTGTCATCAGTTAGATCAATTAATTTATAACACAGAATAGAAATGGAGAAAATAGGACTTAGCTCAGAATGCTGTCAAAATGGAGATCTCTGAAAAAAATAAAATCGTGATTTTTATTGAATTAATTCTATTAGTAACAAAATCAAGAGCTACTGAGCTTTGGTTGCAGTGTGCATTGAGCAGGCACAGACGGGGCTGATTCACGTGCTGCTTCCAGTAATGGCATTGCAGTTCCCACACTGGAACCAGACATTTGCAGTCCTACAGATTTACACATCTTCCAAGATGCCTCTGCTTCCCTGGCAGCCACTTCAAGTGCTAGCTTGAAGAAAGGACCAGACAATTCCTTGGGTCTACCCAGGAAAAATCCAGAACTTTTCATTGGTGTTAGAATTATGTAATTGAATGTAGCTGGTTTGTTAACTATTTTGTGTTGAAATAAAAAAGTAATAACATTCAAAGTAAATACTATTTAATATATACATATATATTTGTAGGCATTCAAAATAGATATTTTATATTTGGCTCATAAAATATTTTATAATACAGTCAGAAAGCAAAAGAGGAAAAAAATAATATTCATCAGTTACCTCTCAGCTGTATTCCCCTATTGTGTTCTCCTTATTGGTGGAGTTGATTGCAAAGTCCACAGTTAACCATGTTTTGCATAGAGGTGAGAAGGAAGACAAGCCCCTCTTCTGGCTGCGTGGTATCACACATTAACAAAGCACTAAATTTTTATGACTTTTCTGTTGCTTTCCTCTCTCAGAGTTTTCTGGAGGATTGCAGAACCTGAGCACAGAGAAGCCAGAGTCAGAGCGACTCTACCTGCTGGATGTGGTCAGGTGTCCAGAGTGGGGCAAATCAAGAGTGTGACATGCCACAAGCCTACTGGACCCTCCAGGACCTTTGATGGCCTCTCTTCTCATTGAGCCATGAAGAAAGGCTTAATCCTATATCCTCAAAACACTAACAACCAAGGCTGAGTGTAAGTCTGGTTTATATTTCCATTTAAAATGGAATTTAAATTTTGACACCTGCATATTGGGACTCCTGTGCTGTGTGACTCACCCGTGCTGACCTGGTCCAGTAGACCAGTCATCTGGCTGCAACAGATGCATGGCAAGCAACATAGTGCATGGCAAGCAAGGCTGCTGTTTCCCTGTACAAAAAGGAGGGCTTTTTGGTGGTAAGTTCAGTGGGAGTTGTCAACAGTCCTCAACGAAGATAAGGTTACTGATGTGTATTTCCATAACGACGCATTGCTGCTTAAAATTTATCTCCCAGGGGAGAACTTCAAAAGTAGATTTATTTAGAGAGATCTTTTCTGTATGAATATATTTCTTCTGCTGTAGAGGAATAATTATCCAATGCAGCCTAATGGAACTGCAGTGGGGAAACAAACCATCAGGAAACCCAGAATAGAGAATAGATTTGGGGTTTGGGTTTCTCAGATGGGAGGTGAGAGCCAGTCCCCTGTTCTGAGTGGGATCTTCCCGGCATCTGCTTTATCTCATCCTCACAGTGAGATGCGGAGGAACAGAAGAGAGATTTCATGCTAATGGGATGGGACAAGACAGCACAGTCTAGAGTGACATTTTCCTCAGGTTGGGCTGGAAAGAGGGTATTCTTCACTGTAGTCAGTTCATTTAGATTTTAAACATCTGCTAGACTCCAGAGAAATGAACTTCCTCTTAATCATCACTATCGAGAAGGAATAAATACACGCATTTCTCTTTCACACAATAATTGGCTATGAAGCATTCCGGCAATCCTTTCATTAGGGTGATGAGATCCAAAAATAGAGGCCAAGTATGTTTATTGGAAGCTAATAGACCCACCTGAAGTGTAAAAATTCCTGTAAGAGGTGTGTGTGTGTATGTGTGTGTGTGTGCATGTGCCCGCACATGTGCTTTGGAGGGAGCAGTTGAGGGGAGTGGGGAAGCAGGTAGTAATTCATTTTTTCACCACCTCAAGCCCTCCTTTGTTTTTTTTTTTAAATAAATCCTTCCTTCCTTCCTTCCTTTCTTTCGCTGCATTGGGTCTTAGTTGTGGCACATGGGATCTTCTGTTGCAGCCCATGGGCTTTTCCTTGAGGCGCACAGGCTTCTCTCTAGCTGTGGCACGTGAGCTCTAGAGCACGCGGGCTTAGTTGCCCTGCAGCATGTGAGATCATACTTCCCCGACCAGGCATTGAACCCGCGTCCTCTGCATTGGAAGGCGAAGTCTCAACCACTGGACCACCAGGAAAGTCCTCACAAGCCCTTCTTTGGAATGAAGACACATAGCCTGTGTAACTCACCCCTTCTGGGATAATTGTTGAAAGGGTTTCTCCACCTTTCCTCTGAGGTTCCAGTTTGAGATCCGTTAAGTCAAGTCTAGTCCAGACTCTGCCTCTGTGAGCTCCTCCAGGACTGGGAGATGTCAGTGGGTTTCCCTTCCCTGCCAGATAGGAAGGGCTGCACCGCTTTCTCCTTGCCCTGTAGTCTGAGATTAGACTTTGATTAAGTATAACCGGGCACGCAGAACTCTGACTTGGGTCCCAGTAGGAGTGACGGTGTGGTCGGCAGGATTTTGGGTCCCATGATCCCCACCCCCACCCCACCCCTGACACCCACCTGATGGTACACCTGTGGCAACATGCTGGCAACAGAAAAACCGAATTCAGATTTCAGTTTGTGGAAGTGGGGTCCTGCTGTAACAAATACCTACAAATGTGACGGTGGCTTTGGAATTAGGCAGTGGCCCAAAGCTTGAAGGGTCTTGACCAGCATGATAGTAAAAGCCTAGACTGCTTTGAACAGACTGTTATCAGAGATACAAGTGTGAAGGACTCTGGTCGTGAGGACTCAAAGGAAGTGAGGAGCGTTGTGGAAAAATCCTACATTCCCTTGTATAATGCCTAAGTCACCAGAAACAGACTGTAGACATAGGGACTTTAAGGCCACTGCTGGTTCAGCTCCCAGACTGGACTTGGAGAATGTTGCCCTAGAAGGCTCAGAAGAAGGTGAAGAAATGCTACTGGAAGCTGGAGGAAGAGGATCTATTCTACGTATTGGCAGAAAGCTTAGTGAAGCTGTGCCCTGCTGGTGTGTAGGGAGCAGAACTTGTAACGATAAACTTGGTTGTTCAGCTGAGGAAATTTCCAAGTCAAGGGTGGAGAGTGCAGCCTGTTTTTATCCTGCTGCTCCGAGTAAAATATGAGTCGGGGGAGAGATGCTGAGAGAAGAGTGGTTAGCAAAGAGGAGCCGGGACTGGATGATTTAGGAAACTGGCAGGCTATCCAGAGAGCACAGCCACCAGAAAGGAGAACTCACCATCATGTCTGTGTGGCACATGGCTCCATAGCCTTTCCCAGTGCCTTGGGAGTGTCAAAGTCTTGACTTTATTCATCAAAAGAGGATAATTCATCTGTTGATGGACATTTAGGTTGTTTCCATGTCTTGTCTATTGTAAACAGTGCTTCTAAGAACATAGGGGTGCAGCTATCTTTTTGACAGATGAATGGATAAAGAAGAGGTGGTGTATACACACACACACACACACACACACACACACACACACACACACAATGGAATACTACTCAGCTATGAAAAAGAATGAAATAATGCCATTTGCAGCAACATGGGGAAGGGGCATTGGGGAGGGATGGAATGAGAAATTGGAATTAGCAGATGCAAACTATTATATACATGTATAACTGAATCACTTTGCTGTACACGGGAAACTAACACAACATTGTAAATCAAATATACTTCAATAAAATAAATTTTTAAAATAATAATAAAAAAGAAAGGGGATGATTCACTCACTGACACAAAAAGCTTTTGGAAGAGATTGAGAATGAATGTGTGAAGTGAGTAATTTCAACAAATTAAAGAGAGGAAAGTGCAAAAAGGTAACATCGTTGTGCCCATACAAGTGAAGTGAGTGAAACCCGCCGGGTGGCGGGGTGGGGCAGCTTTTGTCAAATAGAACACGGTCTGCTAGGGATTGAGTCCTGCCTCTTCCGCCCAGCTGCCCTTCCTTGTGCTCTTAACACATGAAAAACATGAACGACTAGGTGCAGATGAGAAACTCAAATAGAAGCAGAGCTAACCAGAGCCAGGAAACTCCACCCCCGGAAAGAATTTGAGAGGGGGCTGTGATGCAAACAAAGGGATGATTTGAGATGTGTGTAAAAGTGCCGGCTCCCGAGAGCACCTGGGCACCGCTACTCTCTTGCCTTGCCTATGACTTGAGTCAGGTGAGTGTAAGAAATAATCAGGTCATTACATATCTACATCTTTTTGCTTCTTCGTTTGTCAGCAATGGGTGATACTGGGAAGGACCTCAGGTTTGCAAGAGAACAAAGACTCAATCTACTGGTGCTCTGTGTAAGTCATCCTGGAATTGATGCTATCTGGATAGGAGGGGCTTAGAATTGTGTTTCTGCTCCAGAGAATCATATGGTTTCTTCTTTGTATTCTGTTAATATGGAAAATTATATTGACTGATTTTTGAATGTTGAACCAAGCTTACATTCCTGGGATGAGCCTCACTTCGTGATGATGTCTTGTATCGTTTTATTCCCTGCTAGTTATGATTTGCAAATATTTTGTTGAGGATTTTGTGTCTGTGATCATGAGAGATATTACAGTAACACTGGCCTCTTGGTAAGAGTGGACAAGTGTCTCCTCCTCTTCTATTTTCTGAAAGATATTGTGTGGAATATACATTTCTGCCTTTAAATGGTCAGTAAAATTCACCCGTGGGATCTTTTGGGATTAGAATTTTTTCATTGGAGAAAAAAAATTCATTTACAATGGTTAGCTAAGAATTCAGTTCCTTTAATAGATGTGGGATTATCTGGTTTATCTATATCTTGGGTGAGTTTTGGTAGTTTGTATCTTTCAGTCATTGGTCCACTTCACCTAATTGTCAAATGTGTGGGTATAGAGTTATTTGCAGTGTTCTTAGATCAGCCTTTTAATGCCTAGGGGATCAGTGTTAAAGTCTTTCATTCCTGATATTGTAATTTGTTTTTTCTCCCTTTTCTCCCTTGGTCAATTTGTCTAGAATATTATCAACTTTACTGATCTTGCAAAGAGCCAGTTTTGGGTTTCACTGATTTTTATTTAATATTTTTCAATCTCATTTTTATCTGCTCTTATCTATTATTTCCATTCTTCTGTTTGTTTAGGTTTAATTTGCTCTTCTTTCTCCAGTGTATTAAGATGGAAGCTTGCATTACTGATTTCAGACTTTCTTCTTTTCAGATATAAATATTTAATGCTATAAATTTCCCCTCTAAGTCCTACTTTGCTGTATCCCACCAAGTTTGACAATTTTTCTTTAATTTAAAATATTTTCAATTTCTCTTGAGATTTCCTCTTGACCCACTTGTTTTGTTTTGCTTAGAAGTATGTTGTTTAATTTCCAAATATTTTGAGATTTTTTCCAGCCATCTTTTCGCTATTGATTTCTAGTTTAATTTCATTATGGTGTTAGAACAACTATGCATGATTTCTATTCTTTTGAATAGGTTAAGGTTTTTTTCTGAGGCCCAGAATGGTGGTCTGTCTTGGTGAATGTTCCCATGTGCACTTGAGAGTAATGTCTATTCTGCTGATGTTAGGTGGAATGTTTGAGAAGTGTCAGGTCAAGTGAGTTGATAGTGTTGTTCAGGTTCATACATTCTTACTGATTTTTTACCTACATGTTCTACAAATTATTGACAGCTGAGTGATGAAGCCTCCAAATATAATTGTGGATTTGTCTCTATTCTCCTTTCAGATCTATAATTTTTTGCCTATGCATTTTGAAGCTCTGTTGATAGTGCATAAACATTTAAGATTTTTATGCCTTCTTACACAATTGACCCTTTTGTCATTATCTAATAGCACTCTTTATCCCTGATAATATTTTCTGTTCTGAAATTTACTTTGTTGGAAATTAATACAGATACTCTGGTTTCCTTTTGATTCGTGATTACATGTGAACACATGCATTCTCCATCTTTTGACTTCAATCTATATCTCTTTATTTCTAAAGTAGGTTTCTTGTAGACAGCCTATGGTTGAACCTTAATTTTTATTTTATTAAAAATTTTTAATTGAAATATTGGCTTATAACATTATATAAGTTTCATGTGTACAACATTATATTTCGACTTCTGTGTATAGAGAACAGCGTAGTGGTTACCAGAGGGGGGGAGGGTGAAACAGGTAAAGGGGGTCCACTGCATGGTGACAGATGAATGGGTCTTACTTTTTATCCATTCCAAAAATCTCCATCATTTTATTGATTTCTTTAGACCATTCACATTTAAAGTGATTATTCATAGAGTTGGATTAAACTGTACCATCTTGCTAGCTGTTTTGTATTTGTTTTCATTTTTGTTTACTTCATATTTTTCTGCCTTCTATTGGTTTAAATGAGCATTTGTCTGTGATTCTGTTTCATCCTCTGTATTGACTTATTATTTAAATATTTCTTTAAACATTAATGTGATTTACTACATACATTTGAAAATAATCTTTGTCTTCCTTTGAATAATATTATACTGCTTCACTGCTTATACTGTTATAAGTGTAAAGAACCTTATAACAGCACATTCCCAATTCCTACCTCCGATGCTATAATCACACAATATATTGTTATTATTTTTGCTTTAAAAGCCAGTTATAGCACATTTGAAATAAGAAAAAATATTCTATTTTGCCTTCATTTATTTCATTTCTGATCTCTTCATTGCTTTGTATAAAACCATGGTTTTGGCCTATATCTAATTTCTTCTACCTGAAATACTTCCTTTAACATTTCTTGTAGAGTAGGTCTAGTCTGATAGCAATGTTTCTGCTTTTGTTTTTCTGAGAAAGTCTTTATTTCTCTTTAATTTTTGAAGAAAATTTTCACTGAGTAAGAATTTGAGGTTAACAGTTCTTTTTCTTTCATCACTTTAATGATAGAACTCATTGTCTTCTCACTTGCATGATTTCTGATGATAAATTTGCTACAATCCTTACCCCTTTCCCTCTACAGATAACATATATTTTCCCCTCTTTGGTTACCTTCATGATTTTCTCTTTGGTTTTCAGTGCTTTGAATATGGTATGCTTCACTTTTTCCTCCCTCCCTCCCTTCTTTCCTCCTTCCCTTCTTTCCTTCCTTCCTTCCTTCCCTCCTCTTTTCTTTCATATTTATCCTGCTTGGTATTTTCTAAGCTTTGTAGGCCACCGGTTTGGACTCTATCACTATGATTGTAAAACCCTAGTGGTTATTTCTTCTTTCCTTTTCTGTCCTTCATTTCCTTCTGGGATTCCAATGATATGTGGATTGACATTGTCCCACAGCTCTTTAAAACTCTTTTCTGGTTTTTTGGTTGGTTGGTTGGTTTTTACTTTTTTATTTTTTTCAGTTAGGGTAATCTCTATTGCCCTATCCTCAGTGTTAGGCAGGTGCTGTGAACCTGGGTCTTGGGAATGTTCCTCTGCTTTCAAGGCTGTGTCTATCAAGTTTCTGCCACTCCCTCAGGGCAGAACTTCATTTGTTTTCCTGTTTTCGTCCATCTGCAGTGGGTTTTCACTAGTGCCTCCTCTTTCCCCTTCAGATTCTGGCTTCTGTATCCTCTAGGAGATGGAGGAGATATGTTCTGGGTGGAGTTTTATCAGTGGTTGCTCTTCATCCCCTGGCTGGTACTAGGAAAAAGCTTTCTCAAGATCCTCCCCAGTCTTTCCCATGAATACCTGGTAGGGTTCCTAAAGGGAGAATGTGAAGGAGGGTGTCAATTGGTCTATGTCTGCCACCGTCAGAGACTCCACACTCTTACAGTCAGCTCTTACTAGCTTTTATGGTGTCTGTTCTTGTCTGCTCCAATAAACAAATGCCTGAGTCTTGTTTTTCTCTATAGTAGCCTATGTCTATGTAGATTTCAGTTTGGTTACTTGGCCTAAGACCTCAGTTCTCTGATGAGTTAAGGAAAATCATTATAGGCATACCTTGGAGATATTGTGGATTCAGTTCCAGACCATTGCAATAAAGAGAGTCACACAAATTTTTGGTTTCCTGGTGCATATAAAAGTTCTGCTTATTTTTGTTTTTATTTCCATTATTCTAGGAGGCAAATCGAAAAAGATATTGCTGCGATTTATATCAAAGAGTGTTCTGCCTGTTTTCCCCTAAGAGTTTTATAATATCTGGTCTTACATTTAGGTCTTTAATCCATTTTGAGTTTATTTTTGTGTATGGTGTTAAAGAATGTTCTAATTTCACTTTTTACATGTAACTGTCCAGTTTTCCTAGCACCATTTATTGAAGGACTGTCTTCCCTCCATTGTATAGTCTTGCCTCCTTTGTCATAGATTAATTGACCATAGGTGCGTGGGTTTATTTCTGGGCTTTCTATCCTATTCCATTGACCTATATTTCTGTTTTTGTGCCAGCACCATACTATTTTGATGACTGCAGCTTTGTAGTATAGCCTGAAGTCAGGGAGTCTGATTCCTTCAGCTCTGTTTTTCTTTCTCAAGATTACCTTGCTGTTCGGGGTCTTTTGTGTCTCCATACAAATTTTAAGATTATTTTGTTCTAGTTCTGTGAAAAATGCCATTGGTAATTTGATAGGAATTGCATTGAATCTGTAGATTGCCTTGGGTAGTATAGTCATTTTGACAATATTGATTCTTCTAAATCCAAGAACATGGTATATCTTTCCATCTGTTTGTGTCATCTTTGATTTCTTCATCAGCATTTTATAGTTTTAGGAGTACAGGTCTTTTGTCTCCTTTGGTAGGTTTATTCCTAGGTATTTTATTCTTTTGGATTTGATGGTAAGTGGGATTGTTTCTTTAATTTCTCTTTCTGATCTTTTGTTGTTGATGTATAGAAATGCAACAGATGTCTGTTAAACTCAAAAGCTTTTGCACAGCAAAGGAAACAAAACGAAAGACCACCCACAGAATGGGAGAAAATATTTGCAAACAATGCGACTGACAAGGGATTAGTCTTCAAAATTGACAAACAACTCATGTGGCTAAATATCAAAAATCAAACAAACAACCCAATCAAAAAATGGACAGAAGACCTAAATTTCTCCAAAGAAGACATACAGATGGCCAAGAAGCACATGAAAAAATGCTCAACATCGCTAATTATTAGAGAAATGCAAATCACAACTACAACGAGATATCACCTCACACCAGTCAGAATGGCCATCATCAAAAAAATCTACAAAGAGTAAATGCTGGAGAGGGTGTGGAGAAAAGGGAACCCTCCTACACTGTTGGCGGGAATGTAAAGTGGTACAGCCACTATGGAGAACAGTATGGAAGTTCCTTAAAAAACTAAAAATAGAACTACTGTAAGATGCAGCAATCCTAACTCATAGGCATATACCTGGAGAAAACCATACTTTGAAAAGATACATGCACCCCAATGTTCATTGCAGTGCTGTTTACAATAGCCAGGACATGGAAGCAACCTAAATGTCCATTGACAGATGAATGGATAAAGAAGATGTGATACATATATACAATGGAATATTACTCAGCTATTAAAAAGAATGAAATAATGCCATTTGCAGCAACATGGATGGACCTGGAGATTATCATACCAAATGAAGTAAGTCAGACAGAGAAAGACAAATATCATATGATATTCCTTGTATGCAGAATCTAAAAACAATGATACAAATGAACTTATTTACAAAACAGAAATAGACTCACAGATTTAGAGAATGAATTTATGATTACCAAAGGGGGAAGTGTGGGGAAGGGATAAATTAGGAATTTAGAATTAACATGTACACACTACTATCTATAAAACAGATAATCAACAAGGACCTACTGTATAGCACAGGGAACTCTGATCAATATTCTGTAATAACCTAAGTGGGAAAAGAATTTGAAAAAGAACAGACACATGCATATGTATAACTGAATCCCTTTGCTGTATACCTGAAACTAACACAACATTGTTAATCAACTATACGCCAATATAAAATTAAAAATTTTTAAAAACTTGTGTTTACACTATCTTTTCTCTATTAAGTGTGCAATAGCATGATGTATAAAAAATATACATACCTTAATTAAAAAATACTTTATTGCTAAAATTGCTAACCATCATCTGAGCCTTCATCTAGTTGTAGTCTTTTTGCTGGTGGAGGGTCTTGCCTCAATGTTGATGGCTGCTGACTGATCAGGGTGGCGGTGTCTGAAGTCTGGGGATGCTGTGGTAATTACTTAAAACAAGACAACATTGAAGTTTGCCACAATGATTGACTCTTATTTCCATGAATGATTTCTCTGTAATATGAAATGCTGTTTGATAGCATTTTACCCACAGTAGGATTTTGAAAATTGGAGTCAATCCTCTCAAACTCAGCCACTGCTTTATCAACTAAGGGTATGCAATATTCTAAAGCCTTTGTGTCATTTCATCAATCTTCTTCACCAGGAGTAGATTCCATCTCAGGAAACCACTTTCTCTCCTCAACCATAAGAAGCAAATCCTCATCTGTTAAAGTTTTGTCATGAGATTGCAGCAATTCAGTCACATCTTCAGGTTCCACTTTATTTATTTATTTATTTGTTAGTTTATTTATTTATTTATTTTTGGCTGTGTTGTGTCTTCTCAGTGCAGTGGCTTCTCTTGTTGTGGAGCACGGGCTCTAGGTGCGGGGGCTTCAGTAGTTGTGGCTTGTGGGTCCTAGAGCGCAGGCTCAGTAGCTGTGGTGCATGGGCTTAGTTGCTCCGTGACATGTGAGATCTTCCCGGACCAGGACTCGAACACGTGTCCCCTGCATTGGCAGGTGGATTCTTAACCTCTGTGCCAACAGGGAAGTCCCCAGGCTCCACTTCTAATTCTAGTTCTATTACCGTTTCGACCACATCTGCAGTTACTTCCTCCACTGAAGTCTTGAAACCCCAAAGTCATCCATGAGGGTCGAAATCAACTTCTTCCAAACTTCTGTTAATGTTGATATTTTGCCCTCTTCTAATGAATCACAATGTTCTTAATGGCATTTAGGATGGGGGAATCCTTTCCAGAAGGTTTTCAATTGACTTTGCAGATCTAAATAAGGAATCATTTTCTATGGCAGTTATAGCCTTAAGAAATGTATTTCTTAAGTAATAAGGCTTGAACTCAAAATTACTCCTTGATCTATGGGCTGCAGAATGGATGTTGTGCTAGCAGGCATGAAAACAACATTAATCTCTTATATCTTTATCAGCATCCTTGGGTGCATTCTCAATGAGCAGTAATATTTTGAAAGGAATCTTTTTTTTTTTTAAGCAGTAGGCCTCAATAGTGCACTTAAAATATTCAGTAAACCATGTTCTAAACAGATGTGTTGTCATCAGGCTTTGTTCTTCCATTGGGAGCACAGTCAGAGTAGATTTAGCATGATTCTTAAGGGCTCCATGATTTTCAGAATGGCAAATGAGCATTGGCTTTAACTTCAAGTCACCAGCTGCATTAGCACCTAACAAGACAGTCAGCCTGTCCTTTGAAGCTTGGAAGCCAGGCATTGAGTTCTCCTCTCCAGCTGTGAAAGTCCTAGATGGCATCTTCTTCCAGTAGAAGGTTGTTTCATCTACATTGAAAATCTGTTGTTTAGTGTAGCCACCTTCATTGATTGTCTTAGCAAGATCTTCTGGATAACTTGCTGCAGCTTCTACACCAGCGCTTGCTGCTTCACCTTGTACTTTTATGATATGGAGATGGCTTCTTTCCATAAACCTCATGAGCTAACTTCTGCTAGCTTCAAATTTTCTTCTGCAGCTTCCTCACCTCTCTCAACCTTCATAGAATTGAAGAGAGTTAGGGTCTTGCTCTGGATTAGGTGTTGACTTAAGGGAATTGTGGCTAGTTTGATCTTCTATCCAGACCACTAATACTTTCTCCATATCAGTGATAAGGCGGTTTTGCTTTCTTATCATTCATGTGTTCACTGGAGCAGCACTTTTTAACTTCCTTTAAGAACTTTTCCTTTGCATTCACAACTTGGCTGTTTGGCACAAGAGGCCTAACTCTCTGCCTATCTTCGCTTTCAACATGCCTTCATCACTAAGCTTGATTATTTCTAGCTTTTGATTTAAAATGACGTGTGCAACTCTTCCTTTCCTTGAACACTTTGAGGCCATTATAGGGTTATTAATTGACCTAATTTAAAAATTGTGTGTCAAGGAATAAGGAGGTCCAAAAAGAGAGACAGGGAGTGGCCAGTTGGTGGAGCAGACAGAACTCACACAACATTACATTCACAGTCTTACATGGGTGTGGCTTGTGGTGCCCCAAACAATTACAATAGTAAGGATCACTGATTGCAGATCCCCATAACAAATATAATAATGAAAAAGTTTGAAGTATTGCAAGAATTACCAAAATGTGACACAAAGACACCAGGTGAACAAATACTGTTGGCAAAATGGTGCTAATAGTCTTGCTCTGAGGAGGATTGCCACAAACCTTCAATTTGGGAAAAACACAATATTTGGGAAGCCAACAAAGTGAAGTGCAATAAAACAAGGTCTGCCTGTATAACCTCTTATGTGTTCTTACAAAGGGTAAGATTAGTGTCATTTTTTCCCATAAGTGTTTGGTAATCCTTCTGGGTAAAGCCATTCAGACCTATACAGTTTTTATTTGGAAGGATAATAAATGTAGACATAAATTTTTGTAGTGCTATTCATATTTCTCTCTTATGTCAGTTGTGGTAAAGTACACTTTTCTAGGGAGTTGTCCATTTTGTTTAGTTTCCCTATTTGAAGGGAAAGTGAGTTGTTTACTACTTTCTTTTTTAAAGTTCTGATTATTTTTGGCTATTCTTTCTTTTTATTATAATTAGTTTTATGAGGATTTATCAATTTTATTAGTCTTTTCAAAGGACAAGCTAATTTTCTATATGTTTGCTTTTTATTTTATTAATTTCCGCTCTTTTATTTATATTTTCTCTGTCCATTTTATTAAAAAAGCTTGAAGGCTGTACCATGCACATAGCCTGGAAGTTGTAATATTCCAATGCAATGGCAATAAAAATTCCAACAAGTTTCTTTGTTTTGTGAAACTTGACAAGATAATTCTGGACTTTGTGCTATGTGTATGACTAAACCAAAAGAGAAATGACAAACTGGGGAAAATATTTGCATCTTATATGATAGACAAATGCTTAGTTTTCTTAATCACTTTTACAAATCAATAAGAAAAAGACCAACAAACCAATATTAAAACATGCAAAGGACATGAATAGTTAGGTTAGAGATGAGGAAAAATAAAAGAGTCTTAAACATAGGAATACTATTCAACCCCACCTATGGTATTCAAACTAAAAATTTTTAAAAGAAAATGGGGACTTCCCTGGTGATGCAGTGGCCTGCCAATGCAGGGGACATGGGTTTGAGGCTTGGTCTGGGAAGGTCCCACATGCCATGGAGCAACTAAGCCCTGTGCACCACAACTACTGAGCCTGCACTCTAGAGCCCGTGAGCCGCAACTACTGAGTCCATGAGCCACAGCTACTGAAGCCCACACGCCTAGAGCCTGTGCTCCATAACAAGAGAAGCTGCAATGAGAAACCTGTGCACTGCAATGAAGAGTAGCCCCCGCTTGCTGCAACTAGAGAAAGTCCACGTGCAGCAAAAATAAATAAATAAATAAATTTTTTAAAAAGTGAAAATGTACAAAATTACAACAAAAATTGACATACCCACATATATGAAAGGAAATTTCAATAATGAATAACCCAATCAGGACAAAATTTAATAAGAGTGAAGAATATTTGAACAGCATAAAGAGCAATCTTGAATTAATGAGCATATCTAGAACCCTGCACTCAAAGACTATGTGAAATTTTAGCAAATTTGGGAGATACTAGGCCACAAAGCCAACCTCAGTGAATACCAAATAGTCTATTTCATATACATAATACTATCTAATAGCTATTCAAAGATAAAAATCAATGATAAAATATAGCAAAAAAGCCATATTCCTCTGGAAATGAAAGAAATGCATTGCTGAATAATTCAAGGGATAGGAAAATCACAATGGAAGATGTGAAATATTCATGAAAGAATCATAAAGAATGACTATGTGTCAATACCTGAGTGATGCTGCTAAAATGCTAATTAGAGGAAAATTTAACTTAAGTGCATCCATTAGAAAAGAAGGAATAGTGACCATTATTGAAATAAGTTTTCAAAACCAAGACTATAAAAAGAAGAGAGTAATCCCAAGGAAAGCAGAAGAAAGTGTATAAAGCACAAATATCAGTGAAAGAGGAAGCAAAGGAGCCAGGATGACAGCCAATCAAGCCAAGAGCTAGTTCCTCAGGAAGGACTAGTGATAAACTAGACAAATGGAGGGATTAATCATTTTTTTTCGTCTGAGAAGATTTTAAATTACAAATTCATTTTTTAATTTGTTATAGATCTATTCACATTTTCTACTTCTTTTTGAGTCTGTTTTGTTAATTTTTGTCTTTGTAGAAATGTATTCATTTCATCTGAATTGTTTAATTTGTTGTCATAAAGTTCTTGACAGTATTCCTTTATAATAGTTTACAATTACAATAATAATAATTCCCTTTTCATTTCTGTAAATTCACCAATGATGTCTCCTTTCTCTTTCATGGTTTTCTTAATTTTCCTTTGTTTCTTGGTCAGTCTACCTAGAGGCTTAGCAAATATTGTTGATCTTTTCAAAGAACTCACTTTCAGTCCATTGATATTCTCTACTTCTTTTCTTTGCTCTGTTTAATTGATTTTTTCTCTAATTTTTATTATTTCCTTTCTTTGACTTGTTTTAAGTTTAGTTTTCTCTTTTTTTCTAGTTTTTAAAAGTTGGAGCTTACAAAATTAACTTAGATTTTTATTTTCTAATGCAGTCATTCAAAGCTATACATTTCCTTGTAAGCACTGCATTAAATGTTTCCCATAAATTTTGATATGCCATAGTTCCATCTTGTCTGATATAAGTACAGCCACTCCAGCACCCTTGTGGTTATTATTTACATGGTAAATCTTTCTCTATCCTTTAAACTATGTGTGTCTTTGAATCAAAATTGTGTATCTTAGATTTTATTTTTTTGATTGAATCTGAAACTATTTTACCTGATTGGAGTGTTTGGTCCATTTACAGTTAATGTAATTATTGATATGATTGTATTTACATCTGCCATTTTGCTATTTAACTTTTATGTCTCATAATTTTTAATTTGCTCTACTCTTTCTTTACTGTTTTTTTTTTCTTTTTGGCATTAAGTAGATACTTCCTATTTCACCATTTTAATTCATTTGCTATCATTGTTATTTTTACTATATTTTGGATGTTATTTTTTTAGTGGTTCTCTGGAGATTACAATATGTATCTTAATTTATCAAAACTAATTTCAGATCAATACTAATGTAATTCCAATAAAATATAGATATTTTCTTCCAATAAAACTCCATTTCTTCCTCTCTCCTTTGTGCTATTATTACCGATTACATACACACACATAGGTTAAAATTCCACAATACATACAGGATTATCAATATTTTCATGCAAATGTGTTTAAATGAGTTAAGTCAAGAAAAAAGGAAATGATATATTTATGATGTCATCTGTGTCTGAGGTGAGGGAACACACTGAATGTTCAGAAAGTCCACAAGTCTGCCTGGCCTCTGTTTTCTTATTCTGAGTTCTTATTTCCCTTTTGAGCATCACACTCAAAGACAGGAAGCTAGTCAGGGCCCCTTCAGTTTCATCTGATATCAATAAATATTCCTCAAAAATGTAGCTACATAATCTTTCATAACACACTGTTTTTCAAATTTCTCTCCTAACCTCAATTTTCAGTATTTTTTAAAAAAATTTTTATTGGAGTATAGCTGATTTACAATGTTGTGTTAGTTTCAGGTGTACAGCAAAGTGAATTAGTTATACATATACATATATCCACTCTCTAATAATGTTCAGACAGGCTTTCTTTTCCATAAAACTTGATTTGTATTTCCCTTTTCATAATTCCTGGATTCTTATAAATATACAGTCAGCCCTCCATTTCTGCAGGGTCTCCATCTGCAAATTCAACAAACCATGGGTTGAAATTTCGGGGTGCATCCATGGATGCAAAACCTGTTGATAAGGAGGGCCAACTGTATACATTGTCCTGCGCCATTTCATATAAGTAACTTGAGCATTCACAGATTTTGGTATCTGTGGGGCTCCTGGGGCCAACGGCCCACGGATACCTAAGGACAACTAATACTGATTTGTTCAATCTCAGAAACCCACAACACCCTTGAAACCCTTTCAGACTATCCTCTTCTCCCTTTTTTCCCACCTCCACATCTCCCTCCCCATCAAAGTAGAGAAATCAATCCTTCAGTCTCCAGGAGCCCAGGTTTGTGTCTCTTTTAGTATTTCTTACCAGTCTGCCCAGTTCTGTATTTGCTTGTGTCTTAACCTCCTAAATGTACTACAATGCCCATGGAACAGGGGGCCATCCCTTACTTATATCTCTAAGCCTACCTTATTCCCAGCGAAGACTCACACATAGTGGGTACTCACTACGTGTTCAGATAAGTGGAATTTTGGCTTGTTGGCAAAGCTGGACTTGCTCTGGGCCCACCCCTTCTTCATATGGGCCACAAGCCCCCCCGTGTCACTGGGCCTTTTGTGTCTCTGACATTCTCCAGCTTATGCTTCTTGGGAACATTTGTGGGCTATTAGTCATCTTATGTAGAACAGGATATATCTGTCACTTCTCTGTGAAATCTTCCCTTCAGCAAGATTTATTTTAAGAACTGTGTGGAAAGAGAAAATTTCACAGGCAACCCTGTGAAAATCTGGTCCTTTGCCAACATGTGAGATCAAGTGCCCTGAGTACCTGTGTGACTGCAGCTGACCCTGCCCACCCCGGGACCTCCTTTTCAGTGCAGTTCTCATAGGCTGGCCTCCAGGCTGCGAGTTCTGAGTCTTCCAGGAAGCTGCTCGTCAGTGAGGACTCTGCTTCCCCGCTCTCCAGGGCTCCTGGCCTGGGTGAGGTGTAAGTTCTCTAGAACAATGTGGCTGATGACCATGCATATCATCTCCCTGAATCCTCAGGGCCACCTTGGACATCACTATGACCCCCTAGAAGAAGGGAAAACTGAGGGGACAGCTGGAATGTGGTGGAGCTGGGCTTTGAGCTCAGGTTAGCGGTCTCCACATCCAAGGCTCTATCCGGTAGACTGAGCTGGCTGGTGATATGCCACTGGCTGCAGCAAGCCTTCACTGAGTTTGGAGCGGGTGGAACCAAGTAGCTGTTAGGCAAGAACCAGAGGTCTTTGAGGGGATGCAGGATGCTGAAGGTTACCATCCAAAACTCAGCTGGGGGTAGGCCCCTCCCCACTACACACCATCCTGCCAAGGGAGTGAGCGCGGCTGTCAGCACTCCATGGGGGAGTTAGCACTCTGTCCCATCTTTGGCTATTGGTATAATCTCTGCCACCTGGACAGCTGGCGTCCAGGGCTGCGGTTCCACTAGCTCTGACCCGAGGTTGGTCGGGCTCCGTGAGCTCTCCGCTTCCCCCAAGCCCAAAGGAGAAGATTCTCCTCTCTTCAAGGCTGGAGTCAAACAGAAAAGGAGCAGGGTGGCGGCTTCCTCCGCATTCTGGGACGCACATGTCGGGTGAGAAACGCTGGGGCTTGATGGGAGCTGCCAGCGCCCTGCTCCAGGCTTCCTGCACCAGCCAGGAGGCTTCCCACCGCATCCTACCCAACACCCCCACAGCGAGTTTCCATAGCAACTTTCGGGAGGAATTTCCAGGGCTCACAGATTCTGTCACAGTAACCCAGTGAGGGGAGAAGGAGGACAAGGACCCTACACGCAGGTAGAGGCTGAGGCCCTGGAGGCCCCAGCGAGGCCAGGTGAGCACAGCGAGGTGGGCTCTGTGGAGAGTGGTGGAGAGGTCGGGGCTCTGGTTGGTCATCACCAGCTCCAAACAACAGGTCGCACGTTGTTCCTGGGCATCTCGCTTTAGACAATACAGCGAACCTCAGAGAGGGTCATGATTAAATGAGGGAGAGCTGCAGGCTTCTCATTTGATCTTTCCTGTGAATTAGGGCAAGACTAGCCAGGATTTGGATGCCAGGGGAGGGCCGCCTGTGGGTGTCTGTGGAATTGAAATGAAATTATGCAAGCAGATGGCTTGATGAAGAGACAAAAATATGGATAGAAAAGCATCCTAGCCATGGAGATGCTAATTTTTTTTAAAGCTTTTAATAATGACACAACTTTGCATATCAAAGTTGTCTTCTAGCTTTTATTAAGTCCCCCGGTACATTTTCAACAGCACACTGCTCTAAACCACGCACAAGCATTTTAAAGCGGAGGATCAGACCGCCTGCTTCTTAACATCCAAGCTCTGAGCACGTAACATCCAGCACGCACATCCGTGCTGCAGGTTTACAACCCACCCAGGCTGTGCTGTGCATTCTGGGGAGTAGAAGGTGACTACGCTGTGAGCCCTGCCCTTGAACTGAGGGTAACCAGCAGGGGAGATTGGGGCGCTTACAACGACTGCCGGGAGTGCCAGCGACATTCCAAAGAAGGCAGAAGTACCTCCGGCTGGAAATCAGGAAGGTTTCACTGGAAGGTTTCTCCAGTGAAGGCAGAGTTTAGCCTGAAGACAGGCTCCAGGTGGAGGGAGAATACAAGCTTGAGACCCCAGGGCAGGAGAGGGTGAGAGGGTGAGGAGGCTGGTGGAGGGTGGGGTTAAGCCAAGGTGAACCCCTTCTGCCTGCACTCCCTCTGAACAATCGCCAGTAAACCTCTGACCAACCGGCAGGTCTCAGCTTTTCACTAGAGTAGAGAGTCATTCTATCTTATCTTCAGGCTTCTGTGGGGATTAATTCAGTCAAGAATTCAACCCCGGTCCTGGCACACAGCAAGCACTTAACAAATTATAATGTAACAGATAAAGTAAAAACCATGGAAGTTGAGCAATAAGAAAGAATCCTATGTTATAATGTTTGGGGTTAAAGCTAAGGAGTATGTGTGAGTGGGGGTGTTTGGATGACTCTCTGCTTTGGGACATTTCTCTAAGAATTGTGTAATAAACCTAACTTGTTGGCTCACTCCGTCCCACCGTTTACCCTTCTGCCATGGAACAGCCAGTGAGATGCACTGGGAGTGCTCCCTGAGGACCAACACCTCTGCAAGTTCTATTATCCACAGTCAGAGGTGCTAAGTGAGAACCCAGGCTTTGCAGACAGATGTCTGTTGAGTTCGACCTTCCCTTTGCCCCTTCATCCCTCTGTGGGCCATTGACACAAATGGACACTGGGAGAATATTGTGTGAGAAGTTCTGCCTCCTGCAGGTTCAGTACAGAATCAGACAGGAGGATATTGAACACAGGCATTGCAGAGGTTAAAAGCTCATGTGGTCTAGACAGCACAGATGAGGCCAGCTTGTCACAGCTGCATCCCACTGGGGTCCCTGTGATCATCACCATGCCTCTTCTCTGGTAGCAGGCACCCTTCATGCACCTTCAGAAGACATCCTCCAGGCTCCTGCACCCACTCTGCTCCTACACTCCTGAAGTTTCACCCTTGCTCAGCCTCAGGCCACTTCCTGCCCTGCTTCTCCACCCCAGTTTCTCCTGGTAGCACTACCTTTACAAATCACTTCCATAGAAAACCTTGTCTCAGGTTCTGCTCCTGGGGAATCCATTGGTCCTGCAAAGCAGATTCTAAGGATAGGATTCTGAAGTTGGATCCCATCACTGGGAATGGATGGTGTGATTCATTGGGACAGGTGCAGTTGAAAAAGGATGCATTGTTGTGTGCAATAACTCTGGTATTTAGGAGATGTGGGGAAATGGTAACCATAAGGACTATGAAATTGCGATTGGTTGTTGCTGGTGCTATGGGTGCCCTGAAAAGAGGAAATGACAAACTTAAGTCAGCCAATTACTACAGTGGTAGCTTGGTACAGGCCGAGGTAGGTGTGTATCCTTACTAGGGCAGATAAGCATGGCTTCTGATATGTGGTAGGCAGCTATTAATCTGCCAAATGCAAGTTAAAAAAAAATTCATTTTTTTTAAAGAGCAGTTTTAGGTTCACAGCAAAATTGAGGGAAAATACAGAGAGTTCATAGATACTCCCTGCTCCCCACTCAGCCTCCCCCACTATTAACATTCCTACAGCAGAGTGCTAGTTGGAGTGAATATAGATACTTAAACTTCCTTTAGATCCCCTTACCCGCTACCATTTATATATAGTTGTCTTAAATGTTTTCTCTGTATACACTTAACACCTTATAAGACAGTGTAATAGAGAGTGTTGTAATTTTTGCTTCAACTGTCAGACATAATTTAGAAACTAAAGTGGAAAAAGAAAATGTATTACATTTACCCCCCCTGTTTTTTTTCACTTTCTCCATTGTTCTTTCTTCCTTTCTGATATCCCAAGGTTCTTTCTTTTATCATTTACTTTCTGTTTAGAGGACTTATTTTAGTTATCCTTTTAAGTTAAGTGTACTTAAAAAAATTCTCTTAAATTTTCTTCATCTGAGAATATTCTTGATTTCTCCCTTATTTCTGAAAGCTATTTTCACTGGATATAGAATTCTAGATTGACTACTCTTTTTTTGTACTTGGAAAATGTCATACTATTTCCTACAAGGCTCCAATGTTTCTGATGAGAAATCTCCAGTCATTCAAATTGCTTTCCCCTTATAGGTAATGTGTTGTTTCTCCCTGGCTGCTTTCAAGATTTGTTTTGTTTTGTTTTCAGAAGTCTCACAATGATGCATCTTAATGTGCATATGTGCATTTCTTTGAGTTTCATGTTTGGGATTCTATCAACTTCTTGAATTTGAGAGCTTATATCTTTTGCCAAATTCTGAAATTTTTCATCCATAATTCTTTGAATTCATTTCCAGCCCCACCATTCTTCTCCTCTTCCTGCATTACTGAGATGACATAGATAACAGCTTTTTGTTATTGTCCCACAACTCTGTGAAGCTCTGTTTATTTATATATTTATTTTTGTCTATTCTTTCCCTGTTATTCAGATTGGGAATTTCTATTGTTCATCTTCAAGTTCATTGATTCTTTCTTCTGTTCACTTCTATCTGGTGTTGAGTCTGTCTGCTGAATTTTGTTTTTCTCATTTTAGTTAATGTAATTTTGTTTTCTAAAATTTCCATTTGATTCTCCTTTATATCTTCTATTTCTTTGCTGAGATATTCTAATTCCTATTTTTTTCTTTGGTTTCAAGCATGTGTGTAACTTTTTATTGAAGCATTTTTATAATGCCTGCCTTAAAATCTTTGTCAGGTAATCTTAACATCGGTGTTATCTAAGTGTTAACATCGATTGATTTTTCACCTGAGTACATATTATCCTGATTCTTGGTATAATTACGGTTCTTTAATTGAAAACCTTCTATTTTGGGTATTATATTATAAGAGTCGAGGTCTTATCTAAACTTCTCTTAGATGGCTTTGATTGACATCATTGTGGTAGGGAAGGGTGGGGATTTGCCTTGCTGCAATTAGTGGGTGTAGAAGTCCAGATCCCTTATTTGGCCTCTGTTATCCCTCAGGCAGGGAGGAGGCTCCTCATTACTGTCAATGGAGTTGGAATTTCTGGATCTCCAGTCAGCCTTCACTGAAATCACCAGGCTGGGAGGGATGAGTCCCTCATCACTGCACCCATGTGGCCTCCACTTACTCTGGGTGGGAGCAGCCTTCATATGCCTGGGTGTTGGTGAAGGTTTTGACCCTCCACCAAACCTCCTCTTACACAAACCCAGGGAGAGGGTAGGCACCTCATTATTGCCAGATGGGAGTGGAAGTTCAGGCTCCCATGGTCTCCCCTGACACCATGGGTGGGCACTCCTTACTCCCTGGAAATGAAAGTCCCAACTCCCTACTTGACTTTCTCAGACACCAGCCTGGTGCTGGGAAGGAGGATTTGGAGTATCAGCATGACCTGGTGAGAGTAGAGGTCTAGGTCCCACCTCAGCCCCTACAGGTGTGGATGTGGTGAGGCCACCATTTCTTCTGTAGTATGTGTCTGGAGTTGAGTGATTGTTGTCTTAAAGTTTTCTGTCTTGCTAGGTTGGCTCTTTCCTGAACTTTTGGCTAGAGAAAGAAACCCTTGGTTATATATATATATATATATATATATATATATATATATATATATATATGTATATATATATTTCTCCTTTAACCCTTTGCTGTTTCTAGGTTGTCAGCTTCTTTAGCTCCAAGCCTTGGATATATAAGACTGAAAGAAATCTCAAAAAATTCACAGCCATGTTGCTCTCTTGGTCCTGAGGTTCCTAACACATCTGCTTTCTCTCCACCTTTCATAGCCTTTTTATGTTTGTTTAACAGAACTTCCAGGGTTTTTAGCTCTGCTTAGTGGGAGGAATTGTACATCTATACCATCTTTCTGTTACTGAACACTGACACACAGTGAGGCAAAACAATACCAAAATGTCAAAGTTTGGAGCATAGAAAGGTTTATTGCAGGACCATACAAGGAGATGGGTGGCTCATGCTCCAAAAAACCCCTAACTAACTCCCCAAAAGATTTCAGCAAAGCATTTTTAAAGGCAAGGTTGGGGGGGGGCATGGTTGGTTGTTGCAAACTTCTTGGTATAGGAATCCTTTGTTCTTGCAGCTGTCCAGTAGATCAGGTCATGACTGTTCCTATAAACCTCCAACAAAACAGTTATTCTCTGTTCTGCAACTTTTTATCTCTATACGAATGGAAAAGTGTTATAGCCTTAAAGGTCAGAGCCTTGAGAATGGGCTATCCTGTATATTTCAGGCTATAGCCAACATTCTTAACTCCAAGCAAAAGCAATAGAATACAAAGGTTAAATAAAAGAAACAGATCTAATATGGAGTCAGATTTGTTCTTCCCTATTACAGTCCCAGAGGCAGAAGTCTCAAGCAGTTTTAAAAGAAAATATTTTATCCAACGTTTATAATTTTCTCTAGCAGAACTATTAGAAAATTATCTCATCCATTATTACCAATAGAACTTGCAACCATGACTGTTTTCACACAATTTTATAGAACACTTTTTATCTTTTCTTCATTTTTAGAAATGTAGGATGGGAGGGAGACTGTAGTGTCTAGTCAGCGAGTCATCTTGAAAAGGAAGACTTTATTCAGCATATAATGAATATGCTGGGCATTGAGAATCCAACAGTGACTACAAAAAAATTACTACAGCTAAGGACTTAGAGCCTGGGGGGTGGTTGCTCACCACAGTCAGAAGGACAGTGTAGGATGTTAACTTCTCCCTGAGCAGCTTTGTACTCGGAAAGGACACTCAAGCAATTTTTGTGAGTAAGGGAAATTTTCCCAAGTGTATTAGTCAGGTTTCTCCAATGAAACAGAACCAATAAGAAGTATATCTATATCTATGTTTATGTCTGTGTCTACATCTACATCTATGTCTGTCTGTCTATCTATCTATCTACTATCTATCTATCTATCTAAATTATAAGGAATTGGCTTACATAATTATGGGGGCTGAGAAGTCCCAAGTTCTGCAGGTGACAAGCTGGAGCCCCCAGAGAGTCAATGGTGTAGTTCTAAGAGCTGAAAAAGACTCATGTCCTAGCTCATGGCAGTCAGGCAGGAGGAGCTTCCTCTTACTAGAGGGAGGGTCAGCCTTTTTGTTCTATTCAGGCCTTCACTGATTAGAAGAGGCCCACTCATATTGGGGAGGGCAATCTGCTTTACTCAGTCTACCAAGTCAAATGTTAATCTCACCAAGAAGCACCCTCACAGGCACACCCAGAATGTTGTTTGACAAATATATGGACACTTCAGGACCCAGTGAAGTTGACACATAGAATTAACCATCCAAGTAGGTAAAGTCACTCTAAAGCAAGAAGAATCTCAAGGAGGAGTAGATGAAAAGTAAACCTGAAGGCCAACAGGAATGGAGAGGGAACCAGTAATGCAAATAACATGAGGGTTGAGTGAACACAATCTATTAGGTGAAAAGAAGGTGTAGTTATTGGAATAGTATCCACCAAAATTCATGTCCACCCAGAAACTCAAAAGGCGACTATATTGAATACAGCACCTTTACAGATCTAATTAGTTAAGATGAGGTCATCATGTATTAGAGTGGGCCCTAAACCCAATGGCTAGTATTCTTATATGGACAGGGAGATATGGAGACCCACAGACACACGCAGAGGGAAGGAGGCATGTGAGGATGGAGGCAGAGATTGGAGTGGTGCAGCTACAAGCCCAGGAAAGGCGAGGACTGCCAGCAACAACCATGCATAGCAGAAATGGATTCTCTCTTAGAGCCTCCAGAAAAAACCAACCCTGCTGACACCTTGATCTCAGACTTTGCCTCCTGAACTGACATAATAAATTTCTGGGTTTTTTTTAAGCCCCATCATATGTGGTCATTTGTTGTTACAGAAGCCCTAGGAAACTAACACAGAAAGTATTTCTGAATGGTTTGCGTATAAAGTGCACAGGGAGTGAGATGGAGATGGATAGTCAGAAGGGGAAGACCACAAATGGCCTGTGAACCACAGAAAATGGTGTCTTTGTTCTGGGATTCAAAGAAAGCAGATAACTGAATTTCAGTAAAAGAGTGAAATAATAAGATTTATATTTTTATAAAGATCCCTCCAAGACCAGCTGAGCTTCTGAGGCTGGAGGTCAGATGCCCAATGAGAAGGTTAATGTGGAGAAACAGGCGAGAGATGATGGTGGCCAGAATTCTGCAGCAGATGTAGGAATGAAGATATGTAAATGGATCAGAAGATAACGTAGAACCTATAACAGCAAATTTGAATGGATTATATGAAACATAAGGCCAGTTTTCTGGCTTGGGAAATCCTTTGGATGGTAGGACAATTTACTCTTTCTCTGCCTCCTTCTACATACTTCCTTTTCTCTTCTCCTTAATCCCTTACTTACATCCTTACAATACTTACTTAGCATCAGATGTGTTCTGGATGTTGGAGATACCTGGAGAGAACTGGAAACCACACAGACTTTGCATTCCAAGAGCTCCCCCTCTTCTGGGACAGAGATATGTGAAAAATGACAAAGTAAGATGACAAGGTCTCTAATAGAGGGGCTCACAAGACTACAGATGAGGATGTGTCCAAATCTTGGGGTGGGATAGGGCTAGATGAGAGAAAGCCAAAGAAGGAAGGCCTTTTTATGAGTTCCTGGTGATTTGTCTCATTGCAGAAGATGTTGAAGACTGCAATAGGTCAACATGTGGAAAGGCATGGAAAATTCCATGTACTGAATAAGGTCCAGCAGTAGGAAAAGGCATCAGCTCCTCAGGAAGTAGGTGGATGAGGCTGAAGCCTGGGGAGCAGGGAGAGAATTGGCAGGAGGTACCTTGTGGATATCCAGGTGGTTATAGTGGAGAGAGAAGGGGCTGGACATTATCTGTACCAACTTCTTTCATGCCATTTAATCTGGGTACTGGGGAAAAGCATATGGTGTTTGTACAAGGCTTGGAGCTAACAAATGGATCCACTTGAAGGATCCGGCATCCACTTAGCTCATGGGCAAGATTCCTTTTGTGAAGACAGACAGTTTTTGGACAGAGAACACAGATTTGGAGTCAAATATAGTTATTAGGAGTTTGGGTTATGGGTAAAATGAATTAAACACACTCTGCTCTGTCTCACCCACTGAATGCACCTATAAACATTTGGAAGAATGCATGAAGAAGCTATTTGACTGAAAAGTAGTAATGTGTGGACCAAGATGATACAGATACTGGGATGATCAGACAGAGACTTTAAAGTAACAATTATAAATATTCTCCAAGAAGTAAGGGTGAACATTCTTGAAATGAATGAAAGACAAAAAGTCTTGACAGAGTCAAGATGAAAGAATAGGAGGACATGGAATTCTCATCTCTGCACAACAAGGGCACCTACCAGACACTGGTGGAGGACCTCAGGCACCTCAGGGGATGGGAGGAACCCCCAGTGACCGGGTAGAGCATGGGGAAGAGTGAAGGGGGAGGAGAAGTAGAGGTGGGATGGGACTGGCACCCCTGAGGTGAGGCTGGGGGAGGGGAAGGTATCACACACCAGAGGGGGAAAGTGGGGGGGACCATTGGGAGGGCAGAGGATCAAAAGGGAGTGTGGCCAGCCTTTCCCTTGCTCACTTGGGCCCCCGGGAGCCTGCTGAGATCCTGGGCCTCATCCTCTGCCCACCAAGGCCCGTTCCAGCCGAGCGAGTCCTGAGGGAGTGGGAGGGAAGGAAGGGGGAGCAAAAGTAAAGGCCGGACCTATGGGATCAGCACCCATGAGGGGTGGCTGGGGGAGGGGAGGAGTTCCTACACCCCGCAGGGCCCACCCACAGTTAGGGGTTCAGCAGCGACAGGGGAGACCCTTGGGGGGAGCAGAGGAATGTAAGGGAGTGTGGCCAGTGCTTTCCCTGCCAACTTGGGCACCGAGGAGCCTGTTGGGCTCCCGGGTCTAATCCTCTACCCTCGGAACCTCCCTCCTGCCACACAGAGCCCAAGCCCCACCCCTATACCCCCACGCAGGGGCCTACCTCTACACGTGGCACTTGGCACTCAGAGATCCCCTCTGAGACCCCCTCCAACCGTGCTGGGCCTAAACCCTACCCACACACCATTACCCAGGGCTTTACCTCCAAGCTCCAGAGCTCCACACTCCAGAGACCCCCCCTCTGGACATGCTGCCTCCCCCTTTCTGTGCAGGTCCTAAGCCTAGGCCCCACTCCATGCTAGAATAGGCCCCGCCCCACCCTAAAACCCATCTCTGCCTAAGTTCCACCTCCTACCTAAGATCTGCCCCCCATAGCCAAGGCCTTTTCAGGCCTTTTTTTTTTCTTTTAGGTTGGGGTTCTGTTTTACCTTGTTGTTCTTGATTCATTTATATATATATATATATTTTTATAAAGTTTATTTTTTTAATAAATTTATTTATTTATTTTTATTTTTGGTTGTGTTGGGTCTTCGTTGCTGTGCACGGGCTTTCTCTAGTTGTGGCAAGCAGGGGCTACTCTTTGTTGCGGTGCACAGGCTTCTTGTTGCGGAGCACAGGCTCTAGGTGTGTAGGCTTCAGTAGTTGTGGCACGCAGGCTCAGTAATTGTGGCGCATGTGCTTAGTTGTTCTGCAGCATGTGGGATCTTCCTGGACCAGGGCTCGAACCCATGTCCCCTGCATTGGCAGGCAGATTCTGAACCATTGTGCCACCAGGGAAGCCCTATATTTTTAGTTTTTCTAATAAATCTTTTATTTTTCTAATTTTATTTTATTCTTTATATTTTGTTATTGTTCTGCTCCTTTTGGCTTGTTCCCTCTTTTTCTTTCTTGTTTCTGTTGTGGTTTTGTTTAACCTTGTTGCAGTTGTTTCAATTACGTTTTTATTTTTCCTAATATATTTTTTATCTTTTTAATTTTATATTATTTTTAATTTTTTGTTATTGTACTGCTCCTTTTTTTCTTTTCTTTTGCCACACTGTGTGTCTTGTGGGATCTTGTTTCCCAAGCTGGGGGTTGGGCCTGAGCTCCTGTGGTGGGAGCGCTGAGTCCAAACCGCTGGACTAACAGAGAACCTCAGACCCCAGGGAATATTAAGCGGAGTGAGGCTTCCCGGAGGTCCACATCTCAGCACCAAGACCTGGCTCTAACCAACTGCCTGCAAACTCCAGTGCTAGACACCTCAGGCCAAACAACAACCCCACCCATCAAAGAAAAAAAGAAATGACAAAAATTATGATACAGATGAAGGAGCAAGGTAAAAACATACAAGACCAAATAAATGAAGATGAGATAGGCAACCTACCTGAAAAAGAATTCAGAGTAATGATCGTGAAGATGATCTAAAATCTCAGAAACAGAATGGAGAAAATACAAGAAACCTTTAACAAGGACCTAGAAGAGGTAAAGAGCAAACAAACAGTGATGAACAACACAGTAACTGAAATTAAAAATACTCTAGAAGGAATCAATAGCAGAATAACTGAGGCAGAAGAATGGATAAGTGAGCTGGAAGACAAAATGGTGGAAATAACTGTCACAGAGCAGAATGAAGGAAGAAGAATGAAAAGAATTGAGGACAGTCTCAGAGACCGCTGGGACATCATTAAATGCACCAACATTCGAATTATAGGGGTCCCAGAAGAAGAAGGGAAAGAGAAAGGGTCTGAGAAAATATTTGAAGAGATTATAGTTGAAAACTTCCCTAACATGGGAAAGGAAATAGCCACTCAAGTCCAGGAAATGCAGAGAGTCCTATCCCATACACAATAAACCCTAGGAAAAACACAACAAGACACATATTAATCACACTAACAAAAATTAAATTCAAAGAAAAAATATTAAAAGCAACAAGGGAAAAGCAAAAAATAAAATACAAGGGAATCCCCATACGGTTATTAGCTGATTTCTCAGCAGAAACTCTACAGGTCAGAAGGGAGTGGCAGGATATAGTTAAAGTGATGAAAGGGAAAAACTTATAACCACGATTACTCTACCCAGCAAGGAGCTCATTCAGATTTGATGGAGAAATAAAAAGCTTTACAGACAAGCAAAAGCTACAGGAATTCAGCACCACCAAACCAGCTACAACAAATGCTAAAGGAACTTTTCTAAGCAGGAAACACAAGAGAAGAAGACCCACAAAAATGAACTCAAATCAATTAAAATGGTAATAGGAACATACATATCAATAATAACCTTGAATGTAAATGGATTAAATGCTCCAACCAAAAGATGCAGACTGGCTGAATGGATACAAAAATAAGACCCTTATATATGCTGTGTACAAGAAACCCACTTCAGACCTAGGCACACATACAGACTGAAAGTGAGGGAATGGAAAAAGATATTCCATGCAAATGGAAATCACAAGAAAGCTGGAGTAGCAATATTCATATCAGATAAAATAGACTTTAAAATAAAGACTCTTACAAGAGATAAGGAAGGACACAACATAATGATCAAGGGATCAATCCAAGAAGAAAACATAACAATTATAAATATTTATGCACCCAACAAAGAGCACTTCAAAACATAAGGCAAATGCTAACAGCCATAAAAGGAGAAATTGACAGTAACACAAAAATAGCAGGGGACTTTAACACCCCACTACACCACTGGACAGATCATGCAAAATGAAAATGAATAATTAAACACAAGCTTTATATGATACAGTAGACCAGATAGATTTTGATATTTATAGGACATTCCACCCAAAAGTGACAGAATACTTTCTTCTCAACTGCACACAGAATGTTCTCCAGAATAGATCACATCTTGGGTCACAAATCAAGCCTTGCAAAATTTAACAAAATTGAAATCGTATCAAGCATCTTTTCCAACTACAATGCTATGAGATTAGAAATCAATTACAGGAAAAAAAACTGTAAAAATCACAAATAATTGAGGCTAAACAGTGCGCTGCTAAATAACCAAGAGATCACTGAAGAAATCAAACAAGAAATTAAAAATTACCTAGAAACAAATGACAATGAAAACACTATGATCCAAAACCTATGGGATGCAGCAAAAGCAGATCTAAGAGGGAAGTTTATAGCAGTTCAAGCTCACCTCAAGAAACAAGAAAAATCTCAAATAAACTATTTAACCTTACACCTAAAGCAACTAGAAAAAGAACAAAGAAAACCCAAAGTTAGCAGAAGGAAAGAAATCATAAAGATCAGAGCAGAAGTAAATGAAAGAGAAACAAAGAAAACAATAGCAAAGATCAATAAAACTAAAAGTTGGTTCTTTGAGAAGATAAACACAAGTGAAAAACCTTTAGCCAGACTCATCAAGAAAAAAAGGGAGAGCACTCAAATCAATAAAATTAAAAATGAAAAAGGAGAGATTATAACTGATACCACAGAAATACAAAGCATCATAAGAGACTACTAAAAGCAACTATATGTGAATAAAATGGACAACCTGGAAGAGATGGACAAATTCTTGGAAAGGTACAACTTTCCAAGATTTAACCAGGAAGAATTAGAAAATATAAACAGACCAAACACAGATAATGAAATTTAAACTATAATTTAAAATCTTCCAACAAACAAAAGTCCAGGACCAGATGGCTTCACAGGCGAATTCTATCAAACATTTGAGAAGAGTTAACACCTATCCTTCTCAAACTCTTCCAAAAAATTGCAGAGGGAGGAACACACCCAAACTTGTTCCATGAAGCCACCATCACCCTGATACCAAAACCAGGCAAAAATACCACAAAAAAAAGAAAATTACAGACCAATATAACTGATGAATATAGATGCAAAAATCCTCAACAAAATACTAGAAACAGAATCCAGCAACACATTAAAAAGATCATACACCATGATCAAATGGGATTTATCCCAGGGATGCAAGGATTCTTCAACATATGCAAATCAATGGGATACACCATGTTAACAAATTAAAGAATAAAAGCCATATGATCATCTCAATAGATGCAGAAAAAGCTTTTGACAAAATTCAACACCCATTTATGATAAAAACTCTCCAGAAAGTGGGAATAGAGGGAAACTACCTCAACATAATAAAAGCCATAAACGACAAACCCACAGCAAACATCATTCTCAATGGTGACAAACTGGAAGCATTTCCTCTATGATCAGGAACAAGACAAGGATGTCCACTCTCACCACTATTATTCAACATAGCATTGGAAGTCCTAGCCATGGCAATCAGAGAAGAAAAAGAAATAAAAGGAATACAAACTGGAAAAGAAGAAGTAAAGCTATTACTGTTTGCCAATGACATGATACTATACATAGAGAATCCTAAAGATGCCACCAGAAAACTACTAGAGCTAATCAATGAAGTTGGTAATATTGCAGGACACAAAATTAATGCACAGAAATCTCTTGCTTTCCTATACACTAACAACAAAATATCAAAAAGAGAAATTAAGGAAACACTCCCATTTACCACTGCAACAAAAAGAATGAAATACCTAGAAATAAACCTACTTAAGGAGGCAAAAGACCTTTGCTCAGAAAACTATAAACCACTGATGAAAGAAATCAAAGATGACATAAACAGTTGGAGAGATATACCATGCTCCTGGATTGGAAGAATCAATATTGTGAAAATGACTATACTACCCAAACCAATCTACAGGTTCAATGCAATCCCTATCAAATTACCAATGGCATTTTTCACAGAACTAGAACAAAAAATTTTACAGTTTGTATGGAAACACAAAAGACCCCGAATTGCCAAAGCAACCTTGAGAAAGAAAAATGGAGCTGGAGGAATCAGGCTCCCTGACTTCAGACTATACTACAAACCTACAGTAATCAAGATAGTGCAGTACTGGCACAGAAACAGAAACATAGATTAATAGAACAGGATAGAAGGCCCAGAGATAAACCCACGCACATATGGTTACCTTATCTTTGACAAAGGAGGCAAAAATATACAATGGAGAAAAGACAGCCTTTTCAATAAGTGGTGCTGGGAAAACTAGACAGCTACATGTAAAAGAATGAAATTAGGACACTCCCCAACACCATACACAAAAATAAACTCAAAATGGATTAAAGACCTAACTGTAAGGCCAGACACTTTAAAACTGGTAGAGCAAGACATAGGCAGAACAGTCTATGACATAAATCACAGCAAGATCCTTTTTCACCCACCTCCTAGAGTAATGGAAAAAAAAAGGGGGACCTAATGAAACTCAAAAGATTTTGCACAAAAAAGGAAACCATAAAGAAGATGAAAAGACAACCCTCAGAATGGGAGAAAATATTTGCAAATGAAGCAACTGACAAGGATTAATCTCCAAAATATACAAGCAGCTCATGCAGCTCAATATCAAAAAAACAAGACCTAAATAGACATTTCTCCAAAGAAGACATACAGATGGCCAACAAATACATGAAAAGATGCTCAACATCACTAATCATTAGAGAAATGCTAATCAAAACCACAATGAGGTATCACCTTTCACCAGTCAGAATGGCTATCATAAAAAATCTAGAAACAGTAAATGCTGGTGTGGAGAAAAGGGAACCCTACAGCACTGTTGGTGGGAATGTAAATTGATTCAGCCACTATGGAGAACAGTATGCAGGTTCCTTAAAAAACTAAAATCAGAACTACCATATGACCCAGCAATCCCACTCCTGGGCATATACCCTGAGAAAACCATAATTCAAAAAGATACATGTACCACAATGTTCATTGCTGCACTATTTACAATAGCCAGGACATGGAAGCAACCTAAATGTCCATCAACAGATGAATGGATAAAGAAGATGTGGCACATATATACAATGGAGTATTATTCAGCCATAAAAAAGGAACAAAATTGAGTTATTTGTAGTGAGGTGGATGGAGTTAGAGTCTGTCATACAGAGTGAAGTAAGTCAGAAAGAGAGAAGCAAATACTGTGTGCTAACACATGTATATGGAATCTAAAAAAAAAAAAAAAACGTTCTGAAGAACCTAGGGGCAGGACAGGATTAAAGATACAGATGTAGAGAACGGACTTGAGGACACAGTGGGGGAAGGGAAAGCTGGGACGAAGTGAGAGAGTAACACTGACATATATACACTACCAAATTAAAATGGATGGCTAACGGGAAGCTGCCGCATAGCACAGGGAGATCAGCTCAGTGCTTTGTGACTACCTAGAATGATGAGATAGGGAGGGTGGGAGGGAGGCTCAAGAGGGAGGGGATATTGTGATATATGTATACCTATGGCTGATTCACTTTGTTGTACAGCAGAAACTGACACAACATTGTGAAGCAATTATACTCCAGTAAAGATGTGAAAAAAAAAGTCTCAACATTGAAGTAAAAAGATATACTGTGAAAATCATTCTTAATGGTGAAAGACTGAATGTTTTTTCCCTAAGACTGGGAAAAAGGCAAAGATATCCACTCTCACAACCTCTATTTAGCATAGTGTTGAAAGTCTTAGCCAGTTCATGAAGGCAAGAAAAAGAAATAATGGCAAATATGTTGAAAAGGAAGAAACAGAACTGCCTTACTTGGCCAATGACACAATTGTCTGTGGAGAAAATTCCAAGGAACCTCCAAAAGTACTCCCAGAACTATTAAGTGAATTTAGAAAAGTTGCAGGATACAAAGTCAATATTCACAAATCTATCAGATTCTGTATTTCAGAAATGAACAATTGGAAGCTGAAACAAAATCAAAACAACAACAAAATGATATTATTTAAAGCCAGTACCTACAGACGTCCATAGCCTTTGCAGATCAGGTGGGGAAGGCTTCAACCCATCCTGTGAAAGTGTCAACAAACAGCAGAAGATATTTATATCCTGATCGTGGGGGCATTTGAGTGAAATCTAACTGCCAGTCTTCCCCTGGATATGTCCCTCGGTATTGAATTGGCCTGAGTAATGAAGAGGGGAATTGGATGGGTCTGTGGGTTATTACAGGCACATAAATCACAGGCAAGTGTTACTTGTTTTACTGTTCTTTTAAGCCCCTTCCCTGAAAAATGCTTTTGCATCAAGTCCCACAGTACATCCCTCTCTTCCTGACTCCCAGCCTCACCATATCTCATTCCATAGGAATGGCCAAACTAGTATCAGGGTGGTAAGAAATTTCCTGGATTTAGGAACCTCAAAACTTTGCTGCTAAATGTAAAGCACTCTGTATAAACTTTATTGTTGTTGTGTTTAAGAATAATACTAGGAACGTTTATCTTTTTGGTTGCTATTTTAATTGAATATTTAAAAAATTATCTAGTTCTGCTTGATTTGGTAACTTTTCCAGTCAATTATTTTATGTTTTTTTTTTTTAAGAACTACATTGGATTTTTAAAATATCAAACAGTAACATAAGCTAATGGTAACAAATCAAAGCACAGAAGTTTAAAAAGAAGAAGCTAACAATTCTCCTCCCTTTCCCTTCCCACTCTTGTGTGTAATCACCCATTCTTCCGTACTTTTCTCTATTCTCAATAAGCAAAAATAAATATACACGTATGGTCCTCTCTCAGCCATTTTTTGTACAAATGGGATTAAATCAGCTACTTACATGTCAACTTATTCAATCATGGGTATGTACCCATGAAATTATTTCAATAACAGGATAATATTTCACAGTGTGGCAGATTAGAGAATACCACAAATTCTTTGCTAATCCTTCCATTGAGTGGTAGAATCTAATGTCCCTCTCCTTAACTTTGGACTGGACTTGGTGACTTACTTGCCTAATCAATAGATGGAGGCAGAAGCCATGCTATTTAAAGCTTCTATCTTCATCTCTTGGAACCCAGACACCATGCTGTTAGGAAGGCCAAACCGCTCCATTCAGAGACCCCCATGGAGAGACCCATTTGGACAAGATCCTAGGCACATGCTGCATGAGCACCCACCAAGAGCCAGCACCAACTCCCCAGTCTTATGAGCGAGTGGTCTCCAAAGTGGCTCCCCTTCCAGCCTCAGAAGAGCTGTACCAGCTGATGTTGCCCAGAGCAGGGATTGGTTGTTCCTGCCATGCCCCATTCAAATTGCTCATTCATGAGCAAAATGAATGATGCTTATTGTTTTAAAACACTAGGTTTTGTGGTTTGCTGAAAATCAATAAATAAGCAGAATGCAAAGAATCAGGATATCTAGATATCTTAATTTACTCATTATGAAACCATTCCCCTATGTATAAACATTTCCCTTATATTTCAGGGTTTTTTTCCCCCATGACTTCTAATAATCCTGCAACAAACATACAGTAAATAGTACTGCAGGATCTGTTTACTGCATTTGGTGCTGTTGGTTTTTCCTCAAACATCCTGTGGTTTGTTTTATGGTACATGATTTATAGAACAGACATAATATCTGGGTGTTTCTAAACTTTCAGGCTTGCCATGCTGCTCCATCAATCCTACCCATTCTATTTTTCTGATGCTTTTTATTAGTGACAGATGCTGACTCTTTTTCCCACACATTAAGAAAAACACTTAGTTTGATTTTTAACAGAATCAACAGGATGAGTCATGGCATTCTTTAAAGTTTAATCTCTCTTTTTAGAACTCTTCGAATTGCCATCATGCTACATCCAGTCTTTTGCATGTTTTAGAAAAATTAGTGCAAGCAGCGAAGGCAATAGTCCTTGAAAATGCTTTCTGAGCCCACAGAATCTGGATTCTTTGCCATTTATCCAAAAACACTGCATTCTTTTTCTATTCTCTGCTGAGAAAACCAATGTTTTGGCAAGTTTTTTTTTCTCCTCTTCATTATTAAGGTGATTTCAAAACATGAAGCTGGCTGTGTGTGCAGTTGGTCTAATTTCAAAAAAATTTGTTTGCTGCTTTTCAGATATGGTACATCAGAATTGATTTGGTGCTTCCTGTGGCATTGTAACACCCTCATGTTTCTTTCAAGCTTCATGAGAACTAATGGTGACAATTCCACTGAAACCATATGATCCCTATTATTTTGGCACTTTAAACTTGGAAATCTAAGTTAAAGTTTCTGCTGCTGCTTTCACTTTGACTAGAGGATACCATGGGGAAGGACTCCACATTCAAATATGAAATAAAGAACCCAGTGAGGCTGGGAAGTTGCCAGGGAAAGCTGGCTGCTTACCAAAGACTTACAAGGTTCATTTACCTCAGGACATTGATCACATACAAAACCTGAGTCTCAGCATTTTCATTAGCAACGGGGCAAAATGGACATATCTCAGTAATAATCCCACCATTCAAGATAACACTAAAAGGTAGCACAAATGAACATTAGAATGTTAGCTTCTTCATGTAATGACTAATGTGGAATGTAATGACTAATGTGGAATGTACATACATCAGAAATCCCTCTGTTTTGTTACATAAACATCTACCCTGGAATGTAATAACTAGAGCAACCAATAAAGAATCTATGCAAAGAGATACACTAAAATTATAGATAAATTAAAGTGAAATTCTTAAAAAATATTCAAGTGACCCAGAAAACAAGATAAAGAAAACAGAGAGAAAAAAAAACAGAGGAAACAAATAGAAAACAAAATATAAATAGGCAGACTTAATCCCTAACATATCAGTAATTACATTAAATATAAATTGTCTAAATACACCAATCAAAAGACAGAGATTCATAGAGTTGATTAAAAAATGACCCAATTATATGGCAGCTACAAGAAACTCACTTCAAATATAATGATATAATCAGATTGAAAAATGATGGAAATAATATTATATATAAACATTAGTCAAAAGAAAGTTGAAGTGGATATGTTATCACATAGAGTGGACCTTAAGGTAAAGAAAATTACCAGGGACTGAAAGGGATATTTCATAATGATAAAAGGATATAGCAATTCTAAATATGTATGCACCAATAAACATGGTTGCAAAATATGTGAAGAAAAACTGACAAAATTAAAAGGCAAAATCCACACAGTTATTGTTGGAGATTGCAATACTCCTTCCTCTCTCTACAACTGATAGAGCCCAGCATCAACTAGCAGGATCTAATCAACATTTAGAGAGCACTCCACCCAACAGCAGTGGAATACACATCCTTTTCAAGCGCCCATGGAATATTTACCAAACTGAACCATCTCCTGAGCCATTAGGTGGACTTCAACAGATGTAAAATAATTGAAATCACATGGAATTTGTACTATGGCCATGGTGGACTCAAATTAGGAATCAATAACAAAAAAATAACAGAAAAATCTCCTCACTCTTAGAAACTACACAACATACTTCTAAATAGTCCATGGCTCAAAGAGGACATATCAAAGTTTAAGTATTTAAGTTTAAAAAGTACATTGAACTGAATGAAAATACAATATATAATAAGTTCTGTGATAGAGACTTCTGCTTCTGGAAAGATGGAATAAATGTACTTTTTCTTATTCCTCCCACTAAGCTCAGGTAAAACCCTTAAACATTATATATAAAACTAACCTAAGATGACTCTGAAAGGTGGAGAGAAGAAGACAGATCAGTTAGGGAACTTGGGTCTGGAGAAATGACATGGTGATGTGTTCCCTGGATTTTTCTTTCTGCCTCATCTATTCCACACCTAGTACTGAAGAAGCCAGCAACATGCTAACAGGAAATCACAGATAAAAAACAAAGAAACAAACAAAAGAAACCTGCATTCTGTATCCAGAGAACCAGGAAAGGACCAGCCTAGCAAGACAGAAAGTGTTTAGACAATAACCACCCTACCTCAGCCCAACTTTACAGAAACACCTGCAGCCCCAGCCCACCCCTTGAAGGCAAGGGCCAGGTGCTGAGTCTAGCCTTCCATGTTTGCCAAGCTGCAACAAGATGACATAACTGCTCCCCTACAGGTGTGTTATGTTGGGGAAGGCCAAGTGGGAGGTCAGGACTTTGGTTCTCGACGAGTGCTAATAAGGCCCTGTCCCCCTGCAGTGCCAATGGAGACCACGAGAGGCTATTAAAAGGCACTCTGCTTCTGTGCCAAGGTGGTGTCAGTGGGCATCGTAGGGAGCTGGGCCTCCCACCCCTGCTCAGCAGTAATGAGGGGCCCTCCCCTCCAGGAGTCAAAGTTGGCCAGGTGGGAACCTGAACTTCGACTCCCACCTGGCATCAGCGAGGTGGAACCCTCTCTCTCCATGCAAGTGGTGTCAGGGGAAACCTCTAAAACAAAAGATTTAGATAAGATCCAATTTCACAATGTATTAATAATATCTCAAATGTTCAGGTTTCAATAGATATCCATCATACCAAGAGTTAGGAAAATCTCAACTTGAAATGTAAAAATGATCAATAGACATCAACACAGAGATGACACAGATGTTAGAATATTCTACCGAAGACTTTAAAGCAGCCATCATAAAAATGCTTTGAACGAGAAAAGAATTACCAACATCAGCAATGAAATGAGGGATATCAATATGGACCAAGCAGATGTGTTAAAGATAATAAGGAAATATTATAAACAGCTCTAGACACATAAACTTGACCCCTTAGATAAAATGGACCAGTTCCTTGAAAAGCACAAATTACTACAATACACCCAAATTAAAAGAGATATTTGAATAGTCCCATAACCATTAAGGCAATTTATTTTGTAATTTGAAGCTCCCCCCAAAGAAATCTTTAGGCCCAGATGGTTTCACTGGGAGAATTCTACCTAAAGTTTGTGAAGAATTAGATTTTCCAACTTATTTTACCAGGTCAATATTTCCCTGATACCATCTAGACAATGGCAGTACAAAAAAGAGAAAACTGCAGACCAATATCCATCATGAATATGAACACAAATGTCCTTAACAAAACATTAGGAATTGAATCAATGTATAAAACAACTTATACAGCATAACCAAGTTGGATCTAGGTTAGGGATGCAAGGCTGGTTCAGTAATCAAAATTGATCAATACAATGTACCATATTGACAGGCTAAAAAAAAAAAAATCACATGACCATATTAAATGATGTAGAAAAAAGCAGGTGACAAATTTCAACACCCATTTATGATAAAACTCCCAGCAATCTAGGGAAAGAAGGAAGTTCCTCAACATGATAAAGAATATGTACAAAATCCCTCCAGTCAATAGCACATTTAATGATAGAGGAGTGAATGCTTTCCCCCTAAGACTGAGGACAAGGCAAGAGATCTGCTCTCACCATTGCTACTCAGTACACTTCTGGAAGTTCTAGCTGATACAGTCAGGCAGGTGAAGGAAAGGAAAGGCATATAGATCATAAAGAAACTGTGTCTATAATTCAGATGACATGGTGGTCTAGGTAGAAAATTCTAAGGAATTTGCCCCCCCAAAACAAAAACCACACCTCCTAGAGTAAGTGAGGCTAGCAAGTTTGCAGGAAAGAAAGTCAATGCACAAAAAATCAATTGTGTTTATATATGATATACTAGCAATGAACATGTGGAAACTGAAATTGAAAATACAATACCAGTTACATTCACTGAGAAAAAAAAATGAAGTACTTAGATGTAAAGCTAACAAAGCATGTGCAGGACTCATACTGAAAACTAAAAAAACTACAAAATTACTAACACTACACAAATATGCCAGACATACGTAATTTATACTTAACTTAATTTGAAGAAAAACTTCTGTGTCTTGCTGTAAATATTTTGATAATTTTTTGTGAATTCAATACACTGCACTATTGTATTATCTTTTATAAAGTAATCTTTAAAAAGTGTGATGGTACCAACAGTGGTTGAGAACATAGGTTGATAGAACTTCTATTGCAACATACATTGGTTCAACCAAGTGGCATTATCTTTTAAATGCTTAAATTATATTTGAATTGATTTGACAACACGAATAAAGCACTATTTTGTGCCATTCACTGTTCTAAGTGCTTTACATAGTCTGACTCATTTAATTCCCCAATCCTCTAAAGCACATACTACCCACAGTGCTACTTCAAGAAATTGAGGAACAGAGGCGTTAACTCTTTTGCCTAAGATACATTAAATAAGTGGCAAAGCCAGCATCCAAACCCAGGTCCTCTTGTTCTAGTATCCATTCCTCTGTCCACTCTGTGATGCACACACTGACTCTATGGCCACCTGACTCCACTCCTAGGTAATATCTTTTAGAACTTTGTTCCAGAAAGCATATACAAAGATGTGCATTACAGCATTGCTTGCGAATATGTGCGGACAATCCACATGTTTATGAACACAACAATAGAAGATATATTATGACATTCACACAATAGAATTTTACACAGCAGTTAAAATTAATGTACTAGAATTACATGCAGCAATATATACAAATCTCAGAAACATAATGGTAAGTGAAAAGCAGAAGATCGTTTCTGGTAGAGGAGTACTTAAGTAAAGCTACAAAGAAGTAAAACTAAATGATATATTGTCTAGAGATACATGCTTTACAGTGAACACTCTTTTTTAAGGAACAAAAGATAAAAATAGTAATAATAAGTGCTTGCCTCTGGTTGGAATGAGGAGGAGGTAGACAAGGCGGAACCAAGCTTACTTTGTCTGCCTTGGTTCTTAAGTTGGCACGTTGGTTGATGGTTCAGTATTGGCTTGATTATCATTCTTTATAACATCATAAATGTTAAATATAGCATTTGGTTTGTATCAAATATAGTAGAATAAAAATCTTTAAAAATTAATGACAAACAAGTTCAGGAAAAAATAGTCAGTAAGACCAAAAACTGGTTCTTAGAAGGACTCCCCCACCCCCCAAAAATAACCAAACCTTGGCAAACCTTGATCCAAAATAATAATAACAACAACAACAATAATATAGCAACAATGACCACACTGGAAGAAAGGAAATATAGCTATTGATATAGAGGAAATGTATTAAATTTATACAATACATAGGCTTTATTTTAACAAATTTGAATTTATACAAAGTTGTTTTTTAAATAAATTTTAAGAGCCCCAAATTGATTCAGGAAATAGATTTTTTAAAAACCTGGAATAAACTAATATTCATCAAACGTTTACAAGTAGCCGAGCGATGAATGATGGCCAATTTGGACAGCGTGCTGGGCCCCGTTCCCAGTACTGCAGGCATTAGACTCACCTGACCCTTTCTACCACCCGCTGAGGTGGGACCTGCTATTGCCTTTATAGATTTTACATATGTGGATACTGTGGGGAGGAGGGGTGAGGTAGCCTCCCAAATTTAATCAACTTCTAAGTGAAAGGTGGGGACTTGAACCCAGTGAGCTTGGCTCCAGGCAGGGATTGGAACCCAGCTGGTTTGGCTCTAGAGCCTGACATTGTGACCACCTTGCTGGGCTGGTGCTGACCTGCAGAGGCTCCCCGTGCCTCAGGAGGCCCCAGACTCGGATATCACATGGTATCCTGGAGGCGGGGACACCCGTGCAGATAAACTGTGCCAGAGCAGAGACAACATGGAGAACCCCCAGCCCTCATGTGATGATAATGCCGAGGCGGGGTGAGGGTGGGTACATCCTGACGTGTTTTCTGTAGCAGATGGGGAGGCTGGAAATTGGCCTGCTGGTCATGTTAATTCACAGAACTCGAGAGCTTACTATCTGCCCTCTCCGCCCCGTCTCAGCCCCACGGTCTCCACTGGCCACTCAACGGCCCTGCACTGGGCACTTCTTTGACCCTCGTTGGACAGGTGATCATACCCTGTCCCAGCGACGCTGAACCTCAAGGAAAAGTGACTCCTGCTCCCAGGATGCTGGGCTGGGGTTCAAAAATCTGGACCCTACAGCCGCATTGCCAGTAAAGATAATTAGTGTCCTCCTCCTGCTTGAGAAAACTAAACAGAACTTCCTCCAGACAGAAGATGACTGATTATATAAAATTGTCCAGGAACAATGCTTCTCTTTTACCCATACCCGCTCAGGAGCAGATGCAGAATTTGTCATGGAGGCCGGGTAAGGGCACTTTGCCTTTGTATTCTACACTCTTCTGTTCTTTTTTTCCTCTAAGAAATGAATTCATGTTATTATTCTGATACCAATTCTGCTGTGTGAGTTTTACTCCCACACCACCAAGCAATTCTCCAATACCAGCTGGGTGCTCTACAATTCAACTCAGTTCTTATACTATTTACCTGGAGAGGGCATCTGATCCCACAGGGGAAGGGTTCAGTCCTACAAGACTGCCTTCTCCCTGCCCCGACACACATTTCAGATGCCAATCAAGTCCAGGTTGTCAGCTGTGCTTCTGACCCACTGGCTATAGATCAGAGGTCCCCAAAACTCCCCACATTGGGTTCAACTAATTTGCTAGAGTAGCTTACAAAACTCAGAGAAATAGTTTCTTACTAGATTACTAGTTTGTTATAAAAGGATATAATTTAGGAACAGGCAGATGGAAGAGATGCACAGGGCGATGTGTGGGGAAAGCACGGAGTGTCCATGCCCTTTTTAAGCCCTCGACGCTCCCAGAATCTCCACATGATCACCAATCTGGAAAGCTCTCCAAGTACAGTCCTTTTGGGTTTTATGGAGGCTTCATTACATAGACATGATTAAAATCATTGGTTACCGGTGACTGATTCCACCTCCAGGCTCTCTGTTGTCCCCAGAGCGTGGGTGGGGCTGAAAGTTCCAGCCCTCTATTCACCGGGGATGGTTCCTTGGCAACCAGCCCCCATCCTTAGGGGCTTTCCAAAAGTCACTTCATTAACACAAATCCAGGTGTGGTCAAAAGGGGTTTGTTTTGAATATCAAGACACCTCTCTAGCTCTTATCACTAAGGTAATTCCAAGGGATTTAGGATCTCTGTGCCAGAAACAGAGATGAAGACCGAATTATATATATTTCTTCTTATAAATCACAATATCACACGCGGGTTGTGCAAATTTTTTAGAAAGGTAAAAAGGGCTGGTGCCATTTACACAACAGAACTTTTATAAAGGACCAAACCTAACTTACATAATAGCTGCATGGTCTGCACCTGGACTATAGCAGGTACTCAGAAAGAACATTATTTTGTCAATTTAAAATGCTTTATAGAAGTAGATGAAGTGAGGTGATGGGCTCTCAGAGACCCGTGACCTTCTGGGAATCATCTGCAAAGATCTGGGGACTGTGAGGAAGGCAACGCCGGCGGCAGGGGGTCAAGACACCTTCCCCTGGTGAAGAAGTGCTGGGTGATCGAGGTCGCCGCCTTTTTGATGGAAACAGCCCCCTGCACTCTCCGTGGGCCAAGTACCTGGAAGACAAACAAGACGGAGGAGAGGACCACACCAGCATTCCGGGAAGAATGAAGGAGGGAGCAGAGGCTCTGCAGGAAGGCTCAGCTCTGGTGTCCCGCCTGCCCTGGGCCCCTCTGCTAGGCTTGCAGGACCTTACCTCAGCACCTGTGCCAAGCTGGGAACTTTCTCCTCTTTTGGGAAATTGCTTTTGTCTTTCCACACACGAGGAAACTGAGGCCCACGGGCTGAAGTCCGGCTGCCCAGTTTTCTGGCTCAGGGCTCCTGCTCCTCAAGTGGGCGTGGGCCCTTGGCTGCTGCCTCCCACCCACACCGTGCAGTTTGCAAGGCTGAGGGCGAAGGCCAGACCAAAAGCCACCAAACAGTTCCTTAGAGTGTGCGGTCTGCAACATCCCCAGTAAGAATATTTTAGGTCCATGTCATCAATACCTGAGCAATTCTAGAGCCGCTGAGACCTTGGCCTGGGAGGAGGGGTTAGTGGCTGGGGGCCTCGGCATCATCCCCTGTCCTCTGCTCTGCAAAACTTGGGCAGGTCATGCAGACGAAGCATTGTGCAGCCTGGGCCTAAGGAGGGAATTCCATGGTTCTGCCGTCCGGCTTTGGCTTGCCAGGGGTCTGGCTTCCCTGCTCACTCTGAAGTCACCTAGAGAGGGCCTTTGGGAACTCTCTGAGGCCGCTGTTGGCGCTGCCAGAGCTGAGGAGTGTGCAGAGATAAGGCCGTGATGCCCAGGGCCTGCCCCAGAGCACAGCGAGCCTGGACCGTCCACCCTCAAACTCTGGGGAGAGGGAGGGCCCACTGCTGCTTTGCCAAGAGGCAGCTGCCTGCTGGGGGATTTACTCAAGAGGGATGTTTTTAACAGTTTTACCCATTTGTTCATGGACTTAGTAAACATTGGCCAACCACTAGTTCTCCCTTACAAGGGTGCCCAGTTGGGGGCAAGTTCACTTGGCCCTGAAGGGCAAATGATTACCTGCAGAAGAGTCTACCTTCTTGCATTTTCTATCAGGGAAAGCAAAGAATTGTATACAGAGCATTCAGAGCTGCTTGAAGATGTTGCCACACTTGCCAGATTTTGGAGCTGCAGTTTTCCTTTGGGCTAAATCTCGGAACCACCAGCAGAAGAAATCTCCTCTGGAGAGGAAGGTCAAAGTCATCATGTAGCTCAAACAGTTACTTTGGGGCGCCACCTAATGGTTAAAGGTCCAAACTGCTCATCTCAAGGTCAGGCAGAGGTAGGGTGGGGAGGGGTGAGGATGGGGAGGGTGCAGGCAGAGAGGTCTGAGGGAAGGTGGCTTCCCCCGCCTGTGGGCTCTGAGACACGGGAAGAGCACATGCACCGAACGTCACTCCAATCCTAGGACCCGCCTTTGCTTCTTCCTCTGACCCCGCTCGCAGCTGTTTTATTGGGCATACTCTGACGTTCCTGGTGGAAAGGCAAGGGGACATAGCTCGATGGAGATAATTGGCAATATCGAGCAAAATCACGTGTGCTTTTGCCCTTTGACCTGGTATTCTAGGGAGCCATGCCAAAAATACTCTGGCAAAATAATGATAATAATAATAATAATAATGTGTAACGTACTAGGCACTGCAGGATTTTTCGTTACAGCAAAGGACTCAGAATAACTCAAATGCCCATCACAGGGGCCTGATGACATACACTGGCCTACATCCCCACAAACAATTCCAGCCAGTGGTCCAGGCTCTGCAGTGGTGACAAACAACACTCAGAGCCCAGTCTGGAGTCGGGCTGGTCCCTGGGGCGGTGGGGAAGGACAGCAGGGCGAGCCCAGAACCCGTGGTTAAGGAGCCGTCTACTCACACCTCATTCCTAAAAGCCAGCTTTGTGTGCTGACTTTGTGTGTCCACCATTGTGTTTCCCACGTCTGTGGCCAGTGTGTTCCTGCTGAGCGCCCACCTTGTGTCTTGATTCTGTGTGCCTGATGTGGTATACTCAGTACTGTGTGCCTGGCATTTGGCACCAGGCGTTGTGTGCCTGACTTTGTGTACACAGCACTGTGTGCCAGCTCGTGTTTGCCCAGCTCCATATGCCTAGCAGTGTGTGCATGGTTCGGTGTGCCCGGAGTTGTGTGCTCAGCGTTGTGCATCTGATACAATGTTGTATGTCCAGGGTGTGTACCTCACACATGTGCTCAGCATTTTGTTCCTGGTGTGTGTGCATGCCTGGGACTGTGTGTTCAGTGTTGTGTGCCCTGTGCTGTGTGCCTGGTGTTGCGTGTCTGGAATTGTACTCCTGGAGTGTGGACCTGGCCTTGTGGGCTGAGAGTGCATGCCCAGCATCGTGTGCCTGGCTCTGTGTTCCCAGGATTTTGGTCCTGCCGTGTGTACCGGGTGTGTGCATCTGGCACGTACTGCAGCCTTGTGGGCTCAGTGTTGTGTTCCCAGAGATTGGGACTGGTCTGGGGTGCCTCCCAGGGGTTGTCTGATATGTGTGTCTATTGCCTGGGGTCTTGTGCGTAGCGCCAGGTAGTGTGGGCCCACTGTCATGTGCATAGTGTTCTGTGCCCTGTTTGGGTTTCTGGCAGTTGTGCCTGGTGTTATACTCTGAGCGTGTGCCAGGCTTGTGTGCCCCAAGTGTGTGTGCCTGACACTCGTGTCAATATTTTGTGCCTCGTGTTATGTGCCCCACAGAGTACACATAGCACTGTGTTTTGGCGCGTGTATCTGGTGTGTGTTACTAGCATATGCTCTTGCCATGTGTACCTGGCATTTTGTGTCAGTTTCTGTTCCTGCTGTGGGTGCCAGGCATGTCCCCGGTGTGTGTGAGGGTGTGTGTTCCTATCATGTGTGCCCCGCTTGCTGGGCTGTCGTCATAGGCCTGACTTTGTGTGCCAGTGTCGTGTCATCGTAGGCCTGACTTTGTGTGCCAGTGTCGTGTCATCGTAGGCCTGACTTTGTGTGCCAGTGTCGTGGTGCTGGTGCTGCGTGTTCGGCAATGCATGCTTGGTGTGTGTGTCCACTCTCGTGTGCCTGGAGTGTGGGCCTGTGTGTGGCCAGTGTTTCCTGCCCAGTGTGTGTGCCTGGTGCTGTGTCCTGGTGACGTGTGTCCTGTGATGTACACCTTGTGTTTGCAGCCTGGGCACTGGCGAATGTGCCCGGTGTTGTGTGCCCAGCCTGGCACGTGTATGTGGCATCGTGTGCCTGGCACCCAGCGGCCCCATTGTACAGCTTAGTCCTGACTCACACCTGCTGGAGACACTGGTGTGGGTGCGCCATCCCTCTGCAGGGTGGGGTTCAGGGCCCATCCTGGCCTTGGCCCCGTGAGGGTCCATGTAGCCCCTTCCTCTCCATGAGCTCACATCCCTGTTAACACACTTCTGCTCGGAAGACTCCCAAGTTTAGCCTCTTCGGGGGATCAGCCTCCACCTCAAAGACACCCCATTCATCTGGGGAGTCCCAGCAGGGTAAGGCCCCCACAGCAGGTGGCTCACGCAGGCCTCGTCTCCTGGGCCTGGTGAGGCTGCAGACAGAGCCAAGTTCCTGGAGAGGCCTCAGGCCCGGTCGGGCGCTGCCATCCAAGCCTGAATGCAGAGGAGACTTGTTCCCCCAATTCTATGTTGTCCCCAAAGCAGCATGACTCCCAGCTCACATCTTGCACATCTCCCTCAAAAATTGCCCCTTCGTCTCTGCTTCCCTTTCCTTGTGGGGCACAGACGGAGTTCCCAGGGCCTTCTTGCAGGGTGGACCCCTGTTCCCCTCTCAGGCCCTCCTCCTCTTATCCCCAGCCCCCTCCCGGGCCCCCTCTTCACACGCAGACATGGGCTTGGACGGGCCTCCAGTTCCCAAGGGTGACGTGTGTCCTGCCCAGGAAGGGTGTCTGCTCGGTGTAAGTTCGCGGGTCCTGCGGGGTCCACCGTACATCCAGTCCTGCAGGCCCAGCCCCCTGGGAACAGCAGCAAAACCCAACACCAAGGCTAAGGACAGGCTGTGATAGCACATCACGTGCGGGGCCTTGGAATTTTGAGGTGATTGTAGATTTCTGTGCAGTTATATGTCTGAGTGCCTCAATCACATTTTTTTCTTTTTAAATTTTCCCAACTATTACCTAGCTTGGCAAAAATTAGCTAGTTCTACTTTGAGGGTCATGAAAGGGGCCGTGTAGAAAGGTTTGTTGTCTGAAGCTCTGGGACACTAATTTCATTAAGTACCAACTATGACAGGGGTCATGATTAAGATCAAGGATTAGAAACACCGTCTTTGCCTACTAGCAGCCTGTTTCCCACCCATGAACCTTTTATTTTAAAATATGAATTTGTAACAGAAAGTATCACATTAATAAAAAAAGGAGGTGGCTTCCTCTCCCACCTTGACTGGGTCCAGTTCTCAGGTCTCCTGGCTGAGCGTGACACCTCCTGATGCAGCCACCAGGTGGCAGAGCCCACTCTGTCCAGGGAAGCAGGTCCTCTGTCACCTCTTCCATAGCTGGACGAGGGACCTTTGCCTGTTGCAAGAGCCTGTCTCATCTCAGACCCCTTCTGAATGGAGATAAGTGGTGTAGACATCAAAGTCAGTCAATGACTTGGACCTCCAGACAAGCGGAAGAGGTGAACGTCATTCAAAGCAGGGAGATTATCATACTAAGTGAAGTAAGCCAGACAGAGAAAGACAAATATATGATTTCGCTTATATGTGGAATCTAAAAAATTGATACAAATGAACTTATTTACAAAACAGAAACAGACCCACAGACATAGACAACAAACTAATGGTTACCAAAGGGGAAACGGGGGGAGGGATAAATTAGGAGTTTGGGATTAGCAGACACAAACTACTATCTATAAAACAGATAACTAACAAGGACCTACTGTATAGCACAGGGAACTATACTCAATATTTTGTAATAATCTATAAGAGAAAAGAATCTGAAAAAATAGACATATATGTACATAAAACTGAATCACTTTGCTGTACACCTGAAACTAACACAACATTGTAAATCACCTATAATTCAAAAAAATTAAAATAAAAACAGGGAGTTTAAAAATATATAGAAAAGCACAAACCCAACTATATAACAAGCATTTACAAAATGTGTGTGTGTATGTGTGTGTGTATGTGTGCTTTCATATGATTACAGAGCAAAACGACTCACTTGGGCTATTGGATGCTTTAATTTTAATTTAATGTCTTAAAATCAGGACTTGCCTGTGTTTCCCCGCTGGCCGTCGGAAGCCTCCAATCCTCCACCTCTGTTTATCTCCTTAATACGAGGGTCTGGGCGGGAAGAGGTTCAGAGACTGCATTCTCCGGGACTCTCTGACTGAAAGGAAGTCAACCAGAGACATCCCCTCCTGAAATCCCAGGACTGTTCAGGTTTGAAGCAAACCTGACATAGGTGCTGTTGTCTGGGCCTCAGCTCTCTGGATCCTGCAGCATCCTGACGCCACAACCCTTCCTGCTCAACCCTGGAGGCTGTGCTATGGTCCTGCCCTGACTCAGGTTCCCTGCAGTTCCTGAGATGCTGATGCTATTTTTCTTTTCAGTGCTCTTATATATGTATTTTCTTCTTCTTTCTAAGCATACAGAGCCCTGTGGGAGGCACTGTCGGGTGTTTGGACCGTCACTGACCTATACCCACCCTGTCAAGCCTGGTTCAGTGCCCTCTGTTCTGGGAAACCCCCTACACTCCTGGGGAGACCCCCAGCCACCCTCATGACCCAGAGCTCAGGGAGCACACGTACCTCAGCCCTGCGCTGCCCCGGGCTCTGGGGAGCACGGGAAAGTGCCTCTCCCACAGGGCGAGGGTGGGGGTTTGCGTGTCTGTTCCGACGTGCGTGGGAAATTAAATCTCATATTGCATTTTGCAGCTAATTATGTCCATGCTCTGTCTTACCCGGTTCAGCTTAAAGGACCAAAGTCCTCCAGAGTCACTGCTGCCTCGGGAGAACTCACTGTGCTCCATGAACCTTCCCCCCTGCCGCAACTTCTGGAAAGGACCTTTCAGAAAACAGGCTTTTGAATTTTTAAATTTATATTTAAAAGTAGTTGTTTGATATTTGAATATGGTCAGGCTCTGAAATTGTGTATTCTAATACAGAATGAATGGAAGGTGGTCGTATAGAGGGCATTCAACTAAGAGATGAAGAGAGTGACAGCCGGTCTGTGACAAGGTCACTGTAGCCAGCCTTAGAGTCCCTACGATTATCTGCACTGAGATTCAGCTTGTGTGAGGACCGGGACCTTCAGGCTGGGATCTTTACCTGAGGCTACTATGGAGGACAGGATTGGGCCTCGGAGAGTCGTTGTTAGTCTGAGAGTCTCCTGGGTGGTCTGTTTGCTCTTTGACACCCTTTTACGTCCTGGTCTGGGTTGTTCCTTAACCTTTACTTGATTTCCGAACAGTTCACCACGTTCTCAGAAAGGAGAGTGAGTTGAGTAACAACCATTGGTCTGTGTGGTCCAGTTGGTGCCAGGCAGTGCTGTGATCTTGGTATTTTAGAATGTGTCTGATGTGGGTTTCTGTTTGGTCTTTTGGGGAGACCCACATGAAGCCTACCACAATTCTGGAGAGCGTATGTTTATTGAGCAGCAGAGGACTCATGGGTTATGGACGCAAAGAGCGTCTTGCTTTTCCAGGGAGTTCATAAAGGAAGTGGGCCCAGTCTGAATCCTGAGTGGGCTTGGGGACTCACAGATGGGACCTCACTCACAGAAGGAAGGTTTTCTCTTCAGGCTACAGGAGAGGAACGTGTCGAGGACAGAGGTGGGGCCAGCCCTGGGCTTTACAGGGTGGTGTAGGATTTCTAGTGATGATGCGAATGATGCAGGTAGGATTAGAAAAGGTGGACAGGAGCCAGATCCAGAAGGTCTTGATCGGAATTGGGATCACAGAGGGGTTTAAGTATTTAGGTAGCTTGCTTAATATTTTTTGTCTTACGCACAACAATCCAAGTGGGGAAAGACTGTAGGGCAACCACCGTGCGCCGGTCCTAGTGGGAGGTGAGGCATGTGTGAGGCAGGGGTGGAGAGCAGATGGGATGTGAGGGCTCGACGAAACCTAGTTCCTGATTGGTCAGGGAGCCGGAGAGGGGGCTGGGATCCGGGGCTTCCAGCTCGCGCAGGAGCAGGGAGGACCAGGGAGTCACGCAGAGCTGGAGTGTCTGGCTGGCTTGTCTGTTCCGTGGTTCATCTTGGATTCATATATTTCATCATATCTTTTACCCATGTGTGAGGAGAAAGAGGACCTTTTCCCAATTCAAGGAAAAAATATTAATACTTTTTTTTTTTTTTTAACAGCTTGCCTTAATGGCTACTGTTAGGACGTGGTATGTCAGCCTAAGGCTCATAATTTCATTAACTTGGAAATATTAACATATGGACAAAGCGCAATGTGAAGCCACTTATACATTTCATAGCTTGACATTGATGAATGTATTAGGGAAACAGTTACTTAACATTGCAACCTGGCAGTATCGTCTAGGAAGGGTGAAGGGGGGCGACGTGCCAGTGGGTATCAAATGTGCAAACCAATAAGGGAGACCTAGATGCACCTCCGTTCGGCAGATCTCTTCCAAGCTGTGCTGTGTGGGTTAGGACTGAGTGGGGAATAAAGATGGTCCAGAGTCAGGCCTGCCTCCCCCAGTGCTGTGGAGGGAGTGGAAAGGCCTTGGGCCTCTTCAGGGTTGGATGTCTGAGGTTTTTGCTGTGGCCTGTTCCCAGGGTCCCTACCAAGCCCTATTCCTGGTGAGAGAATGCTGGACGCCCAGGGACACCCTGACACTCGGTTCATAATTACCGAGGAAATGCTGACAGAATTCCAACTACACACACGCAGGGGATCTTTTAGTGATCAACAGAATAGCCCAAGAAAGTCATTAGGAAATTACAGGCCGAATATTAGCTGAGAAAAGGCAGGAAATTGAATGAAGTCAGCATGAAGGCACAGGAAGGCATTTTTCTAGCTGTCTGCTCAGAAAGGTCTTTGAAGGATGGCAAATCAGTGTGTCAGAGATGAAATTGGGCCCTGAGAGCAGCCCCTGCAAACAACCTGTGAGAAGGAGGCTAGCTGGCCAAATATGTAGCCTTCCTGGAGACCTTTCCTTTCTGCTGCATGTTTGCGGTTGGCTCAGAATCCAGGTGCATGAATCCAGCCAATTTACAGTGGGCAGAAAAAGCATGCAAGAGTTCAGTTAGAGGATTGCACACCCGGCTGTGCAAATCAGCCATAAACACTGCCTGGGGCCTCCATCCCTGTACCCAGGAAGGACAGGAAAAGCGCTGTCAGGTCCACCCTGCTGAATGCTAGAACCCCAGAGGGAGCCTGCACTCTGTCCACGGAACTCTACTTATATCTGCCAACAGAGAAGTTCTCTGCCAGTACAGTGACTACAAATGAGAAGATTTCAGGTAAGCCCGGGATGAAAGAAAAATAAGGCAGACTACCTGAGGTTGTGTTTCCCGGGCCTTCTGCCAGGGGCCTCCTAATTATCTCTGTCCAACAGCGGAGGCTGCCTCTCTAAATGCCGGAGGGCTCCTGACTCTGGCTTCATCACTGGATGCTCTGTGCTCCTTCCTCTGTGCTTCTTCCCTTTGACCGGAAGCACTTCTCTCTTAAGATGTGTTCAAGCGACGGTCAAGACGCAGTCTGTGTGAGTCTCGGGGGTGCCTGCCGTCTTCCCCTGGGGTCAGCCTCACTGCAGTCCTTCCACCCCTGTAGTTGTTTTCCCAGTGAGCACTCTGCCACGTGTGTTGACAAAGGGACAACCAGAGCAGATGTCAGGAAATCAAGTGGGGCCTGCCCTGTCAATCACCCTAGAGAACAACCCTTCCCTGGGGAAGGTGTGTAAACCAAAGACATTTTGTGCCAAACCAGATAGGTGAGGCACTCTGAAAAGCTTCTTGTTACAAGGCTGCACGTGTGCACACGTGTATGGGCACGTGGGGTGGGGAGGTGGTGTGCACAGGGAGGAAGGGGCAGAATGGAAGCAGGACTCAGACAAGGGTTCCTTTGTTTTTCTGATTATCTGCTAAAGATGACGAATGTCAGGATTACAGAGGATCAGAAGTGGGATCTCCAAGCTCACTCCCCTGACTTTAGCCAGGAGGCAGGGGATGGTGGCGGGGGGCGGATACTGAAAATCCAGCTGAAAGGCCCCAGGACTCACATTCCAGCCTCCTGAATCCTACGGCACCACCTGCCTCTGCAAGTCCTGGGGATGCAGATCCTGATAGGGCCACCAACTACTCTGCGTTCTGCACGGTGGCATTTCCTCTGCCACTCTGCTCCCTCCTGGATGAATTCTGCATGGGCCGCTGAGCAGGGTGATTGGGGTGCCACTGATGTGTGCAATCCTCCCAGCCTGCCAACGCGAACTGAACTGATTCCAATTTTGTTAAGGAAGCTGAAGATAACTCGAGGTTCTATGGAATTGAGTCCTTTTCCAAAGTAAAGAACATTTAAATAGATTACAATTATATATTCTTGGCCATTTTCTGTTGGCTGGTGGAGGGACTGGAAGGAGTAAATAATAGAGCCGCTTCCTAGGGCGGAAAATGGCTTGTTTCCGGCTCATAGGAAGTTCCGTGGCTTTTGAAATATGATTAAGCGTGGTGTAAACGAAGCCTTGGCAGGTGTTCAATACAGCAACACTACTCTGCAAATCTGTTCTGCCCAGGTCTGAGTTGTGTTCTTGGGATATAAAGCTGAGTGAGGCATCACTAGCCATCTTTCAGCCTCACAGCAAGCAAAGGAGGCCCCTGGTGTCTTGAAAACGCAGAAGACAGAGCCACTGACACTTCCAGGAGGTAGATGGATCGGAGGAAAGCTGTAGGGAGGAGGCAGCCTTTGACTGAATCTTGAGGCAAACCAGGTGGGGTCCAGGACAGAGGAGGCAGAGGGCCATGAATCCTGGGGCTGGTTTGGGCAGCCAGAGGCTGGAAGGCAGACTGCCTGGTCGAAGTGGCTGGACTTGAAGGTGGACAGGCAGGGTGGGTCTCCAGGGGCGCAGTGCTTTGAAGAGAGGTGTATGGTAGGAAGAGGAAGGATGCGGCCTGTGTTTCAGAACAAGGACTCTGACAGCAGTAGGAGGATGGGGCAGGGCTGCTGTCATTGCAGGGGTGTTGGGGACTTTGTGTGGACGACACAGGACTGAACCTGGCCCTGCAGAGGAGCGGAGGGACAGGAGCGGTGGACGTGTCAGGGGCAGAGTGGACGGGACTGTGGGGAGGAGAGGGAAGGAGGACTTGGGGACACAGCTGAGGTCCCCAGCTTGGAGGCTGAGAGAAGGACGACACTTCTGGGTGACACAGGGCACTTGGCAGAGGTGGCAGGTTCAGGGAGAAAAAGGATGCGCTCATTTTTCTTTTTTTATTTTAGAATAATTAGATCTACAGAAAAGTTTTAAAACCAGTACAAAGAATTATTATAAACACTTCATCCAGCTTCCCCTAATTGTTGATAATGGTATAATTATCAAAACCAGGAAGTGAACACGGAAACAATACCATTAATTGAGCTACAGACTTCACTGAAATTTTGTCAGCCAATGTGCCGGGTTTTTGGTTCTCTGAGTTGAGGTGCTAACAGACAAACTTTGGTCTGAGGGGAGTAACATGTATAACGAGACCTTTGTTTTCTTTTTCCATCAATGCTCTGTACTTTGCTTTGTTGGCCTTTTTGGTGGATATGTTCTTTATACTATTTCTTTTTCAATCCCTTTGATGACATTTTATTTTACATATGTATACACATATATCCAGTATATATGCATATATCATATTGAATGGCATCTCTCCCTCCCCTCCACTGTCTCAGAATTGTTTTTACTTGCAAGACTTAAATCCCCTTACCTGTATTGTAAGAACTGTCTTAGAAGTGTCAGCTACCTAACATCACTACGCGCCCCCATGGCACTGTCTGCTCCATCAGCCCTGCAGGTAGAGGCACCAGCACAGAGTGAGGCCCTCAGAGCTAAGTCCTCCCAGCCGTGAGCCAAGTGTAAACGCCAAGCCCTGCTCCTGACTGTCCGCCCGTACACAAGCATCTTGTTACACTTTCTGTTTTTGCCCTCCTGACTCTTTCAGTTTCTCTATTTTTTTCTAAGCAATGGTATCTTGTGCTCTTTTTCTTTCTCTAGTGATTTTGAAGGAGACATTCTCTTCAACCTCCTAGTGGTTGCCTTTAGGTTGATGGAACTCTCCTGCAGGTTCTTACTGAAGGTCTCCATGCTGTCCCACCCAGGGGACTCCTGTGGCCTTCAGCCCACCTTCCTTCCCAATGATCTCTCCGTGGCACTTCCCAGGATGCTGCTGCATGTGTGCTGCTCCCCTTGCTGTGCCCCTCTCCTGCTTCACTCTGCAGGTTAGATTGCCTCGGGCCTTGGGCCTGGGATGGTTCCTCGTCTCTCTCTGCATCTGTCCCAGGTGACCTCCTTCATTTTATTGCTCTAAGTTCCATTCCCCATCCACATCTCCAGCTAAGATATCTCTTCTGAGCTTCAGACTTGTGTAGTTGACTGCCCTCTGGAGAGCTCAGCTTGGATGTCCCACAGGGAACCCAAACCTAACAGGTTCCTGACTGCACACAGAATCCCCACTGCTCTCCTGGCCCTCACTCCGTGTGGCCACTCTTTTTTTCTCCTTCCCTTCACTCACCACAGCCAAATCATCAGCAAATCCTGCAGATTCTCTCTATGTCTACGTATCACTCATTCACATCTCCCTGATTCCCCACCACCCACGAATAGCTCTCTTCGCTGAACAATTGCAAAAGCCTTCTGAATGATCTCATTCACCTTCCAAAGCAGCCTCTACTCAGACGGTGGACTGGGCTTCTGTAATTGAAAGCCAAATTATGTCACTTCCTTGCTTAAGGAAACATGGGCTTATCTGTTGAAGATGGGAGTGCAAAACGTTACAGAACATAAGGTGGGGCAATTGGGAATTTGTATCAAAATGACAAATGCACTTACCTTTTGATTCAGCAGTACCTTCTGGGAATTTGTCTCCTGCATGTGTTTGCACACATGGGAAGTGATATACATACAAACTTATCCTCAGCAGCACTGAAACAGCAAAGTATGGCAAACAACTCAAAAGCCCACCAGTAGGAAACTGGATACATAAGCTATGGTCTAGCCCTACAATAGAATTCCTTGAAGCAGCAAAAGAAACAAAGATTGAGGAAGCTCCCATATGCTGCTATGAAAATATCTCCAGAAAATCCTGTTGCATGAAAAAAGCAAGTTGAAAATAGTATTTCATAGTATGTCATCTTTTATATAAGAAAGAAGGAGAAAGAAGAATTTATGTTTGCTTGAGGTTGAGGTTGATGGGGTAGACAAGAACAGGGGTAGAAGTGGAATTCCTCATTGCATTCTGTGTTAAAGTGTTTTGATTTGATTTTTGAACCTTGTTGAATATACTGTTGACACACAGGCCTCCCCTACACTAAGTGCTCAGTTCCCTGCCAACCTCAGTTCTCTCCCAACTTCAGGGCCCGCCTGAAATGCTCATCGCCCTACTTGTGCAGCTGGGTCTTCTCAGGTTTCAGGGTGCAGCTTACACGCCACCCAGAAAGGACCTTGCTGACCAAGCAGCACACAGGAGTTTGTCTTGTTTCATTATCTGCCCTTAATGCCCTGTGTGCTACATTCATGCAACATTCTGTACAGTTTGCAATTTCCTACTTTGTTGTTAGTTTGTTTATCTCTGCTACTCATCAGTTAGTCCAAGAGAGCAAATATCACTTCATCTCATTCAAAATCCCAGGCCTTCAATATGTTTCTTGAAGAAATGAAAGAACATGCTTAAGCCTGTATTTATCTGATCAAATTTTTCTAGCAAAGTCATGAACAAAATTACTTTTCTCCCCCATATTGATTGAAGAATTTTGCTCACTTTACCTTCTTTTGGTCTTTCAATCCCCCTTTGAAAGTTATATAACTGATAGTTAACATTTAAATATTCATTTAAAAGAAAAGAATTTTGAATTGTGCATGAAGCTTTGTTACCATATTTATAACATTTATTTATACCCAATCCATATGTTCAAACTGTTTCAATGTTTAACTGCCAACTCTTCTATGACTTTTTAGTTCTTGTTTTCATGGGGTTTTTCTCTATTTTCATGTTTCTATCACTCTGCTTGAATAATCCTTCTAAGATTTTTTTCACCCCTCAGGAAGTGTATGGAAGTGGTGGATTTTCTGAGACCTGGTAATGCTGCCTTTCCTTGTGCCCCACAGGTTGTCTGAATTTTACATTCCCTCTTCCCCACCTATTCCGTCCAAGGCTCAGCAGACACTCCAGGGCATCTCCTGACATTGGCTAGCACAGAGTTTTTAGTTTCTTTCCTGTTAAAATTAAAAAATGTCACTAAGGTTTCTGTACTGTTCTTTTTGCATTAATATTATTTGAAAATAGGAAGCCTATCATAAATGTGGATTAAAATCTTGGCATTTGTAGCAACACGGATGGACCTAGAGATTATCATACTAAGTGAAGTAAGCCAGACAAAGACAAATATCATGTAATATAATTTATATGTGGTACCTAAAAAAATGATACAAATGAACTTATATACAAAACAGAAATAGACCCACAAACATAGAAAACAAACTTATGGTTAGCAAAGGGGAAAGGTCGGGAGGGATAAATTAGGAGTTTGGAATTAACATATAAACACTACTATATATAAAATAGATAACCAGTAAGGACATATGTATAGCACAGGGAAGTATACTCAATATTTTGTAATAACCTAAGGGAAAAAACCTGAAAAAGAATATATATATATATAAAACTGAATCACTTTACTGTACACCTGAAACTAACACAGCATTGTAAATCAACTATACTTCAATAAAAAAGATAGAATTAAAACAAAACAAAACAAAAAAATCTTGGGTTTTTGTTTGCTTGTTTTCGCTTTTGTTTTGTTCAGGAAACATTTTTCTTCTGCAATACCAGGAACTATTATTTTAACTGGCATGGGAGGGGATAGACATTATTAAGTTTTAATTCTAAGGAATTATTTTATAATTTAATTTTATAGGGTCTGAGTAAAGCATTAGCAATTAAATTTCCCAGTTTAAATTCCACCTAAGAGTCAATGTTGTGCAACTAGGCTGCTTTCTTGAAAATGAGGTGGGTCCAAGCTACATGCTTCCCAGGAATCTATATCACTTTAATTTTCATGGCACACTTGTGAGGTCTGCAATGTGAACACATAGCAGATCTAACTGTAAATCTGCTAGGATAATCTAGGAGTCAGGAGATCACCAAATCTTTTGATGATTTGCAAGACCCATTGCTCCCAGCTAATGCTGTAGAAGAAAAGTAAAGCTACCTTCTAAAGTGAGAGCTAAAAGTAGTGTTGCTACCCCACTTTTACAACAAAAAAGAGGTAGCCTGACCTCAAATTGATGACATATTTTGAACCCATTGGAGAGCTGAGGTCACAGAGCAACTCACCAGCCCAAATCTAAGGAGAGTCAATATCTGTGGGAAAGAGGAGATGCAAGTATTCACTCCTCTGGGGTCTATTCAACTGGACCCTGATAAGTTCAGCTAGAGTTGTTGACAAATTAGTTACCACCAAGTGCAGGCTGGTGACACAGTGTGCAATCCCTGGGAGGCCATAGAAATTGGAAGGTTCAGGATCCATTTGTGGGCTCTTTCTCTGTTAACACTACCAGGCACTCACAGAAAAGATCAGAAGGAGACATGAAATGCCTGTTGTTGTGCGGTGAGTGAGAGGATGAACAACCCTGTGAGAAGGCAAGAAATCCCACCTGAATCCTGCTCCATCAGCACCATGGAAAAGAGCCTTCATTTGTGGGCAGAAGGGCAACAAATGCTTCTTCTTTTTGAGAACTGGTGACAACTCATTGCATGTGTAGGAAGGGAATAGGGAGTTGGGTGCCACCTACTTCAAGGGGTGAGCGGGGTGGGGCAAGAAAACCAAGAGGGCCACACATCTGAGACCCAGGGTCCCAGTGCAAGCCAATGACAGAGGCTTAATCAGAGTGACAGAGACTTCAAACCCCACCTTCCACTGCTATGATGACAACGTTTAGATAAAAAGTGACTGCAGAATGCTCCAGAAGAATGTGTGGAGAGACACTCTGTGAGTCAAAGTTCAAAAGGAAGATCTTAAACTCAGAATCAGACATTGCTATGGAAAAAAATTCTTCCCCTTATACAAAAGGAATCTTTACTGGAATTTGAAGCCTGGGTTGCACTGAGAGTAACCATAACAACGCCACATCTCAAACCAAGCCAAATCCTAACTAGATGAACTCAAATCCCCACATGAAAGGTGTATCAAAATAAAAAATTGATTGGTATCTAGGCATGAAAACTGTTGTCCGACATAAGATGGTTAACTTTTGGTAAAATTTTTTGAGATAATGAAAAGGCAAGAAAACAACACTCAGAAGACATACAAAAATCATCAGAACCAGACTCAGATATGACACAGATGTTGGAAGTATCTGATAGGTAATTTAGTATAATTATGATTAATATAGTAAAGGTGGAAACTATGCAAAATCAGATGAGTTATTTGAACAGAAAGATTGAAAGTACAAAAGAGAACTCATGGAAATACTAGAAATTAAAAAAAAAAAGCAGGATAAAGAAGCCTTCCATGGACTACTGATGCTGAGGAAATAATGAACTTGTAGACAGGTCAATAGAAATTTCCAAAAGTGAAGAGAGAAAGAGAGAGAGAGAGAAAGAAAAATAGGAAAGTACATCCAAAAGTTGGGACAATCAAACTTTCTAAAATATGTGCTATTGGAATCCCAGAAGAAGGGAGAGAAAATGGAGAAAGAAAAAAATATTTTAAAAATGGTAACCAAGAATTTTCCAAAATTAATCACAGACACCAAAACATAGATACAAGAAGCTCACAGAACCTCAAGAAGGATAAATATCAATGCACACACACATGCAAACACAGACATGTCCCTATTCATATCACACTCAAACTGCTGAAAACACAAGAAAAAGAGAAAATTTAAAAGGTAGCTGCAAAAAAAGAAACACTAAGTGTAAGGAACAAAGTAGAGAATTAGAACAAAGTCAAGAATGACAGCAGACTTCTCATCAGAAACAATGCAAGCTAGAAGACTATAGAGACATCTTTAAAGTGCTGGGAAAAATAACATTAACCCAGAATTCTATACACAGAGAAAATACCTTTCAAAAGTGAAGAAAAAAATAAAGACTTTCTCAAAACTGAGAGAATTTATTACTAACATATTTGCACTGCAGAAGAAAAAAAGTGGTTAAGCAAAAGAATATGACAACGTATTTAAACATGGAATCTACACAGAAATGAGGAGTTCTGGAAATGGAATAACTTAAGGTAAATTAAAAATATACATATTTTTAAAATGTTTAATTGCTGTAAGAAATAGCTGTCTAAAGCAGGGTTGGGAAACTTTCTTTAAAGGGCCACATTGTACATGGCTTGTGGGTCCTATGATGTGTGTTGAAATGACAGGTGACCCTTGAACAACACAGGTTTGAAGTGTGAGGGTCTCCTTATATGAAGATTTTTTTCAGTAGTAAATACTGCAGTATTACACTATCCATATGTTGAATCTATGGTTGAATCCATGGCTACAGAGGAACTGCTTATACAGAGGACTGACTTCAAGTGGATTGATTTTCAACTGCACGGAGGGTCAGCACTCCGACCCCCACGTTGTTCAGGAATCAGCTGTACTTAGCTCTGCTGCTGAACTGAATCCATAAAAATTACATAAATAAGTGGTGTGATTATGTTACAATACAACTTCACTCACAATGACAGCCTTTAGCCTGTAGTTTGTCAAGCCTTGGTCTAAATCAAAGAATGGCAATGCAGTGTGTATTTGTAGCATATGCAAAAGCAAAAGGTATGACAGTAATATCGTGATGAATAGTGTGGGGGAATTGGTAATATACTGTTGTAAGGTCCTTTTACTATCCATGAAGCAGTATAATATTGTTTTAAGGTAGACTGATTAACTAAAGATAAAGCCTCAGACAATGCTGAAATTTTAAAGAGGTGTGAATAATTATTAGAGATGATAAATTGAAATCATATAATGCTCTGAGTCAACAAGAGAGAAAAAGAGGAAGAGAAAAACAAAGAACAGATGGATCAAGTGGAAAATAGCAGACAGGGTAGATTTTAATCTCAAAACGCCAAGCATAATATTAAATGTGAAAAGTCTAAAACCACCAATTAAAATATAGTGATTGTCAGATTGGATATAAGATCAAGACCTAAGTGTATGCTGTTTTCTAGAAGCCCACCTTAAAAATAACTATTGATACATAGATAGTTAAAACTAAAAGAATGGAGAAAGATATACAAGTAGTACTGTTTAGGGAAAACACTAAACAACAAAAGCCAGAGTAGCTATATTACTATCAAGAAAAGTAGATTTCAGGAAATGGACAATTATCAGAAATATACAACACAAGTAGTTTTTTTTTCTGTTTCTTTTTCTTTTTTTTCGTTTTTTTGTTTTCGTTTTTTTTTCATTTTTTCTCTCTCTTTTTACAACCCAAGCAGTTCTATCTAATTTAAACATCAAATTCATAGTTTAAAATCTTCCAAAAAAGAAACACTAGGCCCATATGATTTCTCAGGGGTGAATTCTACTGAATATTTAAAGAAAACAATACAAATTGTACAGAATTCTCTCCAGAATAAAAATATTATTGATTATTGTTGACTTCCAAACACTTAATGAGGCCAGCATTACCCTAATAACAAAATCAAAGATATTGCAAGAAACAAATGCTACTGATCAATATCCCATATGACTATAGATGCAAACTCCTCAACGAAATGCTAGAAAATCAAAACTAGCAATATATAAAAATAATACCTCACAGTCAAGTGGATTTCATCCCAATATACAAGATCAACATTAAAAAATCAATGAAAACACATTATTAATAGACTAAATAAAACAGTATTTGATCTCAGTAGATATAGAAACAGCATTTGACAAATTAAACACCTGTAATATAGTCTGACTCCATTTTCAATGTTTAATGTTCACACTTTTCAAGCCTCACCATTTCCCCTTTCCCTTCTGACCCACATCCTGGAAAGCTGATAAGAAAGCCTGTGTGTTACCCCCATTGGTGTCAGTGGAAAGTCCAAACAATGCAAGTCCTGGCCTATAAGTGTGAATTCCCACCTCAGCCCTACACCCTAACCACCATAAAATCCCAAGCTACTTAAGGACTTGCTTGGGAATCTGCCCTGCTCTCCCCAGAAGGCCTCCATTATGTGATTAATAAACGTTTTCATACTCTCTCAGTACATGTCTGGCATCATCAGTCTTGACATCTGAACCAAATTTTGGTTGGGATCCATCTCCTTTCTACAGTGTATCCACAATAACATCCATACTTCTTTAACCAGATAAAAACCATCATCAACAAATAAACAAAAAACAGACAACAACAGCAAAAAACCCAGGAAGCATCACAGTTAATGGTGAAAGAAAAAATGACTTTTCCCTTAGATTGGGTACAATGTTTGGATGGCCTCTCTCACCATTCCTAGTCAACACTAGAAGTCTTAGCAAATGTAATAAAGCATCAAGAAGGGATAAGGTTGGAAAGAGGAATAAAACTCTCCCTTTTCATAGGTGACATGAACACATGCACAGAAAAATCCCAAGGAATCTAGAAGAAAGCACCTAAGATTAATAAATGAACTTACCAAGTTCACAGTACAAAAAGCCAACCTACAAAAAATCAGTTGTGTTTCTATATAATAGCAATGAATCATTGAAATTTGAAATTTGGAAGTTAATACCATGTACAATGGTACCAAAAAAATGAAAATATGAATCTAACAAAATATGTGCAGGATCTGCACTTTGAAAACTACAAAATGTTGATGAAAGCAATCAATCAAGACCTAAACAGATGGAAAGGTATACCATGTTCATGGGTTGGGAAGCTTAATATTATTTAGATATCAATTTTCCCAATTTGATCTATATATTCAATGCAATTACAAATGAAATTACAGTAAGTTTCTTGGGTAGATATTAACAAACTTGTTTTAAAGTTTATATAAAAAGCAAAAGAACTGAAGTAGTTAATTCAATTTTGGAAGAAAAACATAGTTGGACTACTCATACTACCATATTTCAGATTACTATAAAAGTACAGTATTAAAAATAGTGGGTATTGGTAAAAAGGATAGACATATAGATAAATGAATGAGGATAAAGATACCATCAATAAACCCAGACAAATATAGTCATCTGATTCTTAAAAATGCAAAGGCAATTCAGTGTAGAAAAGATAGTCATCCACATATGGATTTTAGAAAAATTTTACGTCCATATGCAGAAAAATGCATCTTGACCCATATCTAACATCTTAAAAATAACTCCAAATGTACCAGAACTCTAAATATAAATCATAAAAAAGTATAAAAATTCTAGAAGAAAACAAAGGGAAAAAAATCTGTAGGTTCAACAAAGTGATTTTAGACACAACACCAAAAGCATGAGTCACAAAAGAAAAAAATAATTGGACTTTATTTTTATTTAAGAAAAAAATATTTATTTATTTATTTGGCTGCGCTGGGTCTTAGTTGCGGCACACAGGATCTTCGTTGTGGCATGTGGGATCTTAATTGTGGCATACGGGATCTAGTTCCCTGATCAGGGATCAAACCTGGGCCCCCTGCACTGGGAGTACGGAGTCTTAACCACTGGACCACCAGGGAAGTCCCCATAGTTGGACTTTATTTTTTTTAAATCTTGCTCTATTAAATAAAGCTGTTCAGATATTGAAAATAAAAACACAGGGTTGGAGAAAATATTTGCCAATCACATTTCTGACAACAGACTTGTATTCAGAATACAAAGAACTCTAAAAACTCAACAATAAGAAAACAAACAATGTAAGTTGACAGAAGTTCTGAAGAGATATCTCACCAAAGAAGATGTGAGGGTGGCAAGTAAACATATAGACAGATGTGATGCTTAATATCTTTATCCATTAATAAAATTCAAATTACAATGAGCCCTCTGTATCCACAGGTTCAAGGAACAGTGGATGGAAAACACTACACAATCTGTGGTTGGTTGAATCCACCAATGCGGAACTGAGAGCCAACTCTAAGGGATTTGAGCACACAGGGATTTTGGTATCCTTGAGGGTCCTGGGACCACTCCCCAGAGGATACCGAGGGATGACTGTAAAACCACACACACAAAAACATGGCTATACTTTGTGCTGACAAGGATGTGGAGCAACTGAAACCCATATACATTGTGGGTGGAAATGCAAAAATGGTGCAGCCACTTTGGGAAAGATGTGACAGATTTGTTAAATAAGTTATTGAAATTTTCATTGAGAAAAATGTAGATTCACATGCAGTAGTAAGAAATAATGAGATGTCCCTTATATACTTGTAGGAGTTTCCAACAATGGTAACATTTTGCAAAACTCTAGTACCGTATCACAACTAGGATATTCACCTTGATACAAACCACTGATATTATTTAGATTTCCCATGTTGTACTCATTTGTATGTGAGTGTATTAAATTTGATGGAATTTTATCACCCCTGTATGTTCTTTATCCACCACCATAGTCAATACAGTGAGGAATTACAACACAACAAGGATGCCTCCTGTCGACCTTTTAAAATCTACCTACTTTTGCACACCTTACTTCCATCCCTAAATTCTGGCAACAACTAATACATCTTCCACTTCTAAAATGTGTCATATCAAAGTTATATAAATGTAACCATATGACATGTAACCTTTTGGAATTGCTTTTTACACTCAGCATAATTTCCTAGAGTTTCTAAATTGATGCAGGTGCCAATAGTCAATTCCTCTTTATTGGTGAGTAGTATTCCATGGTATGTTTGGACCACAGTTTATTTAATCATTCACCTGTTGAAGGCTATCTGGGATGATTCCAGTTTGTGGCTACTATAAATAAAACTGCTCTGACCATTAGTGGACAGGTTTTAATGTGAACACAAGTTTCCAGTTCTCTGGGATAAATGCCCAGGAGTGCAATCGCTGGGTCATATGGAAATTGCAAGTCTAGCATTCTGGGAAAACTGCCAAATGGTTTTCCAAAGTGGCTGTACCATTTACATTCTCACCAGAAAAGTCTGAGTGAAGCAGTTTCTTTGCATTCTCAAAGGCATTTGGCGGTATCACATTTGTTTTTTTTTTAATTTTAGACATTCTTATAGTTCTGTAGTGATACCTCACTGTGGTTTTAACTGGAATTTCCCTGATGGCTGGTGAGGCTGAGCATCTTTTCATGTGCTTACTTGCTATGTGTACTGTATATCCTCTTGGGGGAAGTGTCTGTTCATATAGTTTGCTAATTCTAATTGGATTTTTTTTTTTTTTACTGTTGAGTTTATATCTTCTAGCTACTAACCCTTTGATAGATACATGATTTGGAAATATTTTCTCGGTCTGTTGCTTGTATATTCATTCTGTTCTCAGGGGTATTTGCACAGCAAAGGTTTTTAATTTTGATAAGCTGTGAATTATCATTTTTTTGGTGTCAATCTAAGAAAACTTTGCCTAGCCTCAGATTCTGAAGATTTTCTCCAATGTTTTTCCAAAACCTTTATAGTTAACATTTTACATTTAAGGCAATGAAGAATTTTGAGTTAATTTTTGTACAAGGTATTAGGTCTGGGTTTAGGTTAAGATTCATTCCCCACCCCCTGCCATGGATTTCCAATTGCTCCAACACCATTTGTTGAAAAGGTTATCCTTCCTCCATTGAGTTGCTTTTGCACTGTTGTGGAAAGTCAGGCATATTATTTGGGGTCTGTTTCTAGGTTCTCTATCCTGTTCCATTGATTGATGTTCATCTCTCCCCAATAACATAATGTCTTGATTACTGTAGCTGTATAGTGAACCTTAACATCAAGTACGTTTCCTCCAACTTTATTCTTATTTTTTGAGATTTTTTAAGCTATTCTAAAACCTGTACCTTTTCACATAAATTTTAGAATCGGTTGTTTATGTCTACAAAAATTCTTGCTAGGGTTTTTGTAGGAATTGCATTAAAGCTATAGATCAATTCTGGGAAAATTGACATTTTTTACTATGTTGAGTTTTCCAACCCATAAACATGATACATCTCTCCATGTATGGAGGTTTTCTCTATTTCTTTCATCAGCATTTTGTAATTTTAGGCACATAGATATTACACAGGTTTTGTTAAGAGCATGCCTAACATTTCATTTTATTTGAAGTGATTGTCAATTTATTGTGGTTTCTACAATTGTTAGTATATAGAAATGTGATTGATATTTGTGTGTCCACCTTATAAACTGGGACAGTGATGAACTTACTTATTAGTTCTAGGAGTTTTCTTGTAGAATTCCTGGGATTTTTACATAGATAATCAGATCATTTACAAATAAGAATAATTGTATATCTTCCTTTCTGATCAGTATACTTGTTTCTTTTTCTTGCCTTATTAAATGGCTAGAACTTTCAGTACTGTGGGAAATAAGAGTGGTCAGAGCTGATATCTTTGTCCTGTTCCTAATCCTAGGGGAGTTGGCAAGCATTAAGTATGATGTTAGCTACGGTTGCTGTTGTTTTCTGTAAATGCTCTTTATCAAGTTCAGACAATTCCTCCCAGCTATCAACTTGCTGAAAAAAATTTTTTTATCATGAATGAGAGACAGATTTTGTAAAATGTATTTTCTGCCTATCAATTGATAAGATCATATGATTTTTTTCCCTTTAGCTTGTTGACATGATGGATTGCATTGATTGATTTCAAATGTGGTACTAACATTGCATCCTAGAATAAATCCAATTTGGTCATGGTAAATAATTCTTTTTACACTCTGATAGATCCAGTTGCTAATTCTAAATTCATGGGAGACATTGGTCTCTAATTTTCTTTTCTTTCTATACTATTTTTGTCTGGTTTTGAAATCAGAGTAATACTGTCCTCATAAAATGAGTTGAGAAGTGCTCCTTCCTCTATTATATTCTCAAATAGATTGCATAAAATTGGTTTATTTTTCTTCGAATAATTTTTAGAACTCTTCATAATTTTTATGAACCTGGAGATCTATTTTTCCAGACATTCTAAATTGCAAATTCAATCCCTTTAATGATTTAGAGATATTCAGATTATCTATTTCATCTTGCATGAGTTTTTGCAGTTTGGGAATTTTATTTTGGAATTGTTCTATTTCTTCTATGTTTTTAAATTTATGAGTAATTGCTCAAACCATCCCATTGTTATCTTTTCAACAGCTGCAGACTATGTAGTGATATTCCCAGTTTCATTCCTAATATTGATGATTTGAGTTTTCTCTCTGTATTTCTGCCAGACTTTCTAGAGGTTCATCAATTTTATTGATTTTTTCCCCAAAGAACCAGCTATTTGTTTCATTTATTTTTCCTATTTTTTCCTGTCTGCAATTTCATTAATTTCTGTTCTTATCTTTATTATTTCCTTCCTTCTTCTTGCTTTGGATATATTTTGATCTTATTTTCATAGTTCTTGAGGTAGGAAATTAGGTTATTTATTTAGACCTTTCTGCATTTCTAATGAAAACATTTAGCAGTATACATTTCTCTCTTAACATTGTTTTGGCTGCATCCCACATATTTTGGTATTATATATTTTTGATTTCATTCAGTTCTATGTGTTTTCAAATTTTCTTGGAGATTTCCCCTTTGACCCAGGACTTCTTTAGAGTGTTGTTTACTTTCCACATGTATAGCTTTTCCTGTTGTCTTTCTACTATTAACTTCTACTTTGAGACTATTGTGGTTGTAGAACACACACTCGGTATGATATTTGGTGAGTCTGATTTTTGGCCCATCAGGTTTATCTTGGTGAAACTTCCAAGGGTGCTTGGGAAAAAATGTGTATTCTTCTGTTGATTGGTGGACTGTTCCGTATGTCAGTTACATCCTATTTTTTGTGTTGTTCAGATCATATATATCCTTGTTGATTTCATAGTAGGTGGGTGTGGGTGTTGAAATCTCCAACTGTAATTGTAGATTTGTCTGTTTCTCCTGGCATCTCTATCAGTTTTTGCTTCATGTACTGCGAAGCTCTGTGGTTTGGCTATTACACGTTTAGGATCATTATGTCTTTCTGGTGGATTATTAATCCACCTTTTATCATCGTGGGATGTCCTTCTCTGCCTCTGGCAGTTTTCTTTGCTCTGGAGTTCTCTTTATTAGATATGAACCTAGACAATCCTGCTTTTAAAAAATAATGTTTACGTGGCATATCTTTCTCTCTCCTTTCAATCTACATATGTCATTGAATTTAAAGTGAGTTTCTCATATAAAGTTTATAGTTGGGCCCTGTTTTTTTCTTAATCCACTCTGCTGCTCTCTGTCTGTTCATTGTATTTCTATATAAGGTATTTATTGACATGTTAGATATTAAGTCTGCCTCATTTAAAATTAATTAATTAATTAATTTTTGGCTGCATTGGGTCTTTGTTGCTGCCGGTGGGCTTTCTCTAGTTGCGGCAAGTGGGGGCTGCTCTTCGTTGTGGTGCACGGGCTTCTCATTGTGGTGGCTTCTTTTATTGCGGAGCACAGGCCCTAGGTGCATGGGCTTCAGTAGTTGTGGCGTGCAGGCTCAGTAGTTGTGCACTGGGCTTAGTTGCTCTGCGGCATGTGAGATCTTCCCAGACCAGGGCTTGAACCTGTGTCCCCTACATTGGCAGGTGGATTTTTAACCACTGTGCCAACAGAGAGGTCCTTAAGTCTGCCTTTAAAAATTTTTTTTCTGTTTGTTTTTTCTGGTTCTCATTCCTCTGCCTCTTTTCCTGCCTTCCTGTGAATTATTTGAACACTTTTTAGGATTCTACTTTGATTTACTTGTAGTGCTTTTGGGTGTATCATTTTATATATTTTTCATTCTAGTTGCTCTGGGTTGGTACTACAATACAGGTACATGACTTATCATAGCTACTGGTATCACTATTTTACCACTTAGTGTTACATGTGGAAACCTCGGTTCCATTTAGGCACCTTACTGCCCCATTTTTAAACACCATTGTCTGGAGTGTCAGATAGTGTTACAGTTTTGTTTCAATCATTAAATATGATTTATAAAACTCATTAGGAAAAAGAAAACATACCTATATTTTTCTTTTTACCATTGTTCCTTCATTATCATTTCCTTCCTTTTGAAGAACTTGCTTTAGCCACTCTTTAAGGATAGGTCTGCTAGCACCAAATTCTTATTGTTTTCCCTCATCTAACAATGTTTTCATTTTCTCTTTATTCTTAAAGAATAGCTTCATTAGATACAGAATTCTTGGTTGACAGATCTTTTCTTTCACCACTTGAAAAATATTGTGCTACTTCCTTCTGCCTCCATGATTTGGGTTCTGATAAGAATTCTGTTGATATTTAAGTTAGTGTTTCCTTATTGGTAAGGTATTGTTTCCCTTTGCTTGCTTTCCAGATCTTTCTCTTTATCTTTGGTTTACAAAACTTCATTATGATGTATCTTGAAATGATTCTTTGGGTTTATCTTATTTGGGTGTTCTTAGCCTTTTTGAGCTGTAGGTTTGTGTCTTTTGTCAAATCAGAGAAATCTTCAGCCATTATTTTTTCAGATATTCTTTCTGCCCCATTATCTTTCTCTTCTCCTTTTGGGACTTTGATGATATGATTGTTGGATCCTATGTTATTTTCTCACAGATCTCTGAGGCTCTGTTCATTTCTTTCCATATATTTTCTCTTTGTTGCTCAGATTGGCTGAATTTTATTGATACATTTTCAAGTTAACTGATTCTATCCTCTGTAATTTCCATTCTATTATTGAGCTCATCCAGTGAGTTATTTTTTTCTCTTACTTGTATTTTTCAGTTCTATAATTTCCACTTGGTTATTTTTGTAGCTTTTGTTTCTGTGCTGAAAATTTCTATTTTTTTCATTTGTTTCAAGGGAATTTGTAACTGATTATTGAAGCATTTTTATGACAACTGCTTTAAAAATCCTTGTCAACTAATTTCAAAGTCTGATTCATCTTGCTGGTGTTGGTTGATTGTCTTTTCTCATTCAAGGTGGTTCTTAGTATGACAGGTGACCTTCAACTCTATGCTGGCTATTTTGTCTATTAGATTAGGGGGCTGAGTTCTATTTAAATCTTTTAATTTAGCTTGCTGTCACCTTTTGCAGGTTTAGTGTGTGGTTCTTATCCAAATTTTGTGGGTTGCGGTTCCAATGGCAGTTTCACATTCAGAAACTTAGCAGTGTTATTTTCCTCTTTTTGGTTTATCTGGTGCCATGCGGATCTCAGTGTTGTCTTTCAGTGCTGCCTGCAGGGCAGAAAAGGTCTCCCCAGGTGGGACATGTAAGCATTTCTTGGCAAGGGAGGGCAGTTCCACATTTGCATGCTTTATACACTTCCTTGGTGTCTCTGGGTGAGGGAAACAGTCTTGCACCCACAGGGACAAAGAGGCTTCAAGGACCAGATCGCTTGCTGTGACTGGGCCCTGTTTATTTTTTCTGCGTGTCTGTCCCAGGTCTAGATTGGGGAGGAGAAATGGGCAATTTTGTATAAAATTAATCATACACCTGCTCTATGACCCAGAGTCCTACTCTTATGTATTTATCCAAGACAAATGAATATGTATGTTCACACAAAAGCCTGTATGTGAATGTCCTTGACATGATGAATGGATATTTAATCTATGATATGTCCATCTAATAGAATACTTTTCAGCAACAAAAAGAAGCAAATTATTCATGCGTGCCAAATTACAGATGACTCTTAAAAGCATTTGCTAAGTGAAATAAGAAAGATCCAAAAGAAGACCTATTGTGTAATTCAATTTATATAACACTAGAAAAGACAAAATTATAGAAAGGAAAGCAGATCAGAGGTTGTTTTGCATTGGAAGAGGGTTTATATAAAAGGGTAGTACGGGGAGCTTTTGGGATGACGGAACTGTTTGATATGAGATGGTTGAAGTGAAATTGTGCTGGTTGATATATGACCCTATTCATTTGTCAAAATCCATAGAACTTTTTATCACAAAGTGAATTTTATTGATATAATATTTTAAAATCAACCAGGATGTGGGAGAAAATTTGAATCTTGACTGTGATGAATGAATCAAGCTATATTACCAATGAATCACATAAGCACACAGAAAGGATAAGGAATAAAAGACTATACCTAAGTTCAAAAATCTAGTTTTGACTGCATATGGTAAGGCTAAATACAAAAAGAGCAATGAGCAATCATTGTACTTTTGTTGATATATTTGTTTCCCAGAAGGGGTTGAATTAAGAATTTTGAAACGACTTGTTTTGTGTGTACTAGTGTTGGACAAATAAGTAAATATGTTGTAGAGAATGAAAGCAAAGTTTCTCACTGTGGGAGAAAGAAGTTACAAATAAGGTAAGGAGAGGAGGAAGTCTAGAATGATGCTGTGTTGAAGTTGGAGGATCAATATGGACACATGAAGATATATATACATTCATATATATGTAAATAGATAAATAAATAAGTATAGGTATATAAATGTGTATACACAAGATAGTATACATACACGTATTCCCCAGCCCCATCCACTGAGAGGAAATGGATGCTATGTGACCTAGTAACAAAGAGCATACCTTGTGTCTAGGAGGTCTTGGTTTCTAAACCACTTTTGTTCTCCAACAAAAGGAGAATGTTGGTCTTTGGAGATGTGGTTGACTCCAAACCTGTGGCAGGGAAAATACATGATGAGCCTGGGTCATCTTGTAGTGCCAATAAGTAAATGATAAAATAAAACAACATAAGCAAACAAAACAAAAACATAAAAGGATGGGGGGTATATTAAAAGAGTACAGGTGCAAACCTGAAAGAGCTCTAAATGTCCAAAGAACAATGACCAATTATAAATAACTATAGTATTAGAATATAACCTAAATGATAAAATAAATACCCATAAATCTGTGCTGATATAAACATATATCTAAATAAATAAATAAATAGGAAAGAAATACCTCTTATTTACATAAGAATTCCAATTATAAAATGCAGAAGAAATTGGGGAATATAAAAAAATCACCATTGTAAGTCAAAAAGAGAAAAACAAATATCGTATATTAATGCATGTATGTGGAAACTAGAAAAATGGTACAGATGAGCCGGTTTGCAGGGCAGAAGTTGAGACACAAATGTAGAGAACAGACATATGGACACCAAGGGGGGAAAACTGTGGTGGGGTGGGAATGGTGGTGTGCTGAATTGGGCGATTGGGATTGACATGTATACACTGATGTGTATAAAACTGATGACTAATAAGAACCTGCAGTATAAAGAAACAAACAAAACAACTAATACTAAACTTTCATTGGGTTATTTGTATGGACATATGTTAATATAAATGTTTCAAACATTACATGAAATTTCTAAAAATCTTATATGTTCTGGTATAATGTTATAAGTCATAATTCTAGTTATTACTTTAAAATGTATATCTCAGAAATAACTAAATTTCCTTGTCAATTGCACTATTATGAACTTTCATCAAATCTTTAACTGTGGTCATTTTTAAGTCTTTTGTCATTTACAGACAGTTCTGGGTGTACTCTGATGCTTTTGCAAATATGTTCCTATAAAAGGGGTTCATCTTCAAGGAATTCATAGAAAAGACTCTGACAAGTACAGGTTTCTGGTAACTGTACTGCTGAACTGAATGAATAAGCATTTTCAGAACTCTAATGAAAAACTGATGAACTCATAAAAGTGCTAACAAAAGATCAAGATAAAAAAAATTAATTACATGGGACTGAGTGAACTGATGAAGATGATTATAATTTTTGTGACTTTCTGTTTGAATTAAAAAAAAAATCCCACAAGGACTCAGAGGCAAAGAATATACAAATCAATTTTCACTGCAAAGTAAAGGAGCTGTTACAGTGGAGGATTACTGGACTGAATGTCAATATTATGACATAGCATGAGTGTGTTTCGTGTTTGGTAATTGCAACATTTTTGCTTTTGTTGTGGTCATCCATTTACAATGCTTGGTGTCAGTCTATTTATCTCTTGTAAAAATAAAATACAGTGTGTGTGTGTGGAAAAAAATGTAAACAATGCTTGATAGGATAATGAGATTAGAGATGGTCTTTTAAATTTTTCATTGTTATGCTAATACAATACCTTTACAAAACCTAAAAATCTTGAAACAACACATTTTTTAAAAATTGTGGTAAAATACACAAAACAGAAAATTTATCATTTCAACCATTTTAAAGTGGACAGTTCAGTGATATTATGTCAACAAATTTTTAAAACTTTCAGATGGCACCTGAATAAAATATGTGTTGTCCATTGGTGATTTTAATATATCTGGTATATAACTAAAGTCACCACAAAACTTTTTCTGGGAAATTGGCAGATCATAAACATAAAAAATTTATTTTGCTTTATATTAAACCTTACTGTTTTACTGTTTCAAAATTCAAATTTACTCACACACACAAAAAAAATCACCATTACCACAGTGAAGGAAACCATCAACAAAATAAAAGGGCAACCTACTGAATGGGAGAAGATATTTGCAAATGGTATATCCAACAAGGGGTTAATATCCAAATTATATTTTAAAAATCATACAACTCAATATCCAAAAACAAACAATCCAACTGAAAAATGGGCAGAGGACTTGAACAGACATTTCTCCAAAGAAGACATACAAATGGCCAACAGGCACATGAAAAGATGCTCAACATCACTAATCATGAGGGAAATGCAAATCAAAACCACAGTGAGGTACTGCCTCACACCTGTCAGAATGTCTGTCATCAAAAAGACAAGAAATTACAAGTGTTGCTGAGGATGTGGACTGTTGGTGGGAATGTAAATTGGTGCAGCCACTATGGAAAACAGTATGGAGTTTCCTCAAAAATTAGAAACAGAACTATTGTAAGATCCAGCAATTCCACTTCTGGGTGTTTACTCAAAGGAAAAAAACACTGATTTGAAAATATATATGCACCCCTATGTTCATTGCAACAAAATTTACAATAGCCAAGGCACAGAAGCAACCAAAGTGTCCATCAACAGATGAATGGATAAAGAAGATGTGGTGTACATATAAAATGCAATATTACTCAACCATAAAAGAATGAAATCCTGCCATTTGCCAAGAACATGCTAAGTGAAATAAGTCAGACAGAGAAGGACAAATACTGTATGATTTCACTTACATGTAGGATCTATAAAACAAACAAACAAAACAAAACAAAAATAGACTTATAGATACAGAGAACAAACTGGTGGTTGCCAGAGTGGGATGGGTGGGTGAAATAGGTGAAGGGGATTAAGAGGTACAAACTTCCAGTTATAAAATACATGGGGATGTAATATACAGCATAAGGATAAGACAATAATGCTGTAATAATTTGATATGGTGACAGATGATTACTAGACTTGTGGTGACCATTTTGTAGTGTGTATTTAAATGTCAAATCACTATGTTGTACACCTGAAACTAACATAATATTATACATCAAGTCTACTTCAATTAAAAAATCACTAGTAGAATGCTACAGATATAATTGCCACAGGCAAGGTCCACTGATGAATGGTAAATAGTGGGAAAATTTTAAGCAAAATGTATATAATTTTCTAAGTATATTCCCCCAAATATCTATTAATTACAAAGAGGAAAATAGTAAGTTTACACTGGAGAACTCTGGCAGACACCATCTGAGTCGTGTGATAAAAGTTAACATACGCAGTAATAAATAATTGACATCATGTATCCCCGCCTATGATGTACTAGAAGGACTCACCGCTTGGTGGTATCCTTCCCAATTATTAATAAACTCAATCTAATCATGAGATGACATTAGAAGAATAGAAATGGAGGTACTTTCTACAAAAATACCTGCCTAGTATTTTCCCAAAATGTCAAAGTTCTAGGTTCTAAAGAACAAGGCAGGATTGACAAATGATCATGAATTGGAGAAGACATGACAACTCAATGCAATATGATATCCTGGATGCATCTGGAACAGGAAGACATTAGAGGAAAAACTGATCAAATTCAATTAAATTCTGTACTTTAGTTACCACTTTTTACCAATGCTAATTTCTTAATTTTGGAAAATGTTGTATGGTTATGTAAGTTGTTTACATAAAAGGAAGCTGGATGATGGGTAAACTATAACTTTCTACTGTTTTTACAACTCTGAGTCTAAAATTATCTTTAAAGTGCTATTAGGTCACTTCCTGTGGATGATAGGGAAAACTAATTATCTGGAAACCTAGGTAAATACAAAGAAAAAAAATTATTCATTCTGCCTTCCTTATATCAACTATACCCCTGGGTAATCAAGCAGGAAATGAGGGAAATGTTTCCTTATAGAAGTATTCTAACACATAAAAACAAGACTTCCACTTTCTGGTTGGTCTTGCATGTAAGGAGCTTGGAAGTCATGATTCCCACCTTCACAGCAAGAAAAAAACTGAAAACCAACAACTATTCTTTGTTCCATCAGAGAAGTGATGTCCCAGGGCAAATGGTTACACCCCAAATACAGACAGACAGGCAGATATAGAGACTTACAGTTTAGCAGAGCAGAAACTCAAGAGCATAAACTGTCCTTGGAGCCAGCACTAGGGTAGAAAATTCTCATCTCTGAAATGTTGGAAGCTCAGTGTGGACAAGCTTGAGAGTTAAAAACTCCTGGAGGGCTCAGTCTTAGACTGGAGGAGGCACACTTTCATGAGTTTTACCTCCGGGAAAACTACTAGGTTCTCACAGTGAGAATAAAAAAAAAAAAATCCCCTTGCACTTCCAGCAGGGGGAGGGGAAAGGAACCATTCTGAAACATGCTCAGAACATTCTGTTCTTCTTAATAAGGGCTTCCTTCAAGGAAAACTATTTTACCAGAGCCTAACTGATTTGAGGAATGGAAATAACCAACTGCAGCCCTCTCTATCCTTTCTGTCTCACCTAACAGGGCAACAACAGAGAGACACTTGTGAAGGTCACAGTCTAAGGGCACAAGCTCACTAAAAGACTGAGATGTAATTATAGTACTATATAACACTTGCTTCACACCTTGCCACCACATCAACAGGGTTCCTGTATGATAACAGGGATTACAACAAAAAAACTGCATATCATAGATCTTATTTAAGAAGAAGTCTCTATGGAAACCCAAAGACAGCAGGGAAGAAAAAAACAAGGAAACTTAAGGAAATTGTAGCCTCTGAAACCTATAGCAAACAGTAAACACAACTCCTAGGCTGATAAACATAAAACTTCACACAAAGGCCTACTTACCTCTGTTCATTTTACCCAGTATACCACGTCGCTTTCAACAAAAATTACAAGGCATGCTAAAAGACAAAGCACATTATTTGAAGAGTCAGAGCAAGCATCAGAACCAGATTCAGATATGGTAGAGATATTGGAATTATTAGACCAAGAATTTGAAACAACTATGATTAATATGCTAAGATCTCTAAAGGAAAAAGTGGATAGCATGCAAGAACAGATGGGTAATGTAAGCAGAGAGATGGAAATTCTAAGAAAGAATCAAAAGGAAATGCTAGAAATTAAAAGGTAAGTGTAACAGAAATGAAGAATGTCGTTGAGGGGCCCATCATGGCTGAAGAAAGAATCAGTGAGTTTGAAAAAAAGTCACTGGGAACTTTAAAAGCTGAAATGCAAGAGAAAAGGGGATAAAAAAGGTGGAACAGAATGCCTAAAAACTGTGGGACAATTATAACATGTGTGACATATGCAGAATAGGAATACCAGAAGGAGAAGAAAGAGAGAAAGGAATAAAGGGAAAAAATATTAATAGCAGATGCTGAAACACAGATCCAGTAAGCTCAGAGAATTTAAAGAAGGGTAAATACCAGAATATCTACATCAAGTCATATCATAATCAAACTGCAGAAATTTGAAGACAAAGAGAAATCTTTAAAGAGGCCAGATATTTAAACAAACAAACAAACAGAAAAACCTTATCCATGGAAGAACTAAGAAAGAAGATATACAGATGGCCTACAGACACATGAAAGAATGCTCAACATCATTAATCATTAGAGAAATGCAAATCAAAACTACAATGAGATATCATCTCACACCGGTCAGAATGGCCATCATCAAAAAATCTAGAAACAATAAATGCTGGAGAGGGTGTGGAGGAAAGGGAACACTCTTGCACTGTTGGTGGGAATGTAAATTGATACAGCCACTATGGAGAACAGTATGGAGGTTCCTTAAAAAACTACAAATAGAACTACCATACGACCCAGCAATCCCACTACTGGGCATATACCCTGAGAAAACCATAGGTCAAAAAGAGTCATGTACCAAAATGTTCATTGCAGCTCTATTTACAAAGCCAGGACATGGAAGCAATCTAAATGTCCATCGACAGATGAATGGATAAAGAAGATGTGGCACATATATACAATGGAATATTACTCAGCCATAAAAAGAAATGAAATGGAGGTATTTGTAATGAGGTGGATGGAGTTAGAGTCTGTCATACAGAGTGAAGTAAGTCAGAAAGACAAAAACAAATACAGTATGCTAACACATATATACGGAATCTAAGCGAAAAAAAAAAAAAGGCCATGAAGAACCTAGTGGCAAGACGGGAATAAAGACACAGACCTACTAGAGAATGGACTTGAGGATATGGGGAGGGGGTGGGGTGAGATGTGACAGGGTAAGAGAGTGTCATGGACATATATACACTACCAAATGTAAAATAGATAACTAGTGGGAAGCAGCCGCATAGCACAGGGAGATCAGCTCGGTGCTTTGTGACCACCTAGAGGGATGGGATGGGGAGGGTGGGAGGGAGGGAGATGCAAGAGGGAAGAGAAATGGGAACATATTGTATATGTATAACTGATTCACTTTGTTATAAAGCAGAAGCTAACACACCATTGTAAGGCAATTATACTTCAATAAAGATGTTAAAAAAAAAAAAAAAAAAGAATTACATCTGACTTCTGACTTCTACTTAGAAATCATGTGGACGAGAAGAGAGTGGAGTGAAATATTTAAGGTGTTGAAAGAAAAAAAGAAAAAAACCACCAACCTAAAATTCTGTAACCAGAGTCATTATCTTTCAGAAGTTAAGAGAGAAATAAAGGCTTCTTCAGACAAACAAAAATTGAGGTAATTTGCTTTGAAAGAAATGTTTAAAGGAGTTTTTTTTAGAAGAAAGGAAAATGATAGAGGTCAGAAACCTGGATCTACATAAACAAAGAATATTAGAGAAGGAAAAAAATAAAGATAAAATAAAATATTTTTTTCTTGTTCTCAGTTGATATAACAGATGACAGTTTAATGTAATAATAATAACAATGGATTGTGCAATTACAGCAAATTATAAGTAAATGAAGGACAATTCATTTTTATATGCAATTTTATAAGAGATAAGAGGGAGGAATTGGGAATAGTTTCAGACCCTTGAGGTGATATAGTGTATTTGAGGGTGAAATTGGATTAGTCGTGTGTATTGTGACATCTAGGGCAACAACCAGAAAACATTAAATTGATATGCTAAGAGAGAACAAAATTGTATAAAATGCTCAATTAAAACTGGAGGAGGCAGAAAAAGAGTGTAAGATTAAAATAAGGGCAATAAATAGAAAATGGTAACAAATATGGTAGACATTAATCCAAATATATCAATAATCACTTTAAACCTCAATAGTCTGAACACACCAATTAGTAGACAGAGTATCAGAGTGGATAAAAGAAGTAAGACCTAACTATATGTTGTCAACAAGAAACCCATTTTATTTTATTCTCTTTTTTTTTGATGTGGACAATTTTTAAAGTCTTTATTGAATTTGTTACAATATTACTTGTTTTTTTTAAGTTTTGGTTTTTTGGCCACAAGGCATGTGGGATCTTAGGTCCCCAACCAGGGATTGAAACTGCACCCCCTGCACTGGAAGACAAAGTCTTAACCACTGGATTGCCAGGGAAGTCCCAAGAAGCCCATTTTAAATATAAAGACACCGATAGATTAAACATAAAGGGATAAGGAAAGATATACTATGCTAGCACTAATCAAAAGAAAGCTGGAGTAGCTATATTAATTTCAGACAAAGCAAAGACAATTACCAGGAATAAAAAGAGGCATTACATCATGATAAATGTATTAATTCACCAAGATGACATCATGATCCTTAGTGTTCATGTGTCTAACAACAGTGTCAAAATACATGAGGCAAAACCTGATAGAACTACCAGGAGAAATAGATGAATCCACTATTCTCATTGGAGACTTCAACACCCCTCTCTCAGTAATTGACAGATCCAACAGGCAGAAAATCAGTAAGGAGGTGGTTGAATTGAAAAGCATCATCAATCAGGTAGATATAATTGACAGTTCTAGAGTACTTCATGTAACAAGAGCAAATTACACAATCTCCACAAGATAGAACATTTGCCAAGACCACATTCTGGGATATAAAACACACCTTAACAAATTTAAAAGAAACAATAAAAACACCATGACAAAATAAGTATGTTAGGTTTTTCCAACACTCAATCAATTAAGAGGTCTTGGCACTCAGTATCATTCATTGGTGATCAAAAGAGTGAAAACCAGGCACCATGTGCTTCCTGGCAAAAGGTCACAGCACAGCCTGTAGTCCTGTCAATGGGGTTGAACCTCAGTCTGATGGAGCCTCTGGATTCAGCTGCTAGTTTGCAGAAAATAAGGCAAATAAGGCAGGGCAAACACGCTGAGCTGCACAGTGAGTCTGAAATTCAGGCAATAGGGAACTCTACAGGTGAAAGAGCTCAGATTCTTCAATTCTTCAACAGATAAATTGAAGAAAGAAAGAAAAGAAAAAAAAAGAAAGAGAAAATAAAGAAAGGAAGGAAGGAAGGGACGGATACATGATTTCTAGCTTGAAAGAGAATACACAGTTGGATGGTAAAACCTTTCTAGCTTGAAAGGATACACAGTTGGATGGTAAAACCATGAAGTAATGCAAGGAAGTGCCTATTACAAAAGTCAGCATCATTGCATTTAGAGGAAGGAGGGGCATGGCTTGGATGAGGTATGGGGAAGGGCTTTTGAGGTTACTGCAAAGTTCTGGTCTTGACCTGGGTGGTTGTTACTAGGGCACTTGCCTTATAATCGTAATTCACTAAGCTCAGCATGGGTTTTGGTCTAGTTTCCTGTTTAACCTTAAAATAAAAAGATAAATAATAAACTAATATATACATAAATCCAAGGAAAAACAAGTTAACGAATGTTTGGTGGAACTTAAGGGCAGAAAGTGCACATTGCGGAGGAGATGGGGTCTACTCCTTCCTGCCTCTGTTCCTTTCTGCACAGACTACATCCTCCCTGGCCGTCAGCAGCCATGGCCCCAAGCAGTAGGTTTCCCTGACCGTCCAGCTCTAACATTAACTATGTCTGTTACCCTTGGACAGGTGGCAAGAGAGAGAATCTGGTTGGGTTAGCCAGTCCCCACTCTGTTTCTCCCTGGGTTAGGAGTCCCACAGCTGAGCAAAGAACGGAGGCCAGGTACAGCCATGCTTCCCCCTTCTAAGCTGTCTGTAGGGCAGAGTCCAGGAGAGAGGAGGGAGGCCAGGGAGAGTTCTGGTCATTTCCAGTGTGGTCGTGTCTCTCACTGAGTGTGTTTTATGGTTTTCTCCTCTTGTGAGATTCTGGCTTTTTTATATATATTACTGAATTAATTTTTTTCTCTATTTTCCCCTTACTATTCTAACAATTTATTTGTTTACCGTTTGGGTGTGCAGGCTCATTTTGTGGTTGTGGTTGTATTCACAGATAGGATTTGTAGTATGCTTTCTTCTACTTGGTATGTTTTGTAAGTATTTTCCATATTGCTGTTTTAATCTTCATAATTTGGAAAAGGGCTTATGCCTTTATTTATTTATTTTAAAATAAATTTTTTATTGGAGTATAGTTGCTTTACAATGTTGTGTTAGTTTCTTGCTGTACAGCAAAGTGAATCAGACATACATATAAATTTATCCACTCTTTTTAGATTTCCTCCCCATTTAGGCCACCAAAGAAGACTGAGTAGAGTTCCCTGTGCTATACAGTAAGTTCTCATTAGTTATCTATTTTATATGTAGTAGTGTATATATGTCAGTCCCAATGTCCCAGTTCATCCCACGCCACCCCCTTTCCTTGGTAACCATAAGTTTGTTCTCTACATCTATGATTCTACTTCTGCTTTGCAAGTAAGTTCATCTCTACCATTTTTCTAGATTTCACATATAAGTGATATTACACAATATTTGTTTTTCTTTTTCTGACTGACTTCACTTTGTATGACAATCTCTAGGTCCATCCACGTCTCTGCAAATGGCACTGTTTCATTCCTTTTTATGGCTTAGTAATATTCCATTGTATATATGTACCACATCTTCTTTATCCATTCCTCTGTTGATGGACATTTAGGTTGCTTCCATGTCCTGGCTATTGTAAATCGTGCTGCAGTGAATATCAGGGTGCATGCCTCCTTTTGAATTATGGTTTTCTCTGGATATAGGCCTAGAAGTGGATTGCTGGATCATATGGTAGTTCTATTTTTCATTTTTTAAGGAACCACCATACTGTTCTCCATAGTGGCTGTACCAGTTTACATTCCCACCAACAGTGCAGGAGGCTTCCCTTTTCTCCACACCCTCTCCAGCATTTATTGTTTGTAGATTTTTTGATGATGGCCATTCTGACTGGTGTGAGGTGACACCTCTTTGGAGTTTTGATTTGAATTTCTCTAATAATTAGTGATGTTGAGCATTTTTTCATGTGTTTGTTGGCCATCAGTACATCTTCTTTGGAGAAATGTCTATTATGGTCTTCTGCTCATTTTTTGATTGGGTTGTTTGTTTTTTTGATATTGAGCTGCACATGTTGTTTGTATATTTTGTAGATTAATCCCTTGTCAGTTGCTTTATTTGCAAATATTTTCTCCTATTCTGAGGGTTGTCTTTTCATTTTGTTTACGGTTTCCTTTGCTGTGCAAAAGCTTTTAAGTTTAATTAGGTTCCATTTGTTTATTTTTGTTTTTATTTCCATTACTCTAGGTGGTGGATCTAAAAAGATCTTGCTGTGATTTATGTCATAGAGTGTTCTGCTTATATTTTCCTCTAAGAGTTTTATAGTATCCAGCCTTACATTTAGGTCTTTATCCCGTTTTGAGTTTATTTTGTGTATGGTGTTAGGAAGTGTTCTAATTTCATTCTTTTACATGTAGCTGTCCAGTTTTCCCAGCACCACTTATTGAAGAGACTGTCTTTTTTCCATTGTACATTCTTGACTCCTTTATCATAGATTAGGTGCCACAGGTGCATGGGTTTATCTCTTTCTATCCTGTTCCATTTATCTATATTCCTGTTTTTGTGCCAGTACTATGCTGTTTTGATTACTGTAGCTTTTTAGTACAGTCTGAAGTCAGGGAGCCTATTTTATTTTTTTAAATTGAAGTATAGTTTATTTACAATGTTGTGTTAATTTCTGCTGTACAGAAAAGTGATTCAGTTATACATATATACATTCTTTTTAATATTGTTTTCCATTATGGTTTATCACAGGATATTGAATATAATTCCCTGTGATATACAGTAGGACCTTGTTGTTTACCAATCCTATATATAATAGTTTCCATCTGCTAATCCCAAACTCCCAGTCCTTCCCTCCCCCCAACCCTTGGCAACCACAAATCTGTTCTCTATGTCTGTGAGTCTATTTCTTTTTCATAGTTTCATTTGTGTCATATTTTAGATACATATAGTATTTGTCTTTCTCTTTTTTCTCTATTTTTAAGTGTCTTATTATTTGTGCATAAGAATCGCCAATCTAAAAACCAGCAAGTAATAAAATCTGAGGCTCCCTGGGTCAATCTGAGAAACACCCTTATCTTATCCTTATTCTGTGTTCACTGTCCAAACACTTGTCTATACTAATTATTACCTAGGGTATACCGTTATCTTTAAATAGGACAAATAAAAAATTACTCTCAATTTCAACTGTCTGGTAGCTGCCATTTCTTCAATGAGCTGTCACTTCAGGGCCAAATCCTCTGCAGAAGCCCCATCTACTTGAGTCTCTCAGTCCCAGAAACAGCACTGTTCTTTTGTGGTATAATTGCTATAGATTTAGATTTATGTTTTCTGTATATGGATAACCAAAATAGAAAATCAGTGTCATAATATCAGAGAATCACTGAGTAATGGGTTTTGAATATCTATGAATCTTGTACTCTGAAATCTGCTGAGTCATGATATTTGAAAATTATGTTCACTTGAAGGCTTGGATTTGCACTTGTGTACTAGAGAAGAACAAATCTGATTCCATATTGAATCTATTCCTTTAGCTCTAACATTTGTGCTCTGTTGCCTGTGCTTAGTCATGCTGGCTCTGCACCTTTTGTAAAAGAATTTTGCCTGTAGCCTAAAATATACGTGACTCTGACTTTAAAGAGCCCATTCATATAGAGATAAAAATTTGCAAAACAGGGAGTAACATTTTTTTTTTGGAGGTGTACAGTAACAGCGTGACCTGACCTATGTGGACAGCTGCAAGAACAAAGGATTTTGACACCAAGAAGTTTCTAACAACTAACCACGTCCCTCCCTCACCTGGCCTTTAAAAATGCTTTGCTGAAACTCTTCAGAGAGTTCGGGGTTTTTCTTTGGCACAAGTCACCCGTCTCCTTGCTTGGCCCTGCAATAAACCTCTCTCTGCTCCAAACTCCAATGTTTCGGTGTTGTTTGGCCTTACTGTGCATCGGGCACAAGGACTTGCATCTGGTAACACTTGCAGAATATCAAAATCACAACTGCAGTCATCCCCAGAGTCATTCTCATTGAAATCTTAAGCTTTAATTCAAACATTCTGTGACTGCAAACTCACAAATTCCAAGAAATGAGGAGTCGTGGCGTCATAATGTCTTAAAGATGCAGGTGGGAATGCTAGAGCAAGCTGTGAATGCACAGATTGAGAGCATTTGTCTGCCACAGCAGAAATGCCCCATTATTAAAGGAAGTCCCTGTGGAGACTCAGATATTCAAAGCGGTGAGGAAGAGGGAAATACTAATGTTTTATTCTGCATTAACCACACATCAGCTGCTTTGTATAGATCATCCAAGCATATGGTGTTATCCTCACTTGAGGGGTAAGGAAATCAAAGCCAAGAATGATTTAACGTCAAAGGTCAGCTGATACAGGCCAGATCCAGGACATTAACTGCTCATCTGTCAGAAGCCTTGATAGATGGCCATGACAGCATGGGGAGAGCGTGAGGATTGCAGAGGACCCAGCCTCTATCTGGTCAGGGTTCCATCCCAGAAGCAGGCAAAATCTCCTAGGTCTTAATCTCCTGCACCCTCTCACCCTCACTCTATCCTTGCAGATGATCAGCTAACCCACAGGGTTTGCAAATGGTCCCTTGTTGACTTCTCTGAAGACTCATGTACCCATAAATCCTTACTCTTCCCCTGCTCAAATCCCAGCGCTATTCTGGGAGAGGATCCAGGAGTGGATCCCAAATTTGTCTGCTCATTAGAAACACCTGCTGATGTTTAAAATCACCCAAAGCCCTGGCCAACACCCAGACAAGTTAAACCGTCATCTGCGAGAGAAGACATTGGTATTTTAAAAACTTACCAGCCGATTACAATGGAAAGACAAGTTTGGGAACCTTGGGGTTATTCTGTTATTCACAGAAAGCAGGGGTTTAAAATAAGAATCAAATAAGGGAGTCTTTTAAAAAATTACTGAAGCCAAAATCCAAACTCAGACCAGTGAGAACAGAATCTCTGGGGGAAGTCTGGGCATAGATTTTTCAAATCTTCTCAGGCTGATAGAGGTGAAATCCTGAAAGCTTAAGGCAGGAGATCCCTGAACTGCATAATCCTTTCCTGGGACTTTTCAAACCTGGTTTTAGATCTTTCCACACCATGGTTTGATTTTGTGAGTCAACAAATTATATATTTTTGCTTAACTAGTGAGTTTCTATCTTTTGCAAGTTCTGGAGTTGACCAAGCATCCCAGTTTGCCCAGGACTCTCCTGGTTTTAGCACTGAAAATTCCACTTCCCAGGAAACTCTGCAGTCATAGGCAAACCGGGATGGCTGGTTACTCCACTTGCAATCAAAGCATTCTGGCTAATTTAATTTCCTGCTGGATTTCTTGGAATGACCTCTCTTCACCCTCTGAACTGGGGCTCATAAATGAACCACCATCATAATTTATCTCAACAGCATGGATCTCCGAGTACATGCCCCGCACAGATCCGGAGATGTCATCCCAGCCTTCACTGGCCCCCAATCTTGTCTCACAACTGCCCTCTCACTTCTGTTCCTTACCCAACACAACTCCTGGACCCTGATTCACTAATACCTCTAAGGCAGAACCACACTTTGCCTAACTTTGCCTCCATAAATCAAATTAGTGTCACATGGCTCCTTCCATGTGTGGCTTAAGCTATTGGAAACTGAAGCATGAAGCAATTGGAAACTGAAGCATGAAGCAGACTTCCTAGATACTTTTTCTCACACTTGAGTGTTTGGGTCTCCTTGGTCAAAGTTGAAGGCCACCTTCTAGAAACTTGAGAAAGCAAAACCATGATTCAGTTGGGCTCTTTTTCTTCATGGAAAAGATTTGCTCACACCATCTCTTGTAAATGGGAGAAGAGCTTAAGAATCCATTTAAGAAATTGAAAAACATGCAGTGGTTCTTCACAAGAACCTAGGGAAAACTGAACAACAATGCCTCACATCAAGGTCAGGAAGTCCAAGTTAGCCACCAGGAAGACTCGAACAGAAGGGTTTCCTGAATCCAGGGCAGCTCCAAACTCAGCTGCAGGAATCCAGGGACCACTCCAGGACCACTCAGCTAGATGCTGGTGTGCCCTCCTCTCTGAATCAGCTTACCTTGGCCTACCAAGGAGCTCATGGTTGCCAAGCCTCCTACTTTGAATTCCAGAGAAGACTCTACCTTGCCTGATCTATATCCATAATATTGGGTTGACCAAAATGTTCATTTGGTTTTTTCCATAACATCTTATGGAAAAACCTGAATGAACATTTTGGCCAACCCAATACCTGACAGGGAAAATCTTTTCTTAACCTTTTTTCACCTTGGGCCACTGCCTTTTGCAGTGGTTACCTTCAGGTCATTGCAAGTCCCTGGTCCATCAGTTGTGGGCTGGGAGTGGGGGTCATGATATGACTGCCTAGGGCTGTCCTCTCAGAAGGGTCTATGGTCATAGCAGTTTATTGCAGAAGCTATGAGAAACTCTATGATTGGCATATCTAGTAAAATGATAAAATCTTAGTGTTGGATGACTCCATGTGAATAATGAAATGCAACTCTAGCATCTTATAGATGAAGGTAAAGTGCTATATATTGAAAAGAGTCAGAAATGTCTGGGTTTGAATCTCAGCTGGTTTTTACCAGTCGACCTTGTGCAATTTATATCACCTCTCTTGATCGCACCTGTAAAATAAAAAAAGAATACTTGCCTATTATGTTTGTCATGAAGACTGACTAACACAGCCTACCTAAACCCCTGGTACAACATAATACTAGTTTCTAGTATAGACTTAGGCACTTCATCCTCCTGCCTCTTTGTCCTCAGCCATCACAGCCAATGTGACACAGCACAATAAGGGCTCTTCAATGAGCAATCAGTTCTGCTTTAGATGGAGCACAAGCTCGTTGGATTGGGCACCCAGTAGCACTCCATCAATCTCAAGTCTTTTATGTAACCAACGCACATGATCAAAGATCTTATACTTTAAACCTGAATCATCAATCTCAGTGCTAATGGAATATAGAAAAACCTTTTTCCCTGGAAGATCACTGAAAGGTCACAGTCTTGTTTTCCCCTGATAGATTTTCTGTCATATTATATAGTAATGATCAGTTGGGTGGCGAGATTACTGTCCTCCCGAATAATAACAGTCATCTCTGTAGCTATTTTACCCAACTCTCCAATTCTGCTGTTTCTCTTGAGATGACTTTTCAATTATTGGCATCTAATTTTTAATTAGTTTTACTTTTTAGACCACAGATAAACAAAAACAAAATTATCCCGACCATATTCTTCTGTCTAGGGCAATCTCACCATCAGTCTTCTCTGCAAAGTCCCCTTTGTGTGACTTCATTCATTCATTCATTCATTCTCTATTTAAGTTAGTTATTAATTTATTAATTTTCCCCTTCATTCATCATCCCCATTCCCATTCCACTCCCTACCCTGACCTTCACAATGTACACACACTGTACCTAAAGTCCATTCAAACCATTTTCATGTATTCACTTAAAACTACATGTGATGTATTTTGTGTGTATGTGATTAATGCAAATAATTTTTTTCATTAACCACACAGATGTTGATATATGTAAATCTAATCTCGACTGCTGCTGAGATCTCTACTGTGTACATACACACCCTCATCCATTTCTATAAGAAAGGCTGCCCAGGTCATCTCCAGCTGCTTGCTCTCATGACTAAGGCTGAATGCCCTGGTATCAGTACCTTTGTGCCCACCACTGACACTTTCTTCAGGGTACATGCCCTGGAGAAGGATTGCTGGGTGGGAAGGTATACACATACTAATTTTACCTGATTGCCCTCCAGAATGACTCCACCAGTTTTCAGTACCCAAAGTAAACAAAGTTTCCCATTTCCCCCAAATATCCAATAGCATTGAACACTATCACATTTTCTACTTTTTGCCAATCTGACATCAAGGCTGTAATATGATGTTTAAATTTGAATATTTCAGAATTTTAGTGAGGTTAAGCACATACTCATTCAGTTAGCAGCTATTCTGTCTGATTTTCCATCTGAAAACCTTCCTCATGTGTCTTGCCCATTTTTTTTCTATTGGATTTTTGGTCTTTTCCTTGATGATTAGCAGGAGTTCTTTGTATATTCTAGATACTGGAAAGAGTAGCGCTCAGCCTGTCCCTCATATGTTAACTTTATCTTTGCTAAACAGAAATCACAAATTCTGAATGGGCTCATTTGTGACTTTTGGATCTTAGTTAAGAAAGACTTCTCCATCTGAGTTTACAAAGACATTCTGTATCCTCTCCTGTTAGTGTAATAGACTTACTTTTTAAATAGAAGTTTAACCCATTAAATGTTATTGTGTGTGTGTGTGTGTGTGTGTGTGTGGTGTAAGGTAAGAATCCAGCTTCTTTCTCTCTACAGGTAGTCAGCTGGTTCACCCAACACTCTTTACTAAGTAAAAAGATATCCTTACTGATGGTTAGTATAATATACCACATTCCTAAATACATATGTGGCACTGTTTGGACTGTCTAGGATATTCCATTGCTCCTGTGTTAGTAACACATTGTTTTTATTAAAGAATTTTAAAATGTGTGTTATTTTAAGGTAGGATAATTACCCCATCTTGTGTGTTTCATTTTTAGAATTTGATTAGAATGTTATGCACTTCTAAAATCAGTTTATTGATTTTCCCTAAAGAAAATGATTACAAAATAAAACCTGACTATTAGAAAGAAGCTGATTATATAGTCTAATTCCTGGTTTATTCCAAAAAACTTGCAAATAAATAGAATATCAAATGAAACGAAATTAACATAAATATACTAGAGGGTTTTTTTAATTAAAGGAATTTTCTTTTAAACATGGCAATTGAACTTACATTAAAAATTCCACTTAGGGCTTCCCTGGTGGCGCAGCGGTTGAGAATCTGCCTGCCAATTCAGGGGACACGGGTTCGAGCCCTGGTCTGGGAAGATCTCACATGCCGTGGAGCAACTAGGCCCGTGAGCCACAATTACTGAGCTTGCGCGTCTGGAGCCTGTGCTCCGCAACAAGAGGGGCCGCGATAGTGAGAGGCCTGCGCACCGCGATGAAGAGTGGCCCCCATTTGCCACAACTAGAAAAAGCCCTCGCAAACAAACGAAGACCCAACACAGCCAAAAATAAATAAATAAATAAATAAAATTTAAAAAAAAATTCCACTGAAATCAGAATAAAGAGGAAAAACATAGCATCGGTGCAGAAGGACAAAGCAAATAAGATGACATCCATTAATAGATATTAAAAATCTTTAAAAGTGGCAAAGTGGAAGGACTAATGGTGTCAGAGTTACCAGCTCAGTGGAAGCTAAGTGTCTATGAATAGTGAAGCCAGTGACTATAACAGAAGATATTGCATCCATGGAATAAAAACAGGATGCTTTTTTTTTTTTTTTAGAGGTATCTCTTTTAAAATTTATTTATTTATTTATTTTTAATTTATTTTATTTTTTTAAAAATTTTTTACTTTCTTGGCTGTGTTGGGTCTTCATTTCTGTGCGAGGGCTTTCTCTAGTTGTGGCAAGTGGGGCCACTCTTCATCGTGGTGTGCAGGCCTCTCACTGTCGCGGCCTCTCTTGTTGCGGAGCACAAGCTCCAGATGCGCAGGCTCAGTAGTTGTGGCTCACGGGCCTAGTTGCTCCACGGCATGTGGGATCTTCCCAGATCAGGGCTCGAACCTGTGTCCCCTGCATTGGCAGGCAGATTCTCAACCGCTGCACCACCAGGGAAGCCCAAACAGGATGCTTTTAAGGAGCATTCAGAGAACAAAAATTCTCAGAAATATGATGGGAAAAACAATATATACAATAAAAGGGCTGGAAGATGAAGTGGAGTTACTCTATAAGAATGTAGAGCCAAAAACAAACAGATGAACTATAAGGAAAAAAAAAAAGATCAATCTGTAAGGGCCAACATGCAAATAATTGGAGTTCCAAAAAATGAGAACAGATAAAAAGGAAAGAACAATAACAATGAAATAACACTAGAATTCTCAGAATTTTAGGGCATGAGTCTCCAGATTGAGAGGTCTCAGTGAACACTTGACACAATGTAGGAAAAGAAATCACAAGAAACTAGCCATTGATATTTCAGAGCATCGTGGGAAGATGACAACAATATGGGTACAAAATGATGAATAAATAGATGAGTCATTAAAATTACCTCAGACAATAAACAACACCTCCACCTTCTTAAAGAAAAATGATTTCCAATCAAGACTTCTATTCAAGCTAGTCAATTAATCTCATATAAGGATATAGCGAGGATACTTCCAGAAAGTAAGGTCTCAAAATGTGATTGCCATGTACCCTATCTTAGAAGGATTTGTTCTAAAATATGACAGTAATGAAAGAAGAAGGAAAGTATGAGATCTAAAAACAATTTAGCTAATTCAGAAAATAAGCAGGAAGAATTGTTGGTATGATGATAAGACCCTGAGATGACAACTGGACAAGAGCATGTCTAAACAAGATTGAAGATTCCATGGAAAGTGTCTCTGGGAAAAATGGGAAATTATTAGTGATTAGGAAGTACTGGGAGATTTACTCTTCTTTACTAGAGAATGAAGAATTTACTTGATATAAATTTAAAAAGCAATTAATTTAAAATTCATTGACATGAATATTATGAACAACTATAGAGGACTAAATATAAAGATCTAGAGGAAGTGGGAAGTTTTCTGAAAAAAATTAAAATACTAAATTTGGTGCCAGAAGCAAGAAAAGAATGTGAATACCAATAAAAAATAAAAATATTGAAATGGTGATCAAATTCTCTCCTTGTAGACTGAAACTGTAGAATTTACATACGTAAATTCTACCAAACTCTCAAAGAATATGTAACCCCTATTTTACACACTCTGTTGCAGAAAATAGAACTTGAAGATAAGCTTCCAAACTCATTATATGAAGTCAGTTAATAACCTTGGTACCAAAACAGAGCAAGCAAATTATAAGGAAGGAAAATGACAGACTGATTTCACGGGTTAATATAAACTCAGAAATGAGAAATGGAATGTTAGCTGATTAAACTCAAAAGCGTATTTTTAAATTAACAAAACAAAACAAAATGATTATGTCAAGTTTATCCCAGGAAACATGGGTGCCATCAGAAAAGATTCAACATTAGATTATTTCATCATCAGAAAATCTACCAGTGCAATTTACTATATGAACACAGTAAAGAAGGAAAACACATGGTCTTCTAAATACATTAGCAAAAAGCATTTAAAAAGTTCAGTGCTGAGGCTTGCTTCAAGACGGCAGAGAGTAAGACGTGGATATCACCTTCCTCACCACAGATACATCAAAAATACATCTACATGTGGAACAACTCCTACAGAACATCTACGGAATGCTGGCAGAAGACCTCAGACTTCCCAAAAGGCAAGAAACTCCCCACGTACCTGGGTAGGGCAAAAGAAAAAAGGAAAAACAGAGACAAAAGAATAGGGACGGGACCTGCCCCTCTGGGAGGGAGTTGTGAAGGAGGAAATGATTCCACACACTAGGAAGCCCCTTCACTGGTGGAGACAGGGGGGTGGTGGTGGGGGGGAAGGTTCGGGGCCACGGAGGAGAGCGCAGCCACAGAGGAGCAGAGGGAAAAGTGGAGAAATTCCCGCACAGAGGATCGGTGCAGACCAGCACTCACCAGCCTGAGAGGCTTGTCTGCTCACCCACTGGGGCGAGTGGGGACTGGGACCTGAGGCTCGGGCATTGGAGGTCAGATCCCAGGGAGAGGACTGGGGTTGGCTGCGTGAACACAGCCTGAAGGGGGCTAGTGCGCCACAGCTAACTGGGAGGGAATCCGGGAAAAAGTCTGTAACTGCCTAAGAGTCAAGAGACCATTGTTTCAGGGTGAGCAAGGAGAGGGGATTCAGGGCACTGCCTAAACGAGCTTCAGAGACAGGCGCAAGCCACAGCTATCAGAGTGGACACCAGAGACAGGAATGAAATGCTAAGGATGCTGCTGCAGCCACCAAGAATCCTGTGAGCAAGCACAGGTCACTCTCCACACTTCCCCTCCTGGGAGCCTGTGCAGCAGGCCACTGTCAGGGTCCCGTGATCCAGGGACAACTTCTCCAGGTGAACACATAGCATGCCTCAGGCTGTTGCAACGTCACACCGGCCACTGCCGCCTCAGGCTCAGCCCGCATTCGGTACTCCTCCTTTACCCCAGCCTGAGTGAGCCAGAGCCCCCCAATCAGCCACTCCTTTAACTCCCTCCTGTCTGGGCAAAGAACAGACGCCAGAGGGTGACCGACATGCAGGGCCAAATCCAAAGCTGAACCCCAGGAGCTGTGCGAACAAGGAAGAGAAAGGGAAATTTTTCCATGCAGCCTCAGAAGCAGCAGATTAAATCTCCACAAAAAACTTGATGTACCCTGCATCTGTGGAATACCTGAATAGACAAAGAACCATCCCAAAATTGAGGTGGTGGACTTTGGGAGCAACTGTAGACTTGGGGTTTGCTGTATGTGACTAATTTCTGATTTATATATTTATCTTAGTTTAGGTTTTAGTGCTTGTTATCATTGGTGGATTTGTTTATTGGTGTGGTTGTTCTCTTTTTGTTTTTAGTTACTTAAAAATTTTTTTTTATTTTAGTAAAATTTTTCTAGTTTTTAATTTTAATAACTTTAATTAATTAATTTTTTTCTTTTTTTTTCCTCTCTTTTCTTCTGAGCCATGTGGCTGACATGGTATTGGTGCTCTGGCCGTTTGTCAGGCCTGAGCCTCTGAGGTGGGAGAGCTGAGTTCAGAACATTGGACCACCAGAGACTTCCTGGCCCCATGTAATATGAATCGGTGAGAGGTCTCCCAGAGATCTCCATCTCAATGCTAAGACCCAGCTCTACTCAATGACCAGCAAGCTCCAGTGCTGGACATCCCATGCCAAACAACTAGCAAGACAGGAACACAACCCCACTCATTAGAAGAGAAGCTGCCTAAAATCATACTAAGTTCACAGACACCACAAAACACACCACCGGATGCAGTCCTGCCCACCAGAAAGACAAGATCCAGCCTCATCCACCAGAACACAGGCACCAGTCCCCTTCACCAGGAAGCCTACACAACCCACTGAACCAAACTTACTCACTGGGGGCAGACACCAAAAACAATGGGAACTATGAACCTGTAGCCTGCAAAAAGGAGACTCCAAACACAGTAAGTTAAGCAAAATGAGAAGACAGAGACATATGCAGCAGATGAAGGAGCAAGGTAAAAACCCACCAGACCAAACAAATGAAGAGGAAATAGGCAGTCTACCTGAAAAAGAATTCAGAGTAATGACAGTAAAGATGATCCAAAATCTTGGAAATAGAATGGAGGCAATACAAGAAACGTTGAACAAGGACATAGAAGAACTAAAGAGCAAACAACAACATACAATACAATAAATGAGATTAAATATTCTCTAGAAGGAATCAATAGCAGAATACCTGAGACAGAAGAATGGATAAGTGACCTGGAAGATAAAATAGTGGAAATAACTACTGCAGAGCAGAATAAAGAAAAAAGAATGAAAAGAACTGAGGACAGTCTCAGAGACCTCTGGGACCACATTAAATGCACTAACATTTGAATTATAGGGGTCCCAGAAGAAGAAGAGAAAAAGAAAGGGACTGAGAAAATATTTGAAGAGATTATAGTTGAAAACTTCCCTAATACGGGAAAGGAAATAATCAAGTCTAGGAAGTTCAGAGAGTCCAATACACGAGAAAACCAAGGAGAAACATGCCAAGACACATATTAATCAAACTATCAAAAATTAAATACAAAGAAAAAATATTAAAAGCAGCAAGGGAAAAGTAACAAATAACATACAAGGGAATCCCCATAAGGTTAACAGCTGATCTTTCAGCAGAAAATCTGCAAGCCAGAAGGGAGTGGGCAGGACATATTTAAAGTGATGAAAGGGAAAAACCTACAACCAAGATGACTCTACCCAGCAAGGATCTCATTCAGATTTGACAGAGAAATTAAAACCTTTACAGACAAGAAAAGCTAAGAGAATTCAGCACCACCAAACCAGCTTTACAACAAATGCTAAAAGAACTTCTCTAGGCAGGAAACACAAGAAAAGGAAAAGACCTACAATAACAAACCCAAAAGCTATTAAGAAAATGGTAATAGGAACATACATATTGATAATTACCTTAAATGTAAATCGATTAAATGCTCCAACCAAAAGACGTAGACTGGCTGAATGAGCACAAAAACAAGACCTGTATATATGCTGCCTACAAGAGACCCATTTCAGACCTAGGAACACATACAGAATGAAAGTGAGGGGATGGAAAAAGATATTCCATGCACATGGAAATCAAAAGAAAACTGGAGTAGCAATTCTCATATCAGAAAAATAGACTTTAAAATAAAGACTATTTCAAGAGACAAAGAAGGACACTACAAAATGATCAAAGGATCAATCCAAGAAGAAGATATAACAATTGTAAATATTTATGCACCCAACATAGGAGCACCACAATACATAAGGTGAATGCTAAGAGCCATAAAAGGGGAAATCGACAGTAACACAATCATAGTAGGGGACTTTAACACCCCACTTTCACCAATGGACAGATCAACCAAAATGAAAATAATATGGAAACACAAGCTTTAAATGATACATTAAACAAGATGGACCTAATTGATATTTATAGGACATTCCATCCAAAAACAACAGAATACACTTTCTTTTCAAGTGTTCATGGAACATTCTCCAGGATAGATCATATCTTGGGTCACAAGTCAAGCCTTGGTAAATTTAAGAAGATTGAAATCATATCAAGTAACTTTTCCAACAACAATGCTCTGAGACTAGATGCCAATTACATGAAAAAAACTGTAAAAAATACAAACACATGGAGGCTAAACAATACACTACTAAATAACCAAGAGATCACTGAAGAAATCAAAGAGGAAATAAAAAAATACCTAGAAATAAATGACAATGAAAACACGACAACACAAAAGCTATGGGATGCAGCAAAAGCAGTTTTAAGAGGGAAGTTTACAGCAATACAATCTTACCTCAAGAAACAAGAAACATCTCAAATAAACAACCTAACCTTACACCTAAAGCAATTAGAGAAAGAAGAACAAAAAACCCCCAAAGTTAGCAGAAGGAAAGAAATCATAAATATCAGATCAGAAATAAATGGAAAAGAAATGAAGGAAACGATAGCAAAGATCAATAAAACTAAAAGCTGGTTCTTTGAGAAGATAAACAAAATTGATAAACCATTAGCCAGACTCATCCAGAAAAAAAGGAAGAAAACTCAAATCAGTAGAGTTAGAAATGAAAAAGCAGAAGTAACAACTGACACTGCAGAAATACAAAGGATCATGAGAGATTACTACAAGCAACTATATGCCAATAAAATGGACAACCTGGAAGAAATGGACAAATTCTTAGAAAAGCACAACCTTTTGAGACTGAACCAGGAAGAAATAGAAAATATGAACAGACCAATCACAAGCACTGAAATTGAAACTGTGATTAAAAATCTTCCAACAAACAAAAGCCCAGGACCAGATGACTTCGCAGGTGAATTCTATCACACATTTAGGGAAGAGCTAACACCCATCCTTCTCAAACTCTTCCAACATATAGTAGAGGGAGGAACACTCCCAAACTCATTCTATGAAGCCACCATCACCCTGATACCAAAACCAGACAAAGATGTCACAAAGAAAGAAAAGTACAGGCCAATACCACTGATCAACACAGATGCAAAAATCCTCAACAAAATACTAACAAACAGAATCCAACAGCACATTAAAAGGATCATACACCATGATCAAGTGGGGTTTATCCCAGAAATGCAAGGATTCCTCAATATATTCAAATCAAACAATGTGATACATCACAGTAACAAATTGAAGGAGAAAAACCATATGATAATCTCAACAGATGAAGAAAAAGTTATTGACAAAATTCAACACCCATTTATGATAAAAACCCTCCAGAAAGTAGGCATAGAGGGGACTTAACTCAACATAATAAAGGTCATATATGACCAACCCACAGCCATCAGTCTCAATGGTGAAAAACTGAAACCATTTCGACTAAGATCAGGAACAAGACAAGGTTGCCCACTCTCACCACTATTATTCAACATAGTTTTGGAAGTTTTAGCCACAGCAATCAGAGAAGAAAAAGAAATACAAGGAATCCAAATTGGAAAAAAAGAAGTAAAGCTGTCACTGTTTGCAGATGACATGATACTATACATAGAGAATCCTAAAGATGCTACCAGAAAACTCCTAGAGCTAATCAATGAATTTGGTAAAGTAGCAGGATACAAAATTAATGCACAGAAATCTCTTGCATTCCTATACACTAATAATGAAAAATCTGAAAGAGAAATTAAGGAAACACTCCCATTTACCACTGCAACAAAAAGAATGAAATACCTAGGAATAAACCTACCTAAGGAGACAAAAGACCTGTATGCAGATATCTATAAGACAGTGATGAAAGAAATTAAAGATGATACCAACAGATGGAGAGATATACCATGTTCTTGGATTGGAAGAATCAACATTGTGAAAATGACTATACTACGCAAAGCAATCTACAGATTCATTGCAATCCCTATCAAACTACCACTTGCATTTTTCACAGAACTAGAACAAAATATTTCACAATTTGTATTGAAACACAAAAGACACTGAATAGCCAAAGCAATCTAGAGAAAGAAAAATGGAGCTGGAGGAATGAGGCTCCCAGTCTTCAGACTATACTACAAAGCTACAGTAATCAAGACAGTATGGTACTGGCACAAAAACAGAAATATAGATCAATGAAACAGGATAGAAAACCCAGAGATAAACCCAGACACCTATGGTCACCTTATCTTTGATAATGGAGGCTAGAATATACAATGGAGAAAAGGCAGCCTCTTCAATAAGCGATGCTGGGAAAACTGGACAGCTACATGTAAAAGAATGAAATTAGAACACTCCCTAAAACCATACACAAAAATAAACTCAAAATGGATTAAAGACCTAAATGTAAGGCCAGACACTACCAAACTCTTAGAGGAAAACACTGTGATATAAATCACAGCAAGATCCTTTTTGACCCACCTCCTAGATAAATGGAAATAAAAACAAAAATAAGCTAATGGGACCTAAAGAAACTTAAAAGGTTTTGCTCAGCAAAGGAAACCATAAACAAGATGAAAAGACAACTCTCAGAATGGGAGAAAATATTTGCAAATGAAGCAACTGTCAAAGGATTAATCTCCAAAATATACAAGTAGCTAATGCAACTCAATATCAAAAAAACAAAAAACCCAATCCAAAAATGGGCAGAAAACCCAAATAGACATTTCTCCAAAGAAGATATACAGATAGCCAAGAAACACATGAAAGAATGCTCAACATCATTAATCATTAGAGAAATGCAAATCAAAACTACAATGAGATATCATCTCACACTGGTCAGAATGGCCATCATCAAAAAATCTACAAATAATAAATGCTGGAGAGGGTGTGGAGAAAAGGAAACCCTCTTGCACTGTTGGTGGGAATGTAAATTGATACAGCCACTATGGGGAACAGTACACAGATTCCTTAAAAAACTAAAAATAGAACTACCATATGACCCAGGAATCCCACTCCTGGGCATACACCCTGAGAAAACCATAATTCAGAAAGAGTCATGTACCACAATGTTCATTGCAGCTCTTTTTATAATAGCCAGGACATGGAAGCAACCGAAGTGTCCTTCGACAGATCAATGGATAAAGAAGATGTGGCACATATATACAATGGAATATTACTCAGCCATAAAAAGAAACGAAATTGAGTTATTTGTCGTGAGGTAGATGGACCTAGAGTCTGTCATACAGAGTGAAGTAAGTCAGAAAGAGAAAAACAAATACCGTATGCTAATATCCTGAACAAAGAATGAATTCCTACAAGTAACTAAGAAAAAGGCAGACAATCCAATAGAAAAATGGGCAAAAGTCTGAGAAGTCACTTCATGAAAAAGGATATTCAAAATACCAATAAACACACGAAAAGCTGTCCAACTTCATTAGTCGTGAAGGAAATGCAAATCAAAAGCCGCAATGAGATCAATTTATCCATAAGCCAGAGCGTATGAAATTAAATCAAATAAAGTGGATGAGTATGTAAAGCACATAGATCACTCATACATTGTGGTGGGAGTGTAATTAGAATAAGAACTTTGGGAAATTGACAGTATCTACTAAAGCTGAACATTTGCAAATTCTGGGACCCAGCAGAACTCACATGAGAAACAGAATGAATAGGAGCTATCTATCCTATATCTATATCTACATCTATATCAATATCTGTATCCATATCTAATCATGTGAGCCTATATATGTATCATGTATCTCTATATCTACCTATTATCTATCTATCTATCTATCGAGTTTACATGTATATATAAAGAGATCTATTATAAGGAATTGGCTCACGTGATTATGGAGGCTGACAGGTTCCAAGATCTGCAGGGTGATCCAGCAAACTGGAGTCCCTGGACAGCCAATGAGATAGCTGTAGTCCAAGGGCCTAAGAACCAGCAAAGCCAGAGGTAAGTTCCAATCCAAAGGCAGGAAAAAGCCAACGTCCCAGTTTGAAGGCAGTCAGGCAGGAGGAATTCTCTCTTACTGGGGGGGTGGGGGGTCAGCCTTTTTATTCTACTCAGGCCTTCAACTAATTGCATGAGTGTCACTCACATTATGGAGGACAATCTGTGTCACTCAGTTTACTAATTTAAATCTTAATCTCATCCAAAAAACACCCTCATAGAAATACCCAGAATAATATTTGAAATATATCAAGACTCTGGGCATTTGTGGGCCAGTAAAGTTGACACATAAAATTAACTATCACAATATCCAATGGAAATGTGTACACATTTCCCCCAAAAGATATGTTCAGGAATATTCATGGCAGCATTACTCATAATAGCTTCACAATGGAAACAACCCAATTTTAATCAATAGTGGATACTGTGGTATACTACTATAATCAGATACTCTACGACAATTAAAATGAACAAACTAAAACAACATCTAACAACATGGATGGGTCTCAAACATAATGTTGAGTGAAAGAAGCCAGACTCAATAGAATACATCCTGTAAGATTCCAGTCATAAGAGAACAAAAACATTCAAACCTAATGTCTAGTATTAGAAGTCAGGTTAATCATTACTTTGGTGGGGAGGGTCTAGAAACTGGAGAGGATCTTTCTGCTTGCCGTTAATATTTTGTAACTTGATCTAATTTCAAAGTGTTTTAATTTTGTATATTAACTGAGCTGTAATTTTTGATTTGTACCTTTTCTTTCTTATGTTTTCCTCCAAAAAAAGTTTATTTTAAAAATGGACCCCCAATAAAGTATATTTAGAAAACAAGAGATGGAATGATTTTTAAATGATCAGATCTTAAGTGTGGTAACATCACAGAAAGGTTTCTAAAAAAGTGAAATAATCCTAGAGGACAGCCTGAGATGCAAAAAGAAATGGCACGTTTAAAATAAAAAGTAAACGTGGCAGAAACATAAACAAACATTTATGGATTATAACTATAACAATAAAATAATATCTAAACAATAATAACGATGCCTAAATTCAGGGGTAAAATGGCAAGAAAGAAACAAAATTTCCAATGATAGTAACATGTAATACTCACTGGGTGCAAAAACATTTAAAGTGTCAAAAGCTCCTTGTATATGTTGAAGGAAGGCACATACAATGCTTAAAGTATGGACTATATCCAGAGAAAACAATAATTCAAAAAGATACATGCACCCCAATGTTTATTGCAGCACTCTTTACAATAGCCAGGACATGGAAGTGTCCATCGACAGATGAATGGATAAAGAATATGTATACATATGTACAATGGAATATTGCTCAGCCATAAAAAGAATGAAATAATGCCATTTGCAGCAACATAGGTGGACCTAGAGATTATCATACTAAGTGAAGTAAGCCAGACGGAGAAAGATAAATATCATATGATATCGCTTATATGTGGAATCTACAAGAAAATGATGCAAGTGAATTTATATACAAAACAGAAATAGACCCACAGACATAGAAAACAAACTTATGGTTACCAAATGGGAAAGGAGAGGGATAAACTAGGAGTTTGGGATTAGCAGATATATAAAATAGATAAACAACGAGGACCTACTGTATATCGCAGGGAACTATACTTAATATTTTATAATAACCTATAAGGGAAAAGAATCTGAAAAAAATAGATATATATGTATGTATAACTGAATCACTTTGCTGTACCCCTGAAACTAACACAACATTGTAAATCAACTATACTTAAATAAAAAAGAAAAGAAAAGGAAAGAAAAAAAAAGTACAGAATATTAAATACTTTTAAATGTTATAGGTAGGGAAGTTATCTGCTTCACGCCAGGAAGGAGTACCTTCCACAGTAAACAACTATAAAACTGGGTGAAATATATCAGGCAACTGTTTTTAGATGTTTGACAACAGGCAGTATAGGACTGTGATCCCACAATGAGTAGGAAAAAAGGGAGTCCTGCCCTCCCCTTTGCTTTCTGCCTGAGGGAAATTTTGGGACCTTGGGTGGAGAGATGGCACCCAAACAGAGCAAACTGGTGTTGCTGAGCTGAGGAGGCAAAGGTGGGATTTCTAGGCTGAAAAAAGTGGCTGGAATTTGTGTTAGGATACCCAAGAGGAGGGTATAATGCAGAGGGTGGTGGTTTAGAAATTTATGAATTAACCATGAGCTTTTGGCCAAGAACTGGGCTGCACATGCATAAAAAAAGCAAAAGCAAAAGCCACCCCCCCACAACAAGGCCTAAGAGAGAGTGCCTGTTATGGGGATAAAACCTGAATAGAGATGCCAAATATTGTGCTAAGTGATGTTGGTGTTTTAGACCAACCAGAGTGGAGAGATCTTGCTGAGCACCTTGGTTATTCATTCAAGATCCCAGAAAAGCCAAGGCCTAGGATTAAAGATCACACCCTAGAGTGAGGGCTAGGCCCTGGACTAAGTTTATAACCAAAATAATACACCCAAAAAAGTATAAAGCCAAGTTGGGCAGGACTAGAACAGTACCTATTAATAACTGCCTACCAGAACACGACTCAGTACTCTTTAAAGCATTCCCTACTATGTACCATTTATGATGTTCAGCATACATTAAAAAATGACTAGACATGTGAAGAAGCAGAAAAAAATGAGGCCCATAGTTAAGGAAAAAAAAAAAAAAAAGACAGTCAATAGAAACAGAATCCACAATGACCCAGATGTAGGAATTAACAGACATAGACATTAAAGCAACTATTTTGAGTTTTCTAAAAACATAAATAAAAATATGTTCACAAGGAATGATCAAACTGGGAACATCAGGAGTGAAATTAAAACCACAAAAATTAACAAATATAAAATCTAGAAGTAAAAGTATATGAAAAATTTCACCAGATAGGCTTGAACACCAGATTGGAGTCTTCAGAGGAAAGGATTATGGAATTTAAGGACAGATGAATAGAAATAATCCCACCCCAAGAACAGAGAAAACAGATTGTAAACAAAATAAGCAGAGCCTCAGTGGTATGTAGAATGGTGGCAAGGAAACTAACATATATAAGCACATTTGTTCCCAGCAGATCTGTTCTATAAGAAGAAGTTCTAAAAGGAAGTTCTACAGGGTGCAGGATATGAGATGGAAACTTGGATATGAAAATATAATGAGCTCCACAAATAGTAAACATTAATTCTAAAAAATTACCCTTTTCCTATTCTTATTTTTTAATTGAAGTATAGTTGATTTACAATATTATATTAGTTTCAGGTGTACAGCATAGTGATTCAGTACTTTTATAGATACTAATCTTATTTAAAAAAAATTCAACTCTCTGTTTAAATACAAAATTAATAACATTATGAGGTGGGGTTTATTACCCATGTAGTTGTAAAATATATGATAATAATTATACAAAGAATAGGAGAGGTTAAATAGAATTTTACTGTTAAAAGATTTTACATTTTACAGAAGGTAGTACAACAGTAACCACAGTAGACAGTCATAAGTTAATGAAGCATATTGCAATTCCTAGAACAAACACTTAATAAATGCAAAATAGTATAATTAAAAAGGCAATAGAGAAATTAAAAGAAAAAATCAATCAATGCAGAAAAAGGGTTTCATGAAATTAGATACCCATTCATACTCAAATCAAGTGAATGTATAAAAAACCTACAACTAATATCATATTTAATGGTGAGAACTAAACTCTTTTCCTGTAAGACCAGGAAGAAGACAAGGATGTCTGCTCTCACCACTTCTATTTATTATCATCCTGGAATACAAGAAGAAGAAATAAATGGTATACAGATTGGAAAGGATAAAATAAAACTATCTTTATTCTCAGATAATATGATTGTTTATATAGAACACACCAAAGAAGCCATACACACAAAAAACACCCCCACAAAACTTGTTAACTAATTAAATGAGTATAGCAAGAGTGCAGGATGTAAAGTCTATACACCAAAGTAAACTGCTTTCCTATATATCAGCAATTGGAATTTAAATTTCAAAAAGCAAAACCATTTACAACAGCACCAAAAGAAATGATGTGCTTTGGTATACGTCTAACAAAATATGTTATGCAGAAAACTATAGAACATCAATGAGAGAAATCAAAGAAGGTCTAAATAAATGGAGAAATATTCGATGTTCATGAATTGGAAGAATCAATATTTTTAAGGTACCCATTCTTCCCAATTTGATCCATAGATTCAATGTAATCCCAAATAAAACCTCAGCAAGCTATAGGAGAAAACTATAAAATTATAGGAAAAAAATCTATGTGACCTTAGGTTTGGTCTCTTTTAGATACACACCACAAGCTCAATCCATGAAAAAAAACATTAATAATTTGGATCTTATTAAAATTAAACCTTTTGCTCTGCAATGAACATTGTTAAGTGAATGAAAAGACAATCCACCAACAGGGAAAAAACATTTACAAATCACATGTCTGATAAAGGACATCTAGACAAAATATACAAAGACTATTGATATTCAAAGCTTAACATTAAGAAAACAAAAAACTGAATTTAAAAATGGGCAAAAGATTCAAACGGACACCTCACCGAACAAGATATATAGATGGCAAATAGGCATATAAAAAGCGACTTAACATCATTTGTCATTAGAGAAAGACAAATTAAAACAACAATGAAGTACCACTCTTAGAATGGCAAATTTACAAAAAATGGTTAATACCGATTGCTGGCAAGGATATAATGCAACAGGGACTCTTCTTATTTCTGGATGAGAATGCAAAATGGTACAGCCACTTGGGAAGATAATTTGGCAAATTCTTAAAAAACTAAATGCTATGGGTTGAATTCCCCCAGCCCCCATCTCATGCTGAAGTCCTAAACTCCAGTACCTCAGAATATGACGTTATTTGGAAATAGGGTCATTGCAGATATATAGTTACACTGGAGTTGTATACTGGAGCTATAATACTCCAATATTAGTTATACTGGAGTATGATGGGCCCCTAATCCAATATGATTAGTGTTCTTGAGAAAAGGAAATTCAGAGACATGTACACAGAGACAGGCCACCATGCAGGGAGGAAGGCAGAGATCAGGGTCATGCTCCTACATGCCAGTGAATGCCAAAGATTGCCAGCAAACCACCAGAAGATAGGAGAGAAATAGAATAGATTCTCCTTCACAGCTCTCAGAAGGAACCAACTCTTGCCAACACTTTGATAATCAGGCTGTTAGTCTCCAGAATTGTGAGACAGTAAATGTTTATTGTTTAAGCAATTCTGTTTGTGGTTCTTTGTTATGTCAGCCCTAGGAAACTAACACACTAAACATAGTCTGATCCTATGATAGTCAATGACATTTCTAGGTATTTATCCAATGATTTGAAACTTTATGGACACTCACACACACACAAATCTGCACTTGAATGTTAATTACAGCTTTATTAATAATTACCCCAAGGGACTTCCCTGGCAGTCCAGTGCTAAAGAATCTGCCTTCCAGTGCAGGGGATGCGGGTTCAATCCCTGGTCGGGGAGCTAAGATCCCACATGCCGGGGTAACTAAGCCTGCGCACCACAGCTACCGAGCTCAGACGCCTCAACGAGGGAGCCCATGTGCCACAAACTACAGAGCCCGTGCGCCCTGGACCCCGTGCACCACAACTACAGAGCTCACGCACCCTGGAGCCCGTGCACCACAACTAGAGAGAGAAAACCCGCATACCACAATTAGAGAGAAGCCTGCGCGCCCCAAAGAAGAGCCCATGCCCTGCAACTAAGAACCAGCACAGCCAAAACAAAAAAAAACCCAAAAAACCCCCCAAAAAGTTAAAAAAAAATTACTCCAAACTGGAAGTAGTCAAAATGCCCTTCAATAGATGAATGGGTAAATAAACTATGTTACATATATGGAATGGAATAGTATTCAGCAATGAAAAGACATAAGTTATCAAACCATGCAAAAACATGGATGAATCTTAAAAGTATATTGCTACATGAAAGAAACCAGTCTTAAAAGGCTACATACTACATGATTCCATTTATATGACATTGTGGAAAAGACAAAACTATAATGATGATAAATGTATCCATGGTTTCCAGGGATTTGGGAAGAGAGATAAATAGGTGAAGCACAGGGGAGTTTATAGGACAGAGAAACTATCCTGTATAATATTTTAATGGTAGAGATATTGAGGCAGGAGATAGATGGGCTCCAGGCTAGACAGTTACAACTGGCCTCTTGTTCACACTTCCTGGGGTGAGAAGAAGATGGGCTCCAGGCTGGACATTCATTATCAGCCCCCTGTTTACATTTCCTGAGGCAAGAGACAAACAGGGTCCGGACTACATATTTATGACCGGACTCCTGTCTATATTTCGAGATCTGCACTTCGATTAAGAAACAACAACAGGAATAGGGTAGATAACTGGACATTTGACACTTTTATGGCCGGGACAGAGAGGAGCTAAACCCTGTTTAAAGATCAAGAGGTCATACATTTCCCATCCTTGGAGCAAGAGAGACACTACACATGCACAAAAGGCTTCACGTGGTCAAAAAAGCAGGGGATGCCAGACCATAATAAGTCTTGCCATTGTCCCTCCCAGAGGCCTTTGCGATGAAATCCATCTTGACTGAGGGTTGCATGAGCACCCAGGGGAGAGTCCAGAGACAAATTAGCCATAGGGTCAAAATAATACGGTTGGCCAAGAAGAAGACAAAGACCTGGAAGACTGCCCCCTTATAAAGGATTTAAACTTCCCAAAGGCACGGCTCTCTGAGTTTGCCCGTGCGTATTTCCACATGTACTTTGCTTTTCCAATAAATGTTTACTTTTCTCTTTACCTTCTGCCTCCTCACCTGAATGCATTCTTGACAAGGCAGGCAAGAACTGGGGGTTTAGGCCCTAGCAGCTGGCCTCCGTGGTCTAGCAGTTTGGACTCCCGGTCCAGGAAATAAGATCTTGCTTCCAGCTACTGCTTGCTGCTGCTTGCCGCAAGCTGCCGCTTACTCTGCGGGCTTCCAAAATCAATATGACATTATGCTTTTTAAAAATCCACAGAAATTTATAGCAAAAAGAATGAGCTTCACTTGATGCAAATTTTTAAAAAATCACTTTGGGATTCAGGGGAATCCCATGATGGAATGTTGACTGTGACAAAAATATCTAACAGTATCTAACAGTATCAGAAATATCTAAAATAACCTCAGTGAAGGGGTTGAGGGAAAATGTACTGACCTAAGTAACTTTGGAAATGCATGGAGACTTAAAGGCAAAAAAGACTACATAAGCACTGTACTCCATTCGGCAAAGCACACGTACATCCCCCAAGGGTACAGGTTAAGAACAGAGAGATCAGCTCAGTGCTTTGTGACCACCTAGAGGGGTGGGATAGGGAGGGTGGGAGGGAGGGAGACACAAGAGGGAAGAGATATGGGAACATATGTATATATATAACTGATTCACTTTGTTATAAAGCAGAAACTAACACACCACTGTAAAGCAATTATACTCCATTAAAGATGTTAAAAAAAAAAAGAATTCTGAAACCTTTATAGATGCATACTGAAGTTCAACCGGTAAGTAAATAGATGTAATGGTACGAGACAGGTTTCTCACTGTAGGAGATGGGGGTTACCCACAAGCAAGGGGGAGGGGGCTAGGATGATCCACGTTGCATTATAGTTGGAGAATTCAGTGTGGATTTACGTGGAGTTTAATATGGATATAGATGGGTTTATGCATATATACATGGGTTAGATAAACATATATCTTGTTCCTCTGAAAACTCCAGAGGTCCTAGAAGCAACCTCCCCCAGTAGCAACAAGCACACCCAGGATTCAGATGTTCACTTCTAATACCATTTTCAAACAAAAGGAACTAGGGATCCTTGGAGAAATGGCTGATTCTAGGACTGGGGCCAGAAATATTACAAGTCTGGAGAATCTCGTGCTAGAAAGTGCTAGAAAGAATGCAGGTGCTCAAAGACAACCCACAAGGGAGGGTATCAAAGCAACACAGGAGCCAGCTGAAAGAGCTCCCAATGACCAAAGCTGGAAGAATATGGGCAATAAAATAAAGTCAGGGGATTAGAACCCAAAGTAGAAAGTAAATGTCCATGAATCTACACTGACATAAATGATTGAATACATAAATAAATGTGGGAAGAGAGATGAATCTCCCAAGAAGAATAATTTGAGATAATTTATGTAAATACTTTAAGGAGTATTTAAAATGTATGTAAATATTTTAGTAGATAGAGCATAACTCCCCACTCCTTAAATGTGAGCTGCACATTTTGCCATCCTTCCAAAGACCACAGGACAGAGAGGGAGGTACAAAAGAGGAACTTCAGGGTACTTCCCTGGTGGTCCAATGGTTAAGACTCCACACTTCCACTGCAGGGGGCATAGGTTTGATCCCTGGTCAGGGAACTAAGATGCTGCATGCTGCATGGCATGGCCCAAAATTAATATAAAATAAAATTAAAGGATACCTATACTATCCCTGACATATATCAGTTCACAATAAAAAAAAAGAGGAACTTCACAAAGGAGAGATCTGACAAACACTACATCAACACAATTGATCAAGGTCAACATCAGCAGTGATAAGTCATGTTGACAGTATGTACCCTTGATATGATGTGATGAGAATGGCACTTTACCTTTGTGGTCTTCTTCCCCAAAACCCGCAACCTCAGTCTAATCCTGAGTAAACATCTGATAAACCCAAATTGAAGGACTTGCTACAAAATACCTGACAGGTACTCCTCAAAACTATCAAGATTATCAATAAACAGGCATGGCTGAGAATCTATCACAGCCAAGAGGAGCCCGAGGAGACATGATATCTAATGTGATGTGGTGTCCTGGGTGGGATCCTGGAACAGAAAGATAGTGGGCAAAAACTAAGAAAATCTGCATAAAGTGTGGTCTTTAGTTAATAATAATGTATTCATATTCTTTCTTTAGTTGGAAAAATATAACATACTGATGTTAGATGTTAACAATAGTGGATCCTGGGTATTGAGTATATAAGAATTCTCTGTACATCTCCACAGCTTTTTTTGTAAAGCTAAAATTATTCTAAAAACAAAAGTTTATTCAGAACAAAAACATGACACTTGCTGTAGGCTTTTATAAGGCACACTTGATAAGGTTAAGATAGTTTTCTTCAAACCTAGGTTTGTTGTTTATCTTTTAGTCCTGAATGAGCATTGGCTTTTACACAACACATTGAATTTTATTATGTCAGTATATGTTGTTGACATGATATTTTTTATTAGCCTGTTAACGTGGTGATGAGTATTTTGCCTTCATGGGATAAATTCTCTGTAGCATGCCATGCTGTTTATAGCATTTTACCCACATTAGAACTTCTTTCAAAATTGGAGTCAATCCTCTCAAACCCTGCCACTGCTTTATCAACTAAGTTTATGCAACATTCTAAATCCTTTTTTGTCATTTCAACAATCTTCACAGCATCTTCACCAGGAGTAGATTCCATCTCAAGAAACCACTTTCTTTGCTCATTCATAAGAAGCAACTCCTCATCCATTAAAGCTTTATCATGATATTGCAGCAATTCAGTCACATCTTCAGGCTCAACTTCTAAGTCTAGTTCTCTTTCTAAGTAATCTGCAGTTACTTCCTCCACTGAAGACTTGAACCCCTCAAAGTCATTCATCAGAGATGGAATCAACTTCTGCCAAACTTTTGTTAAAGTTGATATTTTGACCTCTTCCCATGAATCACAAGTGTTCTTAATAGCATCTAGAATGGTGAATCCTTTCTAGAAGGTTTCAATTTACTTTGTCCAGATCCATCAGAGGAATCACTATCTATGGTAGCTGCAGCCCTGCAAAATGTATTTCTTCAATAATGACACTAAAGTTGAAAGTACTCTTTGATTCATGGGCCACAGAATGAATGTTGTGTTAGCAGGCATGAAAACAACATTAATCTCACTGTCCAGCTCCATCAGAGCTCTTGGGTGACTAAGTGCATTGTCAATAAGCAGTAACATTTTGAAAGGGTTTTTTTTTTTTTTTTTTCTGAGCAGTAGGTCTCAATGGTGGGCTTAAAATATTCAGTAAACCATGTTGTAAACAGATGTGCTGTCATCCAGGCTTTGTTGTTTCATTGAGAGCACAGGAAGAGCAGATTTAGCATAATTCTTAGGGCCCTAGGATTTTCAGAATGGCAAATGGCATTGGCTTCAACTTCAAGTCACCAGCTGCATTAGCCCCTAACAAGACAGTCAGCCTGTCTTTTGAAGCTTGGAAGCCAGGCATTGAGTTCTCCTCTCTAGCTGTGAAAGTCCTGGATGGCATCTTCTTCCAACAGAATGCTGTTTCATCTACATTGAAAATCTTTTGTACAGTGTAGCCACCTTCATTGATTATCTTAGCTAGATCTTCTGGATAACTTGCTGCAGCTTCTACATCAGCACTTGCTGCTTCACCTTGCACCTCTGTTATGGAGATAGCTTCTTTCCTTAAACCTCATGAACCAACTTCTGCTAGCTTCAGACATTTCTTCTGCAGCTTCCTCATCTCTCTCAGCCTTCACAAAATTGAAGAGAGTTAGGGTTCCTCTGGATTAGACTTTGGCTTAAGGGAATGTTGTGGCTGGTTTTATATTCTATCCAGACCACTAAAACTTTCTCCATATCAATAAGAAGGCTGTTTCACGTTCTTATCCATGTGTTGACTGGAGTAGCACTTTCAATTTCCTTCAAGAACTTTTGAATTCAAAATTTGGCTAACTGTTTGGTGCAAGAGTTCTAGCTATTGGCCTATCTTGGTTTTCAACATGTCTTCCTCACTATGCTTAGTCATTTTTAGCGTTTGATTAAAATGAGATACGTACAATTCTTCCTTTCACTTGAGCACTTAGAGGCCACTGGAAGGTATTAATTGGCCCAATTTCAACACTGTTGTGTCTCGGTGAGTAGGGAGGCCCTCGGAGAGGGAGAGAGACAGGGGGACGGCCAGTCAGTGGAGCAGTCACAACACACAACCTTTACTGATTAAGTCTGCCATCTTATATGGGTGCGGTCTGTGGTGTCCCAGAACAACTACAATAGTAACATCAAAGATCAGCCATAGACCATCATAAAGAACATAATTTTAATGAAAAATTTTGAAATATTATGAGAATTACCAAAATGTGACACAGAGGCATGAAGTGAGCAAATGCTATTGGAAAAATGTCAATAAACTTGCTCACTACAGAGTTGCTGCAAACCTTCAATTTGTAAAAAACATCATATCTGTGAAGTGCAATAAAACGAGGTCTGCTTGTATAGCCAAACTCACAGACCTACTTATTGGCACAGCACAGACTGGAATTTATTTTCCACACTCACATTGGCTCTAAATTGTCAACTGAACGAGTGGATTGTTCTTGTTGCTGCTCCAGGCACCTAGCAGAGAACAGGGCATACACCAATACAGACGGTCCCCAATTTAGGATGGTTCAACTTATGATTTTTTGACATCATGATGCTGTGAAAACAACAGGCATTCAGAAGAAACTGTACTTCAAAGTTGGCATTTTTATCTTTTCCCAAGCTAGCAATATGTGGTACCATACTCTCATGATGCTGGGCAGCAACTGTGAGCACAGCCCCCGGTCAGCCACATGATCACGACAAGGATAAACAACTGATACCACCATTCTGTTTTTTACTTTCAGTACAGTGTCACAATAAGTTACAGGAGATACTCAACACTTCATTATAAAGTGTTTTGTCTTAGATGATTTTGCCCAACTGTAGGCTGATGCACGGCTTCTGAGCACACTCAAGGTAGGCAAGGTTAAGCTTTGATGTTTGGTAGGTTAGGTTGTATTCAGTGCATTTTCGACTTAAAATATTTTCAACTTATGATGGGTTTATCGAGATGTAACCCCATTGTAAGTCAAGGTAGATCTGTACTTACTGACCTGTTGTCCCACTGGAAAACGCTTTAATTTGAGGTTTCTGACATTATGGGGTACAAGGGAGGCAAGGAACTAGTTATGCTTTCAGAAATGTGATCCCCATGACCGTATGCACATATATGAAGTCCCTTGGCCCCTCTGGGCTCATATACCTCTAGGATGGAAGGCACGGCTTGAAGGTACCTTCAGGAAATGTGTAGGAGAGTGGGTGCTGCATTCACAGGACCGGTGGAGGTGGTGTGCCAGTGGGAATCTTCCAATTGATGCTTCTTATGTCTCCTCTATTCTGTTGTTGGGTATTATTTTCCTTGTCTGACTCCCTTTTTGCCAGTGGCCAATACCGTGCAGTTCATTCCTTCACCACATGCCAGCTCTCTGTGTATCCAGACGGCCCCAGATGGTGTGGAACTCAGGAGCCAAATAAAGTGATGAGCACGCCTGTCTGCTCACCAGGAATCCCTACCCTGGTGTTCCTGTCTCACGGCAAACCCCTCCTTTGAGGCAAGCCCAGGTCAGCAGTCCCCTCTTCTATGAACCCTTCTCCAGAAAGAATGAATCCTTCCTTCTTCTAGGATCCTGTTGCAGTTATCAAAGCCTATATTGATTATTTATTTATATGTGCATCAGTTAACGGGTGTGAATTTGCTACAGAACACTTCACTGCAAGGCTGACATAATTCTTTGTTTTTCCATATCAAATAACTGGCTTGGTCGCCCTTTCCTGCTGCTGGGGTAAATTCAAGGGCAGTCACATTTTGGTAAGCCTTTCCCTAGTTTCTGGTGCCATCCTGGAATCCTGGGCCTTATGCAGTTCAGAGATGTGGGCATTGCCTCTGCTGGTCCACAGCGATCCCAGATCCTGGTGGAGCTCAGATTCTCTGGGGCCTGAGGAAAGTGGGCTGCAGAACCCCCTAAGTGGGCACAGGGACCCCTCTGCACTCAGCCTTCTGCAACATGCTTGCTGAGAGCAAAGGGGACAGTGTCTACACACCACTTTTGAAGACCCTCGTCAGCATTCTCTCTCCCATCCTCTTCGAGAACCATGACCCCTTCTCAATATCTAGGATGTAACTAAGCCCCTGATCCCTTTGACTGGTGTCTGCTCTGAGCTTCCTCTTGGCAATTAATTCTCTCAGCCTCAGAAAAAAAAAAACAATGCCTAGATTACCACCAAGTTTTGACTGTCCTTCTGGCAAGCCGAGGGGAGTTAACTTTTCAACATTTTCAATCGCCTTTAAAAGAGAACGAGATATAAAGAGGATATACACTGGGAATTCCATCACACACTTTTGCAGCGTCTCCTCCCTGTAGAACGCCTCCCTGGCGGACTTCGCCTCTCCTCTTGGCACCTCCAGAACCGGCTGAGAATCAGGCTGGTGATGCCCAGCAAATGGATGCTGAAAGAACATCCACGACCGGCAGGAGGTAGGAGGGGCCTGTCTCAGGTCTGTCTCGTCTCCTTGGAAGGAGTCGCCAACCTGTGGGAGCCTGGTTCCCGGGTGCTGCTCCCAGCCCCGGCGGTGGGGGCGGAAGGGCCCTGGAGAACCGGACCCAGGAGGGTCCCGGCGTTCTCCCACTGAACCGGCGCAGCTTCTGAGAGCATCAGCGAGCGGAGTGGGGACAAAGGACAGAAGGGACCGGCAGAGCCCGGCCTTGGACAGCCTCGGGAGCGCGGGGACCGCTTGGTGGAGACAGAGGCGGGGCGGGGGCGCACCTCCCCGGGAGCGCTCGGGCTACTGTCCCCCACCGCGGCCGCCGAGCCGCCCGAGGGCCGGCGGGCTGGGATGGGGAGGCCCGAAGGGACGGGTGGGAGGGGCGCGGGGGGGCGGGGGCGGGGCTCGTCACGTGGAGAGGCGGGCGGGGGCGCGCGCTCGGCTCTTTAAAGGCGCGCGAGCCGAACCGCGAGAAGCGGCTCTGCGGCCGCAGGCGCAGGCCCGGACTGACTTCCGAGACGCGCAGCTCCGGCACCAACATGCGCCGCTTACTGTGCCTGGCGCTGGCCGCGTCGCTCCTGCACGGTAAAGCCGCTGGTCTCCCCTCACTCCACTCTTCGTCCGCGGGATCCCGGGCGCATCCCGGGTGGCTTCGGGCGCCCCGCGCCGGGCCCGGGTTTGGGGGTTCGCTCCTGCCGGGGGCGGCGGGGGGTCGCAGTCGGCTGTGCGGGGGGAAGGCGAGCCCTGCGCGTCTGGGCTGCGCCGCTTGGGCGGCCGGGGGTGCGGGCAGGGTGCGCAGGGCGCATGCCCTTTGGCCTTCCCTGAGCAGCCCGCCCGGCTCTCCTCTCCTCTCCTGAAGTGTCCCTGCAAGGCGAGTTCCAGAGGAAGCTCTACAAGGACCTGGTCAAGAACTACAACCCCTTGGAGAGGCCCGTGGTCAACGACTCGCAGCCGCTCACCGTCTACTTCTCCCTGAGCCTTCTGCAGATCATGGACGTGGTGAGTCCCGGCCCGGCCCTGCCCGCCGCCGCGTGCCTCGGTTTCCCCGGTCGCCTGGGAGGAGCCTGTCGCGCACCCCGGCCACCTGTGCGCGGGTACTTCAGACCCGCCTTGCCCTCGGCTTAGAGAGTCAGGACAAAAGTATCTCCGTCCCGAGCCGGGAATCCTCAAGAACAGGTCCGAATGATCACGTATTAGTACCACTTATGGTATAAGTATTGGCATGCAGTCCAACATTTGGAGTCAATTTAGACATTTCTAGGCTTTTCTGCTGCCCGTGGTATGCAACTTCTCTGGGTAGAGGCCTAGCCCTGGGCTTTGCAGCTGGTTCATCTGTCCAGGCAAAGGGCCAACTCTGAGCATTTAGACCCCCTCCCCAATTCCAGTAATGGGCATTCTTTGCCTTCCTGGGGAGGGTAGTGCGGGTCGTCTTGCTTTGAGGATGAGCAAAGCTCCGCCGCCGGGATACATTTGTCTGCTCCTTCAGGCAGCTGCTTTCAGCCCCACAGGCTTGCGCACTTCAATTGGCAGATCTGTGTAATACCTGGGTAAGTTTGTCCTTTCGTTCTTCTAGACTGCTTTGGATATTCAGTTGTCACATATTAAATATGGATATTGGAAATTCAGTTGGCACATCCTCATACAATATAAATATTCTACAAAAGCGTTTAAGTCATTATAAATGGGTTTCAGTGTCTAGCCTGTACAAGGCATTCATTGGACTGTGCTCTGGAGAAGTGTGCAGGTGTGACGCTGTTCCAGGGAAGGAAGAATGTGGTGGGAAGGGGGTGTGAGAATAACTACAATAGGTAGAAAGTGCTAAGAGCCTCCAGAGGTGTGCAGATTAGAGGTGTAAAAAGACAGGTAAGATTTCATAGTCCTGCAGATAAAGAGTGCCCGTTCTATTACACTGATGTATGTTGCATCACTTAACCTAGTTAAATTGCTGTGATGAATGGCTTGCTTTTCCACATGACATCTGTGTTAAATGTGTACTTCCTTCTACAGATAGACCTATGCTTCAAAATATTGAATGTGCATGCGATGACGTGGGCAGGCTATCACAGAGGAGAGCTGTAAAGGCAGACAAGTGCTGTCCTGTGGGTTACCAGGGCAAAAATTCCTGTTTACAGAGCTCAGGCTGCAGGAATGGGGAAAGGATGGAGATATGGGGTTAGGGGAAGAGGGGCTGAGAAAGCTGCCCTGGTGTTAAGCGGCGCCATGGTGGAGAAATGGAGTTACAGGGGCTTTGGAGCGGCACAGGCCTGCGGCATTTGGGGAGGCAAGTGCTTTATGGAGCAGCTTCTCTGTTATTTCAGAGAGCTCAGGATTTGTGCTTGGGACCTTTAGTGGGTTCTGGCTCTGCTCGTTTCTGGCTGGTTGTTCTGAGGAAAGTTTCTTAAACATCCTGAGTCTGTATTTTCCAGTTAATACATTGTTCTCACCGTGGATCTAGCCGGGAATGCATTTAACTTCCCAGCCCAGCAATCCTGTGAGATCATGGAGTGGCCTTGAGCAAATTACTTTACCTTTCTAAGCCCTGTTTCCTCATGTGTAAAATGAGAATAATAATACCCACTTCACAGGGTTTTGAGAGGATTAAATAAGAGAAAGTGCTTACCACACACTGGTGATTGACTGAAGGTTTGCTTGATCTTCATTATGTAGCTACTCAACTCAGAGGTTGGGATGTCAGTGCCTAGAAAGGTGTGGTCTCTTGCCCAAGGTTGCTCATTGGTTAGGGGCAGAGCTGTGTGGAACATCCACATTTGCCTTGCAAGTCCTTTGCATCTCCTGCCTCCTTTAGAATCTGTAACTTCTTTTGCAGAAAGAAGTCAGCTTAATTTATTTAAACTGCCTGAGTGTAACTGATTGAATGTGACTATCCTGAGATCCTGGGTGAAAAGGAAGTCTCTCTATTAGAAATAATGAAATATGCAAACATTTGTATTCCAGCAGGACTCGGCTCTGTCTGGTTTGAAGCAGAGCCAGGGCTTTCCAGCCAGACTCTTGGGACCCTGGACAGAGATACAGTGACTCATAAGTGATTCATGTGGCAGAGCCCTAACTGGTGTCAGGTTCTCTTTACAAATTTTGTTCCAGGGGTCCTTTGCCCATTCTGACTGGGCTGTTCTAGAGAACATTTTTTCTCCCAAATCTTGTTATTGTTCCCCTTTCTGCCAGCAAAGATTTCCTGGCGGGAGTAGTAGGGAGATAACGTGTGATTCTACATATCTTATTTTCATGGAATATCATTTGCCTGTTTATCAACTTATTCCACACATACTTATTGAACCCTTCTTGTGGACTTTGCTAGATTCTGGGAATTTATACCTGGTTAAGGGATTATTTCTACTTCTAGAATTCACAGTCTATCTAGGGAGACTGACGTGTAAATCCAAGATTACATCACGTGTAATTGAACACAAATGTCTGTAAAGTGGTACAGACACACATAGTAGGAAATATTTGCTTCCAGCCAGGGTGGCTAGGAGTTAGATTTCTAAAGGTGAGTAGAAGTTTGCCAGTTGGAGAAAATAAGAAAGGCTTTCCAGGTGAGACAAACAGGGTGAGGAAAGATGAGAGTGGGGTGAGGACAGCACACCCTCAACAAGGTGTGTTCTGTGGAACACTGGCTCCCAGTTGATCTTCGCTGCAGGTTTTGCTGAAAAACTTTTCAGAAACTTGAATGTGCTATGTGTATTGAGAATTTTTTAAAGGAGGGATATCATACTAACAAAACTAGTATCTCTTAGGTACCCTTTTGTAAGAATGATGTTCTAGAAACACACTTTGCAAGGATGGGGTTATCATTTGGTGGGAGGGCTAAGGTGAGTTCGTACCGTAGACAGAGGAGGTGTTGAACGTGAGGTGTGTCGAGTGGCTCTGCAGAGTTTACATTTTGCCCTGGACCGTTGCCTGGGGTATCTCCCAGGACATGAGGCGGAGGTGGTGGTGTGCCAGAGGATTTGTGAAGCTGCAAGACCAGCTTGCCATAGCATATTTTCCTAGAAATGGAAACAGTCCAAACCATGATATTTGTATTCAATCCAACAAGTATAAATTATAGACTAGAATGAAAAAAATGTGCATAAATTTCTAAAGACAAAGCCTGTGTTTTTAGAGGGATAGTTTTACCTGCTGTGGCCTGCTCTAGCTATCCACCAGGCCCCCTTGGTGAGGCATGAGGTGAAGCATGGGAAGCGGTGGTGGATTTTTAATCAAGAGGAGGGACGTTACTAGATCTGTGTTTAGATCGAGGATGCTGAGGGCAGTGTATGTGTGGGGCAGATTAAAAGAAGAGAAAGTGTAGGCAAAGGATGAAGAGGTCTAAACTAGAATGGTCACTGTGGGAATGTGGAGACGTGGACAGATTCCAGAGACATTTTGGGTATACTATCTATGATATATAACCGTGTATGTGAACTTCATGTAGGTATATAGATAAATTTATTAAATGAAAGTACCTAAATGCATACTCTGACTTATGGTGATTATTAATTTACTTCATGGGCTTGTATCTGGGCTGGGAATGAGATAATACCGAAGAAATCATTTTGAAGTGATGCAAGTGTAAGGTTCTTAAACTACCAACAGTTTCCATAATATTTCTCCTTTGTGCATGCCATTTAGTCATTTGCCTGTACACATATATCTGAAGGCCATTCTGAGTGTTGATTTGCATAAAATAAATGTGTACAGTTATGAAAGCATGGCCAGAAGGCAAGGTATTTAAAATGAATAATAGGAATCAACACAAAATTATACGGAAATGTATAATATATAATGATGTATGGATGATTTTTGCTCTTTTGTACATTTGGGATTGCAGATTCAACTTTTTAGAAGCTTTAGTCACAAGACAGCAGAACAAAGTGGTTGTGCATTTGGGGTTTGCTACTGCAGAGGGCAGGCATGGGTGTGGAGCCCAGTATCTGAGGGCTTGTGTGTTATCTGAAATCCCTTGGTGGCCTCTGCTCTGGTTTGTCAGACTTATGATTTTATATTTACTGTTCACTATGTAAAATGCTACAACTCTTAACTTAATATTACCAAATATTTGCTGTAAAAATTGCACACCTTGAAGACAGTCTATGAAGAAAACCCAAGGTGCAATTATGTAATTATCCTAATAATGTTTTTATAAGTGATATTTCTTACAACTACAAATATATGTTTTGTGCAAGAAAACAAATTAAACAAAAAAAGGACTGCAGGAAAATCACCCAAATCACCATCACTCAAGGCCTTCTGGTGCAGTTCAGGCTGTCTTTTCTCTGTGTTTTGGGATGTTTAGAGAAATATTTAAAAATTAAAATGGCATAACACCATTATGGTGCCTAAAACAATATTAGCAGGCATTACTTTTAAAGTGACATAAATAGGCCAAGTAATAAACTGAGTTTTAAAACAAAATTGTGTTCTTTCCCCACTATTACATAACTCTCACCGTCACTGCATATTCAATCCCTATTCCTATTTTTATTTTAGAAATCTCTTACAAAGTATTTATTGAAATGATTCATGATGTTACTTCTAAGCCTGGATGCTTTTAAATTTTGTCCCAGATATTGTATGTGAAAAATCACAGAGATAATCTGAAGATCTTGACACTACCTCCCTCCAGTTTTATGTTTGCTTCTGACCAACACCCAGGCTATAGGTACCAGCAAGCACAAATCACCTTAATCCAGTTAGTGATTGAGTAGAGGAGGACCTAGGCTTCCGTTCCTGTGAGGGCTGGTTAGTTTCTGAATTTTGCGTATATGTTTTAGGGTGTGCAAATAGAGAATTTAGCAGGGTCTTCCTTCTATTCTGTGGACCCTGCACCCCTATTTGTCCTGCTAGCTGTCGAGTCTGCCAAGATCTGTTTAAACTTTTGGCATTGTAGGCATTGCTTTAGAAATCATCACATGGTTCTGGAAAAATGGCCCCAGATCCTGTTATTTTCCTAAACTTCCCTTCCTTTTCTGGACCTTGGCCCTGCCGTTCCTCATTGCCCCGTTAGTTCTCTGGTGCCTTCATGCACATGATCATTGCATTTTTGTAATTATTCTCACTGGAGGGCTGGTGAGAACTACCTTGTTCATCATTGCTGGTAGCAGAACTGAAATTCTAAATTAAAACTTGTTTACAATGCACCTTTGTAATTGATCGAGATTTATTAAGGTAGAAATTGTATCCCTCTTAAACCTCTTTATGGCTCTGGAACATAAAGGTACAAAATTCTTTTAGCTTTATAGGCTGGGGATTATGGGCACTTTTAATAAAGGAAGCTTTCTTGTAAATGTTGCCTTTCAAATCTACCCCTGAAGATATTCCCCAAAGGCTCAGTTCTCTCAGAGCTCCTGATTCATCCTTGACATGCTGTTAAAGGAAGAGAAGTGGTCTTGTCATGGAGAGATGCCAGTGAAAATCTCTGCTCCCTTGTTGATGTATCAGGATTAGGTAGTGTTTTACTCCTTAGAGAAGACGAAAGTAATGTGGAACTTTCTGATTCCCATGCTCTTTATTTCAGTGATTTCCTTATTCACACTCTACATTAGCTATAAACTGTTTTAGCAAAAAGAGCCCTCAAAGTAAAAACCAAAACCATTGTAAAAAAGTTTGCATGTGCACATTTATTTGTATATAAACACACACACACACACACACACACACACCTATTACTCTTATCTCTCCTTTTTGAATATTTTTTTGGATGTCACAAGATAAGACATCACATAATATGCTTGTTAAGTTTCCAAGAGAAAAAGCTAGAAGTTACAGCAAAAGCCTTGGAGTCATAGCTCCCAGAGAGCCAAATAATTGACTGAAACTAACATGAAATTAAGTAAGGAATTGTTTAAAATGCTGCAGGGGAGGAGGCTGTGGGAGAGGCCTGGACAGAGGGCTGACTCCATGCTCTGAGTCAGGTAGTCAGGTAGTAGAAGAAGGAGCTGACCCATCCCCCTTGCAGGTGGCGGTGGGCAGAAGCGGGGGAACGTTGTGGCTGCTGTGGTTAATGAGTGCCACCTGTGAGATGACTCCCAGCATGGGAAATTTATTCTGGGATCACTGAGGGCAAATTGTCAGTAAAGATTGCTGTCTTGGGGTAAAAGAGGTGGTGTCTGAGCAAGAATAAACGTGTTTGTTTTATTTTGTGGAGAGAAGGCAAGTGGTCAGGTTGAGCTCCAGGTGTTTTGAAACTTTAGAATCGTAAAATGGTTTTCTACTCTACTGCAGCCGTCTTCAGAAGCTCACACATACAGTGTGTCATATGGGGGGGCTCAGATTAAGCAAATTAAGCCGAGGCTGCTCACTGACTGATTAAACTCAAATTGATTTACAATTGAAATCACTGGTCTGTAAACATTTATTCACTGTTTTTTCTTAAGATGTTTTATTGACATTTGCAGTAACTTTTAATATGCTGGCTAGCTCTTAGGCAGATTTCATTTTTGAAGTCATTTTCAACTTTGAATTACAGTGTAATATGTATCCACCGTGTAGCACAATATCAAAACCAACTTGGTGAATTATCACAGTGAACCCACACAGGTAACCACCACCCAACACGGCTCTTCCCCCCTTTTTTCCCACTGGAAAACCATTAACATGAAGTCAAGTGCCAGGGTTTAGTTTTGCCCTTCTCCAGAACTTTATACAAGTGGAATCACACAAGCACACAATATGTATCCTTTTGTTTTCTTTTGCTCACTTTTATTTTTGTGAGAGTCACCCAAGTTCTTGCCTGTTGCTGCAGTTTATTCATTTTTATCAAGTGGATATAACATGATTTGTTATTCTGTTGATGGAGATTTAAGTTGTTTCTAGTTTTTGTCTTATGAAGGACACTGCCATGAATATTCTAATTGCTCACGTCTTTTGATGCACATGTATTTGTATTTCTATCACGTATGTATATATATAGGAGGGGACTAGCCAGGCCATAGGATGCCATATCTTTAACTTTTCCAGATGAAGCCAAACCCTTTTCAAAATGATTATACCAATTAACATTCTCACCAGCAGCGCCTGAAAAATTCTTCTTGTTCTACATAATCATCCAGACTTTGTATTTTAGTCTTTTAAATTTACCATTCTGGTGGGTGGGGAGTGATACTTCCTTGTGATTTTAATTAGCAGTTTCCTGATTACCAATAAAGTCCAGGACATTTTCATTTGTTAATTTTCCACTTGGATATCATCTTCTCTTACAAAGTGTTACAAAGTGTTTATTCATATCTCTTGCCTATTTTTATCTTTGTGTGTGTGTGTGGTTTTGTTTTTTTTCTTATTGGGATTTGTATGAGTTTTTCTGTATTATGGACACGAGCCCTTTGTAAAATATTTTCGCAAGTATTTTCTTTGACTCTTTGGCTGGTCTTTTCACTCTGCATGTTCTTTCCCTCTTCTGTAAACTTTTAATTGAAGTAGAATATGCTTACAGATAAATGGTATCTTTTGATGAACAGAAATTCTTAATTGCCTAATTTTGTAATTTGTTTCTTCTATGTTTAGGGCTTATGTTATCTTTAGAAAGTCTTACCCTTCCTCAAGCTCATGAAGATACTTTCCTATATATTTGCTTTTAGAGGCTTTTTGTTGTTGTTGTTTTACCTTCACATGGAAATCTCGACTGATGATTATTTTGTTTTTCAAGAATAATTTCTTTTGAGAGCTTTAGTAATATTTAATTAAATGTTTACCAGTGTTTCTTACATTTTTATAAAACAGGCTAATTTCGTATCACTCTTCACAATCACACATATATGGAGAGAAACAACAGTCAAAAGCAGTATCTTGGAACCCAAGGATAAATTTCATTATATGCTAAGAGGTAAAAAGCAAGATATAATATTTACATGTATTTACATGGCTGGAACAAAATTAAATATTAGCAGATTATTTTAAGATTATGGGATTATACATTTTTTCTTTTTAATTTTTCATGTTTTTTTTAAACAAGAAGCACATCTTTTCTAATATGAAACCATAAAAATTTCTTTGTGATATTAATTAAAAAGTGACCTCAGCCAGACTGATCAAACATAAAACGTTAGTTATGAGCTGGAAGAGAGAATTCTTAAGCTTTTCATTGTGTTCTAGTTTCTGCCTAAAGTATCTGTTTGAATCAAGGATAATTTAAGGGTTGTTAGTGTAATGACTGCACGATTGGTGAACTTTCTCACATTTAGACATTGTGTTATCCACTGTGTATGCCTCCAAATGGACATTTCAGTTATTTAGTGTGTGCATAATACGGAGAAAATGTAAGGGCTATGACATTTTTGATATGACACAAATGAACCTATCTATGAAACAGAAAGAGACTCACAGACATAGAAAACAGACTTGTGGTTGCCAAGGAGGGGGTAGGGGAGGGATGGATTGGGAGTTTGGGGTTAGCAGATGCAAAGTAGTAAAAATGAATAAAGCAAGGATTACAAACTATAGCCCACAGGTTAAAAATCTGCCCACTGCCTGTTTTTGTAAATAAAGTCTTACTGGAACACACACACACAAATAAATGTCAGCAGGGCACGCAACATTTACAGAGCCAACAGTAAAGGATTTCTGAAAAGTCCTGCGCCCTCTCCGCGTTTCCCATTGCTGACCATTTCCCAAAGACCTTCAGCTGCCTCTGTTTCTGATTATGACTCCTGTTTTAATACTCTGCTTATATTCCTCTTCCTGGATTGATCAACTTTACCCATTTTCTGTGACTTCCTGTTATGACAGATATGAATTTGGCTCATTTACAGCTCTCCCCACCTCCCCTCTTAACCTCTGTTCTCACTTCTTCCACTGCTCACTTCTGCACCTTCAAAAGGGCAAAACGCGTTAAGGGCGTCAACAGGATGGTGACAGATGGAAATTAACCTTCTGGTGGTGAGCATGCTGCAGTGTGTACAGAAGTAGAAATGTAATGTACACATCAAAATTATATGATGTTATAAACCAATATTGTGATATCAATTATATGTAAAATCTAAAATACGACACAAACATATCTAGAAAGAGAAACAGACTCGCAGACATAGAGAACAGACTTGTGGTTGCCAAGGGGAAGAGGGGTTGGTGGAGGGGTGGATTGGGAATTTGGGATTAGCAGATGCAAACTATTACGTATAGAATGGATAAACAACAAGGTCCTACTGTATAGCACAGGGAGCTATATTCAATATCCTGTGATAAACCATAATGGAAAAGAATGTGAAAAAGAATGTATGTATATGTATAACTGAATCACTTTGTTGTATAGCAGAAACTAATACAACATTGTAAATCAACTATACTTCAATAAAATAAATTAAAAAAAAAGTTACCTCAATAAAAAATTGAGTGATCTTAACTATATCTGCAGACTAACTTGGTGAAAAAAAAAAGACAGTCTTAAAGCTTCTTGTTATTTCTGTCACCCGGAATTCAGTTTTCCTTTTCAGTAATCACTCCCGATCTGTCCCTACTTCTCTTGAAGTCCTTCCATCTCCACGTTGGTAACATGTACATTCTATTCTGTAGCCATATTTAATTTCTTTGTAATTTAAAGTTGGCTTGATTCGACTTAAAAAGAAAAAAAAAAACAGCCCTCACGATTCTGTGACAGTGTAAGCACTGTTCTCTGCAAAGCCATTTTTCTAAGCCCCTGTTTCCTTCTGTGTGGGTTCAGTGCTGTGGCTTCTGTGCCATTCAGTTGAGTGTTCCTGTTGTTAGCTGATCTGGGGTCAAGCTAAGATGCTCTCCTTTTTTATCTTCTTCACCAAACCTTATTGTACCTTCCTTTCCCGATGTCCTCTGTCACGCTGTCCGTCCTCTGTGTCCTCCTTTTGCTGTTCGCTCTGCCCTTTGTACATTTGCCCCTCTTTCTCTGAGGATACCGCTTGGAGGGTTGTCCTTTCCTTCTTTATTTTTGTAGTTCATTTGTTTTAAATCAAACAATGTTATTTCTTCTAGGGTAGGGTTACTTTTCTGCCTTTCTTTTAATTTTGCTTATTTGTCTTTCTGTTTATTTTTTACTGTTTGGCAAGACTTCCTAAAGTGCCTTCTGATTCTTAGTATTCTCTTCCTATTTTTAAATTAGGGAACAGAAACATTGGTAGAAGTGCTATATCAGATGGGGGCTGTTACATTTTTGAGGACCCTAAATGCTCAAGGACTGAATGCTTTGCTTCAAGGCACCTCTTTTTTTTTAATCTTTATTGGAGTATAATTGCTTCACAATACCGTGTTAGTTTCTCTTTTTGCGTTAGCTTCTTTGTTCCCTAATTCCCTAATTCAGGGCTGTCCAATAGAAATGTAATATCAGCCCCAGATGTGATTTTAGATTTTCTGGTGGTCACATTTAAAAAGGAAAATGGTGCAGGGAACATTAATTTTAATAAGTATCTTACTTAGCCTAGTATTCCTGAATTATTAAAGTTGCAACAGGTAGCAAACATAAAAAATGTTAATGAGATAATTTATGCTTTTAGGGGAGGGCAGAGCTAAGCCGTGGAAATCCTGTGTGTTAGGCTCACAGCACTGGCCACACATCCAGGACTCAAGAGCCATGTTTTGGAGTGGCTACCATATTGTACTGTGCAGCGCTCACCAATCAGATCAGTTTGTTTGAGTTTTCACTCCGTGGAGTGAGGAGAAACCTGGTTGCTCATTATTGTCAGAAGGGAGTTGACAAAGCTTTCTCTGAATTCACCTGTGACAGCTCCACTCCATACTCCCTGCCCTCCTCCAGACTCAGGGCACTTCTGAACTCTATGGGCTTCTACATGGCAGACCTGCTACCTCCATCCTGCAGCCCCCTCCCCAGTGTTCAGCACAGGGCTTCCTTCATCTGCTTTTGCAGTTACCAAACCTCCGTCTGTGTGTGTGCTCTCTTCTTATAGTGTATTGAAATATCTTGTCTTTTTATGGCCCCATTCCCATTCTCTTTGTTTTGGGGAGTTTATACCTGTCGACTGAAAAAAATGCACAAGCTAAAAGTTGAGAATTATGTTCTATTTGGTGGACAGAACTGAGGACTTAGGCCTGGGAGGCAGCCTCTCAGGTAGCTCTGAGGGACGGATCTGAAGAGGGAAGGGAGGAGCCAGGGTATATGGGAGTTTTTGCAACAAAGGCCAAGTGGTCAGAACATCAGAAGATTACTGTTAATTAAAGAAAACCAGACATCTCAAGTTAAGGAATTCGGTGCTTTTCTATGTATGGGAAGATGCAAGAGTCTGGGCTCACTGAAATCATTCCTTTGATATGCACCTCAGTTCTCTGGGTCCAGTATCCTGTGCTTTCTCATCCTGAGTCCCCTCAGGGTGCATGTTTGGGGGTGGCTGCAGTGACTGACTGCTTGATAGCAGGCATCCTGTTTCCATCCTGAGTTCCCTCAGGGCTCACCACCCAGGGAGGCTGTAATGTGATGGCTTGATGCCTGCAACATCCTCTGTTTCCTGATATGGCAGGCAACATTTTTTCATTGACATACTGTTTCCCTTCTTTATTTTAATTTGAGTGGTCTTGGAGGGAAAGGGGAAATAGATGAGTATAAGCTGACATCTTAGGCTAGAAACTTACAGAATACTCTTATCACCAAATAAGCAAATGAGCAAAATATATGTTATTTTGTCTTTTTAATTAATTATTTGATTCACAAATCCATGTCAGTACTTCTGCAATATCATTTTGATATATATATTTTTTAATTTCTGAGATAATACATTTTAAAGTAATAACTAGAATTATGACTTATAACATTATACCAGCACATATAAGAGTTTTAGAAATTTCATGTAATGTCTGAAACATTTATATTACCATATTTCCATACGAATTACCCAAGGAAAGTTTAGTATTAGTTTTTTTGTTTGTTTTCTTATACTGCAGGTTCTTATTAGTCATCAATTTTATAACATCAGTGTATACGTGTCAATCCCAATCGCCCAATTCAGCACACCACCATCCCCACCCCACCGTGGTTTTCCCCCCTTGGTGGCCATACGTTTGTTCTCTACATCTGTGTCTCAACTTCTGCCCTGCAAACCGGTTCATCTGTACCATTTTTCTAGGTTCCACATATATGCGTTAATATACGATATTTGTGTTTCTCCTGACTTACTTCACTCTGTATAACAGTCTCTAGATCCATCCACGTCTCAACAAATGACTCAATTTCATTCCTTTTTATGGCTGAGTAATATTGCATTGTATATATGTACCACATCTTTATCCGTTCGTCTGTTGATGGGCATTTAGGTTGCTTCCATGACCTGGCTATTGTAAATAGTGCTGCAATGAACATTGGGGTGCATGTGTCTTTTTGAATTATGGTTTTCTCTGGGTATATGCCCAGTAGTGAGATTGCTGAATCGTATGGTAATTCTATTTTTAGTTTTTTAAGGAACATCCATACTGTTCTTCATAGTGGCTGTATCAATTTACATTCCCACCAACAGTGCAAGAGGGTTCCCTTTTCTCCACACCCTCTCCAGCATTTGTTGTTTGTAGATTTTCTGATGATGCCCATTCTAACTGGTGTGAGGTGATATCTCATTGTAGTTTTGATTTGCATTTCTCTAATAATTAGTGATGCGGAGCAGCTTTTCATGTGCTTCTTGGCCATCTGTATGTCTTCTTTGGAGAAATGTCTATTTAGGTCTTCTGCCAATTTTTGGATTGGGTTGTTTGTTTCTTTAATGTTGAGCTGCATGATATGTTTATGTATGTTGGAGATTAATCCTTTGTCCATTGATTCGTTTGCAAATACTTTCTCCCATTCTGAGGGTTGTCTTTTTGTCTTGTTGATGGTTTCCTTTGCTGTGCAAAAGCTTTGAAGTTTCATTAGGTCCCATTTGTTTATTTTTGTTTTTATTTCCATTACTCTAGGAGGTGGATCAAAAAAGATCTTGCTGTGATTTAGGTCAAAGAGTGTTCCTCCTATGTTTTCCTCTAAGACTTATATAGTGTCCGGTCTTACAGTTAGGTCTCTAATCCATTTTGAGTTTATTTTTGTGTATGGTGTTAGGGAGTGTTCTAATTTCATTCTTTTACATGTAGCTGTCCAGTTTTCCCAGCACCACTTATTGAAGATACTTTTCTCCATTGTATATCTTTGCCTCCTTTGTCATCAATTAGTTGACATAGGTGTGTGGGTTTATCTCTGGGCTTTCTATCTTGTTACATTGATCTATGTTTCTGTTTTTGTGCCAGTACCATATTGTCTTGATTACTGTAGCTTTGCAGTATAGTCTGAAGTCAGGGAGTGTGATTCCTCCAGCTCCATTTTTTTCCCTCAAGACTGCTTTGGCTATTTGGGATCTTTTGCGTCTCCATACAAATTTTAAGGTGATTTGTTCTAGTTCCGTAAAAAATGCCATTGGTAATTTGATAGGGATTGTGTTGAATCTGTAGATTGCTTTGGGTGGTATAGTCATTTTCACAATATTGATTCTTCCAATCCAAGAACATGGTATATCTCTCCATCTGTTGGTATCATCTTTCATTTCTTTCATCAGTGTCTTATAGTTTTCTGCATACAAGTCTTTTGTCTCCCTAGGTAGGTTTATTCCTAGGTATTTTATTCTTTTTGTTGCAGTGGTAAATGGGAGTGTTTCCTTAATTTGTCTTTCAGATTTTTCATCATTAGTGTATAGGAATGCAAGAGATTTCTGTGCATTAATTTTGTGTCCTGCAACTTTACCAAATTCATTGATTAGCTCTAGTAGTTTTCTGGTGGCATTTTTAGGATTCTCTATGTATAGTATCATGTCATCTGCAAACAGTGACAGTTTTACTTCTTCTTTTCCGATTTGTACTCCTTTTATTTCTTTTTCTTCTCTGATTGCCATGGCTAGGACTTCCAAAACTATGTTGAATAATAGTGGCGAGAGTGGACATCCTTGTCTTGTTCCTGATCTTAGAGGAAATGCTTTCAGTTTTTCACCATTGAGAATGATGTTTGCTGTGGGTTTGTCATATATGGCCTTTATTATGTGGAGGTAGGTTCCCCCTATGCCCACTTTCTGGAGAGTTTTTATCATAAATGGGTGTTGAATTTTGTCAAAAGCTTTTTCTGCATCTATTGAGATGATCATATGGTTTTTATTCTTCAATTTGTTAATATGATGTATCACATTGATTGATTCACGTATACTGAAGAATCCTTGCATCCCTGGGATAAATCCCACTTGATCATGGTGTATGATCCTTTTAATGTGTTGTTGGATTCTGTTTGCTAGTATTTTGTTGAGGATTTTTGCATCTCTATTCATCAGTGATATTGGTCTGTAATTTTCTTTTTTTGTAGTATCTTTGTCTGGTTTTGGTATCAGGGTGATGGTGGCCTCATAGAATGTGTTTGGGAGTGTTCCTTCCTCTGCAGTTTTTTGGAAGCGTTTGAGAAGGATGGGTGTTAGCTCTTCTCTAAATGTTTGATAGAATTCACCTGTGAAGGCATCTGGTCCTGGACTTTTGTTTGTTGGACGATTTTAAATCACAGTTTCAATTTCATTACTTGTGATAGGTCTGTTCATATTTTCTGTTTCTTCCTGGTTCAGTCTTGGAAAGTTATACCTTTCTAAGAATTTGTCCATTTCGTCCAGGTTGTCTGTTTTATTGGCATAGAGTTGCTTGTAGTAGTCTCTAAGGATGCTTTGTATTTCTGCAATGTCTGTTGTAACTTCTCCTTTTTCATTTCTAAGTTTATTGATTTGAGTCCTCCCTCTTTTGCTTGATGAGTCTGGCTAATGGTTTATTAATTTTGTTTATCTTGTCAAAGAACCAGCTTTTAGTTTTATTGATCTTTGCTATTGTTTTCTTTGTTTCTATTTCATTTATTTCTGCTCTGATCTTTATGATTTCTTTCCTTCTGCTAACTTTGGGTTTTGTTTGTTCTTCTTTCTCTAGTTCCTTTAGGTGTAAGGTTAGATTATTTACTTGAGATTTTTCTTGTTTCTTGAGGTAGGCTTGTATAGCTATAAACTTCCCTCTTAGAACTGCCCTTGCTACATCCCATAGGTTTTTGATAGTCGTGTTTTCATTGTCATTTGTCTCTAGGTATTTTTTGATTTCCTCTTTGATTTCTTCAGTGATCTCTTGGATATTTAGTTACGTAGTGTTTAGTCTCCACGTGTTTGTGTTTTTTACGTTTTTTTCTCTGTAATTGATGACTAATCTCATAGCGTTGTGGTCAGAAGAGATGCTTGATATGATTTCAATTTTCTTAAATTTACTGAGGCTTGATTTGTGACCCAAGATGTGATCTATCCTGGAGAATGTTCCATGCACACTTGAGAAGAAAGTGTAATCTGCTGTTTTTGGATGGAATATCCTATAAATATCAGTTAAATCTATCTGGTCTGTTGTGTCACTTAAAGCTTCTGTTTCCTTATTTATTTTCATTTTGGATGATCAGTCCATTGGTGTAAGTGAGGTGTTAAAGTCCCCCACTATTATTGTTTTACTGTTGATTTCCTCTTTTATAGCTGTTAGCAGTTGCTTTATGTATTGTGGTGCTCCTATGGTGGGTGCATATATATTTATAATTGTTATATCTTCTTCTTGGATTGATCCCTTGATCATTATGTAGTCTCCTTCTCTGTCCCTTGTAACAATCTTTATTTTAAAGTCTATTTTATCTGTTATGAGTATAGCCACTCCAGCTTTCTTTTGATTTCCATTTGCATGGAATATCTTTTTCCATCCCCTCACTTTCAGTCTGTATGTGTTCCGAGGTCTGAAGTGGGTCTCTTGTAGACAGCATATATATGGGTCTTGTTTTTGTGTCCATTCAGCAAGACTGTGTCTTTTGGTTGGAGCATTTAATCCTTTCACGTTTAAGGTAATTATCAATATGTATGTTCCTATGACCATTTTCTCATTTGTTTTGGGTTTGTTTTTGTAGGTCCTTTTCTTCTCTTGTGTTTCCCACTTAGAGAAGTTCCTTTAGCATTTTTTGTAGAGCTGGTTTGGTGGTGCTGAATTCTCTTAGCTTTTGCTTGTCTGTAAAGCTTTTGATTTCTCCATCGAATCTGAATGAGATCCTTGCTGGGTAGAGTAATCTTGATTGTAGGGTCTTCCCTTTCATCACTTTCAGTATATCATGTCACTCCCTTCTGGCTTGTAGAGTTTCTTCTGAGAAATCAGTTGTTAACCTTATGTGAGTTCCCTTGTATGTTGTCATTTTTCCCTTGCTGCTTTCAACATTTTTTCTTTGTCTTTAATTTTTGCCAATTTGATTACTATGTGTCTCAGCATGTTTCTCCTTTGGTTTATCCTGTATGGGACTCGCTGCACTTCCTGGACTTGGGTGGCTATTTCCTTTCCCATGTTAAGGAAGTTTTTGACTATAATCTCTTAAGATATTTTCTCTGGTCCTTTCTCTCTCTATTCTCCTTCTGGGACCCCTGTAATGCAAATGTTCTTGAGTTTAATGTTGTCCCAGAGGTGTCTTAGGCTGTCTTCATTTCTTTTCATTCTTTTTTTTTTATTCTGTTTCACAGCAGTGAATTCCACCATACTGTCTTCCAGGTCACTTATCTGTTCTTCTGCCTCAGTTATTCTGCTATTGATTCCTTTTAGTGTATTTTTCATTTCAGTTATTGTATTGTTCCTCTCTGTTTGTTTGTTCTTTAATTCTTATAGGTCTTTGTTAAACATTTCTTGTATCTTCTCAATCTTTGCCTCCATTCTTTTTCTGAGGTCCTAGATCATATTCACTATCATTATTCTGAATTCTTTTTCTGGAAGGTTGCCTATCTCCACTTCATTTAGTTGTTTTTTTGGGGTTTTATCTTGTTCCTTCATCTGGTACATAGCCCTCTGCCTTTTCATCTTGTCTGTCTTTCTGTGAATGTGGTTTTTGTTCCACAGGCTGCAGGATTGTAGTTCTTCTTGCTTCTGCTGTATGCCCTCTGGTGGATGAGGCTATCTAAGAGGCTTGTGCAAGTTTCCTGATGGGAGGGACTGGTGGTGGGTAGAGCTGACTGTTGCTCTGGTGGGCAGAGCTCAGTAAAACTTTAATCCACTTGACTGTTGATGGGTGGGGCTGGGTTCCCTCCCTGTTTGTTGTTTGGCCTGAGGCAACCCAACACTGGAGCCTACCTGGGTTCTTTTGTGGGGCTAATGACAGACTCTGGGAGGGCTCACGCCAAGGAGTACTTCCCAGAACTTCTGCTGCCAGTGTCCTTGTGCCCATGGTGAGCCACAGTCCCCCCACTCCTGCCTCTGCAGGGGACCCTCCAACACTAGCAGCTAGGTCTGGTTCAGTCTCCCCTAGGGTCACTGTTCCTTCCCCTGGTTCCTGCTGCACAGACTACTTTGTGTGTGCCCTCCAAGAGTGGAGTCTCTGTTTCCCCCAGTCCTGTTGAAGTCCTGCAGTCAATTCCCACTAGGCTTCAAAATCTGTTTCTCTAGGAATTCCTCCTCCCATTGCTGGACCCCCAGGTTGGGAAGCCTGACGTGGGGCTCAGAACCTTCACTCCGGTGCGTGGACTTCTGTGGTATAAGTGTTCGCCAGTCTGTGAGTCACCCACCCAGCAGTTATGCGATTTGATTTTACTCTGATTGCGCGCCTCCTACTGTCTCATTGTGGCTTCTCCTTTGTCTTTGGATGTGGGGTATCTTTTTTGGTGAGTTCCAGTGTCTTCCTGTCAATGATTGTCCAGCAGCTCGTTGTGATTCTGGTGTTCTCGCAAGAGGGAGTGAGAGCACGTCCTTCTACTCTGCCATCTTGCTTCCTTCCCCTCTCATTTTGATATTTAATGCGTTCCTTTAAACTGATTGAGTGGAGAACACTTGGGCAAAATTGTGTCTGTCATTTTCTTAAATCAGTGCAGTTCCTTGGAAAGGTGTATGAGCATGTCCTTCGGATGGTTTTTAGTGAATTGAATATATGCCTACAAGGTATTATCTAAAAAAAAATACAATTAGAAGTTGTAATGTCGTATTCCATGGTTACACCTTTGACTTAATCAAGAATGAGAGAATGAGCATTTTACATACTTCTTACATTTATGATTTATTTAAATGTAAATGAATGTTTTCTTCAATGTAGCCCCTGTAGAAGGAGATGCAGTTACTCTAAGAAAGCTATTAAAATATCAAATAGTTTCAGACTCCTGTTAGGATTAAAGCCCGATTATTTGAAAAGTTTTGATAGAGATATTCTTCTTTTCAGAATGAGTTTATTTATTAGGACTGGAGGTGTACCTCAAAGCAGGGTCTCATGATGGATGTTGATGGCTCACAAATGAGATGGAGATGGATTTTCTGTTTTTATTTTTGTTTTGGATGCATATAATCTGACACTGGAGAAAAATAAAAATTCCCCAAAGTGTCCTAAGCAACTTAAAACAGTTCTCTACTGACTATTTTCAAAGACAGCCTTAATGAGGTAATGAACTTTTTGGTATGTTATTTTGAAAAATTTATAGCTTATATATTAGTAAATGAACATTTTATGGGTCTTAAATATCAATTGGTCCAAAACTTTAAAACACTTGAGAAAACATTAAAAAACTATTTTACAAGGTTTTTTTTTAAAAAAACCAAAAATGTTACTCTTAGATTTTTTTCATTAAATGTTGTAGCTATTCAGCAAATTGTGACTGAATCATTTAGGACAATATTTTATATTTGCCTAAAATATCTGGCGATTGAGGATCAACAGAATTCCTTGATGGAAACTAAAGAATAACAGGCATGTTGATTAAAAAAAACAGACAAAGCCCAGAGAATCCCGATATTTGCAAACATTCAAGTGCTTCTGGCTAGTCTTCAGGGGCACATTCTATAGAGAAAATTGCATGCAGCATAGATATTTAAAAATAGGAGAATATCTCCGAATCTGGCTTATCCTCTGTATTAGTGGTGTTGTGTTTTTAAGTTCCAGAGTGAATGGAAACTGCACCAGAGGCTTTTCTCTGGAAGTCCTTATACCCAGGAGCGGTCTGTACTGACATCTGGTCTCAGGAATGAGAGGCATTGAAGGCAGCTCTCTGTCCAGGAGTTGGACTGATACCCAGCTGCAGGAAGGTCCCCCTTACCTCCTTTTTACCCTTGGAGGACGTCAGGCCAGTTGGACCCCTCCTCCTGTTCCATGTATGGAACAATTAATGTGATGGCCACTGCCCAGGACGCTTCTTTGTCAATAACCATTGGGCATGCATTAAAGCAACAGTGTGCAGATGGCACCTTCATTGTTGATGACAGGAAAAATTATAGGCAGTGGATTAAATTAAAAACTGAAAGGGAATGAATACTCATGACAGGAAATGTGTTTCTTTTCCAGTGGTGTTTTGCATCTGCAGGGAGCAGCTGGTCATTGATGTGTCATCACAAACCAGCTTTCCACCGGCTCCCTGCATTTTTTTTCAGATGTCACTATAAAAGCACACAGAATTAGACAGAAATACTTTTAAAGGGCTTGAAACTTAATCTCAAATAGAGGAAGGGAATAGTAAGATGGGATACATGGTGTGGCTTTCTCTGGATTGGAAAGGTTGCACCTATTTCAGAAAGGCTGCTCTTTTGGAGGAAAATGAGACTCTTTCTGAGTTTATCATTATCGTTGTAGGAAATCTGGAAAGGGTGGTGGGTGTCGACCTGATATCAGAGAGGCAGCGTTGAGCGGTGGTGTGAAGTGAGATCTTAGTTCCCTGCCCAGGAATTGAACCTGGGTAGCCTGGATGAAAACCAGGAATCCTAGCCACCAGACCAGCAAGGGCTAGAGGTTAGAAGCTATTTTTTTCCCTGGCTCTTGCCCCCAGTGAAAAATGCATTTCTCAGGGAGGCAAAAACTGTAAAAACAGCTACAAAGTTTATTATTAGAGACACAGCACGATGGGAGAGCACACAGAGAAACAGTTTGTTTAGTGAAGATAGGAGCAAGGCAGAGAGAGGGAAAGGGTATGGGCATCCTCCTTAATGAGGAGGAGCTGAGGAGGAGTGCAGTAAAGAGGTGGTTAAATCACTCATATAAGGCAGTCCTTCCGGGTCCTTGTTTACCTTTGGCCAATTATCTGGTTTCTTTATCCACACTTGACCTGCCCTAGGGCCTTCCCCAACATGCGTGCGCAACTTTTTTCCAAGATGGTTTCCAACCCAGAGGCCTGTGGCGCTGCTGCCTTAGCATCACATATCATGGGGTGGTGCCTCCTTCCTGTTTGACCCCAAGGAGCCTTTCTGCGCATGTGTAGTGTCTCCCTTGCCCCAAGGAAGCGAAATATATGACCTCTTGATCCGTTACTCAAACAAGATTTAGCCCCTCTCTGTTCCTGTTATGACTGTTATCTTAAGGTGTCTGCAGGAGACAAAGCCTGGCTATTTACCCTGTTTCTGTTGTTACTTTCCTTTCGGAGAGCAAACAGGAGGCTGGTTGTAAATATCTAACCTGGAGCCCACCTATCTCCTGTCTCAGGAAATGCAAACAGGAGGCTAATTGTAAGTATCTGGCCTGAAGCCCACTTTTTTCTGGCCGGAAGAAATGTAAATAGGAGGCCAGTTGTAAAGGCCTAGCCTGGAGCCCATCCATCTCCTGCCTCAGACCTGGGCTGGGGGGTATTCAGGGCCTGTCTCTCCTGCTAATAGGTAGATTTTTAGGTGTATATCAATGTTTGTATTTGAAAAGCACCCTAAAATGGCATCATTTCTGTGGGTGTAAATTTAAAGTTTTCAGACACTTTCACACACCTCATTTTTGTCTCTTCTTTGATCATATGAATGAGGTGTTATATTATTAGGACCATTCTTGTATAGGCAGAGAAGATTTTGGGACTTGAACCCAGGCATTCTTCATATTTTTTGTTTGGGGATATTTTTGTTTGTTTTTTAATTTTTAAATATGTTATTCAGTATTCAAGATAGCCAAATAGATGACCAATGAGATTTTATTATTATTTTGAATAATTTTGGGGGGTATTTGATATGTCTTATTTCATTCCAGTTATTTTTGTTTCTGATGCTCAGATTATCAAGGTGACTCCTGTCCTTTTGGTAGGGTCATTATGATCCTTGACAGCTGCTCTGCTTTCTAGAACAAAATAAAATGAGGTGTCCCAAGGCTGTCTTGTACCTCCCACTCCAGACCTGAATCCACTTTTATCAAGAAGCCTGTCAATGGGAAACTATTTGGAAACCACGGATTGACAGCAGGCGTTGGAATAAATTCTGACTTGAGCCTAGTAAGTATCTCAGAAAGAGATAACTGAGCAAATGGGAAGTAAAAATATAAATAAATGATCTTTTTAAGAAAGCTTCTAGAGTTCAAAGAAGACATGAAAACTTGGATGTAAAAGACCCACTGAGCACGTCAATTTCAGCGCACCAAGGATAAGAAAATAAAATCTTAAATTCATCCAGGACAGAGGGAAATCATTTGCCGAAAAATAATTGCCAAAATGACATCTGTGGTTTTAGCAGAAGATCTGGGTTTTGAGAAGACAGTAGGCTATAATGTCATAGCTCAGGTGAGAAATTGATAATTATCCCCAAATTTCTACAAAGCCAAGTAGAAAAATAAACAAAATTTTCAAATATGCAAGGATCCACATTTTACCACCCACAGATTATCTGAAAGCATTGCTAGGTAATGTATTACAGTTATGCAAAAACCAAAACAAACCCTAACCAAAGTAAGTGAGGTATAGGAAAAACTAGTCAGAGGTCAGAAAAAAATTTCCATCAAGCCTAATTGTGTCAAACAACAACCATCCCTGAAATGTTAATAGCAATCTGTAACCCAAATATGTGTATTTCTCTCTCTCTCTCTCTGTATATATATAAATGAAAACATGTGTTTTCAAAAATTTTTAAATAACCACTATACGAGCAGAAAGAGGTTCTAAAATTTTGAAATCTTGAGGGGGAAACTGGAACAAAGAAACTTGAACATTCCAATAATATTTAGAAATGGTTTTAAGAAGTACAACGAAATACTGTGGGAAAACAGCAGCACATGATGACAGAACAAGCCCAGTCTCATCCATAATCGCTCTATTGTGAAATGAGTAGACACACTTATTTAAAAACAGCAGCCCCAGGTTCACTTTTAAAAAGTTCCAGATGTGTGCCACTTTCAAGAGAAAGACTTAAAAGTACTCAGAAAGGCAAAAATATGTAGACAGACAGACATAGACACAGACATTGAGTTTGGTAACACTGCAGTGAGCCCTGTCAAATGTACTGTTATTCACCTTATTCTGTTGATTGCACACCAACATTGGTGCAGTTTATGGGAGCTGTGATAGTGGGGCCACCAGGTGCTGAGAGATTGTATGTGGTTTACAGACTGTTGAGAGCTCACCAGACCCCTGCATCGGAATCATGCGGTGGGTGGACTGCAGGAGCTCCATCATTCCCCCACCCCAGACAGGAAGTCAGGTAGTGGCAGGAGAAGAGGGAGGAATATGGTCCAGGCACTTTCCCTGCCTGCAGGGAGCAGCCTGAGATGGCTCAAAGACTAGTTTAAAGGATACTTTCTATAAAGAGATTTCCGAATCCCTGCCAATCAGAATTAATCTTTTTTACTCCTGTGATATCAAAACACTTTACTTATTGACAGGTTGTTACTAAGAAGATTGTGAGAGAAACACAAGATTTGGAATCATAAGAACAGAGTTTCAAACTGGATCCAACCCTCCGTAATTTTGTGAGCTCAGGAACCCTGCCACACCTCTTGGGTTCTGCCCCTTAAATTATACTGCTTCCTGTGATAACATCACAGTGCTGTGTTGTGGGTAGTGATACTTTTAAAAAAAATTGTATTTTTGTTAATATGATTCTTGCACATAGGTTAAACACTGAAATAGTTATACAAGGCCTGTTTATACCTCTCTCTCTGTTTACATTTTCCAGAAGCATCTGATTCCAGCTCTGGGTGTTTCATTGAGATTTGCATCTATATCTCTAAATAAAATGCTTATAACAACTACTGCTTTTTGGTTTAGAGTGTTGTGGTCAATATCTAAGGACTTCCCAATACTGAAGGTGAGGATTTAGTTGTCCTTTCACCCCCCCACCACCAGATAGGTAATATATTTCCTTTTTTCTTTCCTTATCCTCTCAATGAAGTTATATTATCATTTTTGGTTAAATTAATTTACAGTGTATATATTAAAATTGTTATGAAATCACTGTTCACATGAGCCAAGTAGTGGGCTATGATTTCATTTATCTTGTAGTATTACTTTTTATTTTTCCTCAGGGTTAATGCTATTGTCTTTTCCTAGTTGTTGAATTTTTCTTGTAACAATCATTGTTTCATCCCTAAACTTTCAAGTAGAAGTGTAAGTTGCTCTCCTTGGTTCAGACACATGTGGTTTTGTATCATCCACATTTTTAGTGACCTTATCTTTAGAAGCATTTGTCTTCGTGCTTGTAACTAAATTAGCAAATGTTGAACTGGTATTTTCCTTCACTGTCAGGTTCTGTCAACAAATCTCGGACACCGACGGGTGTCTTGCAGTTCAGTCCAATTCTGACCCTGTGACTACTCTGTGTTGGCATCAAACCCCACAAAATAAAGGGCATGATTCCCAATGAGGTGCTCTTGCTTCAGACACCAGCTGCAAGTGGGGTCTTCAGGCTGTCTGCACCTCTGTCTGGCTGACTGCAAATTTGAGACTTCCCTAAACCCCAGGTTTTGATAATTCACTAGACTGACTCACACAGCTCAGGAAAATGCTATGCTTACAATGATCATTTTATTATAAAGGATGCAAATGAGCAGCCAGATGAAGAGTATGTAGGGCAAGGTCGAGGAGGTTTCAGAGAACAGGAGCTGGTTTTTGCCACCCTCCTGGTATATGGTGCTACCCTTCCAGCCAGGAAGCTCTCCCAAGAGCTAATATAAACAAACAGAGTCAAAAATATAAGCAAGGAATAAAAGGGCTTTGAAGAAACAGACAGTACAGGGAGCCGATGAAAACTTACAAAACTTAAAAAAAATAACGTCAGAAATGTAAGAGAAGCAGTTGCATCAATGTAAAAAGAACAAGGTGTATCAGGATGCAGATACTACCAAAAAGGAACAGACAGAGTGCAAAACAGAGTTCTTGGAAATTGGAACCTTGGAAGGTAGAAGACAAAGAAACAACAAAATTCCAAGGAAAAAATTCTTTAACTTATCCCCAACCAAACTAACCATCAAGTAGAAGGATCAACAATAAAGCCACATAAGACCTGGAAAACATATTCTTCTATGCTCCCTTTCTCAGACTGCTCCTGATGGACACCATCCACCAGAATGAGAACATACATCTTGAAAGGAAATCACATGGGTCCCTGAAAAGGATATAACTGGAGAAAAGCAACAGGAATTCTCTGCTTGAGTTGTGGTATATAATAAAATATAAAAAAACTGTAAAATATTATATATATATATATATTTTTTTTCCTTTGTCCCAAGCTCCTGACATAACACAAAGCTTCAGAAATACTTGGAATTTCCTGATAGGCATGTCTTCATTATGCTAATAAGGTAACTTATGACAGGGGTTATCCTGAATAGCTTCAGGATGGATGCTGTCATCAGAAAAACCCTAGAGGAGGTTAGAGGGCTGGAACTTTCAGCTCAGGCTTCAGTGAGAGGAGGCAGTGCTGGAAATGGAGCCCAATAATGTGGCCAATAATCTAATCAATCGTGTCTACAAAAGAGAATTTCAATAAAAACTCTAGCTGGCAAAATTTGGGAAATAACTTCTGAAGTTATATATTTTTTTTAAGTTTTAGAAGTTTTCATTTGCTCCCTGTATTGTCTGTTTCTTGCTTTTTATATTAGAGGCTTTCTCATAATGCTAGGTGATCCCTTGATTGGAGCTGTGTGTGTGTGTGTGTGTGTGTGTGTGTGTGTGTGTCCATGTCCATGAGGGTCTCAGAGGGAGTGGTAGTGTGGGCTTCACTATAGCATGATCTGGCTGGGAAGTTATCAGTATTATTTTGGAGACCTTAGTATGATTAGATCTTTTCTTTTAGGCTGATCAGTTTGCCCAGAGAAAATTTTTCTAGTTTGCCACCGGGGCAGCCTGAGCCTGGCAATTGGAGTTCTGAGAGCCAAGAGGAGACAGGGGCTGGAGGAGTTGGGTATTCTTAACCCCACCTCTATTTGTAGTGTGTTACTTCCGTTGTAGCTCTGCCTGTGTCTGGTGTACAGAATCCTCTGGTCTGTCTTCTCCAGAGAGTAAGATTCTAATATCCTGCCAGGCAGGGAGGAGCAGCTGCCACTCGTGCATATGAGTATATTGGGGCATTTGAATGATTCTTATAAAGACTTGATGTCAGCCCTCCTGTTTTAACCTCATCTGCGCTTCTGCTTTCATGGTTACCTGCTCCCTCCAACTTGTGAGCTGTTCTGGGCTTCATCTCAATCTCCTCCATGTGGACTTAGATCCGCACTTGGAAGACTCTGTCAGTCATCATTTCTTGTCCATTTACTTTTCAGATTCCAAGTTGTTTATGTTGTCTCCTTTCACGCTTGTTTTGGTAAGTTTGAAATTATTCCTTAACGCATTTCTTTATCACGCATTTTTTTGAATTTTGAGAAGAAGAGGATGTATGCTTATGCCCAAATCACATTTTTAATAGGAATCCTCTGAATGGTGATTCTTAACTAGGACTCTGTACCAGAACCCCATGAAAAGCTTTGTCAAATGTGACTGCTTGAGGGATGGAAGTGAAAATGGTGGGGTAAGGACCCCTGGAAATTCTCTCCTTCACAAAATCAAGGAGAAAACTGTCAAAAATTTCCCAAACAAACTTTTCCAAAACTTTGGAAATTAACCAAACATATGCAGAAATCCAGGGGAACATTAATTCAAGAAAATTAGCTGACCTTTGGTAAGAACAGTGAGCTTTGTAACTTGCCCTCTGTTCCATCCAGGGTACCAGCCACCACAGGGAAAAGAACTCATTGCCGGAGAAGAGTTTTCTTTGATCTGTCTGGTGCATCATTAGAAAACCCCACTTGCAAGGCTGTCTTTAACAGACCTAATCCAGAGCTTTCTAGTGCATAAAGCTTTTCCTGGGAGCATCTGTTGAATTTTTTCCCCACTCTGTCTCCCATTTCCATATTTCTTCTGTGTGACCATAATTTTTCTTTTTTCTCTTTTTTCTCTTTAACTTTTGACCCCCTTCACCCATTTCTCCCACCTCCCACCCTCCTTATCAGGTTTTTGTTTTGATTTTTTAGATTCCACAGGTAAGAGAGATCATACACAGTATTTGTCTTTCTGTATCTGACTTACTTCACTTAGCATAATGCCATTGAGGTTCATCCACATTGTCACAAATGGCAAGATTTCATTCTTTTTTATGATTGATGTATGTATATATATAGTGAAATATACATATCACAATTTCTTTTTTTTTAAATTTAATTAATTAATTAATTAATTTATGGCTGTGTTGGGTCTTCGTTTCTGTGTGAGGGCTTTCTCTAGTTGCGGCAAGCGGGGGCCGCTCTTCATCGTGGTGCGCCGGCCTCTCACTGTCGCAGCCTCTCTTGTTGCGGAGCACAGGCTCCAGATGCACAGGCTCAGCAACTGTGGCTGACGGGCCTAGTCACTCTGCGGCATGTGGAATCTTCCCAGACCAGGGCTCGAACCCGTGTCCCCTGCATTGGCAGGCAGATTCTCAACCACTGCACCACCAGGGAAGCCCCATATCACAATTTCTTTACTCGTTCATCCATCAATGGATAGTTCAGTTGCTTCCATATCTTGGCTGTTAAAAACAATGCTACGGTGAAGATGGGGGTGCATATATCTTTGAGTTAGTGTTTTTGTTTTCTTTGGCTAAATACCCAGAAGTGGAATTTCAAATGGTAGTTCTATTTTTAGTTTTTTGAGGAATCTCCATACTGTTTTCCATAGTGGCTGTACCAATTTACATTCCTACCAACTGTGTACAAGAGCTCCCTTTTGTTCATCCTCGCCAGTACTTGATATTTCTTGTCTTTTTTATGATAGCCATTCTAACAGGTATGACGTGATATCTTATTGTGGTTTTGATTTGCATGTCCCTGATGATTAGTGACGGCATCTTTTCATGTACCTGTTGGCCATCTCTATGTCTTCTTTGGAAAAATGTCTATTTAGACCTCTGCCCACTTTTTAGTTGGTGATGTATATATATTTGCTATTGTGTTGTATGTTTTTCATTTTGAAAATTTACTTTTCCATTTTGAAAAGTAATTGCTTAAGCTTGGAGCTGCCTGAGGCAATGGATGACACTTGGGGAAAAAAGATTAAAAGGAAAAGTTGGGGAATTAGATGCCCATAGCGTCTTTGAAAAAATCTCCAGAAAGCATGTGTAGGCTATGCACATGCTCAGGAAAAGACCTGAGAAGACCCTCACTTCTCACCTCTGATTGACCTTGAGGCTGCACACAAGCAGAAAGTAAATGCTAAAGCAATGTAGTCAACTGCCTGGCTGAGTGCTGAGGATGTGCCCCAGCACACACAGAAGATCCCATTGACAAAGACTGGGAGCCTTGTTGGTTCCAGGCATTTAAGGAAATTTCTGTTCATTCCATCATTATCTAAAAACTAAGCTAATCAAACAGAGACTTCAGTGGCCACACACAACGAAGAATACACTTTACAGAATTAATTCAGAAAAATGACTACATAAATAAACAACAACAAGATCAAACCTGGGTGGAGAGAGAATATGATTTCCAGAGTTGTAATGTTATATTATTTTAAATGTCCATTTTCAGCAAAAATATATAACACATGCAATGAAAAAAGAGTTTGATCCATACACAGAAATAAACAATAGCAACTATCCTGAGGAAGCCCACACATTGGATTTATTAGACAAAGACTTTAAATCAGCTATTTTATATCTTTTCAATGAATTAAAGGAGATCATCTATAAAGAACCAAAGGAAAGTTCAAGAATGACGTCTCATCAAATACAGAATATCAATAATGAGATATAAATTATAATAAAGATATATATTCTGGCATAGAAAATCCCAAAAACTGAAAGGAAAACTCACTAGAGTGTTTCAACAGCAGATTTGAGTAGGTGGAAGAATGAAACTGGGAACTTGAAGATAAATCAATGGGATTATCCAGTCTGAAGAACTTAAAAAAAAAGAATGCAGAAAAATAAATCTCAGAGACCTGTTAGACACCAACAAATGCAAAATGGGAGTTCTAGACGGAGCGGAAAGAGAGGTGAAGAAAGAATATTTGAAGATATAATGGTTGGAAACTTACCAAATTTGATGAAAAACATTAACCTACACATCCAAAGTGCTCAGTGAACTACAAGTAGGATAAACTTGAAGAGATCCACATGCAGATGCTCATAATTAAACTGTTGGAAGACAAATACAGAGAGAATCTTGAAAATAGTAGGGGAGAACTGACTCATCCCATTCAAAGAATCCTCAATCAGATTAACAGCTGTTCTGTGAACAGAAGCAATGAAGGATAGAAGGCAGTGGGATGACATATTCAAAATGCTGAAAGAAAAGACTTTCAACCAAGAATTCTATATCTAGCAAAACTACCTTTCAAAAATGAAGAATGAATTAATACACAGTCAGCCCTCTGTATCTGTGGGTTTCACATCTGCAAATTCAACCAACCTCAGATTGAAAATCTCAGATTGAAAACCTCAGGTTGAAAATCAGATTGAAAATCTGAAATAAAATTTCAGAGAGTTCCAAAAAGCAAAACTTGAATTTGCTACATGCTGGCAACTATTTATATAGCATTTACAACCATCTGCGTAACATTTATGTTATATTAGATATTATAAGTAATCTAGAGATGAATTAAAGTATCTGGGAAGATGTATGTAGGCTATATGCAAATACTACACCATTTTTTATAAAGGACTTGAGCATCCTTGGATTTTGGTGTCTGAGGGTGGTCCTAGAACCAATTCCCCTGGATATCAAAGGACAACTGCATTCTCAAATTTTAAAACTCTGAGAGAATTCACGTCATATGTCATCAGGTAAATGCAAATTAAAGCAACAGTGAGATACCAATAACACCTATGAAAATGGCCAAAATCCAGAACACCTACAACACCAAATACTGGCAAGGATGTGCCAACAGGAACTCTCATTCATTGCTGGTGGGAATGCAAAATGCTACAACCACTCTGGAAGACAGTTTGGTGATTTCTTATGGAACTAAACATACTCTTAACATAACATCCAGCAATCCCACTCCTTGGCATTTATTCAAAAGAATTGAAAACTTACGTTCACACAAAAACTTGTACACAGGTGTTTAAAGCAGCCTCATTTAGTATTACTGCCAAAATTTGGAAACAACCAAAATGTCCTTCAGTCAATGAATAGATAAACTGTGGTACATCCAGTCACTGGAATGTTATTCATCACCAAACAGAAATGAGCTATTAAGCCATGAAAAGGCATAGGAACCTTACATACATATTACTAAGTGAAACGTCAGTCTGAAAAGTCTTCATACTGAATGATTCCAACCATATGACTTTCTGGAAAAGGCAAAACTGTGGAGATAATAACAATATCAGTGGTTTCCAAGAATCAGGGGAGGGAGTGATGAATAGACAGAGCAGAGAGACTTTTTAGGGCAGTGAAACTACTCTGAATGATACTTAAATGATAGATATGTGTCATTATACATTTGTCCAAACTCATAGAATATACAACGCCAAGAGTGAACCATAATGTAAACTATGGACTTTGGTTGGTAATGATGTGTCTGTGTAGGTTCATTGGTTGTAATGATTCTAACACTTCAGTGGGGGGGGTGGTGTTGATAATGAGGGAGGCTATGTGTGTGGGGGCAGGTAAATCGCTGTACCTTCCCTTTAGTTTTGCCGTGAATCTAAAACTGCTCTAAAAAATGAAGTAAAAAAAAGCTGAGATAACTCTTGATAGTAAACTTACTGTACAAGAAATACTAAAGGGAATCCTTTAGGTGAAATGAAAGGTCAGTAGACAGTAACTTGTATCCACGTGAATAATAAAGAGCACCAGTAAGGTAACCACTTAGGTAAATATAAAAGACAGTATAAATCTATGTTTTGTTTATCACTTTTTTCTTCCTATTTGACTTGAAAGGCAACCCAGTAAAGCAATAACTATAAATACGTGTTGATGTGCATAATATATATAAAGTTTGTGTGGTATAAAGAAAGCGGGGAGAGAAAGCAGAACTACAGAGGAGCAGAGTTTTTGTGTAATATTTATTTAAGTTAATATCAATCCAAACAGGATTGTAATAAATTGTTAATTGTCATCCCCAGGAAAAATAGGTCAAAAATATATGGTAAATGAAATGACAAGGAGATTAAAATGGTAGTCTAGAAGGTTTTGATTTAACACATCAGAAGGCAATAAGAGAGGGATTCAGGTAGAGGGAGCCACATAAGACATTGAAACAAATAGCAAAATGTGAACATAAATCCTACTTTTATCAGAAATTACATTAAATAGTTAAACATTCCAGCTGAAAGACAGAGATTGACAGAATGGGTTAAAAAAAAATGATCTGACTATATGTCTCTACAGGAGATACTTTAGATTCCAAGATGTAAATACACTATCATTTGAATTGCTTTTGCCCTGTAGATACGGTATTGTCTTTCTCTTGCTGTTTCAAAGGTTTTTTCATTGTGTTTAGCTTTTGGAAGTTTGACTCTGATGTATCTTGGTAGGGATTTCTTTAGATTTATCTTGTTTGGGGTTTGCTCACTTCTTGAATCTATAGATTGTGTCTCATCAAATTTGGGAAGTGTCAGCCATTATTTCTTCATGTACTTTTTTAGTTTCACCTTCTTTTTCATCTAAGACTCCAATTATACAATTATTAGATATTTTATTTTAGTCCCATAGGTCCCTGAAGCTCTGTTCATTTTTTAATTTTTTAGTTTTTTTCTCTGTTTTTCAAATTGGGTAATTTCTATTGTTCTGTCTCCCAGTTCACTCATTCTTTGACCATTCTGCTGTTGAGCCCCTCCATTCAGTTATTTAGGTTATTTTGTTTTTCAGTTCTAAAATTTCCATTTGATTCTCCTGTATATCTTCTATTTCTCTGCTGAGACTTCCTATCTTTTCATTTATTTCTATCATGTTTGCAATTGCTATTTGGAGCATTTTTTTTTTTTTTTTTGGAGCATTTTTTGATGTCTGCTTTCAAATCTCTGTCAGATAATTCTAACGTCTCTTGGTCGTCATCTTGTTGACATCCATTGATTGTCTTTATTTTTTTAATTCAGTTTTAGATCTTCCTGGCTCTTTGTCTGGTAAGTGATTTTCAATAGGAACCTAAACATAGTACTTATTTTGTTATGAGACTCTGGGTCTTATTTAAAATCTCTGTTTAAATAGGTGGGACCTTGGGAAACTCCTCCTGAGGGCAGAGGGGTAGGTGAGACTTGTGGCATGAGGTTGGTCAGGGGAGGTTAAGGAAGGTAAGGTAAGGGCAGGTAGGAAGAGGTTAGAGAGTGACTCATTCTGGTACTCCATGAAAGTTCTTGAACTAGATTATAAGATGTCAAGAGGGTACTTCCTTCCCCAGGAATCTCTCCTTATTTCATAACCTAAGCCTCTCTAATAACCTGTATCTATGGAATCCAGATTAGGGCAAATGCATTACTTCATTAAACTGAACAGAAACTGGTGGTTGTTCTAGATGATAATGAATATAAAAGTAGGTGCAGATTAATTTTGATCTACAAGTGAGACTGTGATCATCTATAGTCTGGGGTGAGGAGGTGGGGGGTTGTGGGATAAAAATTCAGCTGTAGCTGTTGTGTAGATATAAGCTCAGGCATCACCTACATTGTGTACTTTCTTCCTGTCTCCCAGCCATCCCAGAGTTTATAATGAAAATATTGTCCCTGACATGTTAAGTGGCTCACACTTAACCAAAGGCCATTTATGAAACAAGGAATGACTTGGGAACTTTATGCAAAGTATGTAATCACCTGCATTATGAAAAAGTTCCTGAAGTAATTCTCTTCCTGATTTGGTGATATGAACATTTTTCTTGTTAATTGGTGTCATGTGCTTTATGGCCTGAGTCACTTCATTGTACTTCTCAGAAGCAAAGAGGTCTGTGAATAGTCTGAATTTGGGTTATTTAGCTCCTCATTGTTCCCTGTAAAATAGGAATCCGAATATGCTCTGGATTATATGGGAAATGGACTTTGGGGCTGGAGAAGGGAGAGGTGTTGAATTTTCCTTTCTGAGTGTTAGAACTCTGTGGTGATTAATTGTTGGTGAATTGCCAAATTATTTCTGGGCACCAGTAATTTATTAGCTTTCTACAAGTCTCTAAAAGATAGAGTCTAAAGATCCATAGGGGACTCATTATTAATAGATTTTACAGAAAAACAAAAAGGATTCTATAAACCCGTTTGGGAAGCACAGGCTTAGTCAGATTCTCCAGGACCTTTTAGAGCCCTTGTGATAAATGGTGTGAGCTAGGAATCTGAGAGAGGTCATGGTAGTGCTTTCTCTTGGTTGATGTGTATTGTTTGGGCAGTACTCTTAGCCCAACAGGTTTCCAAGGTGACCCTGTCCTGATTTGACAAGGGGAGGACTTTATTTTTTTAATTTTATTTTATTGAAGTATAGTTGATTTACAGGGTTGGGTTGTGTTAATTTCTCCTGTACAGCAAAGTGATTGTTATAAATATATATTCTTTTTCATATTCCTTTCCATTATGGTTTATTACAGGATATTGAATATAGTTCCCTGTGCTATACAGTCCTTGTTATCTATCTTATATATAGTAGTTTGTATCTGTTAACCCCAAATTCCCAATTTATCCCCCATCCCTGCTATCCCCTTTGATAACCAACCATAAGTTTGTTTTCTATGTCTGTGAGTCTGTTTCTGCTTTGTAAATAAGTTCATTTGCATCCTATTTTAGATTCCAGATATAAGTGATATCATATGGTATTTGTCTTTCTCTTTCTGACTTCACTTAGTAGATTTAGTTTTTTAAATACATATTTTATTTTAGGACAGTTTTAGATTTAGGGAAAACTTGCAAAGATTTACTCGTTTACCCCACACCCAGTTTCCCCCGTTATTATCATTGTACATTTGTATGCTACCTTTTATTATAATTAATGAACATATATTGATAGATTATTTTAACTAAAGTCCATGCTTTATTAGGATTTTCTTGAGAAAATTTGGGAAGTGTCAGCCCTTATTTCTTCATGTACTTTTATAGTTTCACCTTCTTTTTCATCTAAGACTCCAATTATACAATTATTAGATATTTTATTTTAGTCCCATAGGTCCCTGAAGCTCTGTTCATTTTTTCATTTTTTAGTGTTTTTCTCTGTTTTTCAAATTGGGTAATTTCTATTGTTCTATCTCCCAGTTCATCCTGTCATATCAAGGGCATATACCATCAATATGATTTGTCATTGTTGATGTTGACCTTCATCTTATGACTTTAGGTATGTCAGGGCTCTCCACTGTACAGTTACTCTTTCTCCCCCCTGTCTATACTGTAGTTTTTGCAAGGAAGTCGCTCTGTGCAGCCCACATTTAAGTAGTGGGGAGGTAAGCTCCATCTCCTTAAAAAGTGGAATATCTACATAAATTATTTGGAGTTCCTCTGCATGAGAGATTTGTCTGTTTTCTCCCTTTTATTTATTCAATTATTTATTTATGGCAGTGTGGACTCATGGATATTTATCTTATACTCTGGTTATAATTCAATACTACTTTATGAATTTTGGTTCTCAAATTGTTCCAGCTTTGGCCACCTGGGTACTTGTTCTGTTTGTTCCTGTGACCCTTTGATGTATCCTCATCATTGTGAATTTATGTATTTATTTTTTGACCACTTTCTTACTTCCTGGCACTCGATGCTCCAGGTCATCTTGTTTATTTCCTGCCCAACACCTGGAGTCAGCTGTTTCTCAAGGACGCCTGATTCTTTTTACTGGAGAATGATTAGGAAACAAAATCTGGGTGCTTGGTGTGTGTGTTCATTGCTCCTGGGGCATGTTTCTAGGCCCTCTAAATTGATGGAGTAAGGGACAGGTGTATGTATACAGTATGTATACTAATGCATGTATATGCACATATCTATGGTATTTCTATATATAACACTGGAATCTATATTAAGCTAAACGTGAATTCTGCCTTATGTCTCCAACTCTAATCCATTGCCATATAGGTAATTCTAACCTCCTCCCACTCCAGTGGTGAGAAATCTGACTCCCACGATCTTCCACCCACTTACATAATTGTTCAATCCCAGTATACATGCAGTGGTTTTAGAATTGTTAGGCCAGACCTCTATGGAGAACAGCTTCATCACCTAGAGTGCAGTGCTAGTGTACGGTGCCTTACAGACTCCCTTATTTTGGAATTTACTTAGGTCAGCGCCCTTTCCCTCCAACTCCGTCAGGGAGGTTCATACTTTTGTGATGTATTTAGATCCATTTCTCACATTTTGCATTCCATCCTGGATCCTCTGACTTCCTAAATGATTTTCTTTTAAATTTGCATATGTTAAGGTTTACTCTTTGTGCTCTACAGTTATATGGGTTTTGACAAATGCTTTATGTCTTGTGTTCACTATTGCAATATCATACAAAATTGTTTCCCTGCTCTAAAAATCCCCTGTGCTCCATCTATTCATCCGTATAACCTCACACACAGCACAACTGATCATCTGTTTACCAGCCCTAGTTTTGCAGTGTCTTATAATTGAAATCATACGGTATGTTGCCTTTTCAGCCTGGCTTCTTTCACTTAGAAATATATGTTTAAGGTATATCTATATCTTTCGTGGTTTGATAGCTTATTTCATTTTATCCCTGAATAGTAGTAGTTCATTATATGGATGTAACACAGTTTGTTTATCCATTCATCTACTGTAGGACATCTTGGTTGCTTCCAGGTTTTGGCAGTTGTGAATAAACTGGCCATAAACATTAACATGAAGGCTTTTGTGTGGATAAAAATTTTCAAACCATTGAGTAAATATCTAGGAGTGCATTTGTCAGATAGTCTGGTGACACTATGTTTAGTTTTATAAGAAACTGCCAAACTCTCTTCCAGACAGGCACACCATTTTGCATTCCCACCAGCAGTAAATGAGAGTTCTTGCTGCTCCACATCCTCTCAGCAATTGGTATTGTCAGTTTTTTAGATATTACTCATTCTAATAGGTGTGTGGCAGTATCTCACTGTTTTAATTTGTAATTCCTTAATGACATGTTGAGCATCTTTTTGTATGCTTTTTTACCATCTGTGTATCTTTGTTGTTCAGGTATCTGTTCACATCTTTTGCCTATTTTTTAGTTAGGTTGTTTGTTTTCTTATTGTTGACTTTTCTCCCAATATTTCAGATCCAAGTCCTTTATCAGAGATGTTATTTTGAGAAACTGTCTCCCAGTCTGTGGTTTGTTTTTTCATTCTGGTAACTGTCTTTTACAAAGCAGTTTTTAAGCTTAATAAAATCCAACCTAGCAATTTTTTTTTTTTAAAGAAATTCACGTTCTTTTATTTATTTATTTATTTATTTATTTATTTATGACTGTGTTGAGTCTTCGTTTCTGTGCGAGGGCTTTCTCCAGTTGCGGCAAGCGGGGACCACTCTTCATCGCGGTGCGTGGGCCTCTCACCATCGCGGCCTCACTTGTTGCGGAGCACAGGCTCCAGACGCGCAGGTTCAGTAATTGTGGCTCACGGGCCCAGTTGCTCCGTGGCATGTGGGATCCTCCCAGACCAGGGCTCGAACCCGTGTCCCCTGCACTGGCAGGCAGACCCTCAACCACTGCTCCACCAGGGAAGCCCAACCTAGCAATTTTAATTATTTTATTTTTTGCATGGATCATCGTCCCTTTGGCGTTGTATCCAAAAACTCATCACCAAGCCTCAGATCACACATATGCTATCCTATGTTTTCTTCTAGTTTTACATTTAGTCTTATGATCCATTTTGATTTTACTTCTGTGATAGGTATTAGGTCCATGTCTATTTTTCTAGATATTTATCCTGCTTGGTGTTCCCTCACTTTCCAGAATGTGTGATTTGTGTCTGTCATTAATTTTGGAAAGTTCTCAGCCATTATTACTTCGATTATTCATCTGCTCTGCTCCTTCTTCTTCTGGTAACCCAACTATATAAAGTTATACATTTTGAAATCATCCCAGAGTTATTGGATGGTCTATTTTTTCATTCTTTTTCCTTTTTTGCATTTCAGTTTCAGAAGTTTCTATGACATATTTTCAAGCATACTGATTATTTCCCTGGTTGTGTCCAGTCTAATCATGAGACCATCAAAAGCTTTCTTTTTTTCTTTAATTTAAAAATGTTTACATTTAATAGAATTTTGTATATTTTGGACAAAATATATTCAAATTGCATACAGGCATTCTTTATTTCTGTTATGGTGTTTTTGATTCCTAGTATTTCCTTTAGAGTCTTCCTTAGAGTTTCCATATTCCTGCTGACATTACCCATCTGTTCTTTTATTCTTTTGTTGTTGTTGTTTGTTTATTTGTTTTTGTTTTTGTTTTTAACATCTTTATTGGAGTTTAATTGCTTTACAATGGTGTGTTAGTTTCTGCTTTATAACAAAGTGAATCAGCTATATGTATACATATATCCCCATATCTCCTCCCCCTTGCATCTCCCTCCCACAATCCCTATCCTACCCCTCTAGGTGGACACAAAGTACTGAGCTGATCTCCCTGTGCTATGTAGCTGCTTCCCACTAGCTATCTATTTTACATTTGGCAGTGTATATATGTCCATGCCACTCTCACACTTCATCCCAGCTTACCCTTCCCCCTCCCTGTATCCTCAAGTCCATTCTCTACGTCTGCGTCTTTATTCCTGTCCTGCCCTTAGGTTCTTCAGAACCTTTTTTTGGGGGGGCGGAATTCCATATATATGTGTTAGCATATGGTATTTGTTTTTCTCTTTCTGACTTACTTCACTCTGTATGACAGACTCTAGGTCCATCCAACTCACTACAAGTAACTCAATTTCATTTCTTTTTATGGTTGAGTAATATTCCATTGTATATATGTGCCACACCTTTATCCATTCATCTGTTGATGGACACTTAGGTTGCTTCCATGTCCTGGCTATTGTAAATAGAGCTGCAATGAACATTGTGGTACATGACTCTTTTTGAATTATGGTTTTCTCAGGGTATATGCCCAGGAGTGGATTGCTGGGTGATATGGTAGTTCTATATTTAGTTTTTTAAGGGACCTCCATACTGTCCTCCATAGTGGCTGTATCAATTTACATTCCCACCAACAGTGCAAGAGGGTTCCTTTTCTCCACACCCTCTCCAGCATTTATTGTTTGTAGATTTTTTGATGATGGCCATTCTGACCGGTGTGAGGTGATACCTCATTGTAGTTTTGATTTGCATTTCTCTAATAATTAGTGATGTTGAGCATCCTTTCATGGGTTTGTTGGCAATCTGTATATCTTTGGAGAAATGTCTATTTAGGTCTTCTGCCCATTTTTGGATTGGGTTGTTTGTTTTTTTGATATTGAGCTGCATGAGCTGTTTGCATATTTTGGAGATTAATCCTCTCTCAGTTGCTTCGTTTGCAAATATTTTCTCCCATCCTGAGGGTTGCCTTTTGGTCTTGTTTATGGTTTCCTTTGCTGTGCAAAAGCTTTTAAGTTTCATTAGGTCCCATTTCTTTATTTTTGTTTTTATTTCTCTAGGAGGTGGGTCAAAAAGGATCTTGCTATCATTTATGTCATAGAGTGTCCTGCCTATGTTTTCCTCTAAGAGTTTCATAGTGTCTGGCTTTACACTTAGGTCTTTAATTCATTTTGAGTTTATTTTTGTGTATGGTGTTAGGGAGTGTTCTAATTTCTTTCTTTTACATGTAGCCGTCCAGCTTTCCCAGCACCACTTATTGAAGAGGCTGTCTTTTCTCTATTGTATATTCTTGCCTCCTTTATCAAAGATAAAGTGAACATATGTGCATGGGTTTATCTCTGGGCTTTCTATCCTGTTCCATTGATCTATATTTCTGCTTTTGTGCCAGTACCATACTGTCTTGATTACTGTAGCTTTGTAATATAGTCTGAAGACCGGGAGCCTGATTCCTCCAGCTCCGTTTTTCTTTCTCAAGATTGCTTTGGCAATTCGGGGTCTTTTGTGTTTCCATACAAATTGTGAAATTTTTTGTTCTAGTTCTCTGAAAAATGCCATTGGTAGTTTGATAGGGATGGCATTGAATCTGTAGATTGCTTTGGGTAGTATAGTCATTTTCACAATGTTGATTCTTCCAATCCAAGAACATGGTATATCTCTCCATCTGTTTGTATCATCTTTAATTTCTTTTATCAGTGTCTTATAGTTTTCTGCATACAGCTTTTTAGTCTCCTTAGGTAGGTTTATTCCCAGGTATTTATTGTTTTTGTTGCAGTGGTAAATGGGAGTGTTTCCTTAATTTCTCTTTCAGATTTTTCATCGTTAGTGTATAGGAATGCAAGAGATTTCTGTGCATTAATTTTGTATCCAGCTACTTTACCAAGTTCACTGATTAGCTCTAGTAGTTTTCTGGTAGCATCTTTAGGATTCTCTATGTATAGTATCATGTCATCTGCAAACAGTGACAGTTTTCTTCTTTTGTGATTTGGACTCCTTTTATTTCTTTTTCGTCTCTGATTGCTGTGGGTAAAACTTCCAAAACTATATTGAATAATAGTGGTGAGAGTGGGCAACCTTGTCTTGTTCCTGATCTTAGTGGAAATGTTTTCAGTTTTTCACCATTGAGAATGATGTTGGCTGTGGGTTTGTCATATATGGCCTTTATTATGTTAAGTTCCCTCTTTGCCTACTTTATGGAGGTTTGTTATCATAAATGGGTGTTGAATTTTGTCGAAAGCTTTTTCTGCATCTATTGAGATTATCATCTGGTTCTTCTGCTTCACTTTGTTAATATTGTGTATCACATTGACTGATTTGCATATATTGAAGAATCCGTGCATTAGTGGGATAAACCTCACTTGATCATGGTGTATGATCCATTTAATGTGCTGTTTGATTCTGTTTGCTAGTATTTTGTTGAGGATTTTTGCATCTATGTTCATCAGTGATACTGGCCTGTAGTTTTCTTTTTTTGTGACATGTTTGTCTGGTTGTGGTATCAGGGTGATGGTGGCCTCATAGAATGAGTTTGGGAGTGTTCCTCCCTCCACTATATTTTGGAAGAGTTTGATAAGGATAGGTGTTAGCTCTTCTGTAAATGTTTGATAGAATTTGCCTGTGAATCCATCTGGTCCTGGGCTTTTGTTTGTTGGAAGATTTTTAATCACAGTTTCAATTTCAGCGCTTGTGATTGGTCTGTTCATATTTTCTATTTCTTCCTGGTTCAGTCTTGGAAGGTTGTGCTTTTCTAAGAATTTGTCCATTTCTTCCAAGTTGTCCATTTTATTGGCATATAGTTGCTTGTAGTAATCTCTCATGATCCTTTGTATTTCTGCAGTGTCAGTTGTTACTTCTGTTTCATTTCTAATTCTATAGATGTGAGTCTTCTCTCTTTTTTTCTTGATGAGTCTGGCTAATGGTTTAACAATTTTGTTTATCTTCTCAAAGAACCAGCTTTAAGTGTTATTGATGTTTGCTATTATTTCCTTCATTTCTTTTTCATTTATTTCTAATCTGATGTTTATGATTTCTTTCCTTCTGCTAACTTTGGGGTTTTTTGGTTCTTCTTTCTCTAATTGCTTTAGGTATAAGGTTAGGTTATTTGTTTGAGATTTTTCTTGTTTCTTGAGGTAGGATTGTATTGCTATAAACTTCCGTCTTAGAACTGCTTTGCTGCATCCCATAGGTTTTGGGTCATTGTGCTTTCATTGTCATTTGTTTCTAGTATTTTTTGATTTCCTCTTTGATTTCTTCAGTGATTTCTTGGTCATTTAGTAGTGTATTGTTTAGCCTTCTTATCTTTGTATTTTTTACTGGTTTTTTCCTGTCATTGATATCTAGTCTCATAGCATTATGGTCAGAAAAGATACTTGATATGATTTCAATTTTCTTAAATTTACCAAGGCTTGATTTGTGACCCAAGATATGATCTGTCCTGGAGAATGTTCAATGAGCACTTGAGAAGAAAGTGTATTCTGTTGTTTATGGATGGAATGTCCTATAAATATCAATTAGGTACATCTTGTTTAATGTATCATTTAAAGCTTGTGTTTCCTTATTTATTTTCATTTTCATTGATTTGTCCATTGGTGAAAGTGGGGTTGTAAAGTCCCCTACTATTACTGTGTTACTGTCGATTTCCCCTTTTATGGCTGTCAGCATTTGCCTTATGTATTGAGGTGCTCCTATGTTGGGTGCATAAATATTTACAATTGTTACATCTTCTTCTTGGATTGATCCCTTGATCGTTATGTAGTCTCCTTCTCTGTCCCTTGTAATAGTCTTATTTTAAAGTCTATTTTGTCTGATATGAGAATTGCTACTCCAGCTTTCACTTGATTTCCATTTGCATGGAATGTCTTTTTCCATCACATCACTTTCAGTCTGTATGTGTCCCTAGGTCTGAAGTGGGTATCTTGTAGACAACATATATACGGGTCTTGTTTTTGTATCCGTTCAGCCAGTCTATGTCCTTTGGTTGGAGCATTTAATCCATTTACATTTAAGGTAATTATCGATACGTATGTTCCTATTACCATTTTCTTAATCGTTTTGGGTTTGTTATTGTATGTCTTTTCCTTCTCTTATGTTCCCTGGCTAGAGAAGTTCCTTTAGTATTCATTGTAAATCTGGCTGGTGGTTTGAATTCTCTTACCTTTTGTTTGTCTGTAAAGGTTTTAATTTCTCCATCAAATCTGAATGAGATTCTTGCTGGGTAGAGTAATCTTGGTTGTAATTTTTTCCCTTTCATCACTTTAAATATGTCCTGTCCACTCCCTTCTGGCTTGCAGAGTTTCTGCTGAAAGATCAACTGTTAACCTTATGGGGATTCTGTTGTATGTTATTTGTTGCTTTTCCCCTGCTGCTTTTAATATTTTTTCTTTGTACTTAATTTTTGATAGTTTGATTAATTTGTGTCTTGGCATGTTTCTCCTTGGATTTATCCTGCATGGGACTCTCTGCATTTCCTGGACTTGATTGACTATTTCCTTTCCCATATTAGGGAAGTTTTCAAGTATAATCTCTTTAAATATTTTCTCAGTCCATTTCTTTTTCTCTTCTTCTTCTGGGGTAATTTGAATGTTGGTGCGTTTAACGTTGTCCCAGATGTCTCTGAGACTGTCCTCAATTCTTTTCTTTCTCTTTTCTTTCTTCTGCTCTGTGGTAGTTATTTCCACTATTTTATCTTCCAGGTCACTTATCCGTTCTTCTGCCTCAGTTATTCTGCTATTGATTCCTTCTAGAGAATTTTTAATTTCATTTATTGTGTTGTTCATCACTTGTTTGCTCTTTTAGTTCTTCTAGGTCCTTGTTGAACGTTTCTTGTATTTTCTCTGTTCTATTTCCAAGATCTACTATCATTACTCTGTATTCTTTTTCAAGTAGATTGCCTCTTTCCTTTTCATTTGTTAGGTTTGGTGGATTTTTACCTTGCTCCTTCATCTGCTGCGTATTTCTCTGTCTTCTCATGTTGTTTAACTTACTGTGTTTGGGGTCTCCTTTTCGCAGGCTGCATGTTCATAGTTCCCATTGTTTTTGGTGTCTGCTCCCAGTGGGTAATGTTGGTACAGTGGGTTGTGTAGGCTTCCTGGTGGAGGGGACTGGTGCCTGTGTTCTGGTGGATGAGGCTGGATCTTGTCTTTCTGGTGGGCAGGACCACATTTGGTGGTGTGTTATGGGGTGTCTGTGAACTTATTATGATTTTAGGCAGCCTCTCTGCTAATGGGTGGGTTTGTGTTCCTGTTTTGCTAGTAGTTTGGCATAGGGTGTCCAGCACTGTAGCTTGCTGGTCATTGAGTGGAGCTGAGTCTTAGTGTTGAGATGGAGATTTCTGGGAGAGCTTTCGCTGTTTGATATTACTTGGGGCCGGGACATCTCTGGTGATCCAATGTTCTGAACTCGGCTCTCCCACCTCAGAGGCTCAGGCCTGACACCCGGCTGGAGCACCAAGACCCTGTCAGCCACATGACTCAGAAGAAAAGGGAGGGAAAATAAATAAATAAATAAAGTTCTTAAAAGAAAAAATAAAGAAATTATTAAAAATTTAAAAAATTAAAAAGTAATAAAAAAAGAAAGAAAGAAGAGAGCAACCAAACCAAAAAACAAATCCACCAATGATAACAAGTGCTAACAACTATACTAAAAAAAAATATGCACAGACAGAACCCTAGGACAAATGGCAAAAGCAAAGCTTTACAGATAAAATCAAACAAAGAAGCATACACACACACAACTCACAAAAAGAAAAAGAAAAAAATATATATATATAAACAAAAAATGGAAGAGAGCAGTCCAATCAATAAACAAATCTACCAGTGATATTAAGCTCTAAATACTAAACTAAGTTAAACATAAAACCAGAAACAATTTAGATGCAGATAGCAAACCCCAAGTCTACAATTGCTCCGAAAGTCCACTGACTCATTTTTGGGATGATTCGTTGTCTGTTCAGGTATTCCACAGGTACAGGGTACATCAAGTTGACTGTGGATATTTAATCCACTGTTCCTGAGGCTGCATGGAGAAATTTCCCTTTCTCTTCTTTGTTTGCATAGTTCCTGTGGTTCAGCTTGGGATTTGGCCCTGCCTGTGCGTGTAGGTTACCTGAGGACATCTGTTCCCCGCCCAGACAGGATAGGCTTAAAGTAGCAGCTGATTTGGGGCTCTGGCTCACTTAAGCTGGGGCGTGGGAGGGGTATGGACTGCAGGGTGAGCCTGCGGTGGCAGAGGCCGGTGTGACGTTGCAACAGCCTGAAGCATGTCATGTGCTTTCCCCGGGAAGTTGTCCCTCGATCACGGGACCCTGGCAGTGGCAGGCTCCAGAGGCTCCAGGGAGGGGAGGTGTGGATAGTGAACTGTGCTTGCACACAGGCTTCTTGGTGGCTGCAGCAGCAGTCTGAGCGTCTCATGCCCATCTCTGGGGTCTGTGCTGATAGCCGCGGCTCACGCTCGTCTCTGGAGCTCCTTTAAGTGGTCCTATGAATCCCCTCTCGTCGTGCACCCTGAAATAATGGTCTCTTGCCTCTTAGGCAGTTCCAGACATTTTCCCGGACTCCCTTCTGGCTAGCTGTGGTGCACTAGCCCCCTTCAGGCTGTGTTCATGCAGGCAACCCCAGTCCTCTCCCTGGGATCTGAACTCCAAAGACCAAGCCTCAGCTCCCAGCCCCCACCCACAAGCCTCTCAGGCTGGTGAGTGCTGGTTGGCACCGATCCTCTATGCGGGAATCTCTTCGCTTTGCCCTCTGCACCCCTATTGCTGCGCTCTCCTCCGTGGCTCCAAAGCTTCCCCCCAGCCACCCCCGTCTCCGCCAGTGAAGGGGCTTCCTAGTGTATAGAAACTTTTCCTCCTTCACAGTTCCCTCCTAGAGGTGCAGGTCCTGTCCCTAGTCTTTTGTCTCTGTTTTTCCTTTTTTCTTTTGCCCTACCCAGGTACGCGGGGAGTTTCTTGCCTTTTGGGAAGTCTAAGGTCTTCTGCCAGTGTTCAGTAGGTGTTCTGTTGGAGTTGTTCCACATGTAGGTGTATTTTTGATATATTTGTGGGGAAGAAGATGATCTCCACTTCTTACTCCTCCGCCATCTTGAAGGTCCCCCCTACCCATCTGTTCTTGCATGTTGTTTCTTCTTTAGAGCCCTTTAACATATTGATCATATTATCTTAAATTTAGTGTTTGATAATCTCAACATCTGTGTCATATTACAGTCTTTTTCTGATGCTTGCTTTGTCTCTTCAGACTTTTTTCTTGTCTTTTAGTTGCCTTGTAGTTGTTCTGTTATAAACCAGAAATATCCTATAAGGTAATAGGACTGGAAATAAATACACCTTTAATGTGAGAATTTATGTTAGTTTGGCTAGTAGTTGGGCTGTAATGTTTGCTGTAGCTTTCTGTGCCAGAGGTTTCAGATTCTTCTAGTGTCTGTTTTTGTCTCCCCTCTTGATTTTGGTCTTCGCTCAGTACCCCTCCTCAGAGGGTGTCTTCAGCTTTTTCAGTGGTTCCCACTGCCCTTATTCTGGAGTGTTAGTGTGGTGGGATGACGTGGGGGAGGGGAAGTGTTCTATAGGTTCTGTAGTGTTAGGGTTAAATCTCAGCCTTTCAGTGGGCCTGTCTGTGCTCCTGGGCTGTGGCCTTCACAAGTGTTTCCCTCGGATGATGGCTTTTGTCCCCTCCTTCGCATGGGACAGAAAGCCTCCAGGACACTGATGTGGGAGGAATGGTGGAGATCAAGCTCTGGAAAGCTTGGAGAGTAGCCTTTGCTATGGAGAAGGCTTTGGGTGGCCTGTTTCCTAAGAGTTACTCCTTCCCTTCCTGTGCCAGAGTTACAAGGGGATCTTTCTTGCATATTTACCTTGAGAACTTGGTGGGGCTCCTGGAGATGAAATCCATGAGAGTGTAGGGTGTCCCCAAGGTTGTGGCTCCCTGGAGGTTTCTTATTCTCACTCAAGTTTATCCCCAGCAAACAGAGACTCATCAAAATGATCATGTAGGTGTTACTGCAAGTTTATGGCTCTAGTAGCCTCTGCCCCAGGTAAGCAGATCTTGTCTATGACTCTGTGAATTTGCCTGTTTTCACATTTCGGTGTGGCACTTTACACTGCAACATCAAGCTCTCCTGGGTCCAACCAAAGTCACTGATTTTCAGTATGTTCAGTTTTTTTTTCTTGCTATAAAAGGTTAATTCTAAGCTCTTTACGTATAGGAGCTGAAAAAAATGATTAAACTTTGATTAGTTTTTGAGTCATATTTATCTTCTTGAGTAACTTGTTGAGCTTCCTTAAACTGAGGGTTAGTTCAGCAATTCTGGAAATTTCTCAGTCATTATTTCTTTAAATTTTCTCCTTCTGAAACTTTTTAATTTTATTTTTTTAAAGGTTATTTATTTATTTATTTATTTATTTATTTATGGCTGTGTTGGGTCTTCTTTGCTGCCCGCGGGCTTTCTCTAGTTGCGGCGAGTGGGGGCTACTCTTCACTGTGGTGAGCGGGCTTCTCATTGCAGTGGCTTCTCTTGTTGTGGAGCATGGGCTCTAGGCACGTGGGCTTCAGTAGTTGTGGCACGTGGGCTCAGTAGTTGTGGCTTGCAGGCTCTAGAGCACAGGCTCAGTAGTTGTGGCTCACGGGCTTAGCTGCTCTGCGGCATGTGGGATCTTCCTGAACCAGGGATCAAACCCGTGTCCCTTGCACTGATGGGCAGATTCTTAACCACTGCACCACCAGTGCCCCTGACAGTGTTCTTTTCGGTTTCCTATTGGATCTTTTGTTTTTGAAGATTTCTCTTCCATTTTTGTGAGCTTCCATTTGTGTTTAAGAAGGTATTTCTGTGATTTTCTCCAGCATTTCTAGGTGTTTGGTAGCAGGACAGTGTTCAGGTCATGGATTTTACTGTTTTACTAGAACCAGAAGTGTGTCTCTGTGTGGTCCCAGGACACTTTCTGTTTCCCACATGCGTGTACTCCGTTTCAGCTCAAGTTGTGCCCTCCTTGTGGCACTTCTGTGTCCACGTCCCTAATTGACTTAATCTCTTTGTGTTTTTCCTCTACACACTGTGGTTATCTCATGCCTTGCCTTCATGCCAGTAACTCAGTTTTCAGCTGGGTCTGTTTTGTTCCTTTCTGACTCTAATTTATTAGCCATGTAACTGTATTGTTCTGGTTCTGAGGTTATTTGTTTAGCTCTGCAGTCTCCCTTTTATTTCATTCAGGTATTTTATAATCTCATCTTTGAAATCATGTTTAATTTGATCCAAGGCTTTATTGAGTTATATAGTAGAAAGAATTCATGGGAAGCATGCTTGTCTTAATTGGGCTTTTTTCCAGATTATATTTTGTATTTTAGTTGTGTTTATCTGCTTGCCTTCTTTTCTTCCTTGCATTTGCTATTTTAAATTATTTATGTATTCATTCATTCATTCATTCATTCATTGCCAAACTATGTTTGTGAATCTGTCATTCTAATTTTTTCATCTTGCCCATGCCTTATGAGGGTGCGTCTACTCATAGTTTTTAATTTTCTGTGCTATAATGGTGGTAATTTTTTTCATATATATTCTTTCCTTTTATGTGATCTTTATTTTTGCTTAATTTAACCAATTAATTCTACATTGCTTGTAGAAATATTATAAATGTCAAATAACAAAAAAAGAAAACATTACTGCTTTCACTTCCGGCTCCTGCCTTCTTTCATGTATCTCATCCCTTTCCCTTCCCTTCGACCTTTTGAATCCACCTTGGCACCAGTTCCACACTGAGGGTTGTGTTGAGATCCCCTATCACTAGCTCCTGTCTTCAGAGGACCTCGTTTTGATGGGACTTTCCACAACCAGGTTCCCAAGAGAGTTTGTTGGAGAAGCCTGATGCTGAAGCTCCAGCACTGGTTTCCATGACCCAGGCATTTGTGGAGTCCAGCTCTGTGTGCAGTTGCTTACCTTGAGTCCTGCCAGAGATAACTTGTTATGTGTGCTGTGTTTGTGAAGGGGATGTTTAGACACTGATTCAGTCAGGATGATGGCTTCAGAATAAAGGGAAATTTATTGTTTCTGTCCAGGGAGAGTTCAGATGAAGTTTGAGTGATGGTTTACCAGTGTGACTGGAGTCCACCTCTTTCCCCCTCTCTCCTACATCCATAATCCCCCGGCCCCTCCACCCTTCCTCCACTTTCCAGCCCTGCTGACTCAAGATGGAATCTCTTCTCTGGTTCTGCTGTCATGATCCATGCCCCAGGCTTCATTCTTCCAGATTTGTGTCCTCTTGGGGGAGACAGGGAGGCTCTTCCTCTAACAGAAGTGGAAAGAAGCCCTTTCAGTCCTAGTTAAAAGTGCACCCTCAAACCCCTTGCCCCTGCCTGGGGAGGCTGGGGCAGACTTTTCACACTGTACTCCCAAAAGACAGACTCTGAGCAACCCCCAAATGAGAACAGAGATGGGGCCGGGCCCCTGGGTCCAAGAACCAGGAACGCCTTGTCTTAGGAACGCCAAGCCTGTACCAGCGGCTCTCAAACTTCTAAGCTTCCGGACCCCTCTACTCTCATAAAAGTTATTTCAGATCCCTGCCCCACCCCCCTAGATTTTTTATATGGGTTACATCTATCAATATTTATTACCGTGTTTGAAATAAAAACTAAGAGAACATTTTCAAGTCCATGAATTCATTCGAAATAATAACCCCATGCCTTGTTACCGTAACTAATACTTTAAGAAAAATAACTATATTTTCCCAGGAAAGACACATTTAGTGAGAAGAGTAGCATTGTTTTATATTTTTGCAAATCTCCTTAATGCCCAGCTTCGTAGAAGACAGCTGGATTCTCTGATCCGCTTCTGCGGTCAGTCTGCTGCATCGTGTGTCACGTGGTCTCTGCAAAGCTCTACCAACCGTTCATGAGTAAATGAGGGTGAAATAGGCTGATAACTTCTCATGATTGTGAAAAAGGTGTGGCTTCACTGATCCTCTGGAGGCATCTCAGAAACTCAGAGGTTGCCAGCCTGTACATTGAGAATGTCTGTGCTGTACAGATGCCAAAGGGAATCATTTTCTGTGACCATCACCAAAGTGTTTCCTTAGGACATTGGGAGCAGAGTCACCTGGTGGCTGAAACACTGGTGTTGAGCTATGAGATGAGAATAATAATAGTACTGACTTCACTGTGTGGTTGTCACAAGACTGTAATGAGTTTGAAAAAAATGTGTGTGTGTGTGTGTGTCCGTGCATGTGTGTGTATCACATTCAGAAGACTGCAAACTCTATTTAAGGTTTAGCTGTGTTACTTTCAAATATCATTTACTGTCATCCTCTGTGGTGAGAATCATGGGCTTATTCATCTTTTGCCCATTTTTCTGTTGGATTGTCTGCCTTTTTCTTATTGACTTTTAGGCATTTATTTCTTATTCTGGATATGAGTCTTCTCTCAGCCCTAATATCTCGCTGACTCAGGGAAAATCACAGCCTCTCAATTTATTTTCCTGTAAAAACAGGACAAAAATATGGTTAATGTAAAGACTAAATTAGATAAAAGAAGTGATCCTTGTTAAAAAAAAAACTGCAGAGTACTACATAACTAAAAATTTATGTTATCTAGCAACTTTCTCTGTAAACAAGAATTGAGACACAGATCTATTGTTACCTATTTTTTTTCTCAGCATTTACAGAAAAGCAAAGAAAAAGTATTGGGAGCTCTGCAAAATAATGTTGAATAATGTCACCCTGTAGCTTCCAGAAGAATAATTGCTGCAGGTGTGCAGGATAGCACATCAGAATGGTTGTACTCTAAAACAGACACATGATTATTCTGGGAGGTTGATTTTAAAAAGCATGGCTACTTAAAGTGTACTTAAAAATCCCTTTATTGAGGTATGACTGACATACAAAAAGCTATACGTGTTTAATGTACACAATATGACAAGTTTGGAGATAACCATACATTGTGAAACTCTCGCCACAATCTATGCCATAAACATACCCATCACTTCCCAAAGTTTCCTCCTGCCCTCTTTTTTATTTATTATAATTATTACTTCTGTGATAAGAACACCTAACATAAGATCTACCCTCTTAGCAAATGTTTAAGTCTACCCTACAGCATTATTAGTTACAGGCTCTGTGCCTCACACAAGATCTCTGGGGCTCGTTCATCTTGCAGAACTGAAACTTTGCACCCTTGGACTAATACCTCCCATTTCCCAGCCGGCCCCTGGCAGCCACCATTCTACTCTGTACTTCTGTGGGTTGGATTATTTTAGATTCTTTATACAAGTGGAATCATGCAGTATCTTTCCGTGTCTGGTTTCTTTCACTTAACGTAATGTGCTCCAGGTTCATCCACGCTGTCGCAAATAGCGGGATTTCCTTCTTTTTTGAGGCTGAATATATTCTGAAGTGCTCAGTTTGAAAAACAAAGAAGGGGTTGGCTTTGGGGGTGTTTTGTGCACTGGTCTGTGTGATTCCATGGCACCCAGGGGTCCTGTGTCCTCCTGTGAGATCCCAGGGTCAGCAAGGAGCCTGGGTCTTGTGGGGGAGCCGTGTGTGTGTGTGTGTGTGTGTGTATGTGTGTGTGTGTGTGTGTGTGTGTGAGAGAGAGAGAGAGAGAGAGATAGAGCAACCACACAGTGACACACTAGAGTCGAGTCATATGTCACAGCCTGTGTGACTCTACCCTAGTCCCTCCTACACTGGGAGGTGGTGGGGGCAGCTATTGTCTCCCTGTTTCTGAGAAGAGAGCACTGAAACCACAGACAGTGAGTGCCTGATAGGGGGCAGCTGATTGGAGCCCAGGGGGTTTTCTGGCAGCCAGGGCGGGCTCTGATCCTGTGTGCTGTCCTGACAGGTTGGGTCAGGGCTGTGATGGGCAGGCGGCTGCTGAGGGTCTGGAATCACTGGAACCCATGCCCGGATCCTGTGCTGTTTGTTCCCAGGGGGTTGTACCTGCTTATTTTTTAGAGCCCCTGGGCCAGGGTCTGGGGTCAGGGTTTGGAAGCCTCATCCCCCTCTCCCTCCCAAGAGTCCCAGTGTTGGACCCGTGTGCCTCCAGCCTGTGCCAGACGTGACTGCTGAGTTCAGCATCATTGGCTGGTTCCTAATTTCACACAAGCGTGAGAGCAGCACGGGGGTTGGTGGCCGGGGTGTCAGTGGAGGAGGATGAGGTGAGAGAGGAGAGAGCTTCCTCCCGGGGTGAGAATTGATTTCCACCTGACTTCAGTGTTTAGGACGTGCAGCCCCTGAGGCCATGCAGTTGAATGCAGAGGCGAAGACTCCCATCAAGAAGCAGGGCACCGTGGGTGGCAGGGTGGCGGGGACGAGGCTGGGAAGCTGTGGCAGGGGCACTGGGTGTGGGGGATCTGGCTCTGCAGACCTTGCAGGCCCTGGTCACCTGGCTTCGCCCTCAGGGGGCCAGCCCAGGGGTGGACCAGAAGGGTGGCCGTTTTCTGTGCTTACAACTCAGGAACTGGTTGATAGGTTCCCTCTTTTTTTAAATGGAAAATAGATTTATTAAGCATTAAATGATGTTCAGCTAACTTGTCATCCTTGTGGATACATGTTAGGTCCCTTCTAAAGTAGCTGGACGATTGGCAGGAAGGTTCCTCCTTGGGTTGAGTTGAACTCTGCTGTCCGAGGCTACAGGTCTGCCCAAGGTTGCCGGCTCCCTCCCGGAGCCCCTGGGCTTGTGCAGGAGGAAGGAGGAGGGCGTGGGGCAGGGCAGGCGCTTGGGAGTTGAGTGGGGAGCAAGATTTCGAAGGGTAGGGGTGCACACAGTGGGCGTGAGGGGTCGTGGCTTGGTGTTGCAGGGTCATAGGGAGTAAAGGTGATGTCTTTTCCTCAGGATCCCATCCCCATCACTCTGGTGAAGTCCATCTCCCTGTCATCCTCTGAAGGGGCTCTGTTCCTGTCCTCTGTGACTTGTCACCATTTGTAATTATAGGTGTGTCATCGTCGAATTGTGTTATCCCACCCTCCACCCACATTTTATATTCCATGAGCTCAGGGACCATGTCTGTTCAGTTCCCACTGTGCATGTCAGGCTGGCATAATGCCCCAAACAGGAAGTGCTCCAGAAATATTTGTCAAATGAGTGAATGAATGAATGAGCAAATGAACACTTGGCTGGACTGTGGGTTGTAGAAAGGGCTGTGTGCTGCCCTAAGGACTTGAGACTGGATTCTTTGAGCAGTACAGCTGGAGGAGGGCAGAGAGCCTGTCTGGAGCTGAGCAGAGTTCAGACCCTGTGAGGGCCCTGCCTTCCATCAGCTCGGCTGCTGTAACCAAAGTACCATAGACTGAGTGGCTTAATGACACACATTTATTTCTCACAATTCTGGAGGCTGGAGAGTACAAGATCAAGGTACCTGCAGCTCTGATGTCTGGTGAGAGCCTGCTTCCTGGTTCATAGATGGCTGTTTTCTGGCTCGGTCTTCACATGGCAGAAGGAGTGAGGGAGCCTTCTGGGGTCCCTTTATTAAGGACAATAATCCTGGTCATGAGGGTGAACCCACCCTCATGACCGAAACACCTTCCAAAGGCCCCATCTCCTAATACCATCCCCGCGCAGGGTAGGTTTCAACATAGGAAATTTGGGCAACACAAACATTCAGTCTTTGGGGGGAAGGACATACTTCGCAAGGGGGTGGGAAGGAGGTGGGATGCCTTGTCACCATACAGACTGAGAGCTGAGACTCAGCCAGTGGGTGGCCCTGGGATGGGGGGGGTGGTGTGAGGGGCCCACCTTGGGAACACAGACAGTAGCCTCTCTGCTGGTCCTGCAGGCTTTTCCTGCATCTCCGTGGAGGCTCCCCCACCCGCATTGCTGCTGCCTCCATTGGAGGCTGGCTGCTGCTTTGCGTTGATTACAGTTTGAAATGCGTGCTCAGTCCCATGCTGCCGCACACCACAGAAATCTCATTTCCCTCTAATGAGGTTTCAGCTAGCATGTTGGAAAGAAGAAAGCCTTTTAATTAGATTGGTTGTAATTGAACTCCCAAACCACAGAAGCCTTTCTCTCAGAAGATAAAGACGTGGATGCAATTAAAAGAAAGAAAGCCACGTGAATGGAACACTGGCTAATTTTAAGTCGATTAAAAACAACTCCTTAATAAGTTGAGGCAAGGGACATATGTCCTATAAGAGTTTATCAGTGCTTTCAAATAGTACTGGAGATTGGACTGGAACTAGAGCCCTCTTGCAATTCAGATGCATGGCTCTGTCAGAGACTGTTCTCTCTGCACAGAGGATGGAGAGAGGTTAGCTCCACAGCTTTTTCTACCAAAACCCCTGGCATGTGTTATTTTGAAAAAGGGGATGTATTTTTCTTGTAACAGAATTGGCAGCTTCTTCTGGACACAGCCCCTGGCCTGGGACCCTTGGGACTTGGTCCCCTGTCTTTCCCTAGGCAGCCTGATCCTCTTTGTGAGATTTACACCCGCCTTCCTGCCCCCAACTCTCACCTCGCAGAGGAACCCAGGGTGAGCTACTGGGGCAGGGGCATTGGTGCATCAAAGAATCTCTGCCAGCTCCTTACACATTCAACACATTTGTATTTGAAGGAGAAGCAGCATCCATTTCTCACTTGTGTCCCTGCCCTGAGACCATGCCCCAGTAGATGGTGTTCTTTCTGCCACTGGGTCTGTTTTTGTGACTGCCATCAGGGAGCCAGGCCAGGTAGTTCCTGCTGGAGGGGCTTATGGCCTCAGCCTCTGGGTGTCTCAGCATTAATAAGTACTTTCTCCTGGAGAGGTGAAAATTGCTAATTTACAGAGTCTTTTAGGTGGGAATTGAACACGAAATACTGAACAGCGTTCTCAGTAGAACTATTGCGTGAAATGGGCTTGTTTGTCTCTGTGTGCACCGTGGCTTTTGCTAGGCCCTTTTGGGCTTTGCCAGCCATGCTAAAAAACCGGTTGCATCCCAGATGGAAAGGCCCCATGTTGACTAGCATCTTCTTTGGGCAGTGCAGGGGCAAAGTCGCGGTCGATCTGCTATCCGGAGCTTCCTGGAAAGAATTCAGACTTTGGCGCCCAGCTTGGAACCCACTCTCAGTTTTGAAATGTGGAAAGAGGGGCTGTTGACTCAGATCCAAGTGTGAATGGTTCCTTCATAAAGGAACCACCTTTCTGACCCTTAGCTTGCTCACCTGGACAGGATGTACCCTGCAGGTGTGTGCCAAGGGCCTGGGTGCTGCCAGGCTGATGGAGGATGGGAGGAAAGGCAGGCAGACCCTTGGCGCTCAGGGAGAAACAGGGCCCACGCAGCACTGTTAGCACAGGTGCCGCAGCTGTCATGGGGCGGGGCGGGGGACTCCCTTTCCCGGGGGAGAGAAGCCTAAAATATTTCAATTTGCTTAAAACTCTATCCATTCTGCTAAAAAACTTGACTTTAAAAGATTGGAATCTGTACCCAGTCTTATTTTTTAAGTATACAAATGATAAATAATGTGTAAGGAAAAATAAGATAAACCATTAGCAGGTATCATCTCGGGATGGTGGCGTTGCAGGGTTTTAATTTTCTTCTCTATACTTTTCCATCTTTTGTAAGAGCTCTGTAATGAATGTGTATTACTTCAGCATAAATAGAAAAGCTGCACTCTAGGGAAATGCTGGAGTATATTTGGAAGTGCTCCATGAATTCTATTTTCCACACACGCCAGCCGTCCTAACCATCAGATTGGTGCATGAATGAGGGTATCATTTCTTCTTATATAAATCATATAAACCATATTTTTGACTTTTTTTTTTTCATTTAAAGGATGAGAAGAACCAAGTGTTGACCACCAACATTTGGCTGCAAATGGTAAGTTGCGACCTTGGCTTCCTGCTCTTGATTCCACGATGCCTGTGCTGGAATCACAGTGAAGGTCCCGTAAGGCAAGCCAGGACTGTCCTCCCTCCTTCATGTATGCAAACAGTGAACCAGACCACCCCGCCTTTGCATGTCCTGCACTACACCCTGCAAGGCAGAAATATGCACAAGTCATAAGATGCAAGTCTGCATGTGCATGTCCACCGCCTGCACCCTAACTGGTCCCTAGGGCTCGGGAGTGCCTGCCCTGCTCCCCCTGGCTCCAGCCATGCATGTCTGAATGCAACAGAGTGAAAATCTAAGCCAGAGGCCTTCGCACATCCTGTTCCAGTGACCCCTGCAAGAATTTTGAGAAGCTGTATTTTTTCACTCATGTATTTTAACATTGACATCTAAAGTTCTAACCCCAGGTTAATTAACTACAAATTATGTTACTTCCATCCAATTGTAAATATGGACATTTAAAAATAAAACTGTCAGTCTCTATTTAAATTGAATCTATTTAAATGCCATATAATTTGACACCCATATCATTAATTAAAAAAAATATACAAACAAGCCCTTCTTTAACTGGTTGATATTTTACATAGTCCCATTTTCTCTCTGCACTTATATTTCTTTCTTTTTTTAAATTTTATTTATTTTATTTATTTATTTATGGCTGTGTTGGGTCTTCGTTTCTGTGCAAGGGCTTCCTCTAGTTGCGGCAAGTGTGGGCCACTCTTCATCGTGGTGCACGGGCCTCTCATTATCGCGGCCTCTCTTGTTGTGGAGCACAGGCTCAGTAATTGTGGCTCACGGGCCTAGTTGCTCCGCGGCATGTGGGATCTTCCCAGACCAGGGCTCGAACCCATGTCCCCTGCATTGGCAGGCAGATTCTTAACCACTGCGCCACCAGGGAAGCCCCTGCACTTATATTTCTATTCCACTTTCCACACAGAATTTTATCCAAATGTGATATAACTTTATGTTTGAAACTCTTTTATTAATCATTCTGTCTTGGTTCTCTCAAATGTAAATATTTACATAAAAATTATTCCTTCAGAAAATAAGTGTTAAGAATTTTTCTTCTGGATCAGTTTAGGATTATACTGATTAATGGTACATAATTCCTCAAGGTGACAATAATTACACATTTTAATAAATAATTATTAAACATAAAAAATTGGAAATCTACCTCTTTACCAAAGATGGGGCTTTGTAAGAGATTGGTTCAAGATGGCGGAGTAGAAGGACGTGCTCTCACTCCCTCTTGTGAGAACACCAGAATCACAACTAACTGCTGAACAGTCATCGACAGGAAGACACTGGAACTCACCAAAAAAGATACCCCACATCGGAAGACAAAGGAGAAGCCACAATGAGATGGTAAGAGGGGTGCAATCACAATAAAATCAAATCCCATAACTGCTGGGTGGGTGACTCACAAAGTGGAGAACACTTATACCACAGAAGTCCACCCACTGGAGTGAGGGTTCTGAGCCTCATGTCAGGCTTCCAGACCTGGGCGTCTGGCAACGAGAGGAGGAATTCCTAGAGAATCAGACTTTGAAGGCTAGCGGGATTTGATTGCAGGACTTCAACAGAGACTCCACCCTTGGAGGGCACACACAAAGTAGTGTGCACGTCAGGACCCAGGGAAAGGAGCAGTGACCGCATAAGAGACTGAACCAGACCTACCTGCTGGTGTTGGAGGGTCTCCTGCAGAGGCAGGGGGTAGCTCTGTCTCACCGTTAGGACAAGGACACTGGCAGCAGAAGTTCTGGGAAGTACTCCTTGGTGTGCGCCCTCCCAGAGTCCACCATTAGCCCCACCAAAGAGCCCGGGTAGGCTCCAGTGTTGGGTCTCCTCAGACCAAACAACCATCAGGGAGGGAACCCAGCCCCACCCATCAGCAGACAAGCAGATTAAAGTTCCACTGAGCTCTTCCCACCAGAGCAACAGCCAGCTCTACCCACCACCAGTCCCTCCCATCAGGAAACTTGCACAGGCCTCTTAGATAGCCTCATCCACCAGAGGGCAGACAGCAGAAGCAAGAAGAACTACAATCCTGCAGCCTGTAGAACAAAAACCACATTCATAGAAAGACAAGATGAAAAGGCAGAGGGCTAGGTACCAGATGAAAGAACAAGGTAAAACCCCAGAAAAACAACTAAATGAAGTGGAGATAGGCAACCTTCCAGAAAAAGAATTCAGAATAATGATAGTGAATATGATTCAGGACCTCGGAAAAAGAATGAAGGCAAAGATTGAGAAGATGCAAGAAATGTTTAACAAAGATCTAGAAGAATTAAAGAACAAACAAACAGAGATGAACAATACAATAACTGAAATGAAAAATACACTAGAAGGAATCAATAGCAGAATAACTGAGGCAGAAGAATGGATAAGTGACCTGGAAGACAGAATGGTGGAATTCACTGCTGCAGAACAGAATAAAGAAAAAAGAATGAAAAGAAATGAAGACAGCCTAAGAGACCTCTGGGACAGCATTAAACGCAACAACATTCGCATTATAGGGGTCGCAGAAGGAGGAGAGAGAAAGAACCCGAGAAAATATTTGAAGAGATTATAGTCGAAAACTTCCCTAACATGGGAAAGGAAATAGCCACCCAAGTCCAGGAAGTGCAGAGAGTCCCATACAGGATAAAACAAGGGAGAAACACAGTGAGACACATAGTAATCAGATTGGCAAAAATTAAAGGCAAAGAAAAATTATTGAAAGCAGCAAGGGAAAAACGTCAAATAATATGCAAGGGAACTCGCATAAGGTTAACAGCTCATTTCTCAGCAGAAACTCTACAAGCCAGAAGGGAGTGGCATGATATACTTAAAGTGATGAAAGGGAAGACCCTACAATCAAGATTACGCTACCCAGCAAGGATCTCATTCAGATTCGATGGAGAAATCAAAAGCTTTACAGACAAGCAAAAGCTAAGAGAATTCAGCACCACCAAACCAGCTCTACAACAAATGCTAAAGGAACTTCTCTAAGTGGGAAACACAAGAGAAGAAAAGGACCTACAAAAACAAACCCAAAACAAATAAGAAAATGGTAATAGGAACATACATATCGATAATTACCTTAAACGTGAATGGATTAAATGCTCCAACCAAAAGACATTGGCTTGCTGAATGGATACAAAAAGAAGACCCATATATATGCTGTCTACAAGAGACCCACTTCAGACCTAGGGACACATACAGACTGAAAGTGAGGGGATGGAAAAAGATATTCCATGCAAGTGGAAATCAAAAGAAAACTGGAGTAGCAGTACTCATATCAGATAAAATTGACTTTAAAATAAAGAATGTTACAACAGACAAGGAAGGACAGTACATAATGATCACGGGATCAATCCAAGAAGAAGATATAACAATTATATATGTACCCAACATAAGAGCATCTCAATACATAAGACAACTGCTAACAGCTCTAAAAGAGGAAATCGACAGTAACACAATAATAGTGGGGGACTTTAACACCTCACTTACACCAATGGACAGATCATCCAAACAGAAAATTAATAAGGAAACACAAGCTTTAAATGACACAATAGACCAGATAGATTTAATTGATATTTATAGGACATCCCATCCCAAAACAGATTACACTTTCAAGTGCGCATGGAACATTCTCCAGGATAGATCACATCTTGGGTCACAAATCAAGCCTCAGTAAATTTAAGAAAATTGAAATCATGTCAAGCATCTTTTCTGACCACAATGCTATGAGATTAGAAATAAATTACAAGGAAAAAAACGTAAAAAACACAAACACTTGGAGGCTACACAGTACGTTACTAAATAACCAAGAGATCACTGAAGAAATCAAAGAGGAAATCAAAAAATATGTAGAGACAAATGACAATGACAACATGACAATCCAAAACCTATGGGATGCAGCAAAAGCAGTTCAAAGAGGGAAGTTTATAGCTATACAAGCCTACCTCAGGAAACAAGAAAAATCTCAAACAATCTAACTTTATACCTAAAGGAACTAGAGAAATAAGAACAAACAAAACCCAAAGTTAGCAGAAGGAAAGAAATCATAAAGATCAGAGCAGAAATAAATGAAGTAGAAACAAAGAAAACAATAGCAAAGATCAATAAAACTAAAAGCTGGTTCTTTGAGAAGATAAACAAAATTGATAAACCATTAGCCAGACTCATCAAGAAAAAGAGGGAGAGGACTCAAATCAATAGAATTAGAAATGAAAAAGGAGAAGTTACAACAGACAACTCAGAAATACAAAGCATCCTAAGAGACTACTATAAACAAATCTATGCCAATAAAATGGACAACCTGGAAGAAATGGACAAATTCTTAGAGAAGTGTGACCTTCCAAGACTGAACCAGGAAGAAATAGAAAATATGAATAGACCAATCACAAGTAATGAAATTGAAACTGTGGTTAAAAATCTTCCAACAAACAAAAGTCCAGGACCAGATGGCTTCACAGGTGAATTCTATCAAACATTTAGAGAAGAGCTAACACCCATCCTTCTCAAACTCTTCCAAAAAATTGCAGAGGAAGGAACAGTCCCAAACACATTCTATGAGGCCATCATCACCCTGATACCAAAACCAGACAAAGATACTACAAAAAAAGAAAATTACAGACCAATATCACTGATGAATAGAGATGCAAAAATCCTCAACAAAATACTAGCAAACAGAATCCAACAGCACATTAAAAGGATCATACACCATGATCAAGTGGGATTCATCCCAGGTATGCATGGATTCTTCAATATATGCAAATCAATCAATGTGATACACCGTATTAACAAATTGAAGAATAAAACCATATGATCATCTCAATAGATGCAGAAAAAGCTTTTAACAAAATTCAACACCCATTTATGACAAAAACTCTCCAGAAAGTGGGCATAGAGGGTACCTACTTTAGCATAATAAAGGCCATACATGACAAACCCACAGCACACATCATTCTCAATGGTGAAAAACTGAAAGCATTTCCTCTAAGATCAGGAACAAGACAAGGATGCCCACTTCACCCCTAGTATTCAACATAGTTTTGGAAGTCCTAGCCACGGCAATCAGAGATGAAAAAGCAATAGAAATTGGAAAAAAGAAGTAAAACTGTCACTGTTTGCAGATGACATGGTACTATACATAGAGAATCCTAAAGATGGCACCAGAAAACTACTAGAGCTAATCAATGAATTTGGTAAAGTAGCAGGATACAAAATTAATGCACAGAAACCTCTTGCATTCCTATACACTAATGATGAAAAATCTGAAAGAGAAATTAAGGGAACACTCCCATTTACCATTGCAACAAAAAGAATAAAATACCTAGAAATAAACCTACCTAGGGAGACAGAAGACCTGTATGAAACTATAAGACACTGATGAAAGAAATTAAAGATGATCCCAACAGATGGAGAGATATACCATGTTCTTGGATTGGAAGAATCAATATTGTGAAAATGACTATACTACTCAAAGCAATCTACAGATTCAATGCCATCCCTATCAAACTACCAATGGCATTTTTTACGGAACTAGAACAAAAAATCTTAAAATTTGTATGGAGACACAGAAGACCCCGAATAGCCAAAGCAGTCTTGAGGGAAAAAAACGGAGCTGGAGGAATTAGACTCCCTGACTTCAGACTATACTACAAAGCTACAGTAAACAAGACAATATGGTACTGGCACAAAAACAGAAATATAGATCAATGGAACAAGATAGAAAGCCCAGAGTTAAACCCACGCACATATGGTCAACTAATCTATGACAAAGGAGGCAAGGATATACAATGGAGAAAAGACAGTCTCTTCAATAAGTGGTGCTGGGAAAACTGGACAGCTACATGTAGAAGAATGAAATTAGAACACTCCCTAACACCATACTCAAAAATAAACTCAAAATGGATTAGAGACCTAACTGTAAGACCGAACACTATAAAACTCTTAGAGCAAAACATAGCAGGAACACTCTGTGACCTAAATCACAGCAAGATCTTTTTTGATCCACCTCGTACAGTAATGGAAATAAAAACAAAAATAAACAAATGGGACCTAATGAAACTTCAAAGCTTTTGCACAGCAAAGGGAACCATAAACAAGATGAAAAGAGAACCCTCATAATGGGAGAAAATATTTGCAAACGAATCAATGGACAAAAGATTAATCTCCAAAATATATAAACAGCTCATGCAGCTCAATATTAAAGAAACAAACAACCCAATCCAAAAATGGGCAGAAGGCCTAAATAGACATTTCTCCAAAGAAGACATACAAATGGCCAAGAAGCACATGAAAAGCTGCTCAACATCACTCATTATTAGAGAAATGCAAATCAAAACTAAAATGAGGTATCACCTCACACCAGTTAGAATGGGCATCATCAGAAAATGTACAAAAAACAAATGCTGGAGAGGGTGTGGAGAAAAGGGAACCCTCTTGCACTGTTGGTGGGAATGTAAATTGATACAGCCACTATGGAGAACAGTATGGAGGTTCCTTAAAAAACGAAAAATAGAATTACCATATGATCCAGCAATCCCACTACTGGGCATATACCCAGAGAAAACCATAATTCAATAAGACACATGCACCCCAATGTTCATTGCAGCACTATTTACAATAGCCAGGTCATGGAAGCAACCTAAGTGCCCATCAACAGACGAATAGATAAAGAAGATGTGGTATATACCACATCCATATATACAATGGAGTATTACTCAGCCATAAAAAGGAACAAAATTGGGTCATTTGTAGAGACGTGGATGGATCTAGAGACTGTCATACAGAATGAAGTAAGTCAGAAAAAGAGAAACAAATATCGTATATTAACGCATATATGTGGAACCTAGAAAAATGGTACAGATGAACTGGTTTGCAGGGCAGAAACTGAGACACAGATGTAGAGAACAAACATATGGACACCAAGGGGAGAAAGCAGTGGGGGGGGGGGTGGTGGTGGTGGTGGGATGAATTGGGAGATTGTGATTGACATGTATACACTGATGCGTATAAAATGGTTGACTAATAAGAACCTGCTGTATAAAAAAAGAAAAAAAAGAAAAAAAAAAGATGGGGCTTTATTCTAAATTCTTTAATGTATTCATACATGACATTTTTATTGCTAAAACTGAGACATCAATACAGATTTCACTATCAATTCTATAACTTTTAAAAATAGATGTATTAACATGTATAGTTCAGAATGAAAGGCACTTTGTAACAACAGTGTTACTCAGTTTCTTGAACTTCTTACAGATTACATGCCAAAAATAATAGAGTTTTCATCAAGGTGTATCAGTGGACAACTTGATTAGTTTCTCCTTCAATTTTGCTGAAAACAAAGAATTGAAAGAATTAAAACGCATCTGACCTTTGAAAGTATTTGTCACCCAAATTTTTAACAAAATTGACGTAGACACTGGTATTTTGAATGGACTTTCTCTTGCTTCTTGGGTCAGTGTCCCTAGGTAAGAGTTGAGAAAAGGGAAATAGGTCTTTATTTGTGAAGTGGGAGGGGGATACTTCAACATGGAGACAAAGGATGCTCCCAGGCAATTCTTGGGCAGGTGAGTTTTAGTTGGATTCAAGTGGACATTGAGGGATAGAAAACAGAAAACGGATTTACTTCACACTGTCTGCTGTTTGTCCCAGGGGTACCCTTAGCTACGCCTCAGACCTCTTGCAGAACCTTCCTGTAGTGAATAAAGTAGGAACCTTTGAGAGTCTTCCCTGCAGGATTTAAAGCAACGTTCTTCAGCGTGGATCCCACCTGCACACCTGTGCCCGCCGACTCCAGCTTCCCTCCTTTTGCTAGGGGTACAGGGTCTGTGTTCCCCTGGAAGCCAGCCCTTCCTCAGTGGACTTGGTCCTGTCTCCTGGCACCTGCTGAGAGCTGGGCTTTCACAACTGCCCCTATTGCCTGGAGCATCATAATAGTGTCTCTGAGCCACTCATTAGCATGCAGACATGATGCAGTCTGTCCCCATAAACCCGCCCGGTGACTCCCTGGTTCCTCTTACCTTTATGGCAAGGCTCCCCTGAGCAGTGCCCCCCTGCCCTACTGTCCTCAGTCTCTCCACTTGCATTCTCACTTAAACTCACCTTCATCTGGCTGTGTGTAAGCAAAGCACTAACCCCCAGGTTACTACATATTATGAGTAATGTTTTTACCCAATTTTTTTGATGAGAATTTTCAACTATACCAAGAAGTTGAATTTATAGCAAGCACCCATATACCTGCCTCCTGGATTCTATAATTAGCGTTTTACTATACTTGCTTTATCCCATATCTGGGAATCTATTCATCTAGTTTATTTTTAAATGCAGCTCAAAGTAGAATAGTGGACAGTGGTGCCCTTTCACCCACATATTTCATGGAGATCTCAAGAGTTCAGAGGGTTTTTTTTCTTTCTTTCAAGGTAAAGTATTTGCATACAATGCAATGCACAGATCCTAAGAGTGTATCTGTCAATGAATTGCCAGGAATGCCTTCAGGTCTGCAGCCCCCGCCCCCATCCCTTGCATTCAGGACTGTGATATAAGGTATAGCTCTGGGAATCCTGGGGCATAATGCAAATGCTTCCTTTTTTACATAAAACTGCTTGTTTCCCAAGCCCTCTAAAGTGCAGAGCTGCTGTGGACATTTTTCTCATGGAGAGAGAGACACACCGAATTTGCCCCTTGTCATGTCAGGTCGTGTTTCCCTGAGTCTCTGTTTCTTAACCCTCAGTAAGTGATTGATCTTCAGCAATGTATATTATTTGGTGTTTTTTACAAGGGTGTTGGTTTCCAGGAAAAATGTAACTGGATTATTACTTACTGCATTGAGTTCAGGTTCTCCATAAATAAACATCCTTGCTTTGGAGGATGTCACCAGAGGCCTCTAAATTTCTTTCAAGCACAGTGTATTTCTAATTAAGACTTGCATTTGCAGAGGCATCTGCAGCTTCATTTGTTTTAAAACTCACTTTTTAATCTCATGAACCTATTCAACTAATCTTTTCGAGCACCTGCTTTGTGGAAAGCATTGAACTAGGCCATGTAAGGAGGGCCCAGAAAAGGATGAGACCCAGTTTCTACTTGCAAATCATCTCCAATCTGGCTGTGTAATTTACACTCTAAAGAAGGTTCCAATATCAAGACCAAGTACCTCCCTAGAGAATTGGCAGGAGGCAGGCTGGCTGTTTAGACCGTGGAGTTGGCAGGTGGGAGAAATCTCTGCTTTACAGAAACGGGAGGGAGAGGAGGAAAGGCACAGACTCTTCTGAATGTGATGATCAGGGAGCCCGAGTGTTTCTAGGTGTGACCTTGCTAATTAGTGCTTCTTTCCAGGTGCCCATCGTGTGGAAAACAAGTTGGGTGCCTTCGTAGCGCATGTCCTTATAAAGCTGGGTGGCACATTTATCTGGCACCTGTAGCTCATGGAGCAGCCGTAACGGTAGCTTCCAGCTGAATTTTAAGGAATCACAAGTATCTTGGATTTAGAGCAGACCTTAAAAGTTATCTAACCTCTGCCCCACCCAGTGTTTCCATCTGGAAAGCCATGGCATTCCTATTGTGGCCACAGCATGGCCATGGGGAGCTCAGATGTCACCCCGACAGGCCTTGGAAGCTGCCCCAGAGCCATTCGTAAGATGACCACCTCGATTCCTGCTCTTTGTGTTCTCCCAACTGGTGACCAGCCTGGCCTGCCCCAGCTATGGGGACAGACAAGAAGTGAGACTCCATGCTGAAGACAGTCAAGGCCAGAGTTCCCAGGGAGGGAGGGCAGAAATGTGGACAGGAGGGGACAGAGGACCCAGGAAATTGCTCTCAGCAATTGGTTTTTCTCTCCCCTCATTTCATGTTGCTGAATTCCTGTTCTGAAAACCTGAATCCACATAATCTTTTCTCTAGGTATTTAAACTCTGAGGTCAATATTATACAAATGATGGATTTTCTATACATTCAAAAAGAGAATCAGAGAAAACATTCTCTTTGACCTACAGTTTGTTGTGTTTTCCTTTCTCTTACCTGCCCTTGATTTGTAGGACTTTCCAGTTATTTAGATAACCTGAAGGAAGAGAAAGTGTCTGATCTTTTCTGTTTACCTCTATATTCATAGGAGGAAGCAGTTAAGTGTATTTTCTCTGCAGATTAGTTTTATCATTTGGGGAGGCCTGTCAGACATAATCTGATTTAATCTGCGAGAAGAAACGACAGAAGCCATTTCAGTTTCTAAAGAGACATTTGAGCCATCCAGAGACTTGTAGTTGCTTTAAAAAAAAATCTGTCGTCTTTAATTTTGGAATTTTGACCATTCTTCTGGTTTCAGGTTTCCCATCCTTCTTATGCTTATTTTTTACCTCCTAATTCTAATTATGGAATGAATAGCATCATAGAATATTAGATTCTAAACCATATTTATTTCTAAAATGCTTACCTTCTTCATTTCTGCATTCTTTATCACTTTTCTCTGACAAATAGAAATGCCATACGTTATGCTCATAGATGAGAGGTCGGTGGCTTGCTTAGGGCCATAAGAGTAACCCACGGTTAAGGGTGGTGTTCCAATCACTGTGTCCCACTGAGAGAAGAAAGTTTTAGGGCAGAAGGAAGGAGGAGGCCCACTCTCTTCCTCTGAGATCAAAACAGTTGACAGGAAGAATGTTCAGAGCATGTGTGTGTGAGGTGTTTGCTGACACCAGGCGCTTGGCGTCTGCCCATCCAATAGCTGGTTCTGTGATTCTCGGGACTCGACCTTGGTGTCCAGCAGTTCAGTTTTATTCTGAGTTAGCGTCCAGTCCCTCGAGGTAAGGGCTCAGTCCCACAAACCGCCCCCACTTGAGACACAAACTGCAGATGGGGGAGCCAGGCAACCCGCACTTCTGTCCAGCTGAGTTCAAATTCGGACGTTCCCACCACACCCTGCTTGGGTTCAGTATTTTCCTAGAACAGCTCCTGGAACTCAAGAGAAACCTTTATCTATGTTTACAATTTATTATAAAGGATGCAGCTCATGCACAGCTGAAGGAGGAGATGCCAGGGCAGGTATGAGGGGAGGAGTGGAACTACTGTCCCCCCACCCCCGTCACTGTGTCCCTGCACCTTGATGTGGTCACCAGCCTTGGTTTTTTTTTTTTCTCCTGCTCCAACAGCATCGTTTGTTTATTTATTTATTTATTATTAATTTTTATTGGAGTATAGTTGCTTTACAATGTCAGCCTTATTGTTCACAGTCTCATAACCCACTCTCCAGCCTCTCTTCTCTTCCCAGAGATATGGGTGGGGTGGGGATAAGGGTTCCCACCCTCTAATGCAGGGTTGGTCTTTCCGGTGACCAGAGGCATTCTGCTGGCCTGAGGCTGACTAGGGGCCCCACCCTAAGCCAGCTCATTAGAATAAAAAATATGCTTAAAAGACATCTGATCACTCAGGAAGTTCCCAGGGTTTTAGGAGCTCTGTGCCAGGAACCAAGGAAAAAGACCAAATATATTTCTTATTATACCATACTGTATTTTTTTTTAAATGAAGTAAACTTTCCCTTTCTTCCCTTTCATTCACTTGCTCTCACTCTCTGCTTTCTTTCTTTCTTGCATTAAATACTTCCATGCAAGTGTGCACATACACATTTAAGAAGAGTTTCCTGTGGGCCCAAGGCAGGTTCTAATAGGGCCAGTTCTCAGACCCCTGAAAGAGTGGGATTCTTACTGTGCATTTTAGATCAAGGCCCCCTTCCTCCCCTGCGTTTCCCCTTAAGCATCCCATGTAATCTTGATGTCTTAATGAGAAGGAATCACACAGAAATAGGGAGAGAATGCAAAGTGCAGCCTCTTCTGACGGGAAGCTCTGGGAGGGTTGGCACTTCTAGGTTCATGCCTGTTTCCAGGTGCCCACGTGTGGAAGCCGTGCCAGCTGCTGTCTGTGCACAGATTTTGCTCAGTGCCTCTGCCTTCCCGCGCCCTGCAATCTGAGTGGGCAGTGAGTGCTTTGGAGGATAGAAACCACCCCCCCCCCCAACTTGTTTATGGGCCCTTTTCCACATCCATTCTTAAGAAATCTTCATGAAAACCCAGGACAATGCAGCACCAAGGTTCCTGCTCCATCCACCTCCTGACACTGAGCTGGCCCTTGCTTTCTCCACCTTTGGCTGCAGCTCAGTTATTACAGCTCTCACATCCTCTGAGATTTTGTGAAAGGGAGGGATCCCTCTTCCTTTTAAAGCCATCATTTATCACGTGCCTCCCAGGGCCATGTGACTTACCTGCTGTGACACTATCTCATTGCATCCTTACAGCGCCCGATGAGGTGTGACACATATGAGCAAACTGCAGCACAGAGAGGGTGGTTTACCTGCTAGAGCTCACACAGTTTTTCTCTGCCGGAGCCTTGGTACAAACCTGCCTGTCTGATTCCAAAGCTCCCGGTAGCCCCCCTTTCTGCCGTGAGGGTGGGAGAGACCCAGCTTGGCTTTGGACTAAGGGAGAGCCCCAGAAGGGCAGTGCCTTCAGGGATGATGAGCAGCCCACCTTGTTGGGGTGAAGTGCAGAATCTGCCTGTGCAGGCAGATTGGATGGGAAGAACCAACCACGGTAGAGCCCAGGAGTCACCCAGCTTGAAGTCAAATAACGCCATTCTGAATCCTGATCCAGTGACCAACAAAAAATATATCACTTCTCTGGGCCCCAGATTTCTCTTGTAAATAGGAATAGTCATGCTGGCATCCTGGCATCCTGGTGAGCATGGTACACATAGCAGACACTGAGTGAGCAGGGTGGCCGGGATACATGCCCTGGGGCACATGCAGCTGAGTAGGAGCATGAGTAGGGAGACGGGAGGGGTGAGGAATTGCCAGGGAGGCTTCCTGCAGCTCAGATCAGGTGCCCTTAGGAGAGGTTTGAGTTTGACCAACAGAGCGCTCCCTCTTCCCTGCTTCTCCTTGCGCTGTGGCCATCATTTCAGCAGGCAGAAGAGATGGGTGTCTGCCTGCCACACCTACCTTCCTGGGCAGTTCTTGGCGCCCTGGGGCCCTGAGCAGCATGGTGGGGAAGGTGATAGTGTAAGGCTCTGTGATAATCAGCTGCCAGAGAAGCATCCCAGGGCTGGATATGAGGACATGGTCAGAAAAGCACAGATGTTGGGCACATAAGGGCTTATGCCCAGAATAAGGGAGAGGAAAGAAGGGAGCGCTGGGCAAATGGGGCAGAGTTGGAGCCACTGGAGCGGACACAGCATGGCTGGTACCCAGGCCTTCCTGCAAAACCGCTCGAACAAGTCTGGCTCTTTCTGGGTGCTGTGCTGTCCTGTCACAGCAGGGTGAGGTGGGGAGAGACCCTCCCCAGCCACACATGTCTAATTAGAAACATCGGCCAGGTGGGTCTCTATCCTAAATGCCCCAGATGATACTTCAGCACGTTAGGTATCAATACACCCTCCTTCTCATGGTCCATGGCTGTGAAATGCTGTTACTTGCCTGCATATTCCTTCTTGTCTGACTTCAGATAGTCCCAGAACTGGGATGCTTGCCTGCCCTTTCCAGAGGATGGTGGGATCTCTTGGACATGCCCTTTGACCTCTGTTGCAAGTTTCAGTAGCTCTAGACCCACAGCCCCTTGGCTGCAATTCTCAAATCTCAGCAGCTCTGAACATGACAGGGTTTTTTGTTTGTTTTTGTTTTTATAACTTTACATCAAACTGATATTGATATGCATTTATTTTCTCAGTAAAAATATGCATGTTTTGCTGCAGAAATAATGATTGATTATAGGGAGTTGTCCCTGGGCCAGCTTCGGGTGTTGCATCACATACCTTTTTAAATCTGAGAAAGTTTGAGCTCCAGAGCAGGTGGCCCCAGGGGGACTGAATACAGGATGGGGACCTTTCCTGGGTCTGCTCTGATTATGCACACCTGTAGGAGCTGATGAGTCCAAACCCAGCAGCCCTGCGGTCCTGGCTGGGTGGTGCTGGTTGTCCAGCAGTGCAGGTGGGGTCCTACCTGGGCAGTCTTTACAGAGCTAGTGGACCCCAGGTAGCTCTGGGGTGCATAGTCCTGGGGCGGAGGACCCCAGACATGGGCCTTCATCTCACAGAGATCCCTCAAGAGCCAATTTCAGGCCTAGCCCCAAAGAGATGCACCTGTGTTCACGTGTTTATAAATATTTCCTGAGTCTTACCCTGTACCCTCATGTGCTGATTCATTGTTTTACTGGCAACACCCATGTTTGCACTTTTGAGTTGTGGTGTCAGAAGCACTATTCCTACATGAAAATAATAATTCAAATCCAAAAACAGGGCCTTAGAAATTTCTGAGAGGTACCCCTGCAGCTGCACGAAGTTGTTTCATGGAAATAAATATTCTTCATTTTTCCAGCTTGGTTCTTGTTCTAATTGAAATAATGAATTTATTTGTCCAAAGTGTCTTTACAATGGAAAACTTTGAAAGCAAAACAGTTCTTCATTTGGCTAGGAAAAAACCCATCTGCTATGGGAGGGGAAGGCTTGGGGGCATTCAGTGAACTGGAATTAACTTTAATGCTACCCTCTGACTGTGGTCATGGTGACAGCAGGATCTTAAATGTGATTTTTTTGCTATTCATGGTCATTTTGTAAGGGGTTATTTAATTCCCAGTTTCCATATATTTTACAGATAGCAACTCAATTATGTAAATAAGTGTCTGGAACTCTTTTTGGTTTTGAACTTATCTGATAATCTCTTATAAGATATATTAGCAGGCAAGGAAGCAAAGTGCTGCTAATGCCGCCCTCTGTGTTTGTCAGTCTTGGATAGATCACTACTTACAGTGGAATATGTCAGAGTATCCAGGCGTGAAGACGGTTCGTTTCCCAGATGGCCAGATCTGGAAGCCAGACATTCTCCTCTACAACAGGTAAGCACAGTGGACAAAGGAAAAAAATGACTTTATTTTTGGACGTGTTTAACAATCAAGCATATTTGAGTATTTTATAGCAATGCCAGTACATTATCTGTAATTTGGGACTGTGGATCCCCACAAGGCTTTGTAGGAAGCAGCCCTGTCCCATGTCCAGCGTTCTCTGTCCTGGCACGCAGGCCTGCAGTGCCCAGCACACTGCCCCCGATGGCCATGTCCACAGGGCTGTGCATTACAGGTGTGTAGGTACTTGTGTGCATGTTGGCACTGAGACATTTTTGCATGTGGCCATACTTTTGCCCCTGAATGACAGCAGTTACAGTCACAGCACGAGAAGTTGCTGGTCAACGGGACGCATGGCTGGAGTCGACTTTCTGGACCCACGTCCTCATTTGATGCACTGTCCTTTGGGCATTGGGAGAGCCCTGTGGGGCAGCTGAGCACAGGAGACTGTCATCTCTAGCCACACTCAGAAGCTTGTACCTGACAGAAGAAAGGCAGATAGCAGTCATGTTCTAATAAATGTAGTCCTTCTCCTGAGGTCAGGAAAGGAAAGATTCATTAGTCATCCAAAACTGTCTGATTTGTAGAGTGGAAGCCCAGAAGGCAGATATCCGGGTAGGATAAATTTCTAGAAGCATTAAATTATTTGCTAAACTACATAGTCAAAAAAGGGAACCCAGCACCTTTCTTTCTAATAAGGCATAGGATGTGATAACCAGCTTAATATACAAGAAAGATATTTCCTAGTGATGGCTGCTGCCTCTGGTCCCACGTGGACAAGAAGGAAACCGAGTACCTTCCTGACTCAGGAAACAGTGCTGCCATCGGCCACTGCCCACGGCCATCCCCCCAGGACCAGCTGATGTGTTTGTCCTGCACTGGCTCCTTCCAGAAGGCTGGGTATTCCAAGTCTTGTTTCCCCTTTTAATTCTTTTTCTTTCTTACTGACATCACATTTCATTTGAATCATTGGGCCTGTCTCTAGAAGACTATACCTCTTCTGATTTGCTGCCACTCTTCAGTTTCTTAAATTAGTTCAGGCAGCTGAGCTTTGAAAGATGTCTCAGGTCAGAGTAAGTGATCCCAACTGAGTAGAAGCACAGACGTTCCCATGCCTTCTCCTTGGCTCATCTGTTTCCTGGGGGCTATGTTAGTTGCCCAGGGCTGCCAGAACAAAATACCGCAGACTGGGTGACTTAAACAACAGAAATTTATTTTCTCAGAGAAATTTATTTTCTGTTGGAGGCTGGTCGTCCCAGATCCAGGTGTCTGCAGGGTTGGTTTCTCCTGAGGCCTCTCTCCTTGGCTTGCAGATGGCCACCTTCTCCCTATGTCCTCACAAGGTCTTCCCTCTGTGTGTGTCTGTGTCCTCATCTCTTCTTATAAAGACAGTAGTCATGTTGGATTAGGGCCTATTCTAATGACCTCATTTTAACTTAGTTACCTCTTTAAAGACTGTCTCCAAATACAGTTTCACTCAGAGATACTTGGGCATGTGGATTAGGACTTCAACCGATGACTTTTGGGGGAACACAATTCAGCCTATTACAGGGGCATTGCCGTTGACTGCTTAAGGACAAAGGGTTAGGATTGAACAAGTCTGGGTGTAAATCTTAACTGTAATGTTTACTATGTCTGTAAGTCTCAGATTCCTCCTTTGCCCAGTGGGGGAAATGCCAACCTCGCAGAGTTTGGAAGGATGACTGCAGATGTACATAGCATGCTTGGGTGGTACTTGGCAAAGAGTAAACATTCACTAATGGCAGTCGTGTGCTCACAGGCCTGATGATGAGGATTTCTGCTTCAAGTAAGACGGGTTTGACAATTTAAAAAAGAAATGCCAATAATGATTCAGTTTTTTTATCTGAAATCAAGAATAAATATTATGGTAGAATCTTAAGAATGAGGCTTTAAGAGATGGTTCTTATGGCTTATCTGTAAGACCTTAAACCCCAATAAATAAAATGTTTGGAGTTTCTAATATTTTGGCTAATGAAGAGTTACCAAGTATTCTATACATACCTGAATTTCAAGGAGCAAAGATACAGCCGTCTCCATCTGATAGATGACAACAGGGACCCGGCCCCCAGGAATAATGCATCCCCTTCTTCCTCTCCTGTTTCCCCCGGAGCTCCAAATAACCATCTTCCTCCTGCCTCTCAGTCCCGTATCCCTATTGAATGAGTGCGCCAGCCTCTGTCACGGGATCTGTAGAGGCTGCCTCCTCTTCTGCGTTAGTTTTCTTCCGAGAAATGAGATGTAGGGTTTTTTACCTGAAGTAACTGCTAACTATATGGCTGCGCGTCCACGTGAGCACAGCGAGGGGTAAGCAGGTTACGCAAGATATTGAAGCCAGTCGTAGACACGGCGCCAGTTATCTTTTGCTGCTTAACAAATTAACAAATGACCCTGAGCTTAGTGGCTTAAGGAAGAAACACAGCGCAGATTATTTCTCGCCATGCTGTGGGCTGGCTGGGCCCGCGTGGCTGCTTGTCTGCTCCGTGAGATGCTGGCGGAAGGTGACGGGCCGGGGCTCAGATGAGCTGGGATGTGGGGATGCACCACCAGGGCTGGCAGTGGTGGTGATGGTGCCGTGGGTGGGGCCTCAGCCGGGGCTGCATCTGTGCCAGCTCGGCTGTCTCCTCCCTCCCCGAGGCTCTTCCACGTGGCCTGGCGACGCAGGAGAGGAAGGAAGTGGGGGCTCCGGGGCCCTTAGGGACTGAGCGTGAGAAACCAGACCAGCCCTTTACCTGGTCCTGTTGGGCAGAGTAGATCTGGGTGCAGCCTGGAGGAGGGAGGAGAAATCAGCTGTCCCCTTATCCAGGGCACCAGGGAGGGAGGGGGGGAGGCTGCCCTGGGGAGACCAGCTGTCCAGGCTGAGAGGGGACAGTGATGGCACAGGAAGGTCAGAGTAAAGACTGGGAGGAGTGGAAGGACCAAAACAGACGTGCATAATGAAGGAGCACAAAGCTCAGGGCGCCCTGAGGGGCTAGGAGGAGGGGGAGACGCAGGGTGACCCCGTTATCCCTGCCTCCGTGGGCTAGCCTCCCTCTGCTGCCACTCCTCCTGCCCCAGGTGTGTGTGGGCCCCCCGCCACCCCCCACCCCGCAGCCTCCTCTTCCACCTGCTGTCTGTCAGCTCAGGGATGTGCCCTGACTCCCACTGTTTGCACGTGCCCCCTCTCGGCATGGGACAGTCACCCTCCTCTCTGCCCCTAGACCTCAAGTCGACACCCCTTTGACTCCAGACACCTCTCTCTGTCACGTGATCTCCTAGAAGGGCATTTCTGTGCCCAGTAGCACGCAGGTTCTGCCCCCTCTCCTGGGCACCTGGAAAGCACCTAACTAATATTTGTGCACAGATGAGATGGAAGCACGGAGGGAGGGTACAGGTGTGAGGAGGAGGAGCGAAGGGGATTATCTGTGTGATGCCAGTGCCGCTAAGGACAGCAAGGGAAGAAAGGAAGGAGAGAAATCATATTGGCAGCCTGGGAAATGTGAGACTGGGTGACTGAGTCCAGAAACTGACACAGGAAGTAGCAAAAACAGGCCTGAATTTAGTAAGATCCTAACCTTCCAATACTACTCTGTTATGGGGGATTTTGAGAGATGTTGAACTTGATACTTTCCACCAGACAGAGGGTCTCAGAATGGTATGTTTCCTCAGTGGGCGCATGTGATAGTTCATTATGTGTGTGTGGTGGGGCTGGGCGCACTTCCTTGAGGAGGGGATGTGCCATCCTTCTGTGTGAGCGTGGTTTGGAAGGGAGCATTGATTCAGGTCAAGGGAAACATCACCAACATGTATGTTACATTTCTCCTTCTATTCCAGCTCAATTTTGTAGTCCAAGTGCGAGCCCCACATGGTTTTTGAGATAGAGTACATTTTCTGTGCTTTGAAGAGGCTGGGTCACTGCAAAACAGCCATCTCTGCATCATTTCTAGGATGCACTGCTTTAGTGCCCTGAGGGATGATGAACAAGTTACCATTGCAGGCCAGCTGGCTGGGTGGCTCTGAGGAGAGGACGGGCACTGATAAAACCATCCCTGCTAGATGCTGAGCCCAGCGGTTTCTTGGTTACTTTGTTCTGCTTTACTTTAAGCTTGCAGTTCAAGGATTTGTCTGAACACAATCTTGCTCAAAGTGAGTAGCAATTGTGGATGGCTTGTTACGATTTCCTCCCCTTTTTTGGTTTTTATCTTCTGTATGATTACATTTATTGATGTTCTAGAATAGGGGATAGAAATCAATAAAATGGTTGCCTCTGGGAGGGGCATTTGACTGGAAAGGAGCATGAGGGAACTTTCTGAGGTAATGGGAGTGTCTGTATCTTGACTTCATGGTGATTATGGTCACATGAATGTAATCTGCATCAAAATTCAATGAACCAGGACCTCCCTGGCAGCGCAGTGGTTAAGAATCCGCCTGCCAGTGCAGGGGACACGGATTTGATTCCTGGGCCAGGAAGATCCCACATGCCGCAGAGCACCTAAGCCTGTGTGCCACAACTACTGAGCCTGCACTCTAGAGCCTGCGAGCCACAACTACTGAAGCCTGCATGCCTAGAGCCCATGCTCTGCAACAAGAGAAGCCACCGCAATGAGAAGCCCGTGCACCGCAACGAAGAGTAGCCCCCGCTCGCCACGACTAGAGAAAGCCCACACGCAGCAACGAAGACCCAACACAGCCAAAAAAAAAAAAAAAATTCAATGAACCACACACCAAAAATCTGTGCTTTCTTCTTGTAAATTATAGATCAATTTGAAATGTGTAATAGGTTAAATAGCAGATGGTTCACAAATAAAGAGAAGATCAGTGAACTGAAAGACACATTTAAGTCATTTACACAGCAAGTAGCAAAGGGATGCAAAAAGATGAAAAATAAGAGAAATGTCACGACTTGGAGAATAGAGTGAGATGTCCTTAAAATGTTTAATTGGAGTCCAAGATAGAACTAAGAGAAAAAGAGGGAAAAGCAGTGTTTAAAGGAATAATGGCTGGGAATTTTCCAGAAATTATAAAAAATACGAATCATCAGGTAAAGGAACCCCAACCAATCCTAACTGGGACAAATATTTATTGCAGTTCCTGTCTTTGCAGAACAAATCACTCCAAAATTTAAAATAAGAATCCTTGTGACTTCTCCCCGTCACTGTGGGTCAGGGATTTGGGGAGGGGTCCAGCCCGGTGCTCTGACTTCAGGTCTCGTGAAGTTTCAGCCCAGTGCTGTCTGGGGCAGCAGCCTGACAACCCAGATGGCTGGCCAATTGATTTTGGCCCTCAGTTGGGAGCCTTAATTCTTATGCACATGGGCTTCTTTATGGATTGCATGTGTGGTGGATGGCTTCCCTCAGAATGAGTCATGCAAGAGACTGACCAGGGAAAAGCTACAATGCCTGTGGGCGGAATGAAAGGCCTGGCTGGTATCAGCGGCGCTTTTCAGAGGAAAGCCTGAGCTCCAGCAACGTCTTAGCCACCCCTGCACTGTGCAACCACGGGCAGCTGCCTCAGCCTCTCCAGGCTTCTCAGTTCTTGAGCTGTTTCTTCAGAAAATCCCATGACAATAATGGAATCTTTGTTGATGAATGTAATTTGCTGATGTTTTTGTTGGCTCTGTATTTTTAGGACAGAGTCGGGTGTCAACCATCTCTTTCTCACAGGCTGTGCAAAACCACATTTGCACATCTGCAGGCTCCTGTCTGGCTCTGAGGCTGCAGGCCTCTGGCTCCAGCCCTCTTTCTGTCACATGTTTCCCTGACCCTGTGGCTGATGGCAGACCCTGGGGAGAGGGCAGTGCATGCAGTATGATCCAGCCCGAGAGGGCTTGTAATTGTGCTGATCAGTGAGTCACCAGTGAAATAGAATTTATTCTCTTTCCAAGTGTCTTAAATTCCCTTAGAAATCAAGACAAGGATTCAAGTGCACATTGTCTGAGAGAGGACGTGAGACCAGGGAGGGAGGGAAACCAATATAGGATGTGTCAAAAAGCTACTGCTGTGGGCAGCAAGGCCCATTCCCACCGGGGACGTCCGGGGTGTTTATCTGCCAACCACCTTCTGTCCTAGATTGACAGCTGCTTCCAGGGGTATCATTCTGTTTGCCTGTCCCATGCACAAACCAGAGCCTCGGTCAGGGCTGCTGATTCTAGGCATGCACAGCTGTCAGGGCCTCAGGCACGGACAGGACAGCTGTCAGCATGGTCAGCTCAGTGCAGGTGAGTGGCCCACTGAAGTACCAGTCGTTTTCACCTTGGCCTGATTGGAGGTCCAATCCCAGCTCCTGGGGGCAGGGCAGCAGTGACGTGAGTGATGGGAAAGCATCTTGGGACTCAGGCAAAGTGGAGGAGGCAGGCAGGTGGCAAAGGTAACAGAGACCAACTGGGACCTGCATCCTTGTGAGTGGCAGTTGCTCCCCTGGGCAGCATGTGTTGTCATGGTATCACAATGGTCCACGTGTGGGATGGGATCTTAGGGAGTGAATCTCTTAGACTCAGTGCTGTTGCTGCTACTGGCGCCACAAGGAGGTTCCCAGGTTGATGCTCCCAGGCCCATCACACAGCCGTGGCTGGTCTGGGGGTGGGGGTCAGGGCAGGACGCATCACTGAAAGGACGTCAGTGGCAGCTCTTGTTACAGCAGGGAACTCCAGTTGAGCAAAGGTAATTTTCAGCTGTGGATCTTAGAGAAGGAGGCTTTATGGCGTGCTGTGATAGCATCTGCATTATCAAATCTTCTGACCTAATCTGGAGGGAGGCTGTTTGTAGATAAGGTGAGGTGAGAAGAGGGCGGAGCAGTTTTTAGGAAGTGAGCGGAACCTGCCAACTTTGTCCATCCAAACCTCCCCCTTCTCACCCCTGCCACTGTGGATGTTTGTTTTTCGTTTGTCTCTTCACTTAACCAGTATTTAATGAAGGCTTACGTGCTGTTATCACACACTGTTCTAGGATCTGAGGACATCTCAGCGATCAAGATGGACAGCCCTCTAGAGGAAGGGAGAGAGGGAGGGGAGAGCATGCATCAGGTTTTTGGGGCTTTGAGAATTGGGGAGAGAGCCTCACATGTGCTGGAGCCAGAGGTGGGGTGTGAGACCAGCAGAATGGCTAGAGGGAGGCTGTGGAAGAAGTCAGAGCATCAGGGAGGCAAATGCTCTTGGCAGAAAGAACAGGTGCACAGGCCTGCCAGGAAAGGTTGTGAAAGGCTTTGAAATGCAAAGCATCATCATCATAAAATAAATAAAATGGTGAAGGAGAGAAAGATGAGTGGGAGTCTGTGACATCTCCGTGTGAGGTCACCTGCACCCTCTAGTTATCAGATGCTCTAGTAGACTCAGTAGGCCATGGTCTTTGAACTACCTTTCACCTTTGTAAGTTCTAGAACCGGTAGTGGTGGAGATGATTCCAGTCCGTAGAGAAGCAAATGGATTCTCTCTGGTGGACTCTTCTGTGAATAGACGGGCTCAGCATTCCTGGTCACCAGTGTCCATGTCTGCTCTTTGGATGCTCCTCAGAATTGGTCTTTGATGCCTTGCTGTTTCCCTCATTAACTAATGACTTAAAAAAAAAATCTTTGACACATGTCCATTTTATATTTGTGTGAGTATCATGATTTTATCTTTTTAAAATGTATCTTTTTTTGATCACCCTGAGGCAGGAACTTGTCATCTAGATCTGTCCTCAGAGCAGAAGGGGCCAGAGTGGCAGGAGTGGCAGGGGAGAGGCTCAGAGACACTGGGGGTGCCGCCCAAGTCTCCCTGGTCTTGACTTTTACTTTGCATGAGACAGGAGAGGCCTCTGAGCCTCTTAGTAGAATTGCATTTCCTTTTTTGCTCTGAATAACTGTCAAAATCCTAATTCATATTCTCCTTTTGACTTGCTAGCAGCTGATTCCCATCCCATGGTTATTTATCTGGAAGTTATTATCTGTTCTTCTCTGCTGTACACTCCTCCCAGCTTACGGCAGTGGATGTGTTTTACCTCTGTCATTTCCTCCAGCATCTTGGTAAAATCAGGGGACAGAGGGCATGTGGACGTGCGTCCTCATTCAGCTGCTGGGATCCCAGAGACCCGGCTGCCTCATACTGACTTGGAGCCCAGCCTTTCCGCACAGCATGGACTGTCACTAGCCGACCTTTAGTGCCCCTGCTTTGCTCCACTCTTTCTGCAAAAGGCTGGGTGGCTCCAAAGTCTGTGTTAGCATCCACATTTCTCAGGGCAGGAAACTGGTGCCTGGAGAAGTTCAGCCACTTGCCCGAGGTTACCCAGCAGGGCATGCTTGACTCTGGAGTGTGATGTACTTGCCTCTAGCTGTGCTTTTAGAGCTCTTGTGTTTTATTTTTCTACAAGTTAGACGAAGTGCAATGACTCCTCTTGCTCCCTAAGAATCAACTCCACTTTCAGACCTTCTCTGGCCACTCTGTCTCAGCCTTTTTTTCTTGCGCTCTGGAAGGAGTGAGCCTATCTCCTCCCAATTTCAGAGCCGCTGGGGGATTTTCATACATCGCTTCTTGCTGATCTTTCCTCAGCATCCGACAACCGAATTTTCCTTGACCAAATCCCTTGCCAGCCAGCATGGAATGACAAAATGCAAACTGCTGGGCGAGAGTTGGAGCAGAATTTCAAACAGAGAGCCGGGTGCTGCAGCCAGCAGAGTTTTCTAGGGATAGCTTTGTATCCAGGGCTGAAGACTGTCTTCCTACCTGTGGCGCCAGGCCAGCCCACCGAGTCCCCCACCCCCTACACCCTGAGGGCTGCAAGACCCATCCAGCCCAAGAGCCTGGCTTTGGGAGATGAGCTTATTGATCTTCGTGATGTCAGACATGGAGCCAACTCAGCTGTAAGGGTCTGTGTAGTAAATACGTGAGACAGGAATTCAATGGGAAGTTCAGTCATCCTCAGGAGCCTCCTGAGGGAAGGGAGAGGCCAAGGTCAGCCCTCACGCTGCCCCCTCCTCAGCCTGCTGTGGGGTCCCTGTGGGATCTCCACTGCCTACCCAGGCTGTGGGCCATCTGTACAGAGGAAGGAGAGCATAGAAAGTTGTGACTGACAGGGACAAGACATGGGGGCGGGGTGCTGGTCCTCCCCCGAAGCCCCCGGGACTTCAGCTGTGCAGGGGCTGGGTCAAGCTGAGTGTGCCTATGGCATGCATCAAAATCTGGAGGAACTGGACTGTGGGACAGGGTCTCTGGGCCGGTGTGTAGCCGATGCTGTCTGTGCAGCTCAGGGGAATCTTCTGAGGACGCACCTTCACTGCCCTTGAGGCGTTTGTAATCAGTTACATATCACTTCATCCTGGTGGGCTGATCTGATCTGATTCCTGATTGCAGTGAAGCCTTGTGGAATTACTCTCCCTCACTCGCAATTAAGGAAACTGTTGCTGAGACACAGGACCAAGGCCTTGACTCCCAAACTGTTGACTTTTCCCAACACTTGACAATCTTGTCATGGGTGTAAGGGGCTCAGAAGATCATCTTACAGAGCAGATGATGTGAGTCAGGGGTCGGGCAGGATCTGGAGGAGAGAGACCCTCATCCAGTGGTGGGGGGAGAAGTTGTTCTGGGAAGGGGGCCAGACTGGACCTGTCTGCCAGGGGCAGTCCTGGTGCAGCTGTTAACTGTGCCTCTTTCACTTCTAAGAGTGGCCCAGCTTAGATAATAATGTATGTGGTCCTCTCACTTAGGACAGGTGGCTACAGGGAGACAACAGTTAAATGAAGACCTGGAAGCCAACAGGATAGGGCACCTCAGGGGGAAACACTAGGTGAGGCCATGGCACGGAGCTCTTAGGGGGGGACCGTGGGTGACAGTCTTGGAGGGGAACAAATGTTACAGGACCCCCAAAACATTGCTTTTATTTAATTCAAGGGAGGGGGTAAAGAACAGGATAATAGGCCAGGATGAAGTACAGTAAGGCATTCAGACCAGTCCAGCTGGGCTTCTCCTCTAGGACTCTGACCTTGATGTCCAGTGCAGTTGTTGCCTCTGTGATGCTGTGGGCCTCAGAGGACTTGGTGTTTCTCAGCATTACATCATGTGCAAATCCAGTTTAACACCCAGGTTCCTACCCTCTGGCCAGCAAGCTCCGTCAAAGGGACCACGTTCTGTTCACATCTTTGATTCCTAAAGGTGAATGTGGCAAACAGCACATGGAAGGCATCAAATTAGAGTGAGTGGATGCGGTGTTGGGGGCTGTGATCCTGGTGCAGTAGGGAATCGCTGGAGGCCTTAGTGCTTGGCGCTCACAGCTCTGGATTAAGAGATCCATTCCCAACAGCAATAAATAAAAAATAAGTGAACTCTGGTTGTTTGGGGCAGGGGTGAGGGGTATGGGTCATGAAATGCAAATATCTAGAGTTTATCATTCTCTTTTCTCCTTCACTTCCCCATCAATCTATCATGAAGGATTATCCAATTTAAACTACTCAAGTTATCTTTTAGCATGATTTATGGTCTTTTATTGAAGATAAACTATACCTTCTTAATCAGATCTTTTTGTTACTCTCATTATGTATCACTGTGGCTTTGAGTTCCATACCAGAAGATCACACATGCATTCTATTCTAGTTTTTTCTCATGCTTTTTGCTTTTCTAATGCTTTTTGCTTTTCATTTTGTGGGTTTTTTTTTTACTTAAATTTTTTTAATGGTGTAAGGTAAGGGTCTAACTTTACTTTTCTTTAAAGTGTAGAAAATGGTTCTAACATGATGTACTAAACATTCTGTATTTTTCCTACTGAATTGAAATGGGATAGTTGTATTCATCTATTCAGTATCAGTAGCCTGCTTAGTGCTAAGGAGAGAAACAAAAAGAGACATATATTTTGAATATCATGCAGAAATATTAAAATATCCAAAATATAGGGAAAACCTTTAGAAGCCCTCAAAGTGAAAAATTACAGTAACAAGAAACAAATTTGCCTTAGTTAATAAGGTCTTACTCAAATATTAGAGGGAAATTATTATTATTTTTTAACATCTTTATTGGAGTATAATTGCTTTACATTGTTGTGTTAGTTGCTGCTGTATAACAAGGTGAATCAGCTATATGTATACATATATCCCATATCCCCGCCCTCTTGCGTCTCCCTCCCACCCTCCCTACCCCAGCCTTCTAGGTGGTCCTAAAGCACCGAGCTGATCTCCCTGTACTGTGTGGCTGCTTCCCACTAGCTATCTATTTTACATTTGGTAGTGTATATATGTCCATGACACTCTCTCACTTCGTCCCAGCTTACCCTTCCCCCTCACCGTGTCCTCAAGTCCATTCTCTACCTCTGCGTCTTTATTCCTATCCTGCCCCTAGGTTCTTCATAACCATTTTTTTTTTTTTTAGATTCCATATATATGTGTTAGCATACAGTATCTGTTTTTCTCTTTCTGAATTACTTCACTCATATGACAGACTCTAGATCCATCCACCTCACTACAAAATAACTCAATTTCGTTTCTTTTTATGGCTGAATAATATTCTGTTGTATATATGTGCCACACCTTCTTTATCCATTCATCTGTCAATGGACACTTAGGTTGCTTCCATGTCCTGGCTATTGTAAATGGTGCTACAATGAACATTGTGGTATATGTCCCTTTATGAATTTTGGTTTTTTCAGGGTATATGCCCAGTAGTGGGATTTCTGGGTCATATGGTAGTTCTATATTTAGTTTTTTAAGGAAATTCCATACTGTTCTCCATAGTGGCTGTATCAATTTACATTCCCACCAACAGTGCAAGAGGGTTCCCTTTTCTCCACACCCTCTCCAGCATTTATTGTTTGTAGATTTTTTGATGATGGCCATTCTGACGGTGTGAGGTGATACCTCATTGTAGTTTTGATTTGCATTTCTCTAATGATTAGTGATGTTGAGCAGTCTTTCATGTGTTTGTTGGCAATCTGTATATCTTCTTTGGAGAAATGTCTATTTAGGTCTTCTGCCCATTTCTGGATTGGGTTCTTTGTTTTTTTGATATTGAGCTGCATGAGCTGTTTGTATATTTTGGAGATTAATCCTTTGTCAGTTGCTTCGTTTGCAAATATTTTCTCGCATCCTGAGGGTTGTCTTTTCGTCTTTTTTATGGTTTCCTTTGCTGTGCAAAAGCTTTTAAGTTTCATTAGGTCCCATTAGTTTTATTTTTGGTTTTATTTCCATTTCTCTAGGAGGTGGGTCAAAAAGGATCTTGCTGTGACTTATATCATAGAGTGTTCTGCCTATGTTTTCCTCTAAGAGTTTGATAGTATCTGGCCTTACATTTAGGTCTTTAATCCATTATGAGTTTATTTTTGTGTATGGTGTTAGGGAGTGTTCTAATTTCATTCTTTTACATGTAGCTGTCCAGCTTTCCCAGCACCACTTATTGAAGGGGCTGTCTTTTCTCCTTTGTATATTCCTGACTCCTTTATAGAAGATAAGGTGAGCATATGTGCGTGGGTTTATTTCTGGGCTTTCTATCCTGTTCCATTGATCTATATTTCTGTTTTTGTGCCAGTACCATACTCTCTTGATTACTGTAGCTTTGCAGTATAGTATGAAGTCCAGGAGCCTGATTCGTCCAGCTCCACTTTTCTTTCTCAAGATTGCTTTGGCTATTCGGGGCCTTTTGTGTTTCCATACAAATTGTGAAAATTTTTGTTCTAGTTCTGTGAAAAATGCCATTGGTAGTTTGATAGGGATTGCATTGAATCTGTAGATTGCTTTGGGTAGTAGAGTCATTTTCACAATGTTGATTCTTCCAATCCAAGAACATGGTATATCTCTCCATCTGTTGGTATCATCTTTAATTTCTTTCATCAGTATCTTATAGTTTTCTGCATACAGGTCTTTTGTCTCCTTAGGTAGGTTTATTCCTAGGTATTTTATTCCTTTTGTTGCAGTGGGAAATGGGAGTGTTTCCTTAATTTCTCTTTCAGATTTTTCATCATTAGTGTACAGGAATGCAAGAGATTTCCATGCATTAATTTTGTATCCTGCTACTTTACCAAATTCATTGATTAGCTCTAATAGTTTTCTGGTAGCATCTTTAGGATTCCCTATGTATAGTATCATGTCATCTGCAAACAGTGACAGTTTTACTTCTTTTTTCCAATTTGGATTCCTTCTATTTCTTTTTCACCTCTGATTGCTGTGGCTAACACTTCCAAAACTATGTTGAATAATAGCAGTGAGAGTGGGCAACCTTGTCTTGTTCCCGACCTTAGTAAAAATGTTTTCAGTTTTTCACCATTGAGAACGATGTTGGCTGTGGGTTTGTCATATATGGCCTTTATTACGTTGAGTTAACTTCCCTCTATGCCTACTTTCTGGAGAGTTTTTATCATAAATAGGTGTTGAACTTTGTTGAAAGCTTTTTCTGCATCTATTGAGATTATCATATGGTTTTTCTCCTTCAATTTGTTATTATGGTATATCACATTGATTGATTTACATATATTGAAGAATCCTTGCATTCCTGGGATAAACCCCACTTGATCATGGTGTATGATCCTTTTAATGTGCTGCTGGAATCTGTTTGCTAGTATTTTGTTGAGGATTTTTGCATCTATGTTTATCAGTGATATTGGCCTGTAGTTTCCTTTTTTTGTGACATCTTTGGTTTTGGTATCAGGGTGATGGTGGCCTCATAGCATGAGTTTGGGAGTGTTCCTCCCTCTACTATATTTTGGAAGAGTTTGATAAGGATAGGTGTTAGGTCTTCTGTAAATGTTTGACAGAATTTGCCTGTGAATCCATCTGGTCCTGGGCTTTTGTTTGCTTGAAGATTTTAAATCACAGTTTCAATTTCAGTGCTTGTGATTGGTCTGTTCATATTTTGTATTTCTTCCTAGTTCAGTCTTGGAAGGTTGTGCTTTTCTAAGAATTTGTCCATTTCTTCCAGGTTGTCCATTTTATTGGCATATAGTTGCTTGCAGTAATCTCTCATGATCCTTTGTATTTCTGCAGTGTCAGTTGTTACTTCTCCTTTTTCATTTCTAATTATATTGATTTGAGTCTTCTCCCTTTTTTCCTTGATGAGTCTGGCTAATGGTTTATCAATTTTTTTTATCTTCTCAAAGAACCAGCTTTTAGTTTTATTGATCTTTGGTATCATTTTCTTCATTTCTTTTCAATTTATTTCTGATCTGATCTTTATGATTTCTTTCCGTCTGCTAACTTTGGGTTTTTTTGTTCTTCTCTCTCTTAAGTGCTTTAGGTGTAAGGTTAGGTTGTTTATTTGAGATATTTCTTGTTTCTTGAGGTAGGATTATATTGCTGTAAACTTCTCTCTTAGAACTGCTTGTGCTGCATCACATAGGTTTTGGGCCATCGTGTTTTTGTTGTCATTTGTTTCTAGGTATTATTTGATTTCCTTTTTGATTTCTTCAGTGATCTCTTGCTTATTAAGTAGTGAATTGTTTAACCTCCATGTGTTTGTATTTTTTACAGTTTTTTTTCCTGTAATTGATATCTAGTCTCATAGCGCTGTGGTTGGAAAAGAGACTTGATACGATTTCAATTTTTTTTAAATTTACTAAGGCTTGATTTGTGACCCAAGGTATGATCTATTCTGGAGAATGTTCCATGAGCACTTGAGAAGAAAGTGTATTCTGTTTTTTTTGGATGGAATATCCTATAAATATCAATTAAGTTCATCTTGTTTAATGTATCATTTAAAGCTTGTGTTTCCTTGTTTATCTTCATTTTAGTTGATCTGTCCATTGGGGATAGTGGTGTTGTAAAGTCCCCTACTATTATTGTGTTACTGTTTATTTCCCCTTTTATGGCTGTTAGCATTTGCCTTATGTATTGAGGTGCTCCTATGTTGGGTGCGTAAATATTGACAATTGTTATATCTTCTTCTTGGATTGATCCCTTGATCATTATGTAGTGTCCTTCTTTGTCTCTTGTAATAGTCTTTATTTTAAAGTTTATTTTGTCTGGTAGGAGAAGTGCTACTCCAGCTTTCTTTTGATTTCCATTTGCATGGAATATGTTTTTCCATCTCCTCACTTTAAGTCTCTCTGTGTCCCTGGGTCTGAAGTGGGTCTCTTGTAGACAGCATATGTACGGTTCCTGTTTTTGTATCCATTCAGCCAGTCTATATCTTTTGGTTGGAGCATTTAGTCCATTTACATTTAAGGTAATTATCAATATGTATGTTCCTATTAGCATTTTCTTAATTGTTTTGGGTTTGTTATTGTAGGTCTTTTCCTTCTCTTGTGTTTCTTGCCTAGAGAAGTTCCTTTAGCATTTGTTGTAAAGCTGGTTTGGTGGTGCTGAATTCTCTTAAACAGTTATGCACCCAACACAGGAGCACCTCAGTACTTAAGGCAAATAATAATATCTAGTGTATTCCAAAATGTAGATATCACATGGCTTCTGTTCTCTCATCACAAAGCTCTATAAGTGGAATTTATCAACAAAGGGATAGTAATACAGTAATATGTATATATGTATGTATAACGTCCACTTAATTTATTTTTAAAAAACACTCTTAAATTAATCTTGGCTATAGGAACTTTTAAGAAGTGTCTTTTAAAGAATGAATAACAATGAGTATGAACATATCAAGACCAGGGACAGATGTCAAAGTCGTGTCTAAAGATAAGAAAGCAAGGAAGTTTGAAATTTGATTAATTAATCCTATACCTCAAAAAGTTAGCAAATGCATATCAGAATAAACTGGAAGAAACTAGGAGGAATTAGTAAAGACGTAACAGAAATGGTTTTCAAAAGGCATAAAACAAACACACATTTAAAAAAAAGAAAATTCAAAACTAAAATCTAGTTCTTTGAAAACGTCAAAAAAGTGAATGAATGAAAGAACATATGTATAAATTGAACATCTGGTTGAAATGGGTGCTTTTTGAGGGAAATAAATATTACTAAATATACCTAAAAGGTAGAAAATCAGAATAGACTTAAACATACATAAAAATGGAAAAAGTAGGCAAATATATATATTTAAAAGTTACATTTTTACATTTGAATTTTACATCCTCAAAGAATAAATATACATTATATAAATTGTTCTAGAACATGATAAAAGATAGAAAATTTATAAAGCTAACACATATTAAACATGACAAAGACGTCTGAATAGAAGAGAAGTATTGACAAATCTTACATGTAAATATGAATGCAGATACCCTAAAAGAATACCGACAGATGAATTCCAGCAGCGCACTAAGTGAAAAATACCAAATAATTTTTATCCCAGGTAGGCAAGGATGGATTAACTTGGTAGATTTACTAATGCAATTCACGTTAATTTGTATCCATGTTAAAGAAGGAAACAAATGAACAGAGACAGAAAAAATATTAAATTCAGCTCTAGTTCTTGATGTAACACATTATAAACCAAGACTAGAAGAAAACTTTCATAATTGGATAAATACAATCCACATGAAAACTGCAGTAAACATAAACTAATAGTTAAGAAGTTAGATCCACATCCAAGTCAGACATAAGGCAAAGATGCCAGATATCCCTCCTGTCAGCAGTCTGCTGGAGGGTGTAGCCAGAGCACGACAAGAAAAAATTAAAAATAAGAGATCTAAATATAGCAGGAAGACACAACACTGCTGTTACTTCTAGGTGATTATTGACTTAAAAATAGAATCTGCTGACAAACTTGGAGCTAAATAGAGTTGAGCAAGGAAGACGAGATAATAGCTGAGCTACACATCAGTGACTAACAGGGAAGCAAAATGGAAAACAGGATCTCATTTACAATAGTGAGCATAACCGTGAAATACTGAGGGATAAATCTGGGACAAATGCACCAGCCCGTGAGAGCTGAATTTAGCAATTATTCTGTCTCTGTTAAGATTATGTCTTTGCTTCCTTGTCTAACATGGATATGTAGTGAATTGCATTAGTAAGTCTACCAGTTTCATCCACCTTTGCCTATCCAGGATAAAAACCCACCAAAGCATCTGAAAGAGTGTGCAACCAGAAGCGCCATTGCTGTGGGGGACCAGGTTCCAGGACCAGGGTCTAGAACCTCTCTGCCCCCATGTAAGCCATGTCTGCAGTCCTTCTGCACCAGGTAAGAGGGTTCATGAGGAGACATTCAATGGGCTTTAAAAACTCCCAGGATGCTCAGAGGTTTCTTTGGTGTGGTCCTCTGAGTCCTTGCAACCCATGTGGGTACTCTCAATCCTCCTACTCATTTTGACTTTTCTGATTTGATTTTCTGGCTTCTGCTCTGCCTAAGAAGCTCCCAAGTACTTGTTAGCAATGGAGGCTTCATCTCTACCTCCCTCAGGGTGAGATACAGCAGGTGTCGAGTACAGCTGAGGAATCTGCTACAAGTGGTCCATGGACAAAACTTTGAAAGACTCTGACCTGCTGGGCACAAATACCAACTTACATATCTTTAATTAGGTGGAAACTAGGAGGAATTTGGGGGGGTTGATGTCATGAATTTCAGCCCATACAATAACCTTAATTAAATTCTTGTCTCCCTCTTGCTGTCCAGAGAGAGAGACCAACTGAATGATGAAGGATGCTCACGACGTTGGTGGCCTATGGCAAAAGAACAAATGGGAACTTGATTCTAACCATCTGAGTGCTTCTCCCTGGTACTTACCTAGGTATTCTCATTTTCCCAGGGTGCATTAATGCTTTAGGGAATTATTACAGGATTCCTTATGCATTTTGTAATCTACAGGCAGGATATATTAATATATTATGGCTATAACATAGTTCCTTTGATGTTCTCAGTAAACAGAACATAGGATGGGTTCCATTTTATAGACTTCCAGTGGGTGCCTCTAAAAGCTTGTGGCAGGTGGCATCTGGGTTTGAAGGTGGCAGTTCTTCCTGACCTTCCAGTGGACATTGTCACATTCTTTTTATCTTGGCTTTGTTGACCCTTTTACCTCATTTATTGTGAAAACCAACTTCAGATTGAGAGCAAAAAAAAAAAAGTCTTCATGCTTCAAAAGAGCAGTATCATTGGCCATTACAGAGTCAAATTGCTTTATTTCTATCCTCCCTTCCCTAAACAGCTAAATACATTTTGATGTGGTTATAATGACTGCATTTTTCAGTAATTATAAACATTTTCTATGTTTCTATGGGCACTTTCTAATTATAATTTTAATGGTAACATAAGATTCCATTGAGATGATGTATTTTAATTGACCATTGTTGGATATTTGGTGTCTTAACTTTTTTAAAAAAATAATTCTAAAATGGATGACTAATAAGAACCTGCTGTATAAAAAAGTAAATAAAATAAAATTCAAAAATTCAAAAAAAATAAAGTGCTTATTAAGAATATTAAAAAAAATAATAATTCTACTTTTTATTTTGAAATAATTATAGATTCACAAAAAAACAGAAAAAAATGTACAGGGAGGTACATCTTCCTACCCTTCCCAATCTTCCCTAGTGGTAACATTTTAAATAAGTCCAGTAAAATGTCATAACCAAGAAATTGACATTGGTACAATCCACAGAGTTTATTCAGGTTTCACCCATTTTACATGTGCATAATTCTAAGCAATTCCATCACATGTGAAGATTTGTGTAACTCCTCCTACAGTTAAGCTCTGGCACATACTCATAGGATATCCATCTCTAGAATTATGGCATTTCAGTAATATTATATAAATGGATCCATACAGTATGTAACGTTTTGACAGTGGCTGAATAACATTCCATGGTATAGATGTACAACATTTGTTTAAATATTCATCGATTGAAGGACATTTGGGGAGTTTACAGTTTTTAGGTATTATAAATACATCTACCATGAACATTCATGTACAGGTTTTTATGTGAACATAAGTTTTTATTTTTCTGGTATAAATTACACAAGAGTATAATTGCTGGGTTGTATAATACATAGATGTTTAGTTTTCTAAAAAAACTGTCATACCCTTTTTCAGAGCACCTGTACCATTTACGTTCTTGTCAGAAATACGTGACTCAAGTTACACTGCCTCTTCACAAGGATTTGATGTTTTCATTATTTATTACTTTGGTCATTCTGATAGGTATGTAGTAATATCGCATTGTGGTTTTGCATTTCCACAAGGGCTAATGATGTTGAACATTTTTCCATGTATTTATTAGTTATGCATATCCTCTTTAATCAAGTATCTGATCATTTCTTTTGCCTTTTTTCTAATTTGATTGTTGCTGGGTTTTGTTATTATTTATTTTTTACTATTAGTTTTGAGAGTTCTTTATATATTCTAACTGTGAGTCTTTTTTTGGATATGTGTTGAAAATATTTTTTATCCTTCTATAGCTTGTCTTTTCATATTCTTTTTTTTTTGAATTTTATTTTATTTATTTTTTTATATGGCATCTTTTCATATTCATAACTGGATTTTTCACAAAGCAAATTTTTAAAAAATTTATATACATGAAATCTACTTGATGGATTGTGTTTAGGTGTCAAGTCTAAGAAATCTTAGCCTACACCTATGTCCTGAAGATTTTCTCCTGTTTCCTTCTGAGTTTTATAGTTTTAAGAGTTACATTTAAGTCTGTGATGCCCTTATCTGGTTTTGGTATCACGGTAATGCTGACTTTGTAAAATATATTTGGAAAGTTTCCCTTCTCTTCAGTTTTTGGAAGAGTTTGAGAAAGATGGGTATTAAATTTTCTTTAAATATTATATGCAATTCACCAGTGAAACCATCTGGTCCTGGGTTTTTTGTTACATTTTTGATTACTGTTTTAGTCTCTTTACTATTGATTGGTCTATTCAGATTTTCTATTTCTTCATGATTCAGTCTTGGAAGTTTGTATGTTTCTAGGAATTTATCCATTTCTTCTAAGTTATCCAATTTATTGGATTTGTTTGTAATAATCTAATAATAATAATTGTTTGTAATAATCTCTTATGATCCTTAGTATTTCTGTGGTATTAGTGTAACTTTTCCTCTTTCATTTCTGATTTTATTTGTTTGAGTCCTCTCTTTTTCTTCTGGTTAGTCTAGCTAAAGGTTTGTTAATTTTGTCTTTTCAATGAACCAGCTCTTAGATTTGTTCCTCTTTTCTATAGCTTTTTGTCTCTATTTCATTTATTTCTGCCCTAAGTTTTATTATTTCCTTTCTTCTACTAATTTTGGGCTTTGTTTATTCTTCTTTTTCTAGTTCCTTTAGGTGTAAAGTTACATTTTTGGGGGGGATTTTTCTTATTTTATGAGGTAGGCCTGTATTGATAAGAACTTTTCTCTTAAAGCCACTTTACTGTATCCCATAGATTTTGGTATGTCATATTTCTGTTTCATTTCTCTCTAGGTAATTTTTGATTTTTCCTTTGATTTCATTGATGACCTGTTGGTTTTCAGTAGCATGTTATTTAATATCCACATGTTGTGGGTTTTTCTTTTTTTTTTTTTTTTTTTAAATTTGAGAGACAGCTTTTTTTTTAAATTGATTAATTAATTTATTTATTTTTAGCTGCGTTGGGTCTTCGTTTCTGTGCGAAGGCTTTCTCTAGTTGTGGCAAGCGGGGGCCACTCTTCATTGCGGTGCGCGGGCCTCTCACTATCGCGGCCTCTCTTGTTGCGGAGCACAGGCTCCAGACGCGCAGGCTCAGTAGTTGTGGCTCACGGGCCTAGTTGCTCCGCGGCATGTGGGATCTTCCCAGACCAGGGCTCGAACCCGTGTCCCCTGCATTAGCAGGCAGATTCTCAACCACTGCGCCACCAGGGAAGCCCATGTTGTGGGTTTTTTCCCCATTTTTTTCTTGTGATTAATTTCTAATGACCCCATTATTATATAATGCCTGTCTTTGTCTTTTATTTCACTGTTAGTTTTAAATTCTATTTTGTCTGATACGAGTATGGCTACTTCAGCTTTCTTTTCATTTCCCTTTGCATGGAATATCTTTTTCCATCTCTTCACTTTTAGTCTGTGCATGTCCTTTCTTCTGAAGTGAGTCTCTTGTAGGCAACCTACTTACGGGTCTTGGGTTTTTTGTCCATTCATCTACTCTGTGTATTCTGATTGGCAAATTTAGTCCATTTACATTTAAAGTAAGTATTGATAGGTATGTATTGCCATTTTCTTAATTGTTTTCTAGCTATTTTTGTAGTTCCTCTCCGTTCTATTCCTCTTCTCTTTTTCTCTTCCCTCGTGTTTTGTGGTTTTCTTTAGTGTTATGTTTAGATTCCTTTCTTATTTTCTTTTGTGTATTTACTATAACTTTTTTCCTTTTGGCTACTGTGAGGTTCACATATCACATTCAGTGTAAATAGTAGCCTGTTTTAAGTTAGTAGCAACTTAGGTTTGAACACATTCCAAAACTTTATCTTTTTAATACCCCCCATGTTTTATACTTTTGATGACACATTTTATCTCTTTATTTTATGCATCCCTTAAGTATTGTAATTTTAGTTAATTTTATCGCTTTTGTCTTTTAACCTTCATGCTTGTTTTATGTGATTAATTTACTATATTTATTATTCATCTTTCCAGTGAGATTTTTACTTTTGTATGTTTTCTTATTATTAGTTAGTGCCATTTCTTTTCAGCTTAAAGAAGTCCCTTTAACATTTCTTATTGGGTCAGTTTAGTGGTGATGAGCTCCTTTAGCTTTTCCTTATCTTAGAATATCTTGATCTTTTCTTCAATTCTGAATGATAACCTTGCTGGGTAGAGAATTATTGGCTGGAAATTTTTTGTTTTCTTTTTCGTTTCAGCACTTTGAATATGTCATGCCACTGCCTTCTGGGCTGTACAGTTTCTGCTGAGAAATTTACTGATAGCCTTAGGGGTTTACCTTGTATGTAACAAGTTGTTTTTCTCTTTCTGCTTTTAGGAGTCTCTCTTTATCCTTAACTTTTATTATTTTAATTATAATATGTCTTGGTATGTGACTCTGTAGGTTCATCTTATTTGGAACTTGCTGCACTTCCTGGACCTGGAAGTCTGTTTCCTTCCCCAGACTAGGGAAGTTTTCAGCCACTATTTCTTCAAATAATTTTTCTGACCCTTTTTCTTTCTCCTCTTCTTCTGGAACCCCTATAATGCAAATGTAATGTTGTCCCAAAAGTCCCTTTATGTATCTTCACTTTTTAAGTTCTTTTTCATTTTACTGCCCTGTCTGGATGAGTTCCATTTTGTCTTCCGGCTTGTTGATTTGTTCTTCTATCTCATCCAGTCTGCTGTTCAGCTCTTCTAGTGTATTTTTCAGTTTAGTTGTAACTTCTGTTTGGTACTTTCTTATATTTTCTATCTCTGTTGAAGTTCTCACTGTGTCCATCCATTCGTCTCCTGAGCTTGGTGAGTGTCTATATAACAATTACTTTTAACTCTTTATCAGGTAGATTGCTTATCTCCATTTCATTTAGTTATTTTTCTGAGGTTTTGACTTGTTCTTCCAATTGGAGCATATTCCTCTGTCTCCTCATTTTTCTTAATTCTTTGTTTCTATGTATTAGGTGAATCAGCTATCCTTCCCAGTCTTGAAGGAGTGGCCTTATTTAGGAAATGTCTTGTGGGGCTCAGAGGTGCAATTCTGCCTGGCCACTAGAGCCAGGCATTCAAGGGTTGTCCCCTATTGGGGCTGCATGCACCCTCCTCTATGGTGGGGCCACAGCTGCTTCTGTGGCATGCTGGTGGGCTGGGCTTCCCCCCAGGATGGCTGAGGGACATAGCTACAGCTGCTGTGGTGTGCTGGTGAGTGAGGCAGCCCCCCAGACTGGCTTGGAGGTCTACCTGTGATGGCTGCACCGACTGGTAGGTGGGGCTGATGTGCAGGAGTGGGTGGGGCTCTCAGTGGGGCACACTCACTGGTGCTAACAAGTTAGAGGGAGAATTTCAAAGTGGTGCCCACCAGCACCAGTATTAGCAAGGTAGTCTGAAATGGCAAAAATGGTTCCTGGCACTGTCTTGCATTCCCCAGGGAGCATCTGAAACGGTTCCTGCCTCTCTGGTGATGCTTCAAGGTTAGTAAGTGGGTCCCTTGACCTACAGTCTATATGCTTTTCAATCTGATGTTTTCATGCTGGCTTTTGGGTTGAGTGAGTCTGTATGTGGGCCCTTTAAGAAAGAATTTTCTCTTCTCTCAGTTCTGTGGTTGCCCTGGATGTATTCCCTTTTGGTTTTTCTTTTTTTTTTTTATTATTGAAGTATAGTTGATTTACAATGTTGTGTTAATTTCAGGTGTATAGCAAAGTGATTCAGTTATATAAAAAATATATATATATATATTTTTTCCTTTTCAGATTCTTTTCCATTATAGGTTCTTACAAGATAGTCAGTATAGTTCCCTGTGCTATACAGTAGGTTCTTGTTTATCTGTTTTATATATAATAGTGTGTATATGTTAATCCCAGACTCCTAATTTATCCCCTCCCTCCCCTTTTGGTAGCCATAAAACTGTTTTCTATGTGTGTGAGTATATTTCTGTTTTGTAAATAAGTGCAAAAACTATAGAATGCTTCACGAATTTGTGCATCATCCTCATGCAGGGGCCCTGCTAATCTTCTCTGTATTGTTCGAATTTTAGTATATGTGCTGCCGAAGTGAGCACTCTCTTTTGGCTTTTAAAATCAGGTGTTTTGGGGGCTTGTCTCTCCTGTGCAGGGTCAGGGTGCCTGGTGTGGAGCTTGAATCCCTCACTCCTCAAAGAAAAGATCTGGGCCTTTGTGATCACTCCCGATTGTGGATCACCGCAGCCAGGGTGTGGTTTCCTCCTTGGTGAGACATCTCTTTGCCTCTCCTCACCGTCTCAATGTTGTCCTTTTACTCTTTGTTGTGGAGGTTCTGTTCCTCCAGCTTTCAGGTTCCTTTATGAGGGGATTATCCCATATGTAGTTGTGGATCTGCTGTGTCTGTGGAAGGAGGTGAGTTCAGGATCATCCTATGCCACCATCTTGAACCCTCCTTCACAATTTTTTCTAAATGTTGACCTTGTATCCTCTGACCTTGCTCCACTCATGTATTAGTTTTAGGAGTTGTTGTGGGGTTTTGTTGTTGTTGTTGTTAGAGATTTCTTGGGGCTTTCTATATAGTTATGTAAATGATTTCTATCATCACGTCAACTGCAAATAAGATGGTTTTCTTTCTTTCTGATCTCTATGCCTTTATTTCTTCTGCTTTCCTGGTGAGGACTCCAGTATTATGTTGAATAAGGGTGTTGAAAGATCAGGAATAAGATCTGCCTTGTTCCTGATCTTAGAGGCAAGGCATTCAGTCTTTTTACCATTATGTATGATACTAGCTGTGGTTTTTTTGGTAGATGTTCTTTATCAGGCTGAGGAAGATCCCCTCTATTCCAGTTTTCGGACAGTTTTTATTCTGCATGAGTGTTGAATATTATCAGTGTTTTTTTCTGCACCAATTGGTATAAGCATATGCTTTTTATTCTTCAGCCTCTTAATATGGTTGATTCATTGATCAGTTTTGAAGTATTCCAACCAGTGTTGTACTCATGGAATAAACCCCACTTGGTTATGTGTATAATTCTTTATATATGCTGCCAAATTGTATTTGCTAATTTTTTGTTAAGGATTTTTTTGTCTATGAGGGAATGTACTCTATACATTTCTATTTTTTTTCTTATTCTTTTTTTTTTCAGTACTATCTTTGTGGTTTTGGTTTCAGAATAATATTAGCTTCTTAAAATGAGTTGATAGATATTCTCTCATCCTCTATTTTCTGGGAGAGAGTTATAGAATTGGTATTAATCCTTATTAATTGTTTAGTAGAATTTTCTAGTGAAACCATCAAGACCTAGAGAGTTCTTTTCAGGAATTTTAAAATTATTAATTCAATTTGTTTAATAATTTTGTGACTATTCAGCTTATTTATTTCCTCTTGTTTAAATTTTAGTAGGCTGTGCTTTCCAAGGAATTGGTGTATTTCATCTAAACTGTCAAATTTATAGATGAAGAGTTGTTTGTGACATCCTCTTGTCATTCTTCTGATGTGTGCAGGGCTTGTAGTGATATACTCAACTTCATTCCTGATATTGAATTGTCAATTTAATTGATTTTTTTCAAAGAAGTAGATTTTTGTTTCATTGATTTTCCCTATTGTTTTTCTTTTCTCACTTTCATTGATTTTTCTTCCTATATTTATTATTTCCTTCTCTCTACTTGTTATGAGTTTATTTTTCTCTTCATTTTTTTTGTTACATGAGGAGTCAGCATAGTTACAGACTTGATACTTTTTTCTAATGTAAGCATTTACTACTATACATCTCCTCAGCACTCTACCTGCACCTCACAAATTTTGATAAGCTGTATTTTTAGTTTCTTCAGTTCACTTTATCTTTTGAGTTTCCCATAGACTTTCTCTTTGACTCATAGATTATTTAGAAATTTACTGTTTAGATTCCAAGTCTTTGGAAATTCTCATGTTGTCTCCTTTTTACTTGTTTTTAATTTGATTCCATTGTGGAAAATCACACTCCATATGGTTTAAATTCTTTTAATATTGTTGAGGTTTTTATGACACAGTTTGTGGTCTGTCTTAGTACATGCTCCATGGGGACTTGAAAACAATGTGTTTTTGCTGTGTTGGGGAAAGGGTTTTCTGTCAATTAGGCCCTATTGGTTGATGGTGTGTGAAGTTCTGTGACTTTCCTGATTTTCTGTCTAGTTGTCCTCTCATCAAGTGTTGAGAGAGGAGTGTTGAAGAATGTGGATTTGTATACTTCTTTCTTTCTTTCTTTTTCTTTTTCTTTTTTTTTACTTCCTTCTGGTTTTGTTCACATACTTTTCAGCTTTTCAGCTTGTTTGGGAAAGAATGTATGATTGTTGTGTCTTCTTGGTAGGTGGAGTCTTTATCAGTATGTAAATTTATATCTGCCCTTTGTAATTTTCTTTCCTCTAAAGTCTAGTTTATCTGGTAATAATATAGTTTATCTTGCTTGTTTTGATAATATTTTCTTGGAATATGTAATTTGGTTGGTAGCCTACAGGCCTCACCTCTCTGTTGATGGTGTTGGTGGTAGAACATGATTTTTTCCTTTGGTGTTTAGCTGAGGTGGGACTATTACTTAAAAGTTTTCTGTCTCCCTGGCTGCCCTTTCCTGGTCATTTTGCTTTTCTCAGGACATTTTTGTTGTTGCTGTTTTTCTCTGCACCTGTTGATGCTTCTCCAGTACTCAGTTTGGAATATAAGAGACAAATGGAAAACCCAGGGACCTCGTGTCAATCCTTCTGCCTTCTTCTCTGCATTTTCACAGTGGTCCTATGTTTATTTATATTTTATGTTAAGAATTCTAGGCATAGGTAATGGAAATAATAGTGCTGCAAAACACTAATAACAAAATACCATACTCTGGGCATTTTTTTTCACTAAAGTAAATATTTATTTGGGGCAGAATCCCCAGGCCATTACATTTTATTTCTTATTTATTTATATACTGTGTTGTTCCCAAGAAACTCTTAAAGTGACTGTAATGGATACATAAAAACGAAGACGTTTATTTCTGCCAGCCAGTTCGGTTCCTGGTGAAAGATCCCATCCTGGCCTGTAGATGCCTGCCTTCACACTGTGTCCTCTATGGAAAAGAGAGAGAGAGAATATGAATATTAATTTCTTCCTATTCTTATAAGGCTACCAGTCCTATTGGATTAGGGCCCCATCCTAATGACTGCATGTAACCTAATTACCTCCTTAAAGGCCCTATTTCCAAATATATTCACATTGGGGGTTAGGACTTCAACATATGAATTGAGGGAGATGCAGTTCAGTCCATGCAAATAGGTAAAAGTGTGTCTATTCTATCCCTAACAGAAAGTCTGAGCTCCAGTTTTTGTTTTATTGAAATTGGTAATAAACATATTTGTGACTATAATTATTTTAATCTTATATATTTTCCCAGACGAAACATGGAATTTTTAAGCTTCTTAAATCCTCTTATCACATTTTGTGAAATTTCTTTCCAAACACGTTATACCAGCTTGGTTCACTTGAAGCACTTCTTGCTTCAGTGTTCTGGTGGAAATACTTAGTATAATTTTAGGCAGGAAATATTTAGATTAACCTCTTGGAGATAAAACAATATTTCTGTTTTATCATTTTTAGATTTTATTTATACTGTCATAGCAAGTGCATATGCTTAGTTTACTTAGATTTCATATTTATTCAGATTAATGTTGATCAATTTCTTTACTATCTTCAATCTAAAGGGAAAAGCTCCCTTAAGAAAATTAGTCTGGTCACTTTTCAGCCAGTTACTGGGGAACTTCAGGCATGGACTTGGTGGCCCCACTTATGTGGGAGGTTCCCAAGGTGGCATACATGCCAGGTCAGAGGTCACTGAAACACAGGTGGGCAGAGTGCAAAGTCAGCACCTTTCCCTCTGTGTTTTCTACTCACCTTCACTCACGTTTGAATTTCTACACCTGATTTACAGTCCTTGTGTGAAAAGTAACCAAGGGCACCAGTGGCAGAAACTCTCCCCTCCCCAGCAGGGGTGGCTAGCTTTCTTTTGTCCTCTTTGTTTCATGGCTCTGGAGAGAAAGGGCATCACAGGTTACACAGCTCAGAAATGGAAAATTCACTTTTACTTCATGGACTCATTCACATCCATGAAGTAGGCTGCCTGACCTCTGTGTTGGAAGGACTGCAGGGGCTCTGAGCAGCCCGGGAGGATGGAGACCAGTGCTTTCCCCACATGGAGCCCTGGGAGCTCAGGGAGTTATCCTGGGTCCTGGGTCACCAAACAACTCCCCTAGGGAGGCAAGGGTGACACCTGGGCCCCACCCTCTTGCCCAGACCAGGTGGGCTGGAACCGACTACTGTGGAAACACTGCCCTCTCTGAGAAGGGGGCTGGAGGAGCATCTCCTTCTCAGTGCAGGAAGGTGAACAGGAAGCTTGCCTGTTTCTGGCTGTATGGGGGAAGCTCCATGTCACAATCAGGGGGCTCGGAGACTGAAGATTCATTCCAGTCTTTGGCATCTGGAAGCTGAGATGTGCCCTGTCCAAGCTCCATGGTGGTGCATCAGTGTTTGAACCCTGAGTTTTCTGCCACCTGACAAACAGCACAAACTACAGTGGTTGGTGTCAGGAGTGGGGGCTGGAAAGCTGTGAGGGGACAGCCACAGGGCTCTGCTCTTCTCCCCACCTCCCCCTTGTCATTTTGCTTCCACCAACACCATGGCTGCATCTGTGTCCCCTGAGCTCTCACTCTATATCGCCCTTCATTAGATTTTACAGCAAACGTTACAAAGACTGTTTGTTAAAGGCAAACAAACATATGCAAACAGATGAGTTGAAAATTAAACTTACAAAAGACACATAAATAAATAGCAGCTCCCTTGGAGCAAATATTATCAGACATAACAAACTGCAGATCTGGATCTAAACTTTAGGTAATAAGAACTAATAAATAATGTTTAAATAATTAACCACAATTAAGAATTGAAAATGCAAGAAAAACGCAAAACACTCTTTAAAAAACAGCTTTGGAAAAAATCACATAAAATTAATAGAGATGAGAAATATAGGCATCAAAATTAAAAACTCAGCTTATCTACAAAACAGAAATAAACCCACAGACATAAAAAACAAACTTATGGTTACCAAAGGGGAAGGGTGGGGGAGGGATAAATTAGGAGTTTGGGATTAACATATACACACTACAGTAGATAAAATAGATAAACAATAAGGACCTACTGTATAGCACAGGGAACTATACTCAATATTTTGTGATAACCTAAAAGGGAAAAGAATCTGAATATATATATATATATATATATATATATATATATATATATATAACTGAATCAGTGTGCTGTACACCTGAAACTAACACAACATTGTAACTCTAACAACATTTAAAACTAACACAACATTGTACAACTAACACAACATTTCAATGAAATAAAAAATTAAAAACTCAGTAGAAGCATTGGGTGTCAGATGAGACACGGTCAAAGGAATAAGGCAATTTCCTAGATGAATCATAGCCAGCTAAATAGGTGAAAAATATGAAAGAATAGTGAATGGATGCATTGGTGAATGGTGCTTCTATGTACCAGGTCCTGGTCCAAATATTTTACATACATTTACAACCTTTTTGAGAAGGGTACTGTTATTATTTTGCAAATAAGTCAAAAATAGGAAGAGTCATCAAAATAATAGCACAGTGTGTCTGAGGTCATGCAGAAAGCTGATGTGGACGTATGAACCCCATCCTGGATTGACCCCACACTTAACCTTGTGAGACAGGTCATATGCGTTCCTCTCTTGCGTAGGTGCTCCCACACGTGGTGGCTGGTATTGTAGAAGGAAATAATAGAAAGAACGTGGGAGAAGTGTTAGGAGATGATTTTTCAGAGGAAAGGTAAAATTGTGACCCATATACCGATATAAAAAATGAACACATGCTAAAGAATTTATTTTACTCACAAGACATGAGGGAACCAGGCAGATGTTAGATCCAATTAAAGGAAAAGTCAAACCAGGACAAATGTATATGAAGTAAAGGAATGTTGAAATGAATTGTAAGTGGACATAAAATGTGTTTATTTATAGGGCGCAGGAAGTCAAATCACCACCAGTGAAATCACTCCCAGACAACACATAATTTATACATCTATCCTCTGCTTGCAGCTTACAAAGAGCTTCCAAAGAGCTCAGACGTAGTCCCATGCCTTGCTCAGAGCTGTATGCTTGTAGAGGATGCAGTTTTCCGGTGAAATATGACTTTTTCCTCCAGAAGCCGTGTTCCAAAAGAATGGCTGAGAATTTAATAATATTGATGAAAAACATAAATCCTCAGTTTCAGGCGATACAAGAAGTCTGAGGAAAGATAGATAATAAGAAACGGGCACCTAGACAACTTTGCTAAAAGCGGCAGAACGCCCAAAGCTAAGGAGATGCTGGAAGAAATGAAAGAAAAAAAGATAGTTTGCTACAAAGGGATTACGATTCGACTGACTGCAGGCCTTTTAGAGGCAACAGTAGAAGCCAGAAAAAAATAAGAGTAACTTTAAATTTTGAGAGAAAATAATCATCAACATAGAATTCTGTCCCGGCTAAACCCTTCTTTACATGAGCGGCCAAATCAGGACATTTTCAGGAAAACAAAGACTAAAGAAGTTACCATGAAGAGGTAAACTGCCATGATGAAATACCAGAAATACAAGTATTAAAGAAACTACCAGAATATACATTTAGGAACAGGGTATGAGAAGGAATGCAATTGTTAAAAATTCAGGTAAATATAAACAGTTTTGAACATATATAATAATGATGAACTTGAGGGTGAAAAACAAAGAGAGATTAAAATGATGGAAAATAGTAACATGAAAGGCAGTATTTGGATGGTACTTGGAGGTAAAGCACTTAGTTGGACTTAAGTTGCTCTGGCAGAGCATAGAGCTGTCAGCTTCAAGTAAAGTATACACGTTAAAAATGTAAAAATCAAAACTGTCTATGATACATTGCTAAAGTGGGGAAAAAAAGCAAATTCTAAAGAGTATTGTATGTAAGGTCCAAAATTTTGTTTAAAATATCTGTATGTATGCATGTGCATTATATACAACTGATGTATCCACATGCATAGAAAAAGGTCAGATAAAAATTTTAAAGAGGTTACCTCTGAGTTACAAAATTGTGGGTAGTTTTTATTTTTGTTCCTTCAGTCACCTCATAATTATTGTGTCCCAAGTGTTTTCTGTATTTCCCTTTTTGTGAATATGTTTTATTTCTGTAATTAGAAAAGAACAACAAATGCTTGTTTTAAAGGGATAAAATAATGTAAGAATAACCATCAGAAGTATAAGAATAATTTTTTAAACTTCCAGACAGGTAAGAAGTGAGTAGGGAAAGAATAAAGAAAACATGAGAAGCCTAAAGAAATGAGGGAAATGCAATCAAAGGAGGGTGAAATAAAAAGCACAAAATTAAATAGTAGGAATAAAACCAAACATTGTAACAGACAAGATAAAAGGATTAGGCAGCTAGTTAAAAAGACAGAGATCCCCCAACTATATATTTTTTAAAAATCCAGCTATACACCATTTGGATATATATATATATATATATATATATATATATATATATATACATACACACATATATATATGTGTGTGTGTGTGTGTGTATATACACACACACACACACACACACCATTTGGATATATATTTGAACTAAAGCATAAGTACACAGGAGACAAAAAAAAAAAAAAGGAAAAAGATATACTTGACCAACAGGAATAAGATAAAACTAAAACTAGAATGGCTATGTTTACAACAGGAAAATGCACACACACACACACGCACTCTCATGTGCACGCACACACGCTATAAGAAAAATGGTGCAATTAAGGTTAAAGGTCAAGTCATAATGATAAAAAAGAAACAATTTCTGAGAATATTTAACAAATTTCACATGTATGCACCTAATAAAATAGCTTTGAAACAAATGAAGAAAAATTGGCAGATAAATCCATAATTGTGGTAGAAGATTTTAATGTACTTTTTTTTTTAGTAATTGATAGTTCAAGAAGGAAAAAAAGTGGCAGGATATAGAACTTCATAATTAACAAGCCTCATCTAATGTAGAGAAATAGATACAGATAGACACAGATAGAGAAACAGATGTGTCCTTGTTCTACTAAAAATACATATCTGGAGAACTAAGTACCCAAATGTGAATTAAAAAAAAAAACTTTAGCATGTGTGAATGTGTGTGTGCATGTGTGTATATATGTAGGGAGAAATCCATAGCCTTAAATGCTTACATTAGGCAAGATTTTAAAACTAAAATTTGTGACTTAATTACCAATCCCAAGAAGTTAGGAAAAAAATAATATTAAGTAAATAGAAGGAAGAATAAAGGAAAGAGTAGAAATTTATTAAATGAGAAAAATAAGATAGAAATCAAGAAGGAATAAGTTGGTTTTAAAAAGAACTAATAAAATGAACACACCTCAGGGAATAATTATCAAGAAAGTAAAGAAGAGAGAATATTATGGACAACTTTATGCCATTGAATATGGAAACTTAGCCAGAATTTATTTTTTTCTAGAAAAATATAAGCTGATTCTAGACAAAATAGAAAAATAGACAAGATAATTGGATCTATCTACCTATCTATCATCTATCTATCTTTAAAATATGCTTTATTTTTTAGAGCAGTTTTAGATCCCCAGCATAGTTGAGAAGGTTCAGAGATTTCCCACATAGCCCTGCCCCCACAATGCACTGCCTCCCCCATTATGAACACCCTCACCAGAGTGGTATGTTTGTTACAATCATGGTATGTTTTTTACAATCGATGAGCCAACGTTGACAAATAATGATCACCCAAAGTCCATAGTTTACACTAAGGGTTCGCTTTTTATGTTGTACATTCTATGGATGTGGACAAATGTATAATGACATGTATCCACCATTATAGTATCATACTAGCTTCACTGCCCTAAAAATCCTCTGTGCTCCTCCCATTTATCCCTCTCTCCCCCCAACTCCTGGAAACCACTGAACTTTACCATCTCCATAGTTTTGCCTGGTCCAGAATGTCACATAGTTGGAATCATACAGTATGTAGCCCTCGGACTGGCTTCTTTCACTTAGTAGTATGCATTTAAGCTTCCTCCAGGTCTTTCCATGGCTTAATAGCTCATTTCATTTTAAGACTAAATAACATTTCATTGTCTGGATATACCACAGTTTATTTATTTATTCATTCACCTGCTCAAGAACATCTTGATTGCTTCAAAGTGTTGGCAATTATGAATAAAGCTGCTTTAAACATCCATGTGCAGATTTCTGTCTGAACATAAGTTTTCAGCTCCTTTGAGTAAACACCAAGGAGTGTGATTGGTGGATTGTATGGTAAGAGGATGTTTAGTTTTGTAAGAAGCTGCCGAAGTGTCTTTCAAAGTGGCTGTTCCATTTTGCATACCCATCAGTAATGAATGAAAGTTCCTGTTACTCTACATCCTTGCCAGATGTGGTGTTCTCAGGGTTCTGCATTTTGACCATTTAATAGGTGTGTGGTGGTATCTGGTTGTTTAAATTTGCAATTCCCTAATATCTTCTTTGTTGAGGTGTCCAAGTTTTTTTTGATTGGGTTGTTTTCTTACTGTTAAGAGTCATTTGTATATTTTGGTTAGCAGTCTTTATCAGGTATATCTTTTTTCAGATATTTTCTACCAGTCTGAAGCTTGCCTTTTCATTCTCTTGATTGGTATGTTTTTAAAAAGAAATTTGAAAAAGTGGGTTTTGCAGGCAACTTCCACCTAGCATACAATATCACTTATGAGCATGTATGTATGCATCTTAACTAGAGTATTAACTCACTATATCTAGCAATAATTTTAAAAAAATCATAACAAATTTAGTTTTCTAATGAAAAATAAGTTTTGTTTAACTTTAGAAAAATTCATTCATATAATTCATTCTATCAATATTAACAGAATGAAGGAGAAAAATCATATGATCATCTTGGCAGCTGGGGAAAAATCAGTTGATGGTATTTAATACCCATTTGTGAAACAGAAGAAAACTTGTGTAACCTGATGTAAGGTGTTTACCAAAAGCTCATTTAATGCTGAAACATTACAAGTTTCTATATGTGGAACAAAATAAAGATACACATTGTCATCACTTAAAAAAAATCTTAAGAATGATAAGAATCTTAAATAACAAGAAAAGTAAAAGAATGAAATATTAAGGATTAGAAAGCAATAAACTAAATTACTATCATTCATAGACTATATGACTTTTTTCCAGTATTTGCAGGTGTTAAAAAGTATCAATAAATAAATCTAAGACCAAAATAAATGGTGAGTTATATATTTATTTCTGGGAAAACTCAATATCATAAAGATGTCAAAATTTCCCAAACTAGTCTGTAAATTTAATGTGATTCCAACTAAAGTCTCAACTGGTTCTTCATGGGACTGGACAGGTAGATCCTAGAACTTAACAATGATGAGTAAAGGGCAAAGGATAGGTAAGATAATTTTTAAACAAAAGAACAAAGTTGTCGAAGACTTGCCTTGCCAAATACCAACATTTCCATTAAGTTGTAGTGATTAAGATGATGTTGTACTGGATCAGGAATAGTCCTATTGATCAAGGAACAATATTGGGAGCCCAGAAACTTGACACAGGCTTTGATAACATTATCCCATATTATTTATAACATTGTTATAATTCATCCAATGTTACATCCAATTGTTATAATCCATGTTATATGCTATTTAACATACAAATGGGTGGGTAAAGAAAGGATCTTGAATAGATTCTTCTGGAAGCCTCCTGCTGATACCTAGATGTCTGCCTCCTGGGATCTCTGAAAGGTAGAAACGACCATGATATTTCAGTTCTGCTCAAGACTTTTGGTCATGGTCTGTGACAAGCCACATTGCTATCATTTTAACATGTCCTTAACACTTAAGAATAAAATACAAAACAAAATATCCAGAGAAAGGACTTACTACTCTCTTTTGAAATAAAATTAGTCTATTCTCTACAGACTTTTTTTCCTCTGAAATCTGGGCATCAGCGGTATCTTAACATGTAATTGGCAGCTTTTTTTTTTTTTTTTTGCTGTTACCAATATATTGTTTTTATTTTTATTTTTTAACACCTTTATTGGAGTATAATTGCTTTACAATCTTGTGTTAGTTTCTGCTTTATAACAGAGTGAATCAGCTATACATATACATATATCCCCATATCTCCTCCCTCTTGCGTCTCCCTCCCACCCTCCCTATCCCACCCCTCTAGGTGGTCACAAAGCACCGAGCTGATCTCCCTGTGCTATGCGGCTGCTTCCCACTAGCTCTCTATTTTACATTTGGTAGTATATATAAGTCCATGCTTTTGTCTCCTTAGGTAGGTTTATTCCTAGGTATTTTATTCTTTTTGTTGCAATGGTAAATGGGAGTGTTTCCTTAATTTCTCTTTCAGATTTTTCATCATTAGTGTATAGGAATGCAAGAGATTTCTGTGCATTAATTTTGTAACCTGCTACTTTACCAAATTCATTGATTAGCTCTAGTAGTTTTTTGGTTGACTCTTTAGGTTTCTCTTTGTAAAGTATCATGTCATCTGCAGACAGTGACAGCTTTACTTCTTCTTTTCTGACTTGGATTCCTTTTATTTCTTTTTCGTCTCTGATTGCTGTGGCTAAAACTTCCAAAACTATGTTGAATAATAGTGGTGAGAGTGGGCAACCTTGTCTTGTTCCTGATCTTAGTGGAAATGGTTTCAGTTTTTCACCATTGAGAATGATGTTGGCTGTGGGTTTGTCATATATGGCCTTTATTATGTTGAGTTAAGTTCCCTCTGTGCCTACTTTCTGGAGGATTTTTATCATAAATCGGTGTTGAATTTTGTCAATAGCTTTTTCTGCATCTGTTGAGATTATCATATGGTTTTTCTCCTTCAGTTTGTTAATGTGGTATATCACATTGATTGATTTGTGTATATTGAGGAATCCTTGCATTCATGGGATAAACCCCATTTGATCATGGTGTATGATCCTTTTAATGTGCTGTTGGATTCTGTTTGCTAGTATTTTGTTGAGGATTTTTGCATCTATGTTCATCAGTGATATTGCCCTGTTGTTTTCTTTCTTTGTGACATCTTTGTCTGGTTTTGGTATCAGGGTGATGGTGGCCTTGTAGAATGAGTTTGGGAGTGTTCCTCCCTCTGCTATCTTTTGGAAGAGTTTGAGAAGGATAGGTGTTAGCTCTTCTCTAAATGTTTGATAGAATTCGCCTGTGAAGCCATCGGGTCCTGGGCTTTTGTTTGTTGGAAGATTTTTAATCACAGTCTCAATTTCAGTGCTTGTGATTAGTCTGTTTATATTTTCTATTTCTTCCTGGTTCAGTCTCGGAAGGTTGTGCTTTTCTAAGAATTTGTCCATTTCCTCCAGGTTGTGCATTTTATTGGCATATAGTTGCTTGTAGTAATCTCTCATGTTCCTTTGTATTTCTGCAGTGTCAGTTGTTACTTCTCCTTTTTCATTTCTAATTCTATTGATTTGAGTCTTCTCCCTTCTTTTTTTTAATTTTTTTTAAAAATTTTATTTATTTATTTATTTTTGTCTGTGTTGGACCTTCGTTTCTCTGCGAGGGCTTTCTCTAGTTGCGGCGAGCAGGGGCCACTCTTCATCGCGGTGTGCGGGCCTCTCACTATTGCGGCCTCTCTTGTTGCAGAGCACAAGCTCCAGACACGCAGGCTCAGTAGTTGTGGCTCACGGGCCCAGTTGCTCTGCGGCATGTGGGATCTTCCCAGACCAGGACTCGAACCTGTGTCTCCTGCATTGGCAGGCAGATTCTCAACCACTGCGCCACCAGGGAAGCCCCCTCCCTTTTCTTCTTGATGAGTCTGACTAACGGTTTATCAATTTTGTTTATCTTCGCAAAGAACCAGCTTTTAATTTTATTGATGTTTGATCCATGGCAGCTTTTATTCCTTAAAAGATTTAAGATAAATGGCACCTTAGATTGACAGTCTTTTGAGATAGATGGGTTTCCTCTTTCTTCTTCATTTTCTTTTTTTCTTACAATATTTTAAATTTTATTTTATTATTTTTATTGAGATACAATTGATCTATATATACATTGTATGTTTACCATGTACATTGTGTTGATTTGAAACACATATATATTGCAATATGATTACCACTGTAGCATTAACTGACACCTCTATCCTCATCACATAATCATTATTTCTTTTTTGTGGTAGAGCAATTAAGATCATTTTCGTCTTTTCTGCTCTTCCCTCTCTCTCTTTCAAGGACCATGTGAGCTCAGAGGGAATGGGTCTGATGGTGCCTGAGACCCTATTCATTACAGTCCTCACCTCATGAGCCCACAGTGTGCTCTCGACAGCAGTGCAGTGTACCTGGGGTTTTTTGCTCAGAGATGGGGGTCAGTGCTGTGGGGCGAGATGAGCAGGGGCTGCACCAAGCTGGGATCGGAGGGCTCTGCTTCCAGGGCCAGGAGCCCTTTCCAGGGCTGGGATCAGGCACTGTGTCAGACCCTGCAGATGGGGAGCAGGAAACAGTCTTAGCCCACACCACCAGGGTTCACCTGTGCCCCTTGGGCTCTGCCTACCTGTGCTGCCATTGACGTCTGGAAGCACAGTTTGTAATCCTTCCCTAAGGATGGGCCCTTGGGTCCTGCAGGCATAGCCACTGGTGGTTAGCTCTCAAGCCCCTGTACTAGCCTTGCTGCTTGGGACAACATCTCATTCACCCCTGCTCCAGGCAAACCTCACCTTCATGAAGCCTCCCTCAGTCCAGTCTACCTCCAGGTGTGTGATCAGACTATGCTCTCTGCTGGGGACACGCCCACCTTTCCTGGTGGGCTCACAGAACCTGTGAGCCTTCTGTCCATCCTTAGAGCCTGTCCAGATGTCCTCTGCTCCTGACTACTTGACGGATAACATAGGACCTGCACCTTCAATATTGGGGTTAAATATGCCTCCTCTCCATGGGCACTTCTCAGTGGGAGTGCCCAGAGCTCTCCTCACACCAAGTGCAAGCTCATCTGTCCATCACTACCTGGAGAAGGACCAAGGCTGCTGGAGGGAAGAGGTTTTGAGGGGAGTGAAGGGCCACGTGCCAGGGTCGTCAAAAGTTCTGAGGGTGTATCCTGTCCTCTAGTAGTCAAGAAAAAATATATATGTTTGACTGTTTTCTAACGGTTTAATACAGAAAGTTTCAGGTGCACACCAGCACAGAGAGAAGAGTGAGCTGTGTTCCGTGAACCCACCCAGCCTCCAGGGTGACCAGAATCTGCTGGCTACAAGGCTGTGATACCACGTGGCCTCAAGGTCACTGTCAGCTGGCACCCAATGGACATCACTGATATTGTCGCCTGGCAGGTCCTTGCAGTGGTTTTGGTCACTCATGTTTCACAGGGACTTCATCCCCTGCCTGTTTTCAGACTTAGATTTTAGCAACAGAACCCCTTTTCAAACAAACCTTATCTCCAGCCCTAATGGTCAAAACAGATGAAGTGGTATTAGCACATAATTATTACCAGAGTTTACTTTTATATCATTTACGTATAAAATCTATTTGCCCCTGGGAAAGAATCCTAAAACTTCCATAGTGAGCATTAAGATTTGAATTTTGATAATGATGACAGCGGTGCATTTATCTCAATATTCTATTTTGGTTGCACGGTATTCAGAAATCACTGAGTCACACAGGTAAGCTGTTGCTAATGGCAACAGATTTTTATCTTGTTTTTACCCATTTGCCTTGTGATCTCAAGAGTCTTTTCAATTAAATTGCTCCAAATCCATGGAGAAAGAGCTGTATGAATTTCTTTTTCTTCCAGAATTGAATCACTAACAGATGCCCACAGCCTTTATTATAAATATAAAAATCAGCCAAGACAACACTCAAGCTTAAAATAAACAAAGCTATGCAAGCATCACACAGTGCTTTCTGCTGTTGCTGCTACAGAGGGGGGAAGAGGTGCCAAGGCAGATGCAGGTTCTGTGCTGGAATTGTAGATTCAAATGTGAATTTTTTAAAAAAGAGCAGTAATGCAAAACTGAAATCTTACTGGGTGACTCATTTTCAAGAGTTTCAAATACATGCAGTATTCATGGCAAGAGGAGTTTTAGTTTCACGTCCACCAGAAAAGAAGTTAAACTGGCCACATGAACTAATACATTGGTAGTGTCTGAAGAGTTAAAATTTTGCAAACAATTATTTGAGTGTTTTTGGACTTTTATTAGCATTTTGAAACACAAGGAAAAGAAAATATTGGAATCAAACATTTGCAGAAACCTGAAGCACCTCCACAGAATCTTGGGGTTCCAGAGAACCTAATTTAAAAAGCAGGATAAAATCCAGGGTGAGTTTGTGAAGGTCCACATCCTCAGATGTTTGGTGCCCTGTCACTGTTTGTGTCTCATTAAGACAGTCGGGTACAGACTGCAGTCAAGCAAAGAATATTTACATCTTGAGCCTTCCTCCTCCTCTCTCTCCCTGAGTGTGTTTGGAAGTCAGGAGGTGGATGTGTCCTTTTTCATCTCAGAGGATTATCTTTTTATTGTAGCTTAGTCTTCCTCCCTTCCTTCTTTCTTTAAGCTTCATCACATTTTTGTTTCATATTCAAACCTTGGCTTTCTTGTACAGTTTTTTCCTGAAGTTTCTGGTGGCCTTTTTTGGATGAAAGATTTTTGAAAAAAATGTGCCCTTAATCAAATCCATGGTGTTTCCCACCTTATTGTTTCTTCTCTTCATTACTCTGAATCCACTTTACTCTCTTCAGAGACCCCTTACATCTTGCTGTAATTTGGACCCTGCCCCTTTTTCTAGACCCACTACACAGCTCATCATGAAAATTCCTTTTCCGGATCTTTAGGTTTAGTCTGAAAGTTTATTTCTTCTTCCTTAGTATTCACCCTCATTTTTCTGGAGCTGATGCTCAAGTCCATGACCAAGAAAATATACATAAGAAACAAGCTCTCTGGCACCTTAATGTTCTTAAAAACACCTTTCTCTGCCTTCATGTTGGAGGGGTTTCTTTCAGCTCTGGAATTTCTCTCTGTGATTTCTCTCCCTCCCACTACCCACCCCTGCCCCCATGTCTCTTCCGCTTCTGTTGAGCGCGTTTCCCTGGCCTTTACTCTGAGGCCCTCATCCTTTCGGTCTTACGTTTCATCTCAGTGATTCTTATCAGCCAAACCTCCCGCCAATTTATAAAGATGTATTTCATAGATCATGTTTTAACTTCCATATTGCCATTTGTTTTTCTAAATGCAACATCCTCTTGAAGTTTTGTGAGCATATTACTTTTTTAAGAGGTAATTTTTCATTCCTTTCATTGACTGTTTCTTCTTGGATCTTTCTTGTCTCTGTTCTTGTCTCTCACAGTGAAGGCTGTCCTCAGATATCTCATGACGGTGAGTTTCCCCTTTAGAGGATTTTGGGAACAGAAACGGCTGCAGAGGCTCTGTAGACGTGGGCAGCCCTTAGCAGAGGTTCTCCAGTTGCTAAAATGAGGGAAACTTAACTCGAGGTGCTGGCACCTTGACTGGCTGCCTACATTTTCTGGAGGCTGTTTACTTTTTTATTCACCTGTAGGGTGACATTTCTTTTTTAACATCTTTATTGGAGTATAATTGCTTTACAGTGGTGTGTTAGTTTCTGCTTTATAACAAAATGAATCAGCTATACATATACATATATCTGCATATCTCCTCCCTCTTGCATCTCCCTCCCACCCTCCCTGTCCCACCCCTCTAGGTGGTCACAAAGCACCGAGCTGATCTCCCTGTGCTATGTGGCCTCTTCCCACTAGCTATCTATTTTACATTTGGTAGTGTATATATGTCCATGCCACCTTCTCACTTCGTCCCAGCTTACCCTTCCCACTCCCCGTGTCCTCAAGTCCATTCACTACATCTGACATTTTAAGGATATGTTTTAATCAGGCATGGTAAAATGCAGACACAGAAATGACTGTCAGGAAGGAAGGAAGGAAGTTTATCATGCAGTTCCCTGGAAACAGGAGGCATGCTCGCCGTACAGGGCCACACAGGGAAGCACCAGGGACGGTCAGGAGGCAGAGGGTGTGAGGGGAAAATGTGGTCAAAGCCTTTATTGTGGTTTCCATGGAATGGAACTGGTGAGGCAGGGTAAGCAGGGCTAGGACCGGGAATGCCTTCACAGGCTTGGGTACATATGTCCTGTCCCTGTTTGTCTGGTGCCTGGTCCTGGGGTGATTAGGGCAGGTGGATGGTGGCCAGGAGGGTGAGAGCTCCATAAAAGAGATGGTGGGGGTGTGGGCTCTGGATTGGTTGCTTTCCATTTGAGCGAGTTGTTTGCTATCTCTAGGAACTGGCTGACCTGGGGCGGGGGTGGGGGTGGGAATAGTCCCTCCAGGATCAGCAAGACCCCAGATGTCAAAGTGTCAGAACACAGAAAATGAAAGACCTGGATAATAAGGGCTGTTGGTCTTAATTGTTTTTCCTTTCCGTTTTGTGTGCCCCCTTTAACCAGGTTGGTAACTCCTGGCTGTAGGAGGTTCTGACCTTGGGCAGGGGGTGGGGCTGGAGTGCGTTCTTCTAAACTTGAACCTAATTCTTCTGTCTCCACCTGTGCTCCTTCCTGTCATCACTAATCCTGGAGCCCCGTACTCCTTGAGGCTGCCCAGCTCCCCCGTGCACCTGCAGCCTCAGCCACTCAAGATGGATTTCTCAAGCACCAACCGAGCTTTGGGCCCATTCAAGGGGCTGGAACTAGAGCCTTGAACACAGTGGGTCCAAATCCCACCCTTAAGGGCTGATAGAGGGGCACTGTGCTTCCCCCCACTCTTTATCTCCTGCAGATAGATTGAAATGTCTCATCTGCCAGTGTCCTCCTAAGTTGTCTTCAGGATTCATTTTTGCTAAGAGCTTTGTTTTATATGCACATGGAAAAAATCGGCATCCCTATGAAACGGAGGTGGGCATTGGTCTCTTCCCCCTGTGCTCTGGGAAGACCTTCCAAGTCAGCCACAGGTGGGGCTCTCAGACCGCCGTTGGCTGCCCCAACTGCAAGCAGCAGCCCCTCTCAGAGCTGCTCGGACTGCAGGAACAACCGCCCTAAGGGCATGGGGAACCCACTGCCCAGCCGGGCTGGCTCACGGATCCTTCTCCTGTTTCCAGTGCTGATGAGCGGTTTGACGCCACGTTCCACACCAACGTGTTAGTGAATTCTTCTGGGCACTGCCAGTACCTCCCTCCAGGTAAGTGCCGCTCCCTTTGTCCCCTGCAGTTAGACAGCGTGAAGGAGGTTGGGGTGCCCGACGGTGCCCACAGGGGCAGCGGCTGGCTCTGTGCTCTGGGCATCCTTAGCCTCCATGCACGGCCAGCCCTCCTGACTTCTCCTCTGTGCTTGCACATATTCCCTGAGCGTGGCAATGCCGTTTTCCTCTTTTTTGTCTTGGGATCATGGCTCAAGCTGTCTTTGCCAACACATGTCCTCTGTCCTTATTGTCTGTCCTGTGTTCTTAAAGTTCATCCACAACTAAAACAAGTCTCCGTTGTCAGGTCATTTCTGTTCTCCTTATAGCCTGCAAGCCAACCTCCAGGTCATTTCCTCCTCACAGCCTACCTTTTCCTTCCCACTGCACTGGGTACCTGGATATGTGCTGCCCTCCAGTGTCGGGGTGAGATGGTGACCTTGCTGAGCGGGCTTCTTGAGTGCGTGCATTAAAGCCCACCTGCTTGTTAGAGGCGAGAACAGGTGGTTTCCAAGGGACTCATCAGTAATTTCTTCCTGAAAGAGCTTCTCTCCTTCTCAGGCAGCTGATGGGTAACTGCTGGGGTTGAATCTCCTCCCACCAGCCCATCATTCCTGTCAGTTCACAGGGCCTTGGGCTGCTTGTGAGTGATCCATGCCTTGGGAAACCCGGGCTTTGTGCCCTCAAGATATTAACAGATTTTAAAAAATCTTCTAGATGATTTTTCACATGTTCTTTTCCAGGGTCATTTCCCCCACTGCAACTGTTTAACTTCCTGTTCCCAGGCAGCCTGCAGCCACCTCCCCCCTCACCACCAACACATACACCACAAACACACACACACAAACACACACGTACACACGTCACCCACTAAAGCCATACATACACACCACACATATAGACACATCACACAAAAAACATACCACACACTATCCGCACACACACCACACACTCTCACACACACACACACCCTCCAGCAGTCAGCCCCGTCTTGTGCCCTCGGATTCATCTCACAGCTCACAGCAAAGCTGGCTTTGCCTCCTGGGTTGTTGTTTACATGCTCTTTCTCATTAGCAGAGGATAAGCGTCCCGAGGGCAGGATCTGTGTTTATTCCCATTAGAACCACCCTCATCAACCAGGGGCCTGGCCCACATGTAGGTAAACAAACGCGTCAGGGATTGAACCTGTCACAGGCAGATACCATCCATTGTTGTCTGAGGAGATGGAAGGACTCCAGACTTTCAGGTTTTCTGTCTTAAACCTTGTGATTCCTTGCTTCTTCCTCAGCCCCTCCTCTCCTCCCCCAGGCCACGCAAGCCTTCCTCCTAACAAAGACCTCGGGATGGGTCTTCCATCACTGATACACTCTTTTACACCAGGCCTAGAAGTTGCAGCTTCTATCATGAGAACTATTTTGGAAAACGACCTCCAGCAGTCATCAGCGTAGAAGAATACTGGGCTGCAGATTGTTTTGAAGGCTGAGGCTATTTTCAGCCACAGGAGCAGCACTCCTGACCCCCGAGCCCTCTGTGCAGCAGCCCCTTTGGGGCCAGTTCCTACATCCCAGCCTCCATGGCCCCTGGAGTCTGTCAGGAGGGCACACTGAGCTTTGACTGTGGGAGTCTCCCCTACTCTGGCCGAGAGAGTGTGGGGTTGTCTGGTTCAAGGCAGCAAGACTGCGCCTGGGGTCGTGTAGACCTGATCTGGGAAGCTGCTCTGCTCCAGCAACTAAACAGGCAAAAAGTGCTTCAGATGCAAGCTTTGAAATAGACTTGGTTATTAGGAAATGACTTCTTTCCCATGTCATATTTTTATTTTTTAACAGCATTATTGAAGTATAAGTTACGTATTATACAGTTGACCCATTTTAAGTGCACGATTCAATTATTTTTAGTAAATTCACAGAGTTGTACGACCACGACTGCAATCTAGTTCTAGAACATTTTCCATCACCCCCCAAAGATCCCTTTTGCCTGTTTGCGGTTAATCCCCACCCTCACTGCCAGCCCGAGGCAACCACTGACCTGCTTTCTGCCTCTAGAGAGTCTCTTTTTCTGGTCATTTGATAGAAATGGAATAATACAGTTACAGTTTCATTTTCTACCAGCAGTGAGAGTTTTGGGGGATTCAGCCCATTAATGGGAGGGCAGTGTCTGTAATGACTTCCAGATTCCTGTGGACATTGGATGTAATGCTGCAAATCCTGTTCAAAGGGACTTGAGGAGACAGGAAGTTTATTATCCTTTCCCAGCTTGACTGTGGGTGGTTGGGGTGTCCCTGTTAGCAAGTTGAGTCCCTCCATTCATTTTTTAAAATTTGGTAGCAGAAATTTACAGAGCGTCTGCCCTGTCCCTGTGAGCACTGGGACCCTTAGCTATTTGTGCCATCACTGCCTTCTGGTCTTTCTCTGGGCAGCAAGGAGCACATGGGCATAAATGGCTGGTGTGGGCTTATCTCAGTGACCTGTTGAGAAATTTACTCCCAACTTGTCCTGTCCCTCTTTTCAGTGGAAACTCTAGCTTTTGTCCAAACACTACCTCTTCAACTAAAACCTATTAGGTTTTGTTCTGTTAATAATCTAGAATTCAAGCTAGTTAAATTATCTTCCATATATATTTCTAGATAACCAAGTATGTTCTCAATTTTTAACCTAAAGAAAATGCTCATCCTGCTCCTCACCAAACACAGTCACACAGACACACACAGACCTTTCAGATTCTGTTTCTAAGCTCTTCATCATTTTTATCAGCTTCTATGGGATTCTTTTACATTCTTTACATCTCTCTTACTGTTTAGAATTTGGAGATGCACATACATGGCAAGAGCAAGTTTACAGAATGTTTAATTCTTTGCCCAGAAATCTCTCAGAACAGACAATGTCGGTGTAGCCTTTGAAATGTAAAAGACAGTAAAGCTTCAGCTGAACTTCTTTTCTAGAGATTTTTCCAGAAAGACCCAGCTTGTCCTGGACAGGTCTAGTTTGGACAGGCAGGATGGGCTGAAGCCTCTCTGGTCACACCCAGGTGAGAGGCCCCGGTACTCACACTGCCTCCTCCTGAAGGGATCTCAAATGGTCCAGGGGATGTATTCACAGCATTGATCGTGAGACATGCAGAGCATCAGAAATGATGCATCGTTTAACCTGCCAACGCTTGATCAGGCTACCAAGCTTTTGACTCCATGAAGAGTAGGCTTTGTGTGTTATGAACAGTGTATGGGATGGAGACCAGGGGATTGCTGTGCATTTATTTTTATTTTTTCCAGCATTATTGAGGTGTAGTTGACAAATGAAATTGTAATATATATATATACATATACACATATATATGTATAATATATGTATGTATATACATGAGATATATGCATATGCATGTGTGTGTGTATATATATATATATACACACACACATGCATATGCATATATATTGTGAAATCATTTATTTCCATAATCAGGTTAGTTAACACACCCATCACCTCAGATAGTTAATTTCAAGTATAAAATATTATTAACTGTAGTCACCATGCTGTACATTAGATCCTCAAAATGAATCCACCTTATAACTGAAAGTTTGTTCCCTTTTTGATCAACCTCTCCCCCATTTCCCCCACCCTCCAGCCCTTGGCAACCACCATTCTACTCTGTTTCTATGAGTTCAACTTTTTTTTTCAAATTCTTCATGTAAGTGATATTATACAGGATCTGTCTTTCTGTGTGTGACTTATTTCACTTAGCATAAAGCCCTCCAATTTCATCCATGTTGTTGCAAATGGCAGGATTTTCATCTTTTTAAAGGCTGAATAATATTCCATATAATCCATATAAATTTGATTTTATATATAATATATATACACACACACATATATATATATAATATTTTATCTGTTTCTCCATCGACAAACACTTAGGTCGTTTCCATGTCTTGGCTATTGTGAGTAATGCTGCAGTGGGGTGCAAATATCTTTGTGAGATACTGATTTTGTTTCCTTTCCATGTATACCCAGGAGTGGGATCGCTGGATCGTTTTTAGTTCTTTTTGTAATTTTTTGAGGAGCCCCTGTACTGTTTCCATAGTGGCTGCACCAATTTATATTCCCACCAACAGTGTGAGACTGCTGTGTGTTTAAAGCAGGTCTCAGCCAGCTTCCATCTTGGTCTGTCTCATTGCCCATGTAGGCATCTTCAAGAGCTCCTGCTACATTGATGTGCGATGGTTCCCCTTTGATGTGCAGCAGTGCAAACTGAAGTTTGGGTCCTGGTCTTATGGAGGGTGGTCCTTGGATCTGCAGATGCAGGAGGCAGACATCAGCGGCTATATCCCAAATGGAGAATGGGACCTTGTGGGTAAGCCCAGCAAAGATGTGATACTGGCAACATAGAAGGAAGCTGCTTTATTACTGTGCTGGCTTAAAAAGTTTGGGATTTTCCACTCCGCTTTTCAGCATGAGCATTTATTGAACCCTGCAGCATTCTCCATGATTTACTGAGAGCTCTAGGATGAGAAACAAAAAACAATTAGAAAATGCAGTGCTTTCCATAAGGAACTTGCAGTTATGGTAAGGTCAGTGCTAGTATGGGCATCTCTACGTTATTCAAATCTGCTTCATCCCTAAAATCAGGTGGAACAGCAAATTGCAGTTGATGGGAACCTATATTTGATGATTTTAAATAGAAAAACAATAATTACATTTATAATTGTGTCAAGTTTACAATGTATTATTTATAATCATGGTGTCTTAGTCCATTCAGGCTGCTATAACAGAATACCATAGACTGGGTAGCTTATAAACAACAGACAGTTATTTCTCATAGTTTGGAGGCTGGGAGTCCAAGATCAAGGTGCTGGCAGACTCAGCGTCTGGTGAGGACCTGCTTCCTTGTTCGCAGACAGCTGTCTTCAGGCTGTGTCCTCACATGGTAGAAGGAACAGGGGAGCTCTCTGGGGTCCCTTTTATAAGGGCACTAATTCCATTCCTAAGGGCTCCCCCTCATGGCCTAATCACCTCCCAAAGGCCTCACCTCCAAATAACCATCACTGTGGCGGTTAGGATTTCAACATATGAACCTTGCGGGGGACACATTCAGTCTAGAGCACATGTAGTTTGAATACATAAAAAACCTGCCAATTTGTTCAAATATCACTAAGATACCCTTAAATAAATCTATAATAAACCTAAAGCGTTTATTCAGACAACAATTAGCCAGTTTTTTGCACTTAACAAATCCCATGGCTCTGTGTGTGTGTTATAACCCCTTAAAATAAACTGCGTCCTTTTATTCAACGGTGGTTCCTTTCTTCCCCTGGAACTGAAGGGGTCCCTGGCAAGCGGAGTGAGAAGTTCTATGAGTGCTGCAAAGAGCCGTACCCGGATGTGACCTTCACTGTCACCATCCGCCGCAGGACCCTCTACTATGGCCTCAACCTTCTCATTCCCTGTGTGCTCATCTCTGCCCTGGCCCTCCTCGTGTTCTTGCTCCCTGCAGACTCTGGGGAGAAAATCTCCCTGGGTGAGTACCGGGTCTGAGCTGGGATGGGAGGGCCCTGCCTTGAGGGTGGCAGTCTGGGCTCCAGGTGCAGAGATGTCCAGGGCCCACTCCATGCACCCCAGCCCAGGGTGGCTCCCTGACACCACAGCCCGCTGTGCAGGATGGCCAGGCCCTCTTGAGATTCCACAGGCTCCTCTGATCCTGCAGAGAGGATGGGGATGCCCAGGGAAGAACCAATTCTTCCCTGAGGGGCCTGTGCCTTCTCCCCTCCTGCCACCCCACCCCACACCTTGGTGGCAACCAGCTGGAATTCACTGTGGACAGGACACAGTTTAGTTTAATATAGTATCAGCTTGCATTTATATATGGCCACACACAGTGTAATTCCTTATGATCCTCCAATAGGAAGATAAGAAAACTATGATTTAGATTGGTGAAATGAGCTCCTCAACATCTCAAAGAGTTACTAAAGATCCTATTTGGTACACATAGAAATCATTCTCAAACCTATAACTTCTGACTGTGAGTGTAAACTGAAAAAAAAATGCTCAACCGAAAAGTTAAGAATTATGTTTTATTTGGTGGACTTTCTGAGGACTTCAAGCCTGAGACATAGCATCTCTGATAGTTCTAGGGATGGCTCTGAAGAGGTAAAGGAGGAGCCAGGGTATATAGGAGTTTTTGCCACAAAGACCAGGTAGTCAAAACATCAAAAGATTACTGTTGATTAAAGAAAGCCAAACACCTCAAGTTAATGAATTTAGTGCTTTTCTGTGTATGGGAAGATGCAAGAGTCTGGGCTCACTGATATCATTCCTTTGATATGCACCTTAGCTCTCTGGGGCCAGCATCCTGTGTTTGCTCATCCCGAGTCCCCTCAGGGTGCACCACTGGGGAGGCTGTAATATGATGGCTTGATGGCTGCAACATCCTTTGTTTACTGATATGGCAGGTGATATTTTTCATTCATACAAGAGCCTCAGGCACATTAAATGACCTATCCAAGGTCACACAGCTAGTAAGTAGAAAAGTCAAGAACAAAAGCCAGGTCTTCAAACTGTATGTTTTCTTTTTCCTGCTACATGAAACTACCTCTCGATACTAATGTAATAAAGAAAATGAGAGATACATGTGCTGAGGTCAATGATTTATTTTGAGTTGTTCTTCTAAAGTTCTGGCTCCTGAGTTTGTTTTCCCAGGGACTCCTCTGGGACTCTGGTAAATGACCCGGACTGTCCCCAGAAAGATACCCATTCCCATCAATATAGAAAACCGTGCATTTGGTTTCAGGAATGTCATGGCCACCACCATCCCTCCCTCCACACCTCCTTTGACTCTTGGGCTGGATGGAGTTCAGGCCTTACCATCTGTTCTGTCTCAGGGGCCACTGTATGTCTCTGTTCCAGGGATTACAGTTTTACTCTCTCTTACCGTCTTCATGCTGCTGGTGGCTGAGATCATGCCTGCGACCTCTGACTCAGTGCCCTTGATAGGTAAGCAAGCACCCAGCTCCTCTAAAGACATGGGCTTACAGAGTGCCTGGGATTTTGCAGCACAGGCAGGGAGCAGAAACGTGTCCCACAGAACCCTGGAGAGCTGCATGGCCCCCCTTTTCGGCTGTGAGGAGATGACTTGCTGTAACTACTCAGAGTTGACCCATGGGCTCTGCTCACCTGGCACATAGAAGTGGGGGGAGTCTGGCTTTGTGGTTTGGCCTTAAGATGCAGAAATGCCCCCTTTTCTCCCACAATGCCCCCCTCACACTTGTTATGGAACCAGAGATTTTTACCATTAAAGATTCATTATTTTAGCTTGAGTCACTGTTTTTCCACAAATTATTTGTTACACATTAACTCTCAGCCATTGTTTCTTGAGATAACTCGATGTCTCTGTAGAAAGTTAAAGCTTGTGAGGGAAGGTAAACAGGACAAATATGTTTTGGCCACATGTTGGGCTGCACCCCTCAGGCCTGCAAGCCCTGTACTCGCCCAGACTCGAGACTGAAGAAAGAGTCCAGAGACAGGACATCAGTTGTTTGGTAGATGGGAGATCTTACACATCTGAAGCAAAAGGGTCCTGGAGTGACACCCCACCAGTTATCTGGGGGAATTGAAGTCAGATTGGCCCATCGGTTACCAGGGAAACCAGCAGAGGGGCACAGCCCTCTTAAGCCCCTTGGGCTAAGTACCTTCAATGTGCGGAGATCTTCCCTTTGTTAAACTATCAAAGGGGAGCCATTCTGAATTAAAGATTAAACAATCACTAGCCTCGGGGCAGCGGGACAAGGATGTAGGTATTTACTGATTAGGCTCTGCAATTAGGGGGGAAAGTCAGTCATGTGAGTAGGGTGTAGGTGAAGCAGGGACTGGTCCAGCAGGGGATGCACAAACCACACGCAAAGGCAGGTGTAAGGATGACCTTCTGCCCAAGGAAGGATGACAGAAACAGGAGGCAGCATCACCTGTTGCTGTGAACCTCCCTGGGCTGGACTGGAATAAGCAAGAGCGTGCCGAGGGGCTCTCAGTGGCCCAGAGGTTAGAACCCAGTACCCTGGCCACTGCAGCCAGGGTTCTGTTCCTGGTCAGGGAACCAGACCTCCAAGCCAGTTGTGAGGACGGGAAGCAAACATTCTGCCAATAGATCTTAGTTTTAATGAGAGTCCCCACTCCTATTTGGCGGTGGAGGTCAGAAACAGGAAAGCAGTATACCTGTGGCAGTCCTATGTGGTTAACCAGGGGTAAGTAAGAGTGGGGGGCCTTACATGATATCGCCAGGCTTCATGAATTAAGAAACCAAGGCCCTTCTTATTGGAGGTTTCTGGATGTGTAATATTTTGACCAGAGAGACTGTTGGTATAAAAAGCCTCTGAGAGTGTCATATTTCTCTCCGTACCATCCTGGGAGCAAGGAACCGTCTTTCAGCCTGACATTCTGAACCCATCCTTTCTACCTTCTAGCACAATGCTTTCAATAGAGACCTGCAGCAGAAACCACCCTTAAAGGGGCAGTCAGCAGGCCCTGTTGTGTCTGATGAACCCACAGCCTTGGTCAGTGCATAGGCCACATCTAGAAGGATGGGATGCTGTTGGCCTTTGACCTCTGTTGTTGAGATTTCAGCTGTGGGATCCAGTCAGCCTGGATCCCTCCATAGGTCATTGTATTAGTCTGCTAAGGCTACCACAATAAAATTCCACAGACTGGGTGCCTTACACAGGAAGAATTTTTGTGCTCACAGTTTTGGAGGCTCCTGAGGTCTCTGTCTTTGTGTTGCAGATGGGCACCCTCTGCTGTGTCCCCACATGGTCTTTCCTTTGTATCTTCACATCCCTGTGCCTGTTTGTGTGTCCAAATTTCCCCTTCTTATAATAAGGACACCAGTCAGATTGGACCAGGTGCCACACTAACAGTCTCATTTTAACTTAATTCTCTCTTTAAATGCCCTCTCTTCAAACACAGTCACATTCTATGGTACTTGGGGTCTACAGCTTCAATATATAAATTTTAGGGGGACACAGTATGCAGCCCATAACAGTCACAGTTTGGTCCCCCCTCCCTTCCCTTCCCAGAGTTCCCTGATGCTGATGTTAAGTCTCAAATGTCCACCTCTGGTAGCTCCTTGTAGGTTCCTCTTGGTCTCCATGGGAGAGTAGCGAGTTCCTGCCTGCCTGGAGGGCAGGAGGTGTTTTTAACCAAGTGCGTGGCTGCATACTTAGCCTCGTACCAGGATGCTTTCTTTAAGAGCCCAGCCCCTTGGTGGTTGGCCACACTGAAGCTTTGTTTGTTTGCATTTATGTTAGGATAATTTATTCTGTTGCTTAGAGAGGCATTGTGTGTATATATTTTTTGTTTCGTTATTTTTTAATACTCTTTTTACACTTGAATCCATCTTTGCTTCTAATCCCTTTTTATTTTATTTATTTATTTTATTGATTTACAATGTTGTGTTGGTTTCAGGTATACAACCTGATTCTTTTCCCTTATAGGTTTTTACAAATAACCTACAATTATTACAAAATATTGAGTATTGTTCCCTGTATAGTACAGTAGGTCCTTGTTGGTTATCTATTTTATATATAGTCGTGTGTATGTTAATCCCAACCTCCTAATTTATGCCTCCCCCACACTGAAGGTTTACTAATCAGAGTTGGCAATTAAGGAATGCTCACCCATGCCAGCTTTCTCCTATACCCTTGGCCCATAAAATTACTAATCCTTGCACCAACCCCGCAGAGAAGGCATTTCCATCCCTGTTATACTGGTGAAGAAGCTGAGGCCCAGAGAGGCTGAGTGGTCTGTCCAAGCTCACAGACGGCAGCCAGTGGACCGGGGGGGAAGCTCCATGCTGCTTCTCACCTGGTCCAAGGTGGAGAAATGCATCCTTGCCCATCAGAGCTGAAGCTGATGTTCTCAGCCTGAAAAGACACTGCAGCTTAACTCTTCTTCCGGCTGGACAGCCGGCACTCCCCACCCCTGTGGCTCTCAGTAAGTAGATGGGGCCAGACTCTCTCGTTAGTAGAGTCATTTTCCAGGTCTGATAAGTCAGCCGGTGGCACCCGGGTCCGCCCTTGCTAGATCCCCGAAGCCTGTCCGTGGCCCGCAGTCATCACAGTGGTGATCACACCCTCTGTGTCCAGGTGGTTTCAGTTCTGACAATGGTGCTTTCTCATCGGACAACCTTATCACCATCCTGTGAGGCGCAGTTAGCTTTCACGGAAGGGTGAGGCAGGCAGGGTTCCCAGCAGTGCAGTCAGCTGGTGAGGCCGCGCAGCAGGGTGGGAGGAGGAGGTCTGTGTGCTCTGGATTGGCATCTGCCCGCCAGGAATGTGCGTGGTGGGCTGCAGGCCCGGAGGAGGTCCTGCTCTGCTCTTGGGCATTGCTCCGCAGCCCCCGGTGGTCAAGACACAGTCTGCGTCCCCTGCACTGTGCCATGGTGACTCGCTGTGACCAAGGCCCCAGGTCTCCCCTGCCATCTGCTCTCTCTGCAGCCCAGTACTTCGCTAGCACCATGATCATCGTGGGCCTCTCCGTGGTCGTCACGGTGATCGTGCTACAGTACCACCACCACGACCCCGACGGTGGCAAGATGCCCAAGTGGGTGAGTTCCTCCCCAGCTCCTCCACCAGAGGGGGGGTCAGGGCCCCTCCCCAGAGGAGGCTCCGAGGATGACTTATCTATTTTAAAAAATCCCACAAACAGCTAGCATTCCTAAACAAAAAGCTGCAATTTCTTACCTGTCTGCATATCTCTGCATCCAGGGCAGTATGGTGAATGCTCTTAGGGTCCCACAGGGCTGTCCTTACAATCTGACATCCCAGAGCAGGGCTCAGGTCGAACACTCTGCACCTTTCACTGGACAGTGTTTCTAAACCTCCTTTTTGCAAGTACACTATTAGAAGCAACACACAAGATGAGCACACAGCCGCGGGCTGGATCTTCAAAACAGAATGGGGAGTGAAAAGAGTAAGAAACAGAGTGAACAGTGTACAAATATTACAATCAGTTGTCAATGAAAATAATCAATAAACTATCAATAAGAAGAATAGAAAAGAGGTTTATTTGAGTCCAACTGAGGATTAGCCTGGAAGCCAGCTTTCCAGATTAATCTGAGTAGCTGCTCTGGAGAAGCAGGGTTTTCAGCACAGTTTTATATCCTGTCAGAACAAAGAACATGAAATGAGTCGGGGTTACATTTCTTCAAGGTAAAAAAAACAAAACAAAACAAAAACACAGATTAGCACGTACACGGCAAGTCAGCATGGCCTTGGCGCCTGAGAAGGGAGTCTTATCATTGGAGGACCAGCATTGGTGTTCCAGGAAGAGAGGCATTTAATCTTTATTTTTATCATGGACATTCTTTACTTCTGGTCAATGTGCCCTTTTCTCTAATAGTTAAAGCAGATGTATGTTTGATAGGCCACGAACAGGCTATTTTAGTTAGCATCAAATTCAAATTAACTCATGTATAAGCCAGAATGACTTCCCTATATCTCAGTATGTGAAACTTTCTTTTATCACAATACACATAGGAAAGTGATTTAACCAAAAGCCTATAAAATAAACGTGTGAGTAGTTAACAGTGGGGAAGGAGGATGGGATAAAAGGAAATGGATGGATGGGACTTCCCTGGTGGTCCAATGCGTAAGACTCTGTGCTCCCAATGCAGGGGGCCCGGGTTTGATCCCTGGTCAGGGAACTAGATCCCACATGCCGCAACTAAGAGTTCGCATGCCACAACTCAAGATCCTGCATACGGCAAAGAGGATCCCAAGTGCCACAATTAGGACCTGGTGCAGCTAAATAAATAATTTTTTTTTTTAAAGGAAATGAAAAAGAAAAAGAAAAGAAAAACAAAAAGGAAATAGATGGTAAATAAATGTTTGTCATCTGAGCCCAGGTCAGGCCACATGGTCCCAGTGCCTCCCAGCACTGATGTGTTGTGACATGTGCTGATGCTTCCCCAGCCATGGGCTGTGCTCCATCGGAGTCCAATGTCCAAAGCTCTACACCACCCTCGCCCGACACTTGGGAAACCTTGGTTGGGGGACAAGCAGGGCCTGGACTTTCCCCATCTCACTTGGTGTGACCAAACCCCCGGCAGGGCAGAGCTGCCCCCCAAACCCTCACCCCACTTCTTACTTGGGCCCCACAAACCCTCCAGTCTTCCCATTGAGAGAGCATGGCTTAGGGACAGTTGGGAGCTAAAGAAGCCCTCTCATGCCAAAACAAGCCTGTCTTTGCAGACCCATAAATCTTGCCTCCAAGTTCAGAGTCAATTTAGGACTCACCAGTGCACTAAATGTAACTGCAAGATGTAAGATGCATTCCCTTAATCTCCAGGAGCAGGGAGTTCCTGGCCCTTCTAAAAATATCCATTGTGCAATAATTTACAGTTACCCAAAAATTAACTTAGGAAAGACCACTTTTTTTTTTTTTTTTAGGAAATTGGCTTTACAGAGTGACTGCCCTTGAATTCTTTTCCACAGCAAATCCTTACACTTAATAATTCTCTCGTGGCATCAGCAGTGGGCTCCCCAAAATGGTGCCACCTCCCACATGGGTCACATCACCACAGTCTGCGGGCTTGTTTTGAGAAGTCCCTCCCCCCTCAAAAAAAGAAGCTGAGACACATTTGCACACATTGACCTACATTCTCATCTGACTTCCTTATAACTCTGATACACTTTCTTGTCTATTCACCCATTTGTTTGAAATAACATTTACATGTTTCAGAAGTCAAAATCAAAGAATTATACAAAGGAACTCCTGCTCCCATTCCTGCCCCTCCCCCTACTTCCACCACCAATTGATAACCATTTCAATTAATTTCTTTTTCCTTCCAGTGTTTATGCAGATGCCAAAATATAAATACATATTCTTATTTCTTCTGTTTTGACTGATGTAAAGACAAGGGGATTAAGGCAATAAGAAACAAAACCATTTTTAATGACCTTTTCCAGAAAAATCTGAATTAAGAGCATATGCTGATTATTCACCTTTCAGTGCAAGAGCATGTTAAAGCCAATGGTGCAAAGCAAATATGAAACTTGTATTTCTCTTTCACTTTATATAACACACCGCGTTTTTTTTTCTTTCCATGTGTATATGAAACATAAACAGCCTCTGAGGGGCTTTCATTGTGTTCTGTTACCATGAAGAAGACACTGCCGGTGTGGTGGCATTATGTAACATTCACACAGCCAGAAACAAAACCATAACCTAACAGCAGAGGTCACAAGCACAGTCTGAGAAGTGCCAAGAGGATAATCTCATCTTCTGAGATGCTTTAGCCTTGAAAGCTAATGATTTAGGCCATGAAATTCAAAATAGATTTAGCTTGAGCTATGCCCCAGGGGATGTGCAGACCCCCACTTGGCAGGCAAAGCCCTGGATCTGAGGCTCAGCCCTCCCTTCCAGGCTGCCTCTGGGTTTGGGCACACTCACTGCCCCATGTGCTCCCTTGAGCTCTGGCCCCAACTTTCTGGTGCCTTCAGAGTGGGGGTTTGGCTAAAGTCACAGGGGGCTTGCAGAGAACCTAGCAGACCCTTTTATAGATGAGGCTGTGGAAGTCTGAACACATTAGGTGACTCAAACTCACTGTATGACCTTGATCCAATTTATTTGCCTCTTTGAGCCTCGGATTCTTTTTTAAAAATGTATTTTATTCAAGTATAGTTGATTTACAATGTTGTGTTAGTTTCTGGTGTACAGCAAAGTGATTCAGTTATACATATACATATATATTCTTTTTCAGATTCTTTTCCATTATGGTTTATTACAGGATATTCAATACAGTTCCCTGTGCTATACAGTAGGACCTTGTTGTTTAACCATTCTATATATAATGGTTTGCATCTGCTCACCCCAAACTCCCAATCCATCCCTCCCCCACTGCCTCCCCCTGAGCCTCAGCTTCTTTATCTGTAAAATGGGGGAATTATACTCATTTCACTGAACCCTGAGATGCCCAGGTGAGATGGCTTGTCTTGAGCCTCATGTGGAGTGTCCACGTGGGGCTGTGTGTTTCTGCTCCTTACTGATCCTGGAAAACAGAGTCTGTAGGCTGGCTCTTCCAGGCTCTGGAGGTATGTCCATAGGGTGTGGGCAGCATAAAAAGTGCCGCCTGTGATGGACAGAGGGTGATCTTTACAGCTGCAGCAAAACTGCTCTTACGCCTTCTTGTTCTTTTCATTGCTGTCTCCAGACCAGATAACTGCAGTTATCTTTGATAAGTGTCATAAAAATGGTTACCAAAAAAAGGGTGGCAGACAGGAATTTCACAACTTGCTGCCTGCACTTACAGATGGGAAACATACCTGCTACACTGCTGATGGAATTTGCCTGAAATCATAAACCAAAATTCAAATCAGTATCTGGATCATTTCAGGGAAAGGGCTCACTTTTCTTGCACTTGTCTAAATAGGCTTGCAAGAATTTTTTAAAAGCTGGATTGAGGTTGCACAAGGCTCCCTTCTTTCTATTAGAAGGGAGAAACAAATCTCTCCATCATCGTCTAAGCATGCAGGCAATGTATGTTTATAAAACACTTTAGGCCAGAGGTCGGCAAACTATGGCCCTGGTGGCCAAATCCAACCTGCCAACTGCTTTTGCAAATAAAATTTTATTAGAAAAAAAAGCCTGTTTGCTCTTTTGCATGTATGGCTGATTTTGCACTATATCAGCAAAGCTAAAATATTTACTGTCTGTCCCTTTGAAGAAAGTCTGCCAACCCCAGCTTCAGACTTTTCACAGCATTTTGTCTCATATCATCTCCTTCAGTCTTCACTGCAGCCTAATGAGTTAGGTTAGAGGTTCCTAAACTCCCATGGTTCACAGCACCTTTCATGTCTCAGGGTTTTGTTGTTTTTTTTTTTTTTTTTGACAGAGCACCTAGGACAAGAGGAATACCTAACGGTTCTGTTATTTAAACAGGTCAAAACAACTTACTAAGTACTTATACCCCAACAGCTTAGCACCTATTGGCACAGCAAACTTCTCTCATCTTGGGAGCATGCTACCCTCCTTGTCTGTTCCACGATGACTTTCTTGGCACTTGCCTTTTATCAGGACAAGTTCCAAAATCTACTTTGCACAGATAGGACATCATGCAAGGAATGCAGTGATCTAATGTGACAGTCTGAACTGCTTCAGGCTAGGGGTGCACACAGTGTCTGACACATGTCACAGGGTTGCCCTTGAAACTTTAACATCTCCAGGGGTGCCCTTGTGAGTTTGTCACCTCACACTGGCGTACCTCACAGGGAGTTAGAGTTGGTGGTCCCTAGTTCCAGATGAGGAAGGACCAGAGAGGGTGACTTGCTCTGTTCCCCAGCTCAGGGCTCTCTTTAGAAGACAGCCCTCTCCTCCCACACAGGCTGTCCTCCTTGAGGTGGCAGTGTGCGCATAGTTCCTTCCCAGGGTGATTTTCTGTATTGCTTTGTCATTGCCTCACATTCGATTCAACCATTGTACCGCGTTGGCACTGCTTGCCTGTGTAAACTCGCCTGGGAAGGCCTGGGGACCTGTCACCCCTAGGGTCCACCTCCACGAAGTCTAGCTGGTATCACAGCATCCCCTTGGACGGATCAGCCGTGCGCCCTTCCTGGCCACCCTAACGGTGTGCTGTCTCTGCAGACGAGAGTCATCCTCCTGAACTGGTGTGCCTGGTTCCTGCGCATGAAGAGACCGGGGGAGGACAAGGTGCGGCCGGCCTGCCAGCACAAGCAGCGCCGCTGCAGCCTGGCCAGCGTGGAGATGAGCGCCGTGGCGGGGCCGCCGGCTACCAACGGCAACCTGCTGTACATCGGCTTCCGTGGCCTGGACAGCGTGCACTGCGCGCCCACTCCCGACTCGGGGGTCGTGTGTGGCCGCCTGGCCTGCTCGCCCACGCACGACGAGCACCTGCTGCACGGCGGCCAGCCCTCGGAGGGGGACCCGGACCTGGCCAAGATTCTGGAGGAGGTACGCTACATCGCCCACCGCTTCCGCTGCCAGGACGAGAGCGAGGCCGTGTGCAGCGAGTGGAAGTTCGCGGCCTGTGTGGTGGACCGCCTGTGCCTCATGGCCTTCTCGGTCTTCACCATCCTCTGCACCATCGGCATCCTGATGTCGGCGCCCAACTTCGTCGAGGCTGTGTCCAAAGACTTCGCTTGACTCAGTCCTGGCTCCCAGCATGTAGGAAACGCAGAGATGGGCGATGACGTTGGCTTAGGGAGAACTTGGGGGCGCTGATTCCACAGCACCGTTAAACCCGAGGACGCAGATGTACCCTATCGCTGTCATGTCGGTTTCAGTTTACTTGTTACTTTCAGTAATAGGATCTCAGCACGTTTCTGTTTAACCCTCTTTGATGGGCCACTCGATATCCTCTGAGCATCCTTATGGTCAGCAGGACCCTGGAGAGGTCATTTTGCCCATTCTCCACTGCCTGGTGTGCCCTTCAAAGAGGTTCGGGTAGCTCAGGACTGACTGCCAGGTGAGACCTGGGTAGCTGGTCTGCATGCCTGCATGTCACTTGCTGTGAGGGCTTACATGAAAATTCATATCTGCTTTGCCTGTGTACAAATCTAGATTGAAGCTAATCATCATAATAAACCACACTCAGTAAATCCATCAGATAATTGACTGATGAAACAAAACTAAACTAAAACTTAAAACCCAACTGCTGGTTTTTCTTCAATTCAGACTTTAATTTTCTCTACCAAAGACAGTTGGTAGAGAGAAACAGTTTTATGCTGTGTCTACATTTAAAAAAAGAGACAGTAATAGTTCGTCTTGTAAAGTATGCTTTTGCCAGCCTGATTTTTGCCAACCTACCCTGTGAGGGGAACCAGGAGGGACACAGGTGTGTGTTGATTCTGAACCAGGAGCAGACCCAGTCAAGTTAAGGGGATTTCTGTGGATCCCAGGCACTCCCAAGCTTTCTGTGCTGCCCCCAGACACTGGCAGGTTGAGTCGGTCTGTTCTATTCGACAAAGCCCAAAGGACAAGTAGAATTCTATAAGAATTACCACCCAATGTAATAATAGCTGAAGTTAATTTAAACCATCTATGTGTTTGGGTTTTTTTTATTGTAAGTAATAGCTGAAGCTAAATTAAACCATATATGTTTTTGTTTTGTTTTTTAAATAATGCATTAGACACTTCACATGTATTGGAGTTGATTAGCCTTACAAATTTGTGGATCCATACAAATGCACAACATGAAGTCACCAAAGTATTCTATGCTTTTTCTCCATGTGTCAGGGCCAAGGGGCAGGGGTTTGGGCCTCTTCTGGCTCCCTGTGTGGCAGGAACAAGGGAGGGGGTGGCATGGCTGATGGCTTTCCTTGAATGGCAGGCCAGTGGTGGTTAGCAGGAGGGGCTTACAGACTAACAGTAGCTGCACACCCAGTAATTCCGGTTTCTGGTTTGGGGGGATCTGCTTTCCCACAGCTCACACACACAGCTTCAGCCCAGAGAGCTGGCTGAATGGGTGGATTCACTGGAGGTGTGTGCTTTGAAAGCTAGGGAAATTTTTATTTTAAATCCAGGTGGTGATGCAGTTCTCCACTTAGATTGTCTAGCTGACAATCATCCCTTTGCTTCTCCCATCCTTACTGTTTAATGTGATCAGAGGAAGACACAAGACAATCTCTCCTGTTCTGTTGTTTCATCTAGTAACTCTCAGAGCTCAAAACTGCAGAAGGTGTCTGAGCTCCTGGGGATCTTTAATTTGCTTCTAACGCCTGAAATGGATACATCATGAGGGAAGATTTGATTTTCAGAGCAAAAGAAATTGCATGCCCTTCTTCAGCCATTTATTTCGCTCATTTCTGGGTGGATCTGTGTGCACTAAAGAAGATGGAGGCTTGTGTATGGTGTGTGTGTATGTGTGCGAGAACACGTGTGTGTGAGCACCTTCAGAAAAGGCCCCTGGTTTACAACAAGAAGGCTGATAAATAAGGACATTCCAGCAACATACCATTTGGAGCAGGGTCGTCCTCAGAGTACACTCATTCTATGTGGAGTGGACGAAAAATGCACAATCATGGTTTTTTTTTTTCCTATTAAAGTGTCTTTAGAAATAACTAGAAGTGTTTTGGTATATAAAGAGAGTGCTTCATTTCTTATTGCTATTCGAAGTTGATCCCTACTACATTTTCCTTTAATAAAAAACCTTTTTGGTTTTGTATTTTACACAGAAAAATGTAAAAGGGCACACAAAAGGGGTTTGTATTTTGACCACCCAAATAACTACTCTGCGATTTAAAAAGTAGTAATAAGGAAAAGATGCACACATAGGAAGACAAGTGTGAAGGGCTGAAAATAAGCCCCCACCCACCCCAGCCCCTGCCTTCTCTCCTCACAGGGGACCATCAGTGAGCTTCTGGGGAGGGATGGGCATTTCCAGAAAAAAAGGAAGGGAGAGAGGCTGAGCAGGGAGGAAGAGGACGTGGAGAGAGACCTTCCTTTTCTGTATGTTTCTAGCACCCATGCTGTGCTCGGCGCCCTGCACTTTGCTTTTTTCACTTGGTGTTAAGAGATCTTTCCATAACAACATATAAATATCTACCTCATTCTTAATAGCTGCTTAGCGTTCCATTGTCCCCGTGCACTATAATTTCTTTGATTAGTCTTTTATTAGTGAACCTAGAGAGTATTTCCTGCCTTTATTTTTATACACAGATCTAAAATTAGCATCCTTGTACTTATATCACGGCATACTTGTGTGACTGTATCTTGATATCAATTCCAACTTGAAAATGGAGTTGCTGGATTTAAGGTTATGTGCATTTAACACTTTTGTCAATATTGCCAGATTATTCTTCAAAAATTGACCCGTGGCCACACTTAAGAGTATAATGAAAAGGTCGATTTCTCATTTTTCACAAACAACCTTTTTTTTTCCAGTCTGGTGAAAAATGATATTACAGTATCATTCTGATTTAGTTCACTTTATTAGGAGTGAAGTTGAACATCTTTTCAAATGTTTCCTGGTAATTTTTTGGTAAATTGATGTCCTTTACACAATTTTGGCTTTTTCTTAATTAATTTGGCTGTGTATTTTGAAACCTTTCTGTCTTAGGTCTTGAAATATTTTTGTCTTTTGACATTCTCTATTGATTTGCTTATTAATGGTCATATATATGTATATATATATATATGTATGTTATATATATATATATATATATATATATATATGTATATATATAAAGTTTAAAGTTTTATGTTGTCAACTTACCCATATTTTCCTTGTTAGATGCCAGAATTTGTTTCCAGTTCTAAAAGACCTTTCTCATTCTGAGATTATAAATAAATTTACTCATATTTTCTTCTAAATCCTTATGGTTTCATCTGTTTATCTTTACATCTTCTAACTCCCAGGAATTCATTTATTGCAGGAAATGGAGGTAAAGATGTGTTTTTTTCCCTCCAAATGGTTGGTCAGTTGTGCCAGCAAAATACATGACAGTGCATTCTGGTATATAATTGTAGTCTTTTCCCCATTTGTTCAAAATGACACCTTATTTGTAAACTAAATTCCTCCAAGTGTTTGGGTCTACTTCTGTTTTATTGATTTGTCTCCCTATGAATTCCTTTAATTTCTGAGGCTTCATTCCAATTAATATAAAATATTCATATTAATATAAACATTTTCAATCAAGGCTCTTCTCTACGCTCTCTCCCTCTCTTCCTCTCTCTCTTTTTTTCTGTAACTCTTTCTTTCTCATATACACACACACAACTTTCTAAAAAATTGGGATCACAATGAATTTCTAGATTGTCTTCCTAGACAATACTGCAACCCAGGCTTGTATTCAAATCTAATTTTATATCACTCGTTGAGTTTTATGGTTTCAGATAGGTCCTATGAATTTGTTATTGTCTATTTCTAGATATCATTTGGCTACCATTTTTAATGGAATGATTTTTTACATTTTGTATTCTCACTGGATATATAGGAAAGTAGTCGATTTTGCATATCAGTGTTGTAATCAAACACCCTAACTATGATTTCTTACTGTTTCTAAGATTTTCTTTTGCCTCCCCCTTTCCACTAATTTCTCTTATTTCTTTCTCTTAGCCAACTGCATTTGAGAACAATGTTAAATAATAGTGACTCAGGTGGCATACCTGTCTTGTTCCTGACATCAATGGGATGGTTTAATGTCTCACCGTTTAACTTGTATGAAGACATGTATTTTCCTTGTCATAATAAAAAGTATCTGTGTATTCTCAAACTATTAAGGCTTTCTGGGGGAAATGTAGATGTTAGGTTTTTGTCACAGCCTTCTCAGTAGCCATGGAGATGATCAGAAGAGTTTCCCCTTTGCTCTAGTAGTATGTTGTATATTAATAGATTGCTTCAGACCAAACTACTATTATGTTCCTGAGAAGATCTCTACTTACGATTTTTGCTATCAATTTCACATATGAGATGAATCATTCTGCAGCTTGCTTTGTGTGCAAAACCAAAAGAAACCAAAGAATGCTCTATATTCTGCAACCATTTACTTGGTTTTAGAATCATCTACTTAAGTGTCAAATGTCTCACCAGGGCTGGGGGCTGTCTGGGAATACACTGGGGTGCTTCTGAATTTCTCCCACTGGCACGTTAGGTCCTAGGGCACTTCTGGAGTCAATTTTAGTTACATATTTTTAAAGAAAATTAATTTTAATCCATTTTTCAGTATATTTACGTAGTTCTGCAATATGGGAACTTAGGATTTTAAAATTTCCTCTATATTCATAATTATTTCTCCATTTTTCATTTCTAATTGTGTGCATTTCTCCTTTTGTCTTTATTGATTTGTCTCGCCAAGGATTTTATTTTTCTGTATTTTCAGACACTGAAACCTTAGACTTATTCATCAGTTCGGGGACCTGGCTGCAACCCCTGTTGCCCCTGGGCTGATGCAACCCTTCCTGGGACAGCAGGCAAGCAGTACAGGGGGAGCCACAGCAGGGCTCCAGCACCAGGACTGGAGCTTCACTTGGCAGTGAGAGCTAGAGGGTCAGCCAGGCCAGGCAGTGGGGATGTGTCCAACAAGGCTGGTCATGTCACCCCTGTGACCACAGTTAGTTGGAGAACAGACCCACCGAAGCTTTAACCAGAAGCTGTCTTGAGGCTCTGGACTCCCGGAAGCAATCCTTTCTCACATAATAATTTCTGTTCCCTGGTTACTTCTTTCTTTCTGGCCCAAACCTTCCTTTCCGGCCCAATCCTTCTTAGACCTGACCTTACTGCTCCTGGCTCTTTTTCAAATTATCACTTACTTCATTTGAATGTGGGTTTGTCTTTTTAATATCAGAGCTTATCATGTGATGGAGACTGTCTGCAGTTTCAGGCTTTCTGAACTCTTGTGGTCAAATCTTGCTGTGTCCGCAGTACACCCCACTTGGGGAATCACAGGAATGCAAAACATTCTAGCATTCTGCCCTGTTCTTTGCCCTTTCTAGTCTCTCTCTCCAATGTCTTATTTAAAAATTTACATTCTTTCCTAATTTTTTTCTTGCTAGAGCCTTATTGCCAATCTCTCCTCTTCTGTGTTAGACTTCTGTAATTCTACCATCTGACAAATACTGCACATCAACAAATTCTGCTGTTGTATTTTGTAATTCTTAAATTTCTGCCTTGATTTTTAATATTTCAGTCCTCCTCTACTCTTATTTTTGTATTTTTTTATTTTTCAGGCTTTATTTTTTAGAGCAGTTGTAGATCCACAGCAAAATTGAGGAATTTATGGAGATTTCCCAGGTACTCCCTGCCCCCGCATGCCTAACCTCCCTCATGATGGACATTTGTTACAAGTGGTGAACCTACACATAGTTATCAACCAAAGTCCAAAGTTTACACAAGGGTTCACTCTTGATGTTGTGCATTCCGTGAGTTTGGACAAATGTATAAAGATGTGTACCCAGCGTTATAGTATCATACAGAGTAATTTCACTGCCCTAAAAATCATCTGTGCCCCCATCTATTCATTCCCCACTCCAACTCCTGGCAATGATTGATCTTGTCACTGTCTCCATAGTTTTGCCTTTTCTAGAAAGTCATATAGTTGGAATCACACAGTATATGGCCTTTTCAGATTGACTTCTTTCACTTAGTAATATGCATTTAAGGTCCCCCAGTGTCTTTTCATGGCTTGATAGCTCTTTTTTTTTTTTTTTTAGCACTGAGTAACAGTTCATTGTATCATTTACTTCATGATACGGATCCTTGCTCCTTTTCTAATTATCATTTACTATATTTACATGTGGGTTTGACTTTTTAATATCAGAGCTTATCATACCATAGTTTATCCATTCACCTACTGAAGGAGTTGGCTGCTTCCAAGTTTTGGCAGTCATTAATAAAGATGCTATAAACATCTGCATGCAGATTTTTGCCTGGATATAAGCTTTCAACTCCTTTTAGTAAATACCAAGGGGTGTGATTACTAGATTGTATGGTAAAACTATGTTTAGTTTTGAAAGTAACTTGTCTTCCAAAGTGGCTGTACCATTTTTCATTCCCACTGGTAATGAAAGACAGTTCCTGTTTCTTCCCTTCCTTGCCAGTATTTGGTGTTGTCCATCTTCCAGATTTTGGCCATCTAATAGGTATGTACTAGTATCTCGTTTTAATTTTAATTTCCCTGATGGCATATGATGTAGAGCATCTTTTCATATGCTTATTTGCCATCTATATATCTTCTTTGACAGGGTGTTTGTTAAGGTCTTTGGCCCATTTTTTAAATCAGGTTGTTTGTTTTCTTATTGTTGGGTTTTAAGAGTTCTTTGTATATGTTGGATAACAATCCTTTATCAGATGTGTCTTTTTCAAATATTTTCTCCTAATCTGTGACTTGTCTTTTCATTTTCTTGGTATTGTCTTTCAAAGGGCAGAAGTTTTGCATTTAAATGAAGTCTAGTCTATTATTTATTTCTTTCATGGACATGCCTTTGCTGTTGTATCTAAAAAGTAATCTCCATACCCAAGGTCATCTAGACTTTCTCTTGTTATCGCCCAGGAGTTACATAATTCCGTGTTTTAAAGTTAGGTCTGTGATCACTTTGAGTTAATTTTTTGGACAGTATATACTCTGCGTCTAGATTTGTTTATTTATTTTTGCATGTGGATGTTTAGTTGCTCCAGCATTATTTGTTGAATAAATTATCCTTTCTCCATTGAATTGACTTTGCTTCTTTGTCAAGGATCAGTTGACTATATTTATGTGAGTCTATTTCTGGGCTCTTTATTGTCTCCCATTGGGTACCATCTGGGTTCTCTATTCTGCTCTATTTGTCTATTCTTTCATTAATACTATATTGTAATGATTACTGTAGATCTATAGTAAGTCTTGAAGTCAAACCCCTATTTAAAAAAATGTTATGTATACTTTTGAATTGTGGTAAATATACAGAACATAAAATTTACCATCTTTAGGTGTACAGTTTGGTGGCATTAATTGCATTCACATTTTTGTACAACCATCACCACCATCCATCACCAGAACTCTTTTTCATCTTGCAAAATTGAACTCTGTATGCATTAAACACTAATTCCCCATTTCCCATCCCCCAGACCCTGGCAACCACAATTCTACTCTGTCTCTATGAATTTGATTATTCTAGGTACCTCACATCAGTGGAATCATGCAGGATTTGTCATTCTGTGATTGGCTTATTTCACTTTGCATAAGGCCCTCAAGCTTCATCCAAGTTGGTGCTCCTCTTCTGCTTTTACTGTTTACTTTATTGTTGTTGTAGTTCTAACTTATGCAGTTGATACCTAGTTCATTTATCTCCATTTATTCTGATTTAATCATATAAGTACTTTTGGCTCTGAATTTTCTTCTCATTAGAGCTTTAACAGCAACCTATATGTTTTGATATGTAGCATTTTTATCTTCACTTTCTAAATATTCTATAAATTCAGTTTTGAAATATTCTTTGAACTGATATTTTTTGAATATTTTTAAATTTCCAAAATTTTTAAAAGTTAAAAATTAATTTCCTATTGTATTATATTGTGCTTTGAGCACCATGTATTGTGTACTACTTCTAATATTTATAATTGATGTATATTTTGAATTTTTTAATATAATCATTTTGTGCAAATGAGCACTTTCCAGAGTATGGCCTTGGAGTTCTGGCCTTTGAGACTGACCAGTGGGAGCCAGGCAGGAGGGGCTACACTCCTTACTAGCAGTATTTCTCCTCTAGTTTTCCTTCCTTTTACTATATGACATTTAACAATTGATATCATTTATTGATTCTATATTTTCCTTGAATTCGCACTTTAAAATCAGGGCCCCAGATTTTTTTTCTGAGCTTATGCCTAGTATATCCTTAACCGTAATTTTATTTTTAACCTTCTTTGAGTCACTTTGTTATAGGTTTGTCTTGAATATGCATTTACATTTTAATATAACTGCTATGTTTGGTTCTAATATCATTTTTCCTTAAATAATTTCTGTATATGAAGTTCATATTTCTTTTGCATCTTATGTTTTCGGTTTTCTTTCTTTTTCCTCCTTTGGTGTATATGTATTCCTTTTGTTAAAATGGAAGACATTATAGGTATGTGTTTCAAGTGGTCACCTATATACTTTTACGTAATATAATCAAACCTTTATTTCATGATTAATCAACCTGAACCTGTTCTCAGTGTTTCCACATGTTCTGAAATGGTGAGCTTTTGGTCCACTGTTTGTTTCCAAAGTTCTGCAACTTACCACTTATTTTATTTGTCCATCCTGTCTTTTAGCACTTATTTTATATAAATCCAGTTCTCATTCTCATACAACATTTTGGAGAATTTTCTTCTGTTTGTTTGGTTCTTCCTTTACAGAAAGGGAACTTCCCATCTCTGCCCCATGCCAGGGTCCACACTTTCTCTTCTGTTCTCCCATGGTGTGTTTGAGCGAATGCCTTCCCATTTATGTTCATCTTGCTTCTGCTTATTGGGCAGCTCTGTGTGGACCTTCTTTTTCCTCTAAAAGAGAAGGTCTCTGAACCTCTTCCCAAATTCTCTATCCTCCCATTCAAGCTGGAGATGAAGGCTCAGACCTCCCTCTTCTTTCTGTTCTTTTGCCCTGAGGTTCTGGAAGGAAGGTTGGAGGATTTGGGTTTGTATGTTTTTACTCTTTTGCTGCAGTTGTTGGTCTGTTAAGTGCCCCTCACCCTCAGGTAGAGGAGACCTGCATTGGCATTTACTTCTCTAATTTAGCATGAAACCCTGGGGCCTCCCATCAGCTGGTTATTTTAGCTTCATCTCCCCAGCAGCATTGCCAACCCCTATCCTTAACCCACCTCCAGTCAGGACAGAAAGAAGATAACCATGGATTGGGTGCTGTGCTGGCAGCTCGTAGGATGGGGGAGCATTATCTTTTGCTCTGATTGTGCCTTGGAAGTGGTTACAGTCACATCCCCGTTTCTTTCTGCCCATCTGGAAAAGAAAACACGAAGACCTTGGGTGGGTGTCCTGCTTCTATGGAGACCCTCCAGGGCTCCGTAGGGGATTCTGCACTTGTGAGATTTTTATAAACTTTCCCCTCCACATTACAGCTTCCCTTCCCAGTCACCTCACTCCACGTTGGTGTGGATGGGGTGGGGACAACGGAATCAGGTCCTTCAGTAGGATGTGTATGTAGGGGTGTCTCCCTGAGGCAGGGTTTTCCCCACCACGATTGACTCTCTTTTCTTGGCTGCAGCATTTTGAAGAGTGTGGCATGTGACTTCGTCAAGTCACTTATTTCGCTGCTGCTGGTTAGTAGTTTTGTTGTTTGGGGCTGGAGCATCTCTGGCCCTGATTTCCTCCACCCATGATTTTTAAGGCCCTTGACCTATGTTAAAAAAGATGAGTATCAGTGGACAGTGATATACTCAAGCACCAAGGCTAGTGGTAAATTATATTATCAATAATTTGAGAGTATCATGGCAGATGTTTTCAACTTTATGTTGAAGCTGTTGATCTTTATGTTGAAGGAGCCTCTGTAGTTTTGGGCTTAGGATTTCTCCACCTATATTTGTCCATTTTTCTCTCTATGGTAGATGAAAGTAACCAAGCATCAGCCATTTCTCTGTAGTACATATTTTTATTAATACTATCTGCATAGCTGTTTTCTAAAGCATGTTGCTTTGAACTATCACTTAAAATAAGGATAGTCTGGCAGAAATAAATACTTTAGAGTTAAAATGAGTGTTATGTTTCTGCCTGTGCATTTTGGTAGTTACTATACATTAGGAACTGCTGTTACATTTTTCAAACATGATAAGGCTCAGAAAATCGCCACCCACTTGAAATGACAATCTGAGCTAGTCCCATCCATACTGCAGTGTGCTCCCTATACACTGTCATCCTCAGTCTCTGGCTCCTATGTGACAGTATTATACTCCCTTTAGCACCCTAATTTACAGAGCCCTGCATACTGAGACAGGCTGGGACTTGGGACCCTTTGCTGCAGTGCTTGCACCTGGACAAAGGTCTCCTCGAGCAACAGAATACAAAGAAACTATAATGGACTAAAAATTACTGCACACATGCGCAGTTGGGGAAAATTACGAACAAGGTACAAAAAGACCAAAAATCCAACTGTCACTTCTGAGGAGCCAGGAGCAAAAGCAGGGCATTATTGCACATGCCCTGCACACACAGCACCACCAAGGGGATGGGCAGACCACCTAAGCCACGCCTCCAGCCCGACCCCTGGACACACCCCTACCCATGGACACACCCCTACCCTTAGGCCATATAAGGAACCAGCTCACCCCTCCCCTCAGGGAGCAAACAAGGGAATCTTTTACTTGTTTTAGCTCCCCCCTGCTGCAGCAGGAGTCCCAATAAAGCCTTGCCTGAATTTCTTGTCTGGTCTCTTATCAATTTCTATTGATTAAGGAGGCCAAGGATCCTGGTGGGTAACAATACTGTTTAAAGAGGGAGGCCTGGTGACTCATTTGAGGAGGCAGTGCCTCAAATCCTTCATGGATAGGGGCAAGTTCACTATATTCAATTAGATTCATAATTTCCAAAATAGACAAAAGCTTAGAGCTCATCTCTGCCATCCATTTCCAAACTTAAAAAAAAGAAGAGGGAAAGGACTACTTCTTCAAACTGAAGAGAACAGACTATCAGTTCCAGAGTGGGAGTCTGGGGGGCCTGATTTGCCCCTAAAGAGAAGCTGTGAAGGAAACATTTTGAAAAGGGTCTTAGTAAACATTGGGGCATCAGCCAAAGCAATGTGGGCTCAGGAGGCGGTGGACCAATGAGGGGTCACGGGGTCACTTCCCACTGCGTTTGTGTTTGGGGGAGGTGGGAACCCCACTCTCAGGATGGAGCAGTGGTGGTAGCCAACATTTGGTGCTTTCCTTCAAGGGGGCTTTCTGAACTCTCCTGAGAGTCCTCCAGACTCCTAGAAATAAATGGGCAGAGGAGAGCAAAAGCCACTGGCTGAGACTAACCTACCACTTAAATTCAGATTTCGTGACCCCATGGGAACCATAGTCTGAGATTTAATACATTCACTTAAAGTATGTTGGGCCGTGTTACAGGCTGAATTGTGTCCCTCCACCCCACCAAATCCATATGTCGACATCCTAACCACCCCAGTACCTCAGAATGTGACTGTATTTAAAGATGAGGGCTTTAAAGAAGTGATTAAGTTAAATGAGGTCGTATGGGTGGGGCCTAATCCAATATGACTAGTGTCCTTACAAGAAGAGATTAGGACACAGATGTGCACAGAAGGAAGACCCTGTGAAGACACAGGGAGAAGATGGCTATTTGCAAACCAAGGAAAGTGACCCCAGTAAAAAACTAACCCTGCTGACATCTTGATCTCAGATTTCCAGCCTCCAGAACTGTGAGCAAATAAACGTGTGTTTTTTAAATCACGCAGCCTGTGGGACTTTATTGACTGCCCTCTCAGACTAATGCACCGCCTACAACAGGGCATCTCCTCTGCCAGGCACTGGGTGGGTGCAGATACAGTCCTGTGAAAGAATGACACCTCAGCTGCAATGAGCTCTTTCTCAGTAAGGGGCTTAGATATGTAAACAGACAAGGGCCACCCAGTGAGGAATCCCAACCTTGAGAAATCCTGGCCAGCCTCCCAGAGATGGTGGTGCTTCAGCTAGAACCAGACAGCAGGATTGAGGCCCACACCAGCAGCTTGCTCCCTCTCTCACAAATGGCTGTTTTTGAAAAAGAATGAGAAAATGTCCCGACAGCGCTCTCATTTACTTCCAACATCTCTGCCCTCCCACCCCCTGTGGCAGTGGCAGGGAACGGTGCGTGGAATCCTGAAATGATCTGGAATGAAAGGGAAACTGGAGAGGCTGCCTTGTTCACCCCAGCTTTGCTTTCATGCAAGTATTGTTTTTGTCACTGGTATGTGCTGTCTTCATTAGCTGTGAATGAAATTTTTGGCCAAAACAATTTTTCTTTGAAAGTTAATACTTCAATACCATGATGGTGGAAGACGCTCATGGTCCCTAAAACTGCCTTTAGCTGGGGCCTGGGCAGTGGCGGGGCAGGTGAGAATGAATGTCCTGAGGACCAGGCAGTGAGAACTTCCTGAGTGCTTCAGGGCCCTGTGAACACATCACAAAGGAATAAGCTTGGAAAGGATGTATATATATGTATAACTGAATCACTTTGCTGTACAGCAGAAATTAACACAACATTATAAATCAACGACACTTCAATAAAATAAATTAAAAAAGAAAAAAATAAGCTTGGGTGGGCAGTGATTAAGAAAACCTCTCCAAGATTTTCTTTAAGGTTGGCAAGTCTGTTCCCTCCACACGCCTTCCCTCCTTTCTCTAGTGCAGAGATGAAAAGTGGCCACCCCAGGTTGGCTGCCACACCTGCAAACCCATTTCTGCCCCTACTGACCTCCAGCATGCTCCTCACCTTATCCAAACCTCAGTTTCCCCATCTTTTAAGAGCAAACAACTAATACTAGTACCCACTGAGGCAGGAGCCTGGATACAGCCCGGAACATGGGAAACACTCAGAAAATGTCAGTTAAGTTAATTTCCATCAGGATCAAACCTCAGCCTTCCCACACAGGGAACACACTATTCTTGTCTTAAAAGGCTTTACGACAAACAAACAGGCTGCCTGGTCCTGTCACAAGTGTCCCTTTCAAGTTTAGCAAACTCTTCCCACCACTGTTGGCAATGACATCAAGCAGCAAGTTCTCTGGTGAGAATAAGGAAAGCTTAGAGAGACACTGTCAACTGTCTCTTTCTAGGGATATTTTCTGGGACCCCAAACTGAAAAGCACAAGTCAAAAATGAAGAAAGGGACTTTGGCAGTGAGTCCTGGGAGAATCTGGGGGGTCCTTAGGGAGGGGCCATTACACTTGGAAACCAGCAGAGACCCTTCACAGAATGGCTGTCTGTTGAATGCCTTCTACATGCCTGGCATGTTCCCAAGATAAATGGGGAGAGAGGCTTATCCACATGGAGCTGGAGTCTGGTAGAGAGGGTGGTAAATTAATAAACAGACATGGACATGAATGTGACAGAGTGAGTGATGGGGTGAAGGCCTGGGAGCAGGGGAATGGGTTCAGGCCAGCTCCCCCTGCAGGCAATGTGTGCAGCAGACAGTGAGAGCTGATTAGAAGTTACCCAGCGGGAAGATTAGGAAGGACAAGGGCAGCAGCCAGTTTCCCTGACACTGTTCCTTCCTCCCTAGGGTCTCAAGCCAGCCCTCTGTCCTCCAACCAGCTTTCAGAGTCCTCTGATTGCTGCTGGTGTTATTTGAGGTGTCCAGCTGTGCTTAGAGCAGCAGGCAGGGGTTCCCCTACCTTGCTGGGATGGACCAGTGGTGAGATGGAGGCAGCTTTCATCTTTATCATAGACTGTCCTTGAGGTGGGAGGATGCACAGCCAGGGGCTGCTGAGAAACACTCCAGAGTAAAGGAGGGTTACGTGGTGGACAGATATGTGTGGGGCTGTGGACAGAGAGGCAGCAGAAGTGAGGGGGCTGCCTGCTGTGAGGAAAATGAAGGGGGTGCCTGGCCTGATGAGGACAGACTCGGCCTCCATTGTCTCCTGGGGTTTGGTTTAGTGGCTGCCACAAGACCGTTGCATCTTTGTATATTGCAAGATTAGGCTGTCTTTAGCCCAAGACCTTTCTGTTACTTTTCCTTTCTGCATCCCATGATTTAAAATAGCATATCTACCCCATTAATGACTCTATTCCAGTGTTTCTAAAGAAAGGAATATAATGAAGCATTATTCCATAATAACCCTGCAGTAAACAACGACAAAGCGAGTGCTAAACTTGGTCTTATTTTGCAGTTATTATTGTTTCATAATGAGAAAGAGGAGAGCTGTCCCGACCGACCGGCCGAGCTGGCCCGGCGCTCACAGCTTGGTGTCTCCTGATGAACCTGAACAACTTCACAGAACATCATCAGGCAAGGCCACCCAGTGAAGGTGACAGGTCAGGACGAGAGCAAGGTCACAATGTCATCACGTCTGAACACAGACGAAACAGGAAGCCACACAAAGGGCCAAACATCCACCTTGCTGCAGGTAAAGGGAGAGGGGCTGCTTCTATACAGTGAAGACTGCCGCCTCGCTTTCACCTGCACATCTTCTAGACATGATTTATTAAGATGTCCAAGCATAGGATTCCCCTCTTCCTGACAGCATCACAGTATCCAATCTAGAGCAAAGCCCAGCTTCCTGGACCCCTCTCCCCAAATCACCCAACACAAGCCTATAATGAGTCCCTTCTGGCTCCCTTTTACTGGGATGCCCCTGGCTCCCCCTCGGGTGACTTGTGTGTAATCTCTCTTCCTCTGGCAAATAATAAGCCAAACTCGCTCAACTGCAGGGCTGTTCCTAGGGGTCTTCAGTTGGAGGACATTTTCAGTTAAAATATATTCACATAGGATGGCATTCACAGGCTAATTTCCATGAGAGCTTTTGAAACACATAAAACAGCTTATATATTCCACCCACAACTGGCCACCAACTCCATGATAGTATAATTTTTACTAAACCCTAGGATTCTGGAACACAGGATATTATGTCTGAGCTGAGAACATCCTTGCATTTTTTGTGGTGTCTAAATGACACCAGGAGTAACTTCATGAAAGTGGAGATCATATTTTCTCCATTCATTCATCTAATGAGTCTACTAGTGACTAATGGGAACCACCCAGACCTTTAAACTCTTCTTCCCAGCTCTCCTGCTGTCTGTTCCTAAGACGCACACTCCATTCGTTTTCAATGACTGTGTATCTGCTTTCAAAGAACATCTTTCAGAAAACCAAAAGAGACGTTATAATGGATGTTCAGCACCAGTGTAGTTTACTGAATGGCATGAAAATTAACTTCTCACACAGTAACACAGAGACATAAAAAATAAATAAATACAATCTACTTAAAGTTTCTGGTTACAGACTTTTAGCAAAATGGCACTCAAAGCATATTCAAAGTCAGGGAGGCTTTGCGAGTAATATGGAGCCTTTGACCGTACATCTGAGCAGCCTACGCATCTCTTTGTCTGGAGTTGACAGTGGAGTTTGGGAAGCTTCAAGGAGACATCTTGCTGAGATCTGCACAGCAATTCTTTTCACCCCTTTCAGGAGTATGACATGGCAGAGACATATGATCTGAACCCATGCAGTTCACACCGTTGGATGACCCTGCCTTCATGGAATTCATGGTGTGGGCTGGCCCCCTAAATAGTTGCCACATTATTCTACTTCCCACATCAATTTCAACAAATGAAAATCTTTTAATCATGTTTTACTGATACTATACAATCGTGATAGGATTTTGGACAATAGCTCCTTGGGTTCTGGGGAAAGGGAGTGGGGGAAGGTAGGGCTAGTATATTTATCAAATAAAAATAGAGAATGAAATAAATATTACATGAGACCTACTTATACTCCCCAAAAGTAGTTTATTTGAAATTCAAATTTAACTGGGCATCCTGTGTTTTATCTCACCACCCCAGGGGGAAGGAGAGTGGGAAGGACATCACAAAAATTAATATTAAAGACGTGGTAGGTCGAAGCGGAGTTCTAAATTAAGAGAGGCTTGGTCTGTGATGGAATTCAAGGCATGCTCTGCCAATGACCTAGGGGCTTTGGGCATCTGTCTTAGGAACTGGGAACTTAGTGGATGGCCAAAAGAGGACTTGGGGACTGTGTGTGTAGCAGGGGATTGATGCTGATGGGTTGTGGAGAAGTGCTGACTACAGAAGGTCTAGTTACAGACCAGAGCCTAGACCAGCCCCAGGAGGCTGAGTTACATGCTGGTCTCAACTGAGTCAAGTTCCCTGCCTGGGAAATCAGCTGGCTCTGGTCCAGGTGATGTTCTAGGAGGAAAGGAATGAGGAAACCCATGTCTGTTTCTCTACCCCTCACTTCCCCAAGAGGGCTCTCTGCTCAGCCCTCAGGGCTTCTGGAGGGCTCTCCTGGAAACCCAAGACAGCCACAGGTTTGCATGCTCCATGTGAACAAGGGAAGATGCGGGCCTCTGACGGAGGGCCCACGTGCCCTTACTCTCCCTGCCCGACTGTGGTCCCACTCTGGGTGGCAGTGCCACTACCTGGTTGGAGCTTGCCTGTTCCAACAGATACCCAGTCTCAAGTCAGCAGTGCTGCTTTGAATGCAGGAGTGTCCTGCTGTGGATGATAAATTATATGATCATCCTATTCTTAGCCGAGGGTCCTCTGTGCATTGAACTGGCTGCATCTGCTTTGTTTTAACCACAGAACCCAGCTTTACAATTGGTTGGCAATAGGATTTTGGCAGACAGAGTGAGGATGAGGAAAAATGGAACAAAAAGGACACAGATTGAGACAGCTAGCAGAGAAAATGGTAGGGATGGGGAGGAAAAACCTCTACTCTTCCTGCTGGGCCTCCTGACCTGGGCAGACCCCCTAAGGAACAGGAATGGAGCCGAGAAAAGAATTACAGGAAGCTGTATCTGAAGACACTGCGACCCGCCTCTTGGGGAGACTGAGCCTGCCTGGCTCTATCCTAGATCTGCATTTGGCATTCTTCCCAGAGATGCTTCGGGGTCGGGGGGTGAAGGAAATGGGGACACATACGACCTTAGATTGTGTCAGACTGACATTGAGCTGCTCTGTGCCAGGCCCTTAATGTGTGCCCTGTCAGTGCTGGTGGAGTAATGGATACGAGTCCAAACCACCTTATTAGAATTTCAGATACTTCTCTATAAATTATTAAAGGATTTCCCTTACTTTCTTAGAAATATTTTTACTTTAAAACCCACCTGTATTAGTTTTCTATGGCTGATATAACAAAATACCATCAACGTGGGGACTTAAAACAATATGCATTATTCCCTTATAGTTCTAGTGGTCAGAAGTCTGCAATAAGTCTCATGGGGACAGCACCAAGGTGTAGGCAGAACCCCAATGTTCATAGCAGCACTATTCACAATAGCCAAGACATGGAAGCAACCTAAATGTCCATTGACAGGTGAATGGATAAAGAAGCTGTGGCATATATATACAACTGAATATTATTCAGCCATAAAAAGAATGATATAATGCCATTTGCAGAAACAAGGATGGACCTAGAGGTGATCATACTAAGTGAAGTAAGTCAGAAGAGAAAGACAAATGCCATATGATATCACTTATATGTGGAATCTAAAATATGACACAAATGAACTTATTTATGAAACAGAAATAGACTCACAGTCATAGAACACAAACTTATGGTTACCAAAGGGGAAAGGGGAGGGATGAATTAGGAGTTTGGGATTAGCAGATACAAACTACTATACATAAAATAGATAAACAACAATGTCCTACTGTATAGCACAGGGAGCTATACTCAATATTTTGTAATAATCTATAAAGGAAAAGAATCTGAAAAAGAAAAAAATATATATATATCACTTGGCCATACACCTAAAACTAACAAAACCTTGTAAATCAACTATACTTAAAAAAAAAAAAAGGTATAAGCAGGATTGGTTCCTTCTGGAGGCTCTAAGAGAGGAACTGTTTCCTTGCCTTTTCTAGCTTCTGGAAGTTGCCTACATTGTTTGGATCTGACCCCTTCCTTGCACACATGACTTTTTCATCCCCTACTTCCTTGTCATATTGCCTCTGTCCTTTCATAGTCAAATCTCCTTCTGCATCTCTCTTACAAGGACATTTATGATTACATTTAGGGCCCACCTGGATAATCCAAGATAACCTCCCCATCTTAAAGTTCTTAATCACATCTGCAAAGTCCCTTTTGCTGTGTAAGGTAACATACTTACAGGTTCCAGGGATTAGGACATGGACATCCTAGGGGCCCATTATTTGTCCAGTCACACAACTCTTCTCTCAGATTGAACTGGTGGCCTTGTCTGTTCCTCTTTCAAGGCAGGGAAAGGAATTCAGGGCCCCCGCTCTTCACAATGCTATCTGTAGAGAGTATCTTTAACGTGCATCTAACGTGATCTTCAAAACAACCCACAAGCCAGGGGGTGCTGTCATCATCACCTTGCAGGTAGGAAATTGGGAAGGGAACTAACATGTACTGAGTTAAATCCAATATCAATGGAGCATCACCGTATACAAGATCCTGTACTTTCATCACTTCATTTAATCTTCTTGCAATCTGGGAAGCAATTTTTTTTTCTGTGTTTACTCTCATTTTACAGGTAGAGAACTTGAAATTAGAGTGGTTAAGTGCTGGAACTAAGACTGCAAAATCAGAAATGGAGGCACTGAACTTGAACCCAGATCCGTGATTTCCAGCCCTCACGTCTTCCCCAGCCCTATTGCGCCCTGTGTGTTCTCCTGACCACAGTCCTGTGATGGTCTGAGGATGGGGTGGCTGATGGCTGCAGGGGACCCTGTGGGTGCTCTTTTGTGATATACACTGACATCTTTAGATGTTTCCAAAGCCACAGAACATTAGGGCAGAGATGAGTCTCAGTGCAAACCTATCCCAAATGATTCTCAAAGTATAATACAATGTGTACAGAACTATCTGGAATTTTATTAAAAAGTAAAATTTCCTGAGCCTCATTCTGGGAGATTTTAATTAGCAGGTCTAGGGTGAAGACCAGGAATCCAGTTTTTAATGTGCACGGAAGCTGATTCTGATGCAATTGGACAGAAAAGAAAGATACCTGGATGAGCGGGGTAATACATTTTCTCTGGATTGTAGGATTAGCCTTTCTTTCAGTGGGGAAGGGGGGTGGGGTAGGTTTGTGTGTTAGGAAGCCAATCACGGTGGCCACACCATTAGAAAATGCCAAAGGATTCTTAACAGATTTCTGGTTCTTTCAGTAGATTTGGTCAGGTGAAGAATTTTGGCTCAGTCTGGGCTCTGATTTGAGTGAGAGAAACAGTGAAAGGTGGATTCCGTGCTGTGGAATGTAACATTTGGAGATGCCTACAGTCTAAGCTTGTGCATTTGCCAGAAAGAAATCCAGAGTGGTCCCTGCATTGTCTGTGTTACAATCTGTCTAACTGGACTTTCCAGAATATGGGATCTACTAACTACTAAGAAATATTCCAAATCGGGAAGTAGATGGGCAGCATGCATTCACCAGAGACGTTAATGCAGACTTAACTGAGGTTTGTTATTGCTTAGAATATTGAGAAATGGAGCATCAGAACGTATTATCAGCTAGGGGAGAGCGTATTCAGACCAGGTGCCTGGACATCTGGTGGTCTCGGGCACATTCACCCCGTAGGCCCCTGCTTTCTTTGGATTTATAAACTTTGCAAGTTGCCTGTTACGCTGTGTTACATTTCCCAAGCCAAATTTCCAGGGACAGATGCATGGTGAATTTGCTTGTCTGGCATATTTGTCACATTACAAACAAGACGTTGCATGAGTGATGATTCACAGCTTATCACAGATAATATAACTGTTATCACACTGGGGTCTGGACTCTGCAGTTCACTTGGGCTTATTACCAGCTGATTTCCTGAAAGAGCTCAGGTTCCTGGCTCAGCATGCCTTTGCTAGAAGAGCGTGCTGAATGGAAGAGAAGCAATAGTTACACATTTCTCTCCGTGGGTCACTTCTAAAGTGAAGTCAGAGTTTTAACCAGGGTTCAGTGTCTCCCTTTAAAATCCCCCACTCTCCATTTTTCAGTGTGAAAGGATCCAGGCCGTTTTCTGCAGACAGTATTTTTTGATGGCATGGCCAGCAAATTGTGCTGTGTGTCCTGTGATCTCCATAAAAGGGAATCATTGAATTTTCTGTCCACTTAGTGGTGTCTTTTGTTAATCATAGGCAGGGGACTTGCATTATTTATGGAGCACTCGGACAGCTCAGCAGTTTATGGAGTATAGTATATGAAGAAAGGGAGCTCTTTACCATCTAATAAAATGCTGCATTAGAACCTCAGTATTGAACTTTATTTTTTTAAATTTTATTTATTTATTTGTTTATTTATGGCTGTGTTGGGTCTTCGTTTCTGTGCGAGGGCTTTCTCTAGTTGCGGCAAGCGGGGGGCCACTCTTCATCGCAGTGCGCGGGTCTCTCACTATCGCGGCCTCTCTTGTTGCGGAGCACAGGCTCCAGACGCGCAGGCTCAGTAGTTGTGGCTCACGGGCCTAGTTGCTCCGCGGCATGTGGGATCTTCCCAGACCAGGGCACGAACCCGTGTCCCCTGCATTGGCAGGCAGATTCTCAACCACTGCACCACCAGGGAAGCCCTCAGTATTGAACTTTTAAAGAAGGAATCCTGGATTATTGTGTGCACAAGTACACAGGACATACTTTGGTCTCACATTCAAGCTAACCTACAACCTTTGTGACTCTGTGTATCTTCTGGCACAAGTGAGGTATTACTTCAAAGATAAGGAGATTTATTATAGATTCTTCCCAAAGCAAAGAGCCATCTTATTAAAATTCTGTAAGTTCATCCATGTGGGATTTGGGTGAAGGCAATTTTGGACAAGCCACTGTGTACCAGTAATGAAAACAGAAATGAATTCAACCTTCTAAAGGGAAAGTGAAAAGTAAGTAAATTAGTCTCCAGGTTATCCAATTTTAGAAAATTATCTAAGGTAATATATGACCAAAAATTGAAATAGAAAGTTAAAAGTGTTTCCAGGTTTCCGATGGATAATTTGTAATTTAAAATGATTGGGGCAGGGGTGCCCAGGGCAAATCTGAATATCAGGATTTGCCCCCAGCCTCTCTGATTGCTGCTTCTTACACTTTTACTGAACCTCTTCCTTTTCTACTTCCTCTTAAGTGTGGGAAAAATTCACATGTATCTTTTACCAGCATAAAGTAACATACTGTGCTTGCTGTCTGACACTGGCCAGAGAATGACTTTGTTTTGTCTTTTACACCTCTGCTTAACCACAGGAAAAATAGATATTGTGTGTTTAGTCCAGGAAATGTCACTAGCATTAAGTTATATCTTAAGGAAAGGGATGGGGAACAGACAGTCCTGGGCACAGTTAAGAACTCTCTTTTGCCTTTAGAATGGAGTTTCCTTGAAGAGCTAAAAAAAAATGGAGCTACCATATGATCCTGTAATCCTACTCCTGGGCATATGGTTTCCGGAGAAAACTATAATTGGAAAAATTACATGCACCCCAATGTTCATAATAGCACTATTTACAATAGCCAAGACATGGAAGTAACCTAAATGTCCCTTGACAGATGAATGGATAAAGAAGATGTGGTACATATATACAATAGAATATTCCTCAGCCATAAAAAAATGAAATAATGTCATTTGCAGCAACATAGATGGACCTAGAGATTATCATACTAAGTGAAGTAAGTCAGACAGAGAAAGACAAATATATGATATCACTTATATGTGGAGTCTAAAAAATAATACAAATGAATCTATTTACATAGTAGAAACAGACTCATAGGCATTGAAAACAAACTTATGGTTACTGAAGGGGAAGCAAGGGGAAGGATAAATTAGGAGTATGGGATTAATAGATGCACACTACTGTATATAAAATAGCTAAACAAGGATGTACTGTATAACACAGGGAACAATATTCAATATCTTGTAATAACCTATAATGGAAAATAATCTGAAATATATATATATCTGAATCATTTTGCTGTACACCTGAAACTAACACGATATTGTAAATCAACTATACTTCAATTAAAAAAAAGAACTCTCTTTTGCCTTGGAACTCTCATACCTTTCTCTTTCCCATTATGTGTTGTTCTCCTGCACTAAGATTCTGAGACACTCATGGTATCCTCTAGTTCTAAAAAGTCCTGCCCCAAGTCTCGCTTTCCTCAATGTGCAGCATGCCCCAGAATTGGAGCTTGACCCTCCTGCCCCGTACTTAGTCCTACTTCCTCATATAAGGCAGGCTTGTCAGAATGCCAGCCTCTCTGCACACCCAGGAGTGCTGGCTTTTACAAGTAGCATTATTGCTCTGGCCTTCACGACAGCATGAAGACAAGCACATAGAAAAGAGGTGGATGTGAGGCTCCTGTAGGTCCCCAGCTCTTGCTCCAGATCAGTGGCCCAATAAACCATGTGAGGTCCTAGTTCTTAATTCAGGGGCTCAGCCTAGAACTTGTGTCTGGAGCTGGGCAGCTGAGACAAGGGTGAGCCAGGACTGAGCTTGGTTTTAAGGTCCTTAAATCTCCCTCTTCCTGACAATCTACAGCTTCAATGCAATCCTTATTAAAATACCAATGGCATTTATTGAAGAGGCTGTCTTTTCCCCATTGTATATTCTCGTCTACTTTGTCATAGATTAATTGACCATACAACTGTGGGTTCATTTCTGGGCTGTCTATTCTGTTCCATGAGCTATGTGTCTGTTTTTGTGCCAGTACCATACTGTTTGCAGTACCATAGCTTGGTAGTGTAGTTTGAAATAAGGGAGCTTGATAACTCCAACTTGGTCCTTCATTTTCAAGATTGTTTTGGCTATTCAGGGTCTTTTGTGTTCCCATAAAAATTTTAGAATTATTTGTTCTAGTTCTGTGAAAAAATGTCAAATGCTATATATGTATATGTCTATCATCTATCTATCTATCTATCATCTATCTATCATCTATCTATCTATCTATCCATCTATCTATCTATCTAGAGATGAGGGAGGGGAAGAGAGAGGATATTTAAAAATATAAGAAGATAGTGTAAAAATTATACCAACACATTTAAATGTCTAGGGAAAATGGACATTTTTTGAAGATGCGATCTATGAATTATCAGTTCTAAGTCACAAAGAGACAAAATCCAAACAAATAAAGTATCAAAACCAAAACTGAAAGGGTAATAAAAAGAAAGAAAAATCTATCCATAAGAACGACACCAGGTTCAGATAGTTTCTTGAGTGAATTTTACTAAACCTTATTTGATAGATGATCATTGTATTATGGACACACTTGCATAGCATAGAGTGCATGAGAAGCCTAATGCATATCAAATGGCATCTGTGTTACATTGAGCAGTTTTGATCGTACACAACCATATTCATACCAAACTGTTTGATTACCCTCAGAAACCAACAATGCAGCTTCTGAGTCCTGCAGGAGTGATAAGATAGTTGCCTCTACAGAAGGTTGTGGGTTACTGTCACCAGGTTCTGAATGTGACTGAACATGGGCAATCAACCCAGGCGAACTGCTGGCCAGCATCCCTGTGCCAGGGTTTTGGGATGACATACAACTCATTGCCCTCACCCCCAGCAGCACCCCTGGGCCCAGCACCCTGGGCACTACAGGTGGATGTGGCCCATGGTCCTTGGACTCAGCCCCTCCTCAAGAGGCACCACTGCCAATGTCACAGATGCTGTAGCTGCCCTTCCAACTGGATGTGTGTTTACTGTGGGTTATATAACTTCTGGTTCCTTTAGTCAAGATGCCTAATCCAACTTTTGTTTCTCCGATTAATCCAATGTATAAATCCAACATTGCATGGCTCGTGCATAACTATTCTAAAGAATCTTACTTTATGTACTCTATGTATCAGAATAGTGTACATTGCTATGTAATGTGAAAAGAAAAGTCTACATAAATAATGCGGCCAACTATCCAAGTGTCCTACCAGCTAAAATACCAACTAAACCTTGAATAGTGAAAAAACAAAACCAAACAAGAAAACCCCATTGTTTATCCACTTTGGACTGCCCTCCAGGGACCATGCACAGGCAATGCAATCACCGGGGCCCAGGTCCCCCCAAGTGCTACACGCACCTGCTGTGGGTCATAGGAAGGGCAAAGACATCCAGCCCCCCTGTGCTGACAGTGTGCCAGGGAGCCCCTGAAGGGAGACATCATCACTGCTCGGACCCTGGCTGGAGTGGAGAGTGCCTGGCAGACACGGTGCAGACGCCCCCCCCCCCGCAACAGGATGCACCTAGGCCTCAGCCACTGCAGATCCGTTGCTTCCCCTGGTCTCCACCCCAAGTTACACTTCCCATCCTGGGCTTCCTGGCCTGTATCCCTCCAGGAACCAGGGGGCGACTCTCACTCCAGTCTGCAGCACTAACTGACACCCCCACCCCCCAAAGCAATAATTAGCAGTGAGATGACTGTGAGTCCCACCCATGATCTGACATCAGTGTGGATCCATCTGGACCTTTCTCCTCTCTGTGGCCCCCCCCACCACACTGTGCTCTTACTGGGTACTGCTTCTCACATTCCCAGCCCTCTCCTCCCCTAGCAGGGCCTCCAAATACTTGTCACCTCCCTGCCTTGTCTCCTGGACCATAGTGACTCTTATTTCAGTGTGCCTTTTGCTAAATATGCCCTTTTTTCTATAAATAAAAGAGAATTCCATGAGGCTAATATAATACTAACTCCCACACTATACAAGGCTGACGACAGAAATCTAAAAACTATCAACCAATCACACTAATACATAGATATGGACAAATTAAATACAAAATATCTCAGCAGATTTTACTCAGTAATGATTTTTGTGATTCACATATCAGGTCAAAACAATACTTAGAGTGCAGATGTGATTCAGTAGTTTCAAAATCTATTAATTCTCTGTATCTACAAATTAAAGTAGGAAAAGAAGATAATCTCAATAAATATTAAGAAAACATTTCTAAAATTCAACATCTATTTGTGATAAAAATATAAATAAAATAACACAGTAAAGTTAGAAATAAAGCTTTAACTTGATATAAAAAGTATCTCCTAGAAAACTGAAGCAAACATAATAGCTAATGGTGAAATATCAGAAGTACTCATATTAAAATCATAAACAAGAACAGAAGCAAGAAAAACTACAATCCTGCAGCCGGTGGACCAAAAACCACAGTTACAGAAAGATAGAGAAGATGAAAAGGCAGAGGGCTATGTACCAGATGAAGGAACAAGAAAAAACCCCAGAAAAACAACTAAATGAAGTGGAGATAGGCAACCTTCCAGAAAAAGAATTCAGAATAATGATAGTGAAGATGATCCAGGACCTCGGAATAAGAATGGAGGCAAAGATTGAGAAGATGCAAGAAATGATTAACAAAGACCTAGAAGAATTAAAGAACAAACAAACAGAGATGACCAATACAATAACTGAAATGAAAACTACACTAGAAGGAATCAATAGCAGAATAACTGAGGCAGAAGAACGGATAAGTGACCTGGAAGACAGAATGGTGGAATTCACTGCTGCGGAACAGACTAAAGAAAAAAGAATGAAAAGAAATGAAGACAGCCTAAGAGACCTCTGGGACAACATTAAACGCAACAACATTCGCATTATAGGGGTCCCAGAAGGAGAAGAGAGAGAGAAAGGACCAGAGAAAATATTTGAAGAGATTATAGTCGAAAACTTCCCTAACATGGGAGAGGAAATAGCCACCCAAGTCCAGGAAGCGCAGAGAGTCCCATACAGAATAAACCCAAGGAGAAACACGCCGAGACACATAGTAATCAAAGTGGCAAAAATTAAAGACAAAGAAAAATTATTGAAAGCAGCAAGGGAAAAACGACAAATAACATACAAGGGAACTCCCATAAGGTTAACAGCTGATTTCTCAGCAGAAACTCTGCAAGCCAGAAGGGAGTGGCAGGATATACTTAAAGTGATGAAAGGGAAGAACCTACAACCAAGATTACTCTACCCGGCAAGGATCACATTTAGATTTGATGGAGAAATCAAAAGCTTTACAGACAAGCAAAAGCTAAGAGAATTCAGCACCACCAAACCAGCTCTACAACAAATGCTAAAGGAACTTCTCTAAGTGGGAAACACAAGAGAAGAAAAGGACCTACAAAAACAAACCCAAAACAATTAAGAAAATGGTCATAGGAACATACATATCGATAATTACCTTAAACGTGAATGGATTAAACGCCCCAACCAAAAGACATAGACTGGCTGAATGGATACAAAAACAAGACCCATATATATGCTGTCTACAAGAGACCCACTTTAGACCTAGGGACACATACAGACTGAAAGTGAGGGGATGGAAAAAGATATTCCATGCAAAAGGAAATCAAAAGAAAGCTGGAGTAGCTATACTCATATCAGATAAAATAGACTTTAAAATAAAGAATGTTACAAGAGACAAGGAAGGACACTACATAATGATCCAGGGATCAATCCAAGAAGAAGATATAACAATTATAAATATATATGCACCCAACATAGGAGCACCTCAATACATAAGGCAACTGCTAACAGCTATAAAAGAGGAAATCGACAGTAACACAATAATAGTGGGGGACTTTAACACTTCACTTACACCAATGGACAGATCATCCAAAATGAAAATAAATAAGGAAACAGAAGCTTTAAATGACACAATAGACCAGATAGATTTAATTGATATTTATAGGACATTCCATCCAAAAACAGCAGATTACACGTTCTTCTCAAGTGCGCACGGGACATTCTCCAGGATAGATCACATCTTGGGTCACAAATCAAGCCTCAGTAAATTTAAGAAAATTGAAATCATACAAAGTATCTTTTCTGACCACAACGCTATGAGATTAGAAATGAATTACAGGGAAAAAAACGTAAAAAAGACAAACACATGGAGGCTAAACAATACGTTACTAAATAACCAAGAGATCACTGAAGAAATCAAAGAGGAAATAAAAAAATACCTAGAGACAAATGACAATGAAAACACAACGACCCAAAACCTATGGGACGCAGGAAAAGCGGTTCTAAGAGGGAAGTTTATAGCTATACAAGCCTACCTAAAGAAACAAGAAAAATCTCAAGTAAACAATCTAACCTTACACCTAAAGAAACTAGAGAAAGAAGAACAAACAAAACCCAAAGTTAGCAGAAGGAAAGAAATCATAAAGATCAGAGCAGAAATAAATGAAATAGAAACAAAGAAAACAATAGCAAAGATCAATAAAACTAAAAGTTGGTTCTTTGAGAAGATAAACAAAATTGATAAGCCATTAGCCAGACTCATCAAGAAAAAGAGGGAGAGGACTCAAATCAATAAAATCAGAAATGAAAAAGGAGAAGTTACAACAGACACCGCAGAAATACAAAACATCCTAAGAGACTACTATAAGCAACTTTATGCCAATAAAATGGACAACCTGGAAGAAATGGACAAATTCTTAGAAAGGTATAACCTTCCAAGACTGAATCAGGAAGAAACAGAAAATATGAACAGAGCAATCACAAGTAATGAAATTGAAACTGTGATTAAAAATCTTCCAACAAACAAAAGTCCAGGACCAGATGGCTTCACAGGTGAATTCTATCAAACATTTAGAGAAGAGCTAACACCCATCCTTCTCAAACTCTTCCAAAAAATTGCAGAGGAAGGAACACTCCCAAACCCATTCTATGAGGCCACCATCACCCTGATACCAAAACCAGACAAAGACACTACAAAAAAAGAAAATTACAGACCAATATCACTGTTGAATATAGATGCAAAAATCCTCAACAAAATACTAGCAAACAGAATCCAACAACACATTAAAAGGATCATACACCACGATCAAGTGGGATTTATCCCAGGGATGCAAGGATTCTTCAATATACGCAAATCAATCAATGTGATACACCATATTAACAAATTGAAGAATAAAAACCATATGATCATCTCAATAGATGCAGAAAAAGCTTTTGACAAAATTCAACACCCATTTCTGATAAAAACTCTCCAGAAAGTGGGCATAGAGGGAACCTACCTCAACATAATAAAGGTCATATATGACAAACCCACAGCAAACATCATTCTCAATGGTGAAAAACTGAAAGCATTTCCTCTAAGATCAGGAACGAGACAAGGATGTCCACTCTCACCACTATTATTCAACATAGTTCTGGAAGTCCTAGCCACGGCAATCAGAGAAGAAAAAGAAATAAAAGGAATACAAATTGGAAAAGAGGAAGTAAAACTGTCACTGTTTGCGGATGACATGATACTATACATAGAGAATCCTAAAACTGCCACCAGAAAACTGCTAGAGCTAATTAATGAATATGGTAAAGTTGCAGGATACAAAATTAATGCACAGAAATCTCTTGCATTACTATACACTAATGATGAAAAATCTGAAAGAGAAATTATGGAAACACTCCCATTTACCATTGCAACAAAAAGAATAAAATACCTAGGAATAAACCTACCTAGGGAGACAAAAGACCTGTATGCAGAAAACTATAAGACACTGATGAAAGAAATTAAAGATGATACCAACACATGGAGAGATATACCATGTTCTTGGATTGGAAGAATCAACATTGTGAAAATGAGTATACTACCCAAAGCAATCTACAGATTCAATGCAATCCCTATCAAATTACCAATGGCATTTTTTACGGAGCTAGAACAAATCATCTTAAAATTTGTATGGAGACACAAAAGACCCCGAATAGCCAAAGCAGTCTTGAGGCAAAAAAATGGAGCTGGAGGAATCAGACTCCCTGACTTCAGACTATACTACAAAGCTACAGTAATCAAGACAATATGGTACTGGCACAAAAACAGAAACATAGATCAATGGAACAAGATAGAAAGCCCAGAGATTAACCCACGCACCTATGGTCAACTAATCTATGACAAAGGAGGCACAGATATACAATGGAGAAAAGACAGTCTCTTCAATAAGTGGTGCTGGGAAAACTGGACAGCTACATGTAAAAGAATGAAATTAGAATACTCCCTAACACCATACACAAAAATAAACTCAAAATGGATTAGAGACCTAAATATAAGACTGGACACTATAAAACTCTTAGAGGAAAACATAGGAAGAACACTCTTTGACATAAATCACAGCAAGATCTTTTTTGATCCACCTCCTACAGTAATGGAAATAAAAACAAAAATAAACAAGTGGGACCTAATGAAACTTCAAAGCTTTTGCACAGCAAAGGAAACCATAAACAAGACGAAAAGACAACCCTCAGAATGGGAGAAAGTATTTGCAAATGAATCAACGGACAAAGGATTAATCTCCAAAATATATAAACAGCTCATTAGCTCAACATCAAAGAAACAAACACCCCAATCCAAAAATGGGCAGAAGACCTAAATAGACATTTCTCCAAAGAAGACATACAGACGGCCACGAAGCACATGAAAAGATGCTCAACATCACTAATTATTAGAGAAATGCAAATCAAAACTACAATGAGGTATCACCTCACTCCTGTTAGAATGGGCATCATCAGAAAATCTACAAACAACAAATGCTGGAGAGGGTGTGGAGAAAAGGGAACCCTCTTGCACTGTTGGTGGGAATGTAAATTGATACAGCCACTATGGAGAACAATATGGAGGTTCCTTAAAAAACTAAAAATAGAATTACCATATGACCCAGCAATCCCACTACTGGGCATATACCCAGAGAAAACTGTAATTCAAAAAGACACATGCACCCGAATGTTCATTGCTGCACTGTTTACAATAGCCAGGTCATGGAAGCAACCTAAATGCCCATCAACAGACAAATGGATAAAGAAGTTGTGGTACATATATACAATGGAATATTACTCAGCCATAAAAAGGAACGAAATTGAGTCATTTGTTGAGACGTGGATGGATCTAGAGACTGTCATACAGAGTGAAGTAAGTCAGAAAGAGAAAAACAAATATCGTATATTAATGCATGTATGTGGAACCTAGAAAAATGGTACAGATGAGCCAGTTTGCAGGGCAGAAGTTGAGACACAGATGTAGAGAATGGACATATGGACACCAAGGGGGGAAAACTGCGGTGAGGTGGGGATGGTGGTGAGCTGAATTGGGCGATTGGGATTGGCATGTATACACTGATGTGTATAAAATCGATGCCTAATAAGAACCTGCAGTATAAAAAAGCAAACAAAACAACTAATACTAAACTTTCATTGGGTTATTTGTATGGAAATATGTTAATATAAATGTTTCAGACGTTACATGAAATTTCTAAAAATCTTGTATTTGTATGGAAATATGTATGGAAATATGTTAATATAAATGTTTCAGACATTACATGAAATTTCTAAAAATCTTACATGTTCTGGTATAATGTTATAAGTAACAATCCTAGTTATTACTTTAAAATGTATATCTCAGAAATAACTAATTTTCTTGTCAACTGCATTATTATGAACTTTCATCAAATCTTTTACCGTGGTCATTTTTAAGTCTTTTGTCATTTACAGACAGTTCTGGGTGTACTCTGATGATTTTGCAAATATGTTCCTATAAAAGGGTTTCATCTACAAGAAATTCATGGAAAAGACTCTGACAAGTACAGGTTTCTGGTAACTGACTATACTGCTGAACTGAATGAATAAGCATTTTCAGAACTCTGATGAAAAACTGATGAACTCATAAAAGTGCTAACAAAAGATCAAGATGAAAAACAACAATTAATTACATGGGACTGAGTGAACTGATGAGGACGAGTATAATTTTTGTGACTTTCTGTCTGAATTAAAAAAAAAAAATCCCACAAGGACTCAGAGGCAAAGAATATACAAATCAATTTTCACTGCAAAGTAAAGGAGCTGTTACAGTGGAGGATTACTGGACTGAATGTCAATATTATGACATAGTATGAGTGTGTTTCATGTTTTGTAATTGCAATCATTGTTGCTTTTGTTGTGGTCATCCATGTACAATGCTTGGTGACAGTCTATCTCTTGTAAAAATAAAATACAGTGTGTGTGTGTGGAAAAAAAAAAAAAAAAAAAAAAGAATCAGAAAGTGTGCCCCAGTGAGTAAGGGTGCTGGGGGGATAGAAGGAGGGAGATAAAGACACAGGGCCATTTCCTGAAAAAAAAAAAAAAAAAAAAAAAAACAAAAAAAATCATAAACAAGAAAAAGACACCGACTATTGTCATTTTTACTTACATTATTACATTATTCAATGTTTTGAATAGAAAATCTTAGTAATAAATTAAAAGAAAAAAGAAGTATAAGAAACGAAACTGAGTTATTTGTAGTGAGGTGGATGGACCTAGAGTCTGTCATACAGAGTGAAGTAAGTCAGAAAGAGAAAAACAAATACCATATGCTAACACACATATATGGAATTAAAAAAATAAAAGTTCTGAAGAACCTAGGGGCAAGCCAAGAATAAAGACACAGACCTACTAGAGAATGGACTTGAGGATATGGGGAGGGGGAAGGGTAAGCTGGGGCAAAGTGAGAGAGTGGCATGGACATATATACACTACCAAACATAAAATAGATAGCTAGCGGGAAGCAGCCGCATAGCACAGGGAGGTCAGCTCAGTGTTTTGTGACCACCTAGAGGGGGGCATAGGGAGGGTGGGAGGGAGGGAGATGCAAGAGGGAAGAGATATGGGGACATATGTATATGTATAACTGATTCACTTTGTTATAAAGCAGAAACTAACACACCATTGTAAAGCAATTATATTCCAATAAAGATGTTAAAAAAATAAAAAATAAAATAATGGAATAAAAGAGACAAACCTGCCATTTAAAAAACTTTTATCTGATAATCTACCCCAAAACTCCAGAGAATTAATTGATACAAAATATTAACTAAAAAGATGGTCTTGAAATGGAGCAGGACCCTATGGTCCTTCCCCCCCATGTCCTCTGCCTGCCTTTTGTCTGTGGAAAAACTTTAGCCAAAGAATAAGTTTAATCAGAGAAGTGAGAAAATGCAGAAGCAAAAAAAAAAAAAAAAAAAAAAAGCAGTCAAACAGGACAAAACAATAATAGGTTAGTCAGTAAGCAAAGTCAAGGACTTTTAGTTCCTCCTCAAGGGCTATAGATAATATTCTGAGCCATGTCCTGTGAGCTGTCTTATAGATACTGAAACCCCCACCAGGTGGAAGAAGTTAACTACATCATGACCAGACTGTAGCCATGACATAAGCTGCCACAATTCCAACAACTGGCCTCAAGAAAATGGGAACAAACTGACCCTGGAACTGAAGACTAACTGTACCTAAAACAATCAAGATGTTGCTGGTCAGACCACCGCTTGACCGATTTCAAGATGACTCTCAGAGCTGACTGTGTTGTTTCTTCATGTATCTCCCTCCCTCTGCCTATAAAAACTCTTGCCCCCTGATTGTTAGAGGGGAGTCAGCCTTTGGACAGGCATCTGCCCTCCCCGCTGGCTGCCGGCAGCCAAAATAAAGCAAACTTTCCTTTCCACCAACCTGGCCTCTTTATTGGCTTTTGAGCGGCGAGCAGCCAGACCCCACTTTCGGTTACAGTCTGATGTACAATAAACATTTAAAACATACTTACCAATAATAACCAATCAGAAAACGCAATGGATTCCATTATCAATTGTTTAAGTAAACACAAAATACCACGAAATAAACTACAGGTTCTGGGTGGGCCACAGGGCAGCCTTAACTAGGCCCAGATACCTAAAGTCTCACTTCACAACGTGAGGTGGTTCCAGGGAAGTGCAGAGGTTCTGCTGCACCAGACATCCTGGTGCACAGGTAACCATGACTCTGCTGTCTTCCACACCTTGCCTCCAAGCTGGCCGGAAGAGGAGAGGAACACAGAAGAATGTGCACTGAAGTGCTTTATGAGCTGGGCTGAAAGTGGCATTCACTCTCCAGCGGCCAGTGCTCAACCACACAGCCACGTGTGAGTGCAAGGCAGCCTGGGTAAGGAAGAGGAGGGACAGATTTTTAGGAACTTCTGCATTAATCTTGTCGTGAAAATCTGTCTGCACCCTTCTTCCCACATATGGAACTCATTCAAGTCCTTCCCCAGGAGACCAACCCCAAGTTTCATCCAGCTCAGTCTGGGATCTGGGTGAAGTCTTCTCTTCTCCATCCATCTGGATGTGGCTCGCCATCATCCAGCTGCCTGTAAACTAAATGCTGTGGTGGAGCAGGCAGAGAGTAACCCCAATGAAACTGCCCTTAAAAGGGAGACGTACAGGGGAAAATACCAGAAAACATACAGCAATCACCATCCCCAGCAAGAGTGGACTCTTACCGGGTCAGCATCTTGGAAGAAGGGCCTTGATTAGACGTTGGATTTGGGCTCCAGGAGAATCTCCTTTGCCCTTGGTTCTACCCTTTGGCAAGGTTTATTTTTTCCTTCCATTTTCTTTCATGACTATATTTGAAGTAGGCATTGGAGAATATGCCACCCTTGGGCTAGGGGTGTGTGTACAGTTTTTGTAACAGTTTTCCTGCTGGTGCCGATTTGGGGGCCCAAATTTATTTTACATTTCCAAGGTTTGTTTTTTTTTTTTTAAGCTCATGGTTTCTTTGGTAATATAACTTCCTCAGAAATTTTGTAGACTTCTGATCTTCTGTCAGTCAATTTCACATGCCAGCAACCACATCCATACTTCCATGAAGTCTTATTCATTGTTTACTTGAAATTTAAATCTAACAGGGTGTCCTATATTTTTATTTGGTAAATCTGGCAAGCATAAAGTTAGCAGGAAGAGTTGGACCAAATGTCCACCACTGCTGGCTGGGGCCTCTCTCTTTCTGGATCTTCCTGTGCCCAACACCCAAGCACTAAGTTAGGCCATGAATTTCAATCCTTGTCTATAGCACTGCCCCTCTTCAAGGTGGAGATTTCTATACTGATTATACAAGATTTAGCTGTGGTAACAGACTTAAACATCTAACAGTTCTACCCAAGAGAAGTTCATTTCTCACACATCTAACAGCCCCAGGCAGCAGCCCACGTGCTCCATTCCATGATTCCGGGCCCCAGGGATCCCCTGACAGGGTTCTGCCATCCTCATCAATTTCTTCTAAGAACCCTCTGGGGATTATTATTCCAGGCAGGCAGGAGAGGGAGAGAGCTTAGGAGAAAGTGGGGGTGTGTTTAGGGGTCTGGCTTGGAAGCAACACCCATTACTTCTGTTCACCTTCCACTGGCTAAGACATGAGTTATATGACCCAACCTAATTGCAAAGATTGCTGTAAGTTTAGCTGCTTGCCCAAGAAGAAAAGTCAACTAGATTTTGAAGAACTGCTAGCAAATTCTGCTCCAGACCTAACAAAGAATGCACAAGCCTTATGTGAATAAAACTTCAAACTTTGTTAAAGGACATTAAAAAAAAAATCTAAACAAGAGGAGAGACATATTATGTCCTGATATGGAAAGATATAGGCATGTAAAAATGTTAATTCTCCCCCACATTAATCGAAAAATTGCATAAAATCTTAGTCAAAATCGGAATGTTTCATGGAAACTGATAAAATGATTTTAAATTTAACGTGGTAGAGAATATCTAATTTTTTTAAGAGAGAAATATAGTGTGATTATCACTACAGATCAATTATAATTAAAACATGGTGGTATCGGTACAAAAGCAGATAAATAGAAGAGATAAACAAACTAGAGAATTCAGGAAATATTCTTCATAGTATTCAACCTTAAGAAAAAAAAGGAAATCCTGTCACATGCTACAGCATGGACGAATCTTGAGGACATTAAGTGAAATTAGCTAGTCACACACACAAATACTGTATGACACTGCTTGTATGAGGTACCTAGAGGAGTCAAATTCATAGAGACAGAAAGTAGATGGTGGTTGCCAAGGGCTTGGGGAGGAGGATGGGGAGTTGTTTAAGGAGGTACAGAGTTTCAGTTTTTCAAGATGAAGAAGTTTTGGAAATCTTTCCCACAACAATGTGAATATACTTAACACTACTGGACTCTACACTTAAAATGGTTTATGTTATTTTTTAACCACAATTGAAAATTTATTAAGTTAAAAAATATTTATATTATTGTATTGATAGGATAGTAGCTTATTAAAATTAAAAAAAATTCAAGTTTCAAGTGTTTCAAGTCAGTGGTAAATGGATAACGCATTCAAGAAATAATTTCCTTCTGGAAAAAAATAAGTTCCCTTACATTATAAAAGCAATAAAATTTTGATAAAAAGCAGGACTGTAAACTTAGAAAAAATGTTAGAGTGTTTTCCTAATATTGAGGTGTTGCAAAGGCCAAATAAAAAAACTGTACACTTAGAAAATATAGAGAGTTGCTTCATTATATTGGAATGGTGTAAAAGTATTTCTAAGCAAAGTGTAAAACTCAGAATCCATAAATAAATCTAATGAAATGTTTGCCTTCATATAATCTGAAATCACCTTTAGAAAAAGAAAGTCACCATAAAGTTAAAAGGCAAGTAAGTGACTAGTACAAGATATTGCAACATATTTAATCAATAAAGAGTTAATAACTAGAATATATAAAGAGATCTAAAAATCAATAAGAAAGGAAAACATTTTACTAGAAAAATTTAAACTATGAACATGACCCTCACAGAAGACTGGAACATAGCCAATAAACATATGAAATGGGGTTAATTCTTACTCAAAATCAAGAAATAGCAAAATAAAACCATACTGAAATATTTTTCCTCATTTATTAGTTTGGGATTAATTTAAAGGCTGCAGAATAGTGGATGTTCTCATTCATCGCTCTTGGGAGTCGCATGTTCTTTCTAGTTTTTCAGAAAAACTGGATGCATTTGTCAAAATTGTAAATGTGTATGTATTTTTACTCATGAACTTTCCACTAGGAATCTATCTTAAATATTCCCATATGTGAAAAGGGATGCATATATAAAAATATTCACTGCAGCATTGTTGATTTGAGGAAACAGCGGAAGTTAAATATTCATCAACAGGGTTTGGCTAAATAAATTGTGTTACATCCATACCATGGAATAATACTATGTAACCCTTACAAAGAATACTGTTGGCTTATAGGTACTGACATTGGAGGATCCCTAAGACATATCATTAAAAAACAAAAACAAAACCAATGCATCCACATAATCAACTCTGTAGGTGCCTGATAAAATCATGGGAAAGATGCATACTGCCTTGGTTAGATATTGCCACAATTCTGTTGTGTCACAAACTCAGTGAACCTGAACAACCATCTCTTATTGTGATGACTCTCTGGGTCATGGAGCAGCTCTGCCTCAACATGTAAGCCGTGTTCTAGTCTCTTCTGTGTGTTTCTCACCCTCCTTGGATCAGCAGGCTGGCCAGGACATGCAGTTCTCACGCTGGGGGCAGACCCTCAAGAGCCTAAACAGAAACGTGTAAGACTTCTTAATGCCTGTCTTGGAACTGGAACACAATTGCTTCTGCCCTCTGCCCTTGGCCAAGGCAAGTCCCACAGCCCACCCAAAGTCAAGACACTCAGGCCAAAAGTCCATGCACAAAGGAGTGGACAACTGAGGCCAGTGTGTCAACCTACTATATAGACTAAAGTGTTAACAATAGTTATTCCTCAGTAGTGTCAATCTACTATATAGATCAAAGTGTTAACAATAGTTATTCCTCAGAAGAAGATTTTGCATGATCATTTTATGCATTTATTTGTTAAATGTTGACTAGCCTTTACTAATTACGAAGCTCTGTTCTTGGCACTGGACCATGAACAGTGAACAAAAGACATCACCCCAACAAACACCATTCCCGCATGGACCTTACATTCTAGTAGAGGAGACACCTTAAAGGAGGTAAATAAGGAAAATGTGTAGTGTGTTAGATAGTGATAAATGCTAAAGAGGAAAATATAACAGAGAAAGGAGACATACATTTGGTCTGTAGGGAGAGGGAATATAAACATTCAGATCATGTGTCAGGGAAAGCCACCGACAGAGAAGATGACTTTTAAGTGAACCTCTGAAGGAAGTGAGGAAATGAGCCATCTGGTTATTGGGGAAGGGCCTTCCAAGGGATGGAGAAACAGCAAGTGCAAAGCCCTGAGACAGGAGCATGACCAGCAAGTTCAAAACAGAGGAGGGGCCATAGTGGTTGGGGCAGAATGAACAAGGGAAGGAGGAGAAGGTTTTCTCCAGAGAGGCCACAGAACCCAGTCATGTCCCTGACAGGTGCCTCCCTAGGGACTGCAGACACCAGCCCAAGACCCACACCAGGTGAGTACTTGCCTGCTTTCCTGCTTTGGATTTTCAGATATTTTCAGAAACTCACTTCCTGTTCCTATGCTCTGGCACTTTTTTGTGCCTGCTGAGCTGGACTTCCTTCCAATGACAGGAGATCCCTCAGAATCATCTCCTGGGTTCTGTGGGTCTCTTGTCCCAGTTCCTGGCCCCATCCAACAGCCTCTTCTCCAGTTAACCAAGGTATGACAGACAGATCAAGAGCTCTGTGGAATATGCAATGACTGGCAAGTGGATGGGTCAAGCAAGGATCAGGAAAATTATGATCAAGATGATGCCTGAAAGGCCCAATTAATTATAAAATGGATAGATAGTTTAAGTACCCCTAGCCATGGCTCCCAATTCTAGACTTTGGAAGCTCCTTTCAGAGGACACAGAGGGATTGAACCCAAATAAGAAGAACCATTAAATCTATTGGGCACAGAATGGTACCTGTTATTTCCGATATCACAGAAATAGCCAGAAAACCAAAACCACTGGTGAAGTACATAGCATGGAAAAAAATGAAGCTCTCTTGCTATAGAATTCAAACAAATTAAATTATATAGAAAATTACACACACACACGTACACACACACACGTACACACACACACACACACACACACACCAAATGGTCCAGATGTAAAACATTTTTTCTCACTCTTTTAAGTATCAAAGAAGTGGGGGTCGGTGGGGACAAGTTCCCTAAAAGACAAAATATTTTCCCATTGCATTAATGGTAGTGCATTTCAGCTAATTCATGTAATTACTATTGATGCAATAAATGGAGAAATCTATTAAGTCCTTGAATTTTAATAAACTTGATGCTACAAGTCACAGTAACAAATTAAGATTGCTTCTCTGAGCAAACACATTAACCAGGTTTGCCATTTTGGACCTCACACAGACCACAGGCTGCATCCAGCCAATATCATTAGGTAAGGACCCTGAAGATTAGACGTAGACAGATTCCCAATACACAGCCATGAGCCCACAGGTGTGGTGGTTGTGGTGTAGCCAACCCTCTGGGATACTTCCAGGATGTATGTTTCAAAGACGAGATGGGGATGAAGTCAAAAGAGCACTAATAAGTACTAATGATGAGTTTGTATGGTTGTGTACTTAATAATTATTGTCAGGAAATCTACAATGACCAAAACATACCCCTACCTGTATCCAGGAAGTAGTGTTTAAACACCTATTTTGTGAAGTTTAAAAATAAGCATGGACCCCATTAGCAATGGGGCTCCTCCCCCAGAGATGTCCCCCCGCCACTTGACTTTTTTAGGAGTGAAAAATATGTATAAAATACAGCCTGTTACTAATGTCTGATGTGGGATTTCAGGACTGATTTGATGATGTCCTTCACCTTGAATGCAATGCTGAGTAGAAAATGGGATTCCAATAATCTACAGCGTGCAGTGGCATTAGGATTCAATTACCACCTAGGGTTGCTAAGGAAGCAATGCCTATTGACACGAGTGCCTTGGGTGCTGTACTTGACATTCACAGTGGTGACAACAATGACAAGGCCGGCAGGGAGGCATGGGAAAGCCACATGTGACTGCACAGGAGGGCAGTCACAAGCCGGCATGACTGACTGACATGCTTTCAGTACTTTAACCCCTTGGCTCCTGTCACGATCAGAGAATCAGACAGCTTCTGCAGTGACACTCAAGACAAAATAGGATAAAACATTTTCTTTTCTTAAAGCAACAGGGCAGATATGGCTGTAACACAGACTCAGAATGTAACTGAGTAGGTGGTATCATTACAATGTAACTTGCCGATACCCTTGTAAACAAGTGAGGCTGGATTGTGGTGCAGGGGCTCCCTGAGATTTGGAATTGGGACACGTGTGGATTCCAGAAAAGCTGGGAATTTTGAATTCTCCAAAATGCCCTGTTCCACCCTTGCTGGAAGAAGTGGCCCATGCACCTTGTGTGAAGAACCTTCCCTTATCTGAAGATCCTTTAATAACTTTCATGGGAGAGACCCCTCATAAGGTGATGCTTATGATCTGCCAACCCACCCCCTCAAATGATACTGCCTTGAAACTCATAATTAGGGTCACAACTATCACGTAGGGTTCACAGGGACAAATGCAAAATCTGATCCATGAAGAGATTTTTACACTTAGTGGGGGTGAGGGAGAGAGAGGGAGTGAGAGAGGAATAGGGAGTAGGGTGGGAGAGAGAGAAAGAGAGGGAAAGAGAGAGGGAAAGAGAGAGAGAGAGAGAAAGGGGAAGGGAAAAGGTAAAAAGGGAAAGATATGCTAATTCAAACCACCAGACACAGGTAAAATGGCCATGGGTTTTAAGAAGGTTAAACCATGAAGTGCAGAATTCAGTACTAGATAAGGCTGAATTTACCCAGGCGAGGGCCCTTCCAGAGTGATAAAAGAAATGTTCACAATTGAGATATAGGGAAGTCATTCTGGCTTATACGTGAGTTAACTTGAATTTGATGCTAACTAAAATAGACTCTTTGTAGCCTATCAAACATACATTGTACATCTGCTTTAATTATTTAAAAAAAGGGCACATTGGCCAGAAGTGAAGAATGTCCATGTTAAAAATAAAAAGGTTAAATGTCTCCCTTCCTGGGATATCAATGTTGGTCCTCCTTTGATGATAAGACTCCCTTCCCAGGTGCCAAGGCCATGCTGACTCGCTGTGTACATGCTGGGCTGTTCTTTCTTTTTTTTTGAAACCTTGAATAAATGTAACCCTGACTTGTTTAATGTTCTTTGTTCTGACAAGATATAAAACTGTGCTGAAAACCTTGCTTCTCAGGAGCAGTTTCTCAGAGTCATCTGGGAAGTGGGCTTCCGGGCTAATCCTCAGTTTGACGCCAATAAAACTCTTTTCTATTCTTCTTATTGATTGTTTATTGATTATTTTCATCGACAAGAGATTCAGGCTGAGTGACTTAATGGAGCTCCTTAGGGGAGCTCTCAGCTTGCTTGGTTGCTGGGGTGAAATCCAGACTGGACCTTGGCCCACATCTGATAAGGCCATCTCTGCTCTCTGTGATGGCCTGTGTGCAGAAATCTCTGCATTCTACAGAAGACCACGCTCATCCACTACACCCATGATATCAAGATGATTGAACCTGGTGAGCAGGAAGAGCAAGAGCCTTAAATGTCATATTGAGACACGTGTGTGGCAGAGGGTGAGCGAGAAACCCCATGAAACTACAGGGCCCAGACCGTGGGGAGGTTTCTAAGGGCCAGGTGGTCTGAAGCATGTTGGAACATTCTTTCCAAAGTGAAAGAAAAGTTGCTATTTCTTCGATTGCCTACTGCTCAAAAATGGACAGTTTTGAGTGGGTCTCTTTGGAGGCAACATATGCCATATTTGAAAGGGCTGCCCCAATCCATTTACTGAAAATCTTCAAAGCTCCAGATTTTGAGTGGGGCCTGGATGAGGTGTCTTGGGCCTTGTGGAACAGCATCACGGTAATTGAAATGGCTGTTTCCAACAGGGATTCTGTGTATAACAATGAAAATATCTAGGTTTGGGGTGCAAAGTTATTATTTTAAGAATCAGCTCTTGCTATGCAACTGAACTTTGTAGCAGAACAGGGACTCAGTGACCCTGTGACTGAAGCTGATCACCACGAATTGGCTATGCTCTGACACATGGAGCCAAAGTGCAGAAGTTGTTTGTAAGAGAACAGGTTTGCAAGTCTGGGAAGCACAAGTAGATTTCATGAGCAGGTGGCTCAGACTCCTATCACATCTTCTGCTTCTCTATCTTTTTTACCCACGATTTACATGTATGACCTCATGGGGAATTCCTTATGACAGGCTGGTTCACAGATGGCTCTGCCTGAGATGCTGGCACCAACTAACTCTAAGTGGACCGCTGGACCACAACAGCCTCACTCAAGGGAGGCCCTAAAGAACAGGGCAAGGGATATCCTCCAAGTGGGTAAAACCTTGAGCAGGACATTTAGTTTTTCGCTTTGTCTGGAATGCCACATTTGCTATGGTGTTATTTCATACAATACTGCTTCTGATCAAGGCATTCACTTCACAATCAAAGGAACAGGGTAATAAGCTCATGAAATTCACACATCCTACTCTATTCCCTGTTACCCAGAAGCAGTGGTCATTATATGTTGGTAGGATGGCCTGAGAAGACTCCATTATGGTACCCATTGGGAGGCAGCACCCTATATGTGGTATACGTTTTGAACCAGCAAGCAATCATCAGAATACATGAGTCTAGAAATCAAAGAAGCATACTTGGAAATGGTTTTTCTCACTAGTATGCCTAATATCTCTTCTGCAGAATTGTTGCCTCCCATCCCTAGAACTGTGTGCTTTGCTGGTTTGGAGGTCCTAGTTCTAAGGGGAGGGATACTTCTGTCAGAGAACTCAACGATGTGTCCATTGGATTGGAAGCTGAGGCTGTATCCTGTCACGTGGGACTCTTTATTACACTGTAAAGAGGAGAGTTACTGTCCTGGCCGGGGTAGATGATTCTGATTACTACAGAGAAACTGGGTTTCTGTTACACAAAGGAGGTAGGGAGGACGTACCTGGAAGATGCACTGGAGTGCCTCTCACATGCCTCTCCCATGTCCAATAGGAAATGTTAGTGGACAATCTTGTGGGTTAAATTGTGTCCCCCCAAAAGATCTGTTTAAGTCCTAAACTCTGGTACCTGTGAATGTGATCTTATTTGGAAATAGGGTCTTTGCAGTTGTAATCAAGTTAAGATGAGGTCACATTGGATTAGGGTGGGAGACCAATATGACCTCCAATATGACAGGTGCCCTTATAAGAGGTAGAGAAGAGACACAAACACACAGAGGAAGAATGCCACCTAACAACAGAGTCAGAGATTGGAGTTATGTACGAACAAAGCAAGTAATGACAAGGTTTCCAGCCACCACCAGAAGATAGTGTTACCGAATTAATTCCTATGAATCTTAGCTTGGCTGAGGCCCTCTACCTTGGTGGGGGAGGGCTCTTTTCCCATTTGGGTTTGAATAGGTGAATAACGAAACTGAAGCTAATTTTAAACAGTAGAGACAAACGGAGGAGGAGTGAGGCTAATGATGGAAAGGCATATGCATTAGTCTACCGGGGAAGGAGCATTCGAGGGAGTGGGAGGGTGACCCCCTTTTCATCCTTTTTTGGTCCTTAATGTTCAGTCATGGCCATTGGTTGGTGTGTCATTTTAATATACTCATATGGTAAAATCAATGTATAATGAGACTCAGGGTCTGTTGGAGGTCCGATCAGTTGCCATCTTAGTCCAGGCTGGTGCCATCTGGGTTTTTGTTTGTTTGTTTGTAGCTTCCTTTTTTATCTCTGGACCCTTTTTTTAGTTTTCTCAGAAATGGGATTTATTTTAGATAGAGAAGTTCTATTATCTTTTTTTTTAAACATTTTTATTGGAGTATAATTGCTTTACAATGGTGTGTTCTTTTCTGCTTTATAACAAAGTGAATCAGTTATACATGTACATATATCTCCATATCTCTTCCCTCTTGCACCTCCCTCCCTCCCACCCTCCCTATCCCACCCTTCTAGCTGGTCACATGGCACTGAGCTGATCTCCCTGTGCTATGTGACTGCTTCTCACTGGCTATCTATTTTACATTTGGTAGTGTATATATGTCCACTACCACTCTCTCACTTTGTCCCAGCTTACCCTTCCCCCTCCCCATATCCTCAAGTCCATTCTCTAGTAGGTCTGCGTCTTTATTCCCATCTTGCCCCTAGGTTCTTCATGACCTTTTTTTTTTTTAGATTCCATATATATATGTTAGCATACGGTATTTATTTTTCTCTTTCTGACTTACTTCACTCTGTATGACAGACTTTAGGTCCCTCTACCTCACCACAAATAACTCAATTTCATTTCTTTTTATGGCTGAGTAATATTCCATTGTATATATGTGCCACATCTTCTTTATCCATTCATTTGTCGATGAACACTTAGGTTGCTTCCATGTCCTGGCTATTGTAAATAGAGCTGCAATGAACATTGTGGTACATGACTCTTTTTGAATTATGGTTTTCTCAGTGTATATACCCAGTAGTGGGATTGCTGGGTCGTATGTCAGTTCTATTTTTCATTTTTTAAGGAACCTCCATACTGTTCTCCATAGTGGCTGTATCAATTTACATTCCCAGCAACAGTGTATGAGGGTTCCCTTTTCTCCACACCCTCTCCAGCATTTATTGTTTGTAGATTTTTTGATGATGGCCATTCTGACAGGTGTGAGATGATATCACATTGTAGTTTTGATTTGCATTTCTCTAATGATTAATGATGTTGAGCATTCTTTCATGTGTTTGTTGGCAATCTGTATATCTTCTTTGGAGAAATGTCTATTTAGCTCTTCTGCCAATTTTTGGATTGGGTTGTTTGTTTTTTGGATATTGAGCTGCATGAGCTGCTGGTAAATTTTGGAGATTAATCCTTTGTCAGTTGTTTTGTTTGCAAATATTCTCTCCCACGGTGCAAAAGTTGTTAAGTTTCATTAGGTCCCATTAGTTTATTTTTGTTTTATTTCCATTTCTCTAGGGGCTGGGTCAAAAAGGATCTTGCTGTGATTTATGTCTAGAGTGTTCTGGCTATGTTTTCCCCTAAGAGTTTGATAGTGCCTGGCCTTACATTTAGGTCTTTAATCCATTATGAGTTTATTTTTGTGTATGGTGTTAGGGAGTGTTCTAATTTCATTCTTTTACATCTAGCTGTCCAGTTTTCCCAGCACCAGCTATTGAAGGGGCTGTCTTTTCTCCATTGTATATTCTTGCCTCCTTTGTCAAAGATAAGGTGACCATAAGTGCATGGGGTTTTCTCTGGGGTTTCTACCCTGTTCCAGTGATCTATATTTCTGTTCTTGTGCCAGTGCCATATTGTCTTGATTACTGTAGCTTTGTAGTATAGTGTGAAGTCCGGGAGCCTGATTCCTCCAGTTTCCACTTTCTTTCTAAAGATTGCTGTGGCTATTTGGGGTCTTTTGTGTTTCCATACAAATTGTGAAATTTTTTGTTCTAGTTCTGTGAAAAATGCCAATGGTAGTTTGATAGGGATTGCATTGAATCTGTAGATTGCTTTGGGTAGTAGAGTCATTTTCACAATGTTGATTCTTCCAATCCAAGAACATGGTATATCTCTCCATCTATTTGTATCATCTTTAATTTCTTTCAACAGTGTCTTATAATTTTCTGCATACAGGTCTTTTGTCTCCTTAGGTAGGTTGATTCCTGAATATTTTATTCTTATTTTACAGTGGTAAATGGGAGTGTTTTCTTAATTTCACTTTCAGATTTTTCTTCATTAGTGTATAGGAATGCAAGAGATTTCTGTGCATTAATTTTGTATCCAGCTACTTTGCTAAGTTCATTGATTAGCTCTAGTAGTTTTCTGGTAGCTTTTTTAGGATTCTTTATGTATAGTATCATGTCATCTGCAAACAGTGACAGCTTTACTTCTTCTTTTCCGATTTGGATTCCTTTTATTTCTTTCTCTTCTCTGACTTGTGTGGCGAAACCTTCCAAAACTATGTTGAATAATAGTGGTGAGAGTGGGCAACCTTGTCTTGTTCCTGATCTTAGTGGAAATGGATTCAGTTTTTCACCATTGAGGACAATGTTGGCTGTGGGTTTGTCATATATGGCCTTTATTATGTTGAGGTAAGTTCCCTCTATGGCTACTTTGTGGAGGGTTTTTATCATAAATGGGTGTTGAATTTTGTCAAAAGCTTTCTCTGCATCGATTGAGATGATCATATGGTTATTCTTCTTCAATTTGTTAATATGGTGTATCACATTGATTGATTTGCATATATTGAAGAATCCTTGCATTCCTGAAATAAACCCCAATTGATCATAGTGTGTGATCCTTTTAATGTGCTGTTGGATTCTGTTTGCTAGTATTTTGTTGAGTATTTTTGCATCTATGTTCATCAGTGATATTGGCCCGAAGTTTGCTTTTTCTGTGACATCTTTGTCTGGTTTTGGTATCAGGGTGATGGAGGCCTCATAGAATGAATTTGGGAGCGTTCCTACCTCTGCTATATTTTGCAAGAGTTTGATAAGGATAGGTGTTAGCTCTTCTCTAAATGTTTGATAGAATTTGCCTGTGAAGCCATCTGGTCCTGGGCTTTTGTTTTTTGGAAGATTTTTAATCACAGTCACAATTTCAGGGATTGTGATTGGTCTTTTCATATTTTCTGTTTCTTCCTGGTTCAGTCTCAGACGGTTGTGCATTTCTAAGAATTTGTCCATTTCTTCCAGGTTCTCCATTTTATTGGCATATAGTTGCTTGTAATAATCTCTCATGATCCTTTGTATTTCTACAGTGTCAGTTGTTACTTCCTTTTCATTTCTAATTCTATTGATTTGAGTCTTCTCCCTTTTTTTCTTGATGAGTCTGAATAATGGTTTATCAAATTTGTTTATCTTCTCAAAGAATTAGCTTTTAGTTTTATTGATCTTTGCTATCGTTTCCTTCATTTCTTTTTCATTTATTTCTGACCTGATCTTTATGATTTCTTTCCTTCTGCTAACTTTGGGATGTTTTGTTCTTCTTTCTCTAGTTGCTTTAGGTGTAAGGTTAGCTTGTTTATTTAAGATGTTTCTTGTTTCTTAAGGTAGGACTGTATTGCTATAAACTTCCCTCTTAGAACTGCTTTTGCTGCATTCCATAGGTTTTGGGTTGTAGCGTTTTCATTGTCAATTTTTTCTAGGTATTATTTGATTTCCTTTTTGATTTCATCACTGATCTCTTGGTTATTAAGTAGTGTATTGTTTAGCCTCCATGTGTTTGTATTTTTTACAGACTTTTTTCCTGTAATTGATCTCTAGTCTCATAGCGTTGTGGTCAGAAAAGATATTTGATATGATTTCAATTTTCTTAAATTTCCGAAGGCTTGATTTGTGACCCAAGATATGATCTATCCTGGAGAATGTTCCATAAGCACTTGAGAAGAAAGTGTATTCTGTTGTTTTTGGATGGAATGCCCTATAAATATCAATTAAGTTCATCTTGCTTAATGTATCATTTAAAGCTTGTGTTTCCTTATTAAATTTCGCCCATCTCTAGATGATCTGTCTATTGGTGAAAGTGGGGTGTTACAGTCCACTTCTATGATTGTGTTACTATTGATTTCCCCTTTTACGGCTGTTTGTATTTTCCTTATGTATTGAGGTGCTCCTATGTTGGGTGCATAAATATTTACAATTGTTATATCTTCTTGGATTGATCCCTTGATCATTATGTAGTGTCCTTCTTTGTCTCTTGTAATAGTCTTTATTTTAAAGTCAATTTTGTCTGATATAAGAATTGCTACTCCAGCTTTCTTTTGATTTCCATTTGCATGGAATATCTTTTTCCATCCCCTCACTTTTAGTCTGTATGTGTCCCTAGGTCTGAAATGGGTCTCTTGTAGACAGTATATACACAGGTCTTGTTTTTGTATCCATTCATCCAGTCTATGTCTTTTGGTTGGATCATTTAATCCATTTACATTTAAGGTAATTATCGATATGTATGTTCTTATGACCATTTTCTTAATTGTTTTGGGTTTATTATTGCAGGTCTTTTCCTTCTCTTGTGTTTCCTGCCTAGAGAAGTTCCTTTAGAATTTGTTGTAAAGCTGGTTTGGCAGTGCTGAATTCTCTTAGCTTTTGCTTGCCTGTAAAGCTTTTAATTTCTCCATCAAATCTGAATGAGATCCTTGCTGGGTAAAGTCATCTTGGTTATAGGTTTTTCTCCTTTTTCACTTTAAATATGTCCTGCCACTCCCTTCTGGCTTGCAGAGTTTCTGCTGAAAGATCAGCTGTTAACCTTATGGGGATTCCCTTGTGTGTTATTTGTTGTTTTTCCCTTGCTGCTTTTAATATTTGTTCTTTGTACTTAATTTTTGAGAGTTTGATTAATATGTGTCTTGGCATGTTTCTCCTTGGATTTATCCTGTATGGGACTCTCTGTTCTTCCTGGACTTGATTACCTATTTCCTTTCCCATATTAGGGAAGTTTTCAACTATAATCTCTCCAAATATTTTCTCAGTCCCTTTCATTTTCTTTTCTTCTTCTGGGACCCCTATAATTTGAATGTTGGTGCGTTTAATGTTGTCCCTGAGGTCTCTGAGACTATCCTCAATTCTTTTCATTCTTTTTTCTTTATTCTGCTCTGCAGTAGTTATTTCCACTATTTTATCTTCCAGGTCACTTACCCGTTCTTCTGCCTCAGTTATTCTGCTATTGATCCCTTCTAGAGAATTTTAAATTTCATTTACTGTGTTGTTCATCACTGTTTGTTTGCTCTTTAGTTCTTCTAGGTCCTTGTTAAACGTTTCTTGTATTTTCTCCATTCTATTTCCAAGATTTTGGATCATCTTTACTGTCATTATTCTGAATTCTTTTTCAGGTAGACTGCCTATTTCCTCTTCTTTTGTTAGGTCTGGTGAGTTTTTACATTGCTCCTTCATCTGCTGTGTGTTTCTCTGTCTTCTCATTTTGCTTAACTTACTGTGTTTGGGGTCTCCTTTTCTCAGGCTGCATGTTCGTAGTTTTCATTGTTTTTGGTGTCTGCCCCCAGTGGCTAAGTTTGGTTCAGTGGGTTGTGTAGGCTTGCTGGTGGACGGGACTAGTGCCTGTGTTCTGGTGGATGAGGCTGCATCTTGTCTTTCTGGTGGGCAGGTCCACGTCTGGTGGTGTGTTTTGGTGTGTCTCTGTCCTTATTATGATTTTAGGCAGCCTCTCTGCTAATGAGTGGGGTTATGTTCCTGTCTTGCTAGTTGTTTAGCATAGGGTGTCCAGCACTGTAGTTTGCTGGTCGTTGAGTGGAGCTGGGTGTTGGCGTTGAGATAGAGATCTCTGGGAGATTTTCACCATTTGATATTATGTGGAGCTGGGAGGTCTCTTGTGGACCAGTGTCCTGAAGTTGGCTCTCCCACCTCAGAGGCACAGCCCTGCCATCTGGCTGGAGCACCAAGACCCTGTCATCCACATGGCTCAGAATAAAAGGGAGAAAAAAAGAAATAAAGAAAGAAAAAGATTAAATTAAATTAAAGTTATTAAAATAAAAACCAAAAATTAATTGTTAAAAAAATGTTTTTAATAATTTAAAAAAAAGAAAGAAAGAAGGAGGAGAGCAACCAAACCATAAAACAAATCCACTAATGGTAACAAGCTCTGAAAACTATGCAAAAAAAAAAACACACACACACACAAAAGACAGACAGACAGAACAGACAGAGCAAAGTTATACAGACAAAATCACACACAGAAGCATACGCATACACACTCACAAAAAAGATAAATAGGGAAAATATATATATATCATTGCTCCCAAAGTCCACCTCCTCAATTTGGGATGATTCGTTGTGTTTTCAGGTATTCCACAGATGCAGGGTACATCATCTTGACTGTGGAGATTTAATCCGCTGCTCCTGAGGCTGCTGGGGGAGATTTCCTATTCTCTTCTTTGTTCGCTCAGCTCCTGGGATTCAGCTTTGGATTTGGCCCTGCCTCTGTGTGTAGGTCACCTGAGGGTACCTGTTCTTCCCTCAGAGAGGACGGGGTTAAAGGAGCAGCTGCTTCGGGGGCTCTGGCTCACTCAGGCCAGGGGGAGGGAGGGGCACGGATGCGGGGCGAGCCTGCATTGGCAGATGCCAGCGTGACATTGCAGCAGCCTGAGGAGCACCGTACGTTCTCCCGGGGAAGTCGTCCCTGGATCACGGGTCCCTGGCAGTGGCGGGCTGCACAGACTCTGGGGAGGGGAGGTGTGGATAGTGACCTGTGCTCACACACATGCTTCTTGGTGGCGGCAGCAGCAGTCTTAGCGTCTCATGCCTGTCTCTGTGGTCCGCGCTGACAGCTGCGGCTCGCGCCCATCTCTGGAGCTCCTTTAAGCAGCACTCTTAATCCCCTCTCCTCATGCACCAGGAAACATAGAGGGAAGAAAAAGTCTCTTGCCTCTTCGGCAGTCCCAGACCTTTTCCCAGACTCCCTCCCAGCTAGCCCTGGTGCACTAGCCCCCTTCAGGCTGTGTTCACGCAGCCAACCTCAGGCCTCTCCCTGGGATCTGACCTCCAAAGCCCGAGCCTCAGCTCCCAGCCCCCACCCGCCCCGGTGGGTGAGCAGACAAGCCTCTCGGGCTGGTGAGTGCTGGTCGGCACCTATCCTCTGTGCGGGAATCCTTCCGCTTTGCCCTCCGCACCCCTGTGGCTGCGCTCTCCTCCGTGACTCCGAAGCTTCCCCCCTCTGCCCCCCACAGTCTCCGCCCGCGGCGGGGCTTCCTAGTGTGTGGAAACCTTTCCTCCTTCACAGCTCCCTCCCAGAGGTGCAGGTCCCGTCCCTATTCTTTTGTCTCTGTTTTTCCTTTTTTCTTTTGCCCTACCCAGGTATGTGGGGAGTTTCTTGCCTTTTGGGAGGTCTGAAGTCTTCTGCCAGCTTTCAGTAACTGTTCTGTAGGAGTTGTTCCACATTTAGATGTATTTCTGATGTATTTGTTGGGAGGAAGTTGATCTCCAAGTCTTAATCTTCGGCCATCTTGAGGGTCCTCTATCTCTGAACCCTTTAACTTAAAGATTATGTTAACTCTTAGGGAATTCCTTGGTGGTCCAGTGCTTAGGGCTCTGTGCTTCCACTGCAAGGGGCATGGGTTTGATCCCTGGTCAGAGAACTAAGCTCATGTGGCTTAATATCATAAAAACAGACAGCCCAATCAAAAGATGGGCAGAAAGCCTAAATAGCCATTTCTCCAAAGAAGACATACAGATGGCCAAGATGCACATGAAAAGATGCTCAACATCACTAATTATTAGAAAAATGGAAATCAAAACTACAATGAGATATCACACCAGTCAGAATGGCTATCATCAAAAAACCCACAAACAATAAATACTGGAGAGGGTGTGGAGAGAAGGGAACTATCCTACACTGTTGGTGGGAATGCAAATTGGTACAGCCACTGTGGAGAACAGTATGGAAGTTCCTTAAAAAACTAAAAATAGAGCTACCGTATGATCCTGCAATCCCTCTCCTGGACATATATCTGGAGAAAAGCATGGTCTGAAAGGACACATGCACCACAATGTTCATAGCAGCACTATTTACAATAGCCAAGATATGGAAGCAACCTAAATGTCTATCAACAGATGAATGGATAAAGAATATGTGAGACATATATATATAGTGGAATATTACTCAGCCATAAAAAAAAACAAAATAATGCCATTTGCAGCAACATGAATGGACCTAGAGATTATCATACTAACTGAAGTAAGTCAGACAGAGAAAAACAAATATCTTATGATATCATATTGTGTATATGTGGAATGTAAAAATGATACAAATGAACTTATTTACAAAACAGAAACAGACTCACAGACTTAGAGAACGAACTTATGGTTACTGAGGAGGGAGGGATAGTTAGGGAGTTTGGGATTGACATGTACACACTGCTGTATTTAAAGTGGGTAACCAGCAAGGACCTACTGTATAGCACAGGGAACTCTGCTCAATATTATGTAACAACCTAAACAGGAAAAGAATTTGAAAAAGAATAGATACATGTATACATGTATGTATGTTTATATGTATGTATGTATAGATGTATACATGTATAGATATATGTATCCATGTATAATTGAATCACTTTGCTGTACACTTGAAACTAACACAACATTGTTAATCAACTATAGTCCAATATAAAATTAAAAACTTAAAAAAAATTATGTTAACTCTTGCTAAAGGTAGGGGTTGGAGGGTGTTGAGCAAAGACCTGGAGCAGCCCTGGCAACACTAGGAGAGTGGCATGGGATGGAGTCTCCCTCAGAACTTCCAGAAGAAACCCACCCTGCTGATGCATTGATTTCAGGCTTCTGGCCTCCAGAACTGTGACAAAATAAATTTTTGTTGTTTTTAAGCCACCTGGTTTGTGGTAATTTTTTCCATCAGTCCTTGGAAATGGATACAAATGACAATAGCAATTCCATAAAGGCAAGACAGCTAAGGACTTAGACCCTTCAGGAATTAAAGTTTGGGTCACCTCTTCCTTAGGGGCATGTTTGTTTGTGTGTGTGTGTGTGTCCATTTAAACTTTTGGATAGGAGTGTGTAAGTGTTTAGTATGAGAATGTGGCATATGTTCAGTGTGAAGGTGACATGAATTACCACCAATTTTACCAGAAGGTGCCCCCCCAACAGGGACCTAAAGAGGGAATCTCTGCCATTTCCGTTGAGTCACTTGCTTGCTCTCTCATAGCAGATGCTGGGTGAGACCCCTGTCCCCACTCATTCAGTCCCAAACTCAGTGGCAGAGTTCTCACCTCATTCATAATGGGGTCCACATTCTGTCAGGAGGACAGAACCAGTCCCGCCCCTTCTCAGCCCTCCATACATTCCCCATAAAGAAGCTCCCATGAGCTCCTTTCATCTTCTCGCTGATCTCAATTACAAGTTGTCTTCTTCCCATTGCATGAACTCCTCCAGTCCCATGAATTCTGTGATCATCACAGCTTTGATCCTAGCCACATCTTTCCTCCCTCAATACTACCCTCCACTTACCCAGAAACTCACCAATTTCCAAAATGCTCTATTCATGTACCATACCTCCTGTGACATCCTCACATGGCTCTAACTCGCTAGTATCGTGTAATGTGTGTTTGATTCCTCTCCATTCAGTTTATGAGCTTTTGTTTGTCAATGAAAAGATATTGCCTGCCATATCAGTAAACAAAGAATGTTGCAGCCATCAAGCCTTCACATTACAGCCACCTGGATGGATGGTGAGCCCTGAGGGAACTCAGGATGGAAGAGGACGCCGACCACCAAACCATCAGACACTGCAGCCACCCCCAATGGTGCACCCTGAGGAGACTCAGGATGAGAAAGCACAGAATACTGGCCCCAGAGAGCTGAGGTAAATATCAAAGGAATGATTTCAGTGAGCCCAGACTCTTGCATCTCCCCATACATAGAAAAGCACTAAATTCATTAACTTGAGATGTCTGCTTTTCTTTAATTAACAGTAATCTTTTGATGTTCTGACCACCTGGTCTTTGCTGAAAAAACTCCTATATGTTCTGGCTCCTCCCTTACCTCTTTGGAGCAGTCCCTCAGAGCTACCTGAGAGGCTGTGTCCCAGTCTTAAGTCTTCAGTTTTGTCTGGAAAATAAAACATATTTCTCAACTTTTAGGTTGTGCATTTGTTTTTAGTTGACAGTTTCATTACCTCATGCTCCCATATTCCTTAAGATTTCCTCCACCTGGCTTGAAATTCTTCCTTTTGTCTCCTTTGCCTGCTAAAGTTGATAGGTCACTAAGTTATATTTACTCTTCTCCAAAAGTATTTTTGTTATTGTTGCCGGCTCTACTCTTACTGGTGCTGTCAGCGCTAGTTCTACAATTATAAGAGCAATAATTGTAAAGATGATGACATACAGTAAGTGTTCACTGTCCTCCCAGCACTGTGTGGAGTACTCTCCCTGGATCATCTCATAATCCTCACGCTAACCTCATGAAATAGGTGTTATCATTATTTTCAGTTTACTTATAAGGAAACTGAGGCTTTTGGAGGTTAAGCAATTTGCCCAAAGTCACAAAGCACGGAAAACTCTAATTCATCTGTGACAGAAAGAGCTTTAAACAGAGACCATCCACACCGAAGTTATTTTGGGAGGTCCAAGGGTCCTAACTAAGGGTGTAGGATGTCTAAGCTCCAGACTTACTGCACTCATTGAATTCACTCACTGGTTCTTAAAGGAAGTTTGTTTTTTGACAAATTTAATCCCACAAAATTGAAGTATTGTCCCAGTTCCTTCAAGAGAATTTGGCCTCAGGCACCACTGATTCATGTAAACGTCCACATTTTCAGATTTGCCAGCAAGCTGGTTGGTGGGAACAGGTCTTTGATTTTGTTTTTTTTAAGATTTATTTATTTTTGGCTGTGTTGGGTCTTGGTTGCGGCATGTGGGATCTTTCGTTGTGGCGCGCAGGGCTCTTCATTGCGGCGTGTGGGTTTCTCTCTAGTTGTGGCATGTGGGTTTTCTCTTCTCTAGCTGTGGTGCACAGCCTCCAGGGCACGTGGGCTCTGTAGTTGTGGCGAGCGGGTTCCAGGGCATGTAGGCTCTTTAGTTGTGGCAAGCGTGTTCCAGAGCGCATGGGCTCTGTAGTTTGTGGCACATGGGCTCTAGTGGAGACATGAGAGCTCAGTAGTTGTGGCACATGGGCTTAGTTACCCTGCTGCATGTGGGATCTTAGTTCCCTGACCAGGGATCAAACCCACATCCTCTGCACTGTAAGGCAGATTCTTTACCACTGGACCACCAGGGAAGTCCCCAGGCCTTTGACTTGCAATCATAAAACCTAGTAGTTTTAAAGCAGAGCTGGATGGCGCCCAAGAGTTTTGTGATGGTGCCCAGGTGTCACCATGAAGGCCAGACTGGGAGGCAGGGGGGCAGAGACCGAGCTTCAACCACCACAGCTGCACTTTTGCATATGTATATGCATGTGTCTGTGTATATGTACATGTGTGTATGTGATATGATATGCACATGTGCATACACATAGGATATGTGTGTATATGGCTACATGTACTTACATATGAAATGTGCATGATATGCACATGCATGTGTGCATTTATATGAATATACATGTGTATACATAAATGTGTGTGTATATACTGGGTTAATTTTCACCTGGAAACAGCATTCAGATGCCTTAGAAACATAGTTTGAGATTCACAGCTTTAGGACTACCTACTCATTGTAACAGAAGACAACAATAAAAAAACAAAGAACTGAGGGTCAGAGAGATTAAATCTATAGCAAAAGAAACATGAATATTTAATGACAACTACTAAAATGTTTCCCCATTGTGGTCAGATGATTGTTCCCTGGGGTCTTCTCTCTCGAAGGCCAAGAGTAGGAACTCCTTGAGGATAAGGATGAGTCATTGACACCCTTCAGGCCTGGGGCTGGCTGTGGCTGTTAGTCTGGGGCTCAAGAACTCAGAACTATCAGCCAGTGAGGAGTGACCACAAGGCATGGAAAAGATCAGAGCAGTGTTTCCTGATGCAGTGACTTTTCATACCCTCTCACTGGGGCAGGTGGGGGCTTGTACTATTTTTGTTGCTGATCTCCAGCTAGCCTGGGGGTCACAGTGTCTGGGGACTGGATTGTATCATGCACCTTTTATCCTCTGGATAATTTTTATGATTCTGCTTGTTACTTTATAGGGTGAGTTCAGTGGCCCCTGTGAACCCAGCCATGGCCTGCAACTTTAGTCTTAAATGATGACCTTATTAAGGAACAGGTCCCACAGAACTAGCATAAGGATAACAGAAGCCATTATTTCAAATTAGTAAATGTTTAGTTTTTTTCCTCTCACCAAAATTTACCTCTCACAGACCCCAAGAGAAGAGAAAAAAAGAAAGATGAAAAGATGCAACCAGCAATGAAGATGATTCTCTTACTTCAAATTATGCCTAGGATAATTTGACCTTTAGCTAGAAATGGCCAGTTCCATCTGGATTTAGGCTCAGAGAACCAAAAGGCAGGGGCTTCATGTGGGGAGGGAGGTGGGTGAACCTTGCCAAGGCCTGCCATCCCATCCAGGACTATGGGAGGTTCTTCCCTATGCTACAAATTAGCAAACTGAGCTCCTGGATTCACTTGATTCTTCCTAGATTGCAGCATAACAAGTGGTGTCCATAAAGTGGCACTCAGGCAATATGGCTTCCTTCAGACTGTGGACAAAGAATGTCAGTAAACAAAGAACACTGTGGCCATGGAGTTATCAGCTACTGCAGCTGACCCCTAAGGTGCACCCTGAGAATTCAGGATGGAGAAAAACAGGATACTGTCCCTAGATAGTTAAGATGCATATGAAAGGAATAATTTCAATGAGGCCAGAATCTTGCATCTTGTCATACGTAGAAAAGCACTAAAATCATTAACTTGAGATGTCTGAGGTTTTTTTTGTGATCAGCTGTAATCTTTTGATATTAGACTACATGCTTTTTTTTTTTTTTTTCAAGAAAAACTTCTATATGGCTCCTCCCTTACCTCTCTGTAACAGTTCCTCAGAGCTATCTGAGAGGCTGCCTTCCTGGGCTGTAGTCCTCAGTAATGTCCTCGAATAAAACATGATTCTCAACTTTCCGGTTGTGCAGTTTTTTCAGTCGACAAGACTCAAAGAGCAAACACAAATTAAAAGGCTAGTGCAGCTTTCTTTTTAACAGATTACTAACAGAGACTTATGTTCTTTGCAAACATTTATTTAAAAAAAATCTTGTTCTAGTCCTGATCTGGAACGAACTTTTTGTGTGACATAATGCATAAACCTTATCCTAGAGAGAAATTAGAATTCTGGATAAGTGCTTTAGCATTTTTACAAAGGATTTTAATGGACTAAGAATTCTTCCAAAATATGACATAAATGAACCTATCTACAAAACAGAAGCAGACTCACAGACATAGAGAACAGACTTGTGGTTTCCAAGGGGGAGGGAGGGTGGGGGAGGGATGGAGTGGGAGATTGGAATTAGTGGATGCAAACTAGTATATATAGAATGGATAAACAACAAGGTCCTACTGTATAGCACAGGGAAATATATTCAATATCCTGTGATAAACCATAATGGAAAAGAGTATGAAAAATAACATATATGTATAACTGAATCACTTGGCTGTACAGCAGAGATTAACACTACATTGTAAATCAACTATGCTTCAATAAAATTAAAAAAAAAAAAATTCTTCTAGACACTAGCTGCATACCTGCTCTGCTGACCATCAGCTTTGAGAGGGGTTGACAACCCTGACTGGGTTCCTAGGACTGGACAAAGATTCCACTCTGCCTTCAGCAGGTGTGCTGTTCCTTGCATCCACACCTTCAACCATTTAACCATTGTTTTCTATAAAATTTCTTACCAAAAGTCAGTCTTTGAATTGGCTTGCAGGAAGTCTTAACCCTTGTAACATGCCTAAATAAAGTTATAAGAAATGTATGACATACTGAAAGGTGAGTGGAAGGCATAGTAGATGTAGATTACTTTTTCCCTGATGTTTTCAATTATTTGCAAATACCCATTATCTCCTTTGACAGCATCCACGTATGGTAGGCATCACTGGCCCCATTTTAGGGGTGAGGAGGTATAGAGTTAAGAAGGTGAAGGGATCTGCCATAAAGCTCATGACAAAGAAAGGTTCAGGTTTTACTTAGACCCCCATTTGTTTTTTAACTGTGATTTCTTGGGTCTTTCCTTGACACCAGAAGTGCATTCAGAAGGATGCTTATAAATCACCATTGACTGCTGGAGTGGAAAGAAGGGAGTGCAAAGACCAACATACAGATTTACGGGGAATCAAACCTGCCTGGAATATACAAACCTGCCTTGCAACTCTCTTTTTGCTCATGAGCCAAGGACAAATGTCAAGGCACCTCTGTGCCTATGGACACACAGCACCTGAAAGACACGTGATGTTGTGGGAATTTGAAAGTGAAAAGTCAAGGTGCTTTTCCCAAAGCTTCCTTTGTTTTTCATCAGCAATAGCCATGAGGGTGCAATCGGGTATGTCTTCTCTCCTCTCCCAGCAATCCCTCCATCTGTGGCCGCCCGCCTACCTCCTTATGGAAAAGAACTTGCAAAGGGTTGTAACCGAGCAGGACCCTATGAGGCCTTCCCAGAATAGACCCCCACCTCTGCCTGCCTTTTGTCTGTAGAAAAACTTTAGTCAAAGAATAAATTTAATCAGAGAAGTGAGAAAATGCAGAAAGAAAGGAATACAGTTAAGCAAAACAAAATAATAATACTTTAGCCATTAAACAAAGTCAAGGACCTTTAGTTCCTCCTCAAAGACTATAGATAATATTCTGAGCCATGTCCTTTGAGCTGTTTTGCAGATACTGAATCCCCCACCAGGTGGAAGAAGTAAACCGTATGCTGCTGACAAGCATGTAGACCTCAGACAAACTGGAACCAGAAGGTTGATGATACTGACTCTGGATTACCTCACCACCAACCAATCAGAATAATGTCCACAAGCTGACCACGCCCAGCTCCTTGAACACTATAAGACGCCTCACTACCCCATCTAGGGTGGGTCACACAATCTTGAGGACATTAGCCCACTGTAGCCCCCTTTGCCTGGCAAAGCAATAAAGCTATTCTTTTCTACTTCACTCAGAACTCTGTCTCTGTGTTTCCATTTGGCACTGTTGAACAGCGGCTGAATTTCAGCAACAGGGTTGCAGACTTTTTACTCTTGTTGTTAGTAGATGTATTAATAGCACATAATTTCTGAAGAATTGGCTCTGGAAATTCCAGAATAAGAGCACAGATACAATTAAGAAACTAAGTCTTCCGAACATAATACTCTAAGAGATTTTTAACAGAGGAGAAAGACATTGAGTCAGCCTTTTCAAGGCTTTTCAATTTGTGCTTTGAACTTTATGCTGGGTGTGGAGAGGAGCACAATCTGCTAGAGAGGCAGAGTGAGCATATCTGATTCCCTTCCACAGACTTGGAAACTGAGAAGAAATGAACCAGACTTTGGAGACGCGATGTAATTGCAGTTTTCTGTGAACCAGCTTTATATCCCCATCGTTTGTGTGCAGACAAAGGGTGACAGCAGCAAGAAGGGCCTTTAAGGACCTTGATATTCAGGCTGGCCAACTTCATAGTAAGAATGCTGAATGAGGCAGAACTTACTTGGAAAAGTGTTGAATCAGTGAATTTCAATGAAATGGCCCTCAGAAGCATAATATTTAATGATTTCAGCCTGCATTATTTATTGACTTGTGGGGAGTTTGTGAGTTTAACATTTTATTAATAGGGCACCAGGTCATCTGAGAAAGTTGTAGCCACTGGGAAATCTCCCCAGAAACACATTTTCATATTATCCACAGTGCACTTTGAGAACAGAACAGAAGCTCTAGTATGTCTCTGGGGACAGATATAAAGTGTCAGGTCTTCTATAAGCCTTCTCTTCTCCAAGGAAATCAAATGGGAGTGAGGAAAATCCACACCTACTTTATTTCTCTCTTGATGACCTTGTGATTCTTTATTTTGTGGCTTCGAACCCATTAGGTTTGGGGAAGCTGCAATCTCTATCACCTAAGGTACCTTTGGCATCTGAGTCCTTTCTGTTATAATTCATTTAATGACCCCAGGGTATCAGGCATTATATAAAGCTTTCAGAATTGAGAATATAGCATCAAGAACAAACACAATCCATGTACAAGGGAATCTTAGAAAGGAGTCAATCTATAGCATGAGATTTAAATGAGGAACAATTCATTAATTTTCAGAACAAAAGGAAGACTCAATATTCAGAATTGTTCCCTCTTATATTACATTACATACTACTTTAAGAAAGTGACAAATACAGAACAAACCACTATCAGATATTCTCCTCAAAGAGATTTTTAGAAATTTGCTTTAGAGATTTCATTGAGTCTCCTCAACTGTTAACATTTCTATAAATTTATATTGATTAATAATACAACATTCTAAAATGCCATTTAAGGGATCAAGTGAGAAGTAAAGTTCTTAAGAGTGGTGAGAGTGGTCTTCTGTTTAATTAGTTGAACATTTTTATACATATACATATTTAAACATATATATGTATGTATGTATATATATGGCTGCCAGAGCTAACACTGTGCCTGAAACACAGTAAGTATTAAATGTGTATTTGTTATTATTTTTCTGTGTTCATGTGTTTATTAATTCTTTTTTGGACCTCAAGTGCAAAAATATCATATAGCTCACATCAGTGCCCTTAGAGCACAGCATCTCTTTTGTTTTATACCTTTTATCCCCATCCCCTACTCCATTACATCTGCCTATTGCAGGCCCCATTTTAATTACTCCCTTGTATGTGCTATTGTAAAACATGTAAACTTATTTTGTGTGCATATGTTTTAAATCACATGAATGGGATTTTGCTATATATCCCGTTCAGCTTCTCACTTTTTCCCTCCGATATGTGTCCTTACAGTATCCTTGTTGATATGTGCACATCTTGTCTGTAGTATGCATCTAACATATTTTTAACATATCTATTACTGCAGTTGTTGTTGATTGAATTGTGTCTCCCCCAGAAGATATGCTGTACCCATGACTAGACCTTATTTAGAAGTAGGGTCTTTGCTGATGTAATCAAGCTGAGATTAGGTCAAACTGGATTAGGGTAGGCCCTACTTCCAATGACTAGCATCCTCATAAGGAGAGAGATTTAAAGACACACAGGAAAAAATTGTATGTGAAGACAGAGGCAGAGAATAGAGTCCTAGTGTCACAAAACAAAGAATGCCAAGGATTGCTGGCAACTACCAGAAGCTACAAGGGGCAAGAAAGTATTCTTTTCTAGAGGCTTTAGAGGAAGCATTGCCCTGCTGACACCTTGATTTCAGACTTCTGGGTGCCACAACTGTGAAAGATTAAATCTATGTTGTTTTAGCCACCCAGTTTGTGGTAATTTGTTACAGCAGCCATAGAAAACTAGTACAAAGTCTCCAACTGTTACTGTATAATTGTCTATTTCTTCCTTTAATTCTGTAAATGTTTGTTTCATACATTTTGGGACTCTGTTGTTTGACACATACATGCTTATAATTGTTATATCATCTTGATGAATTGAAAATTCATACTTAAAAGTCTGTTCCTCTAGAACTGCTATCAGTACCAAAATCCATATTAGAGTTATCCAGAGAAACACAACCAATAAACGTGTGTATAGATTGAAAAAGTTTTATTATAAGAAATTGGCTCTCATTATTGTGGTGATTGGAATCCAAATCTGCAGTATGGGCTGGTAAGCTCAAGACCCAGCAGAGCTGATGTTGCTGTTCTGGTCCTGAGGCTGGCAGACTGGAGACCCAGGATAACTGATGGCTCAACTGAAGTCTTAAGGAAATATACTGTAGAATTCTCTCTTACTCTGGAGCAGATTGGTCTTTTTATGTTCAGGCCTTCAACTGACTGGATGTGGTCCACCCACATTACAGAGGGCAGTCTGCTGCACTCTACTGTACCCTACTTTACTGATTAAAACGTTAATCTCAACCAAATATACTTTGCAGAGACACCTAGAACAATGTTTGACCAAACATCTGGGCATCCCATAGCCCAGTGTGTTTCATACATAAAATTAACCATCACATCACTCTTGCCAAGTCACCAAGTCAGAATGCTGCCATTTCAGCTGCCAGCTCTAGGAGCACATGATGTAATAATGATGCTTCAGGGACTTCTAGTTTTAGCCTCAACATGTAAAGAGATTGGAAGTCAACCAAATTTACAATAAGAAAAAAGCTGAACAAACAAATTCAAAGATTTTTTTGAACCCAAGAGAGAATTGAAGTCACAGGGAAAATTGTTCCCTGAAATCTAGAAATACAGGTGAATACAGAGAAAAAGAGTGCAGATAAATTTGCGAGGAACAAAAGTTTCTGGAACCATAAACTGGTAGAATCTCATAAATAGTAATTTTGATGAATTTATAGACAAAGAGTATACAATAGCTTGAGAGCAAGAAACTTCTGGGGGCCACAGTCTTACAGGGTTTCCACACTTTTGTGAATTTTACCTCGAGGCACCTCATCAGGTTCTTATCATAAGAAGCCAAGAAAAATCACCTCATTGCCTAGGCAGGGAGAGGGGGAAAGTAACCATTTTGAAATGCCCAGAATATTCACTATAACAAAGACCTACTCTCCACAGAAAAAGACTTTGTCTCACTTAGGTGGAAGGGCGATTATCCAATTCCAGCCCCCTCTAACCTTCCTGTCTCACTTAAAGTACCTTAAAGTTACTGCCAAGAGACTGAGGCCCACTAAAAAAACAAAACAAACAAAAAAAAAAACAAAAAAACCACTTGAGACTGAATCATAAGATTATAGAACACTTCCCTGCCTGTCTTACCACTATGTCAACAGGGCTCCAATAAGTTAACAGTGGATTACAGCTAAAAGAGTTGCAAGGCTCAGACACTACTTAAGAAGTTCTTAGAGAAACTCAGACAACAAAGGAGACAAAAACAAGAAAACTAGAGGAATTTGAAGCCCCTGGCACCTACACCTACAATAAGCATTAAACACTTCTAGCCAGATTAACATAATACCTCAGAGTAAAGGCAAATTTATCTCAGTTTGTATTAACCTATCATGTTCAGATATCAAGAAAAATAACATTATAAGGCATGTTAAAAGGATGGATAAAACAGAATGTGAAGCAAAGCAAATATCAGAACAAAACTCACATATGTCACATATTTTGGACTTATCAGAGAGGAAATTTAAGATAATTTTGATTAATTTGTTAGGAAATCTAATGAAAAGAAGTAAAATATGAAAGAATAGATGGATAGTTAAGAGATGAAAGCTCTAAGAAAATTAAAAGAAAATGATAGAAATAAACATACACACAAACTGTTAACAAAATGAAAAATGCTTTTGATGGATTGATGAATAGATTGGACAACAACAACCAAGGAAAGAATCAGTAAGCTTGAAAGTATGTCAGCAGAAACTTACCAAACTGAAATGCAAAAAAAAAAAAAAAAAAAAAAAGGGAAAAAAGAACAGTATATCCAAGAAAGAACTTTGAGAACTTTGGGACAATTTCAAAAGGTGTAACACATGCATGCAAAATGGAATACCAGTAAAAGAAAAAAGAAAGAATGGAGTAGAATAAATATTTGAAGTAATAATCACTAAGAGCCTTCCAGAGTTAATGATGGCCACCAAACCACAGATCTAAGAAGCTCAGAGAACACAAAACAGGATAAATAACAAAGAATCTGCACCCAGGCATGCCATAATATTCAAACTATTGAAAGAAAAAAAACCCCCAAAATATAAAATTCTATATCCAAAAAAATGAACCTATTTGTAGGGCAGGGATAGAGACATAGATATTGAGAACGGACATGTGGACACGGGGGGGAAGGGGAGGGTGGGGTGAATTGGGAGATTAGGTTTGACATAAATACACTACCATGTGTAAAAAGATAGCTAGTGGGAACCTGCTGTATAGCACAGGGAGCTCAGCTCGGTGCTCTGTGATGACCTAGATGGGGGGGGAAGGGGGAAGGGAGGTCCAAGATGGAGGGGATATAGGTATACATATAGCTGATTCACTTCATTGTACAGCAGAAACTAACACAACATTGTAAAGCAATTTTACTCCAATAAAAAAAAGTGGAAAAAAACCCCACAAATATAAAATTCTATATCCAAAAAATATTTTTCAAAAGAGAATATAAAGAATTTTTCAGATGAACAAAAACTGAATGAATTCATCCCCCCACAAGAAATGTTAAAAGAAGTTCTTCAAGAGAAGGAAAATGATAGAACAGAAGCTTGGGTCTACATTTTAAAAATAAAAGGGAAACATTTGAGATGGAATAAATGAAAGTAAAATAAAATATTTTAAAAAGTTCTTATTGATTCAATAGATACAAATTTGTTCAAAGCCATAATAGTAACAATGCATTATGTAATTATATAAAATAGACAAGTGAAATAAAACACAGCAATTTTATAAGAGGAGGCAGGGAGAGATTGGGAATATTCTGTTACAAGCTACCTGTACTACCAATGAAGTGGTATCATGTTATTTGAAAGTAGACTTAGATTAGTTGTAAATGTATATAGAAAACTCTAGAGCAACCAGCATAATTGCTATGCTAAGAAAGAAGAAAAATATAATTATATTTTGTGGTACATTAGAACCAAAGAAGATAGAAAAAGAGGGGAAAAAAGAAAGAAGTGTATGAATAGAAAAACTGTTACAAACATGGTAAATATTATTCCAACTATATCAAAAATCACATTAAATGCAATAGTTTTAAATATACCAATTAAAGGGCATATATTGTCAGAACGGATGAAAGAAACAAGACCCAACTGTATGTTGTCTACAACTTACTCACTTTAAATACAAAGACACAGACACATTAACAGTAAATGGGTGGAGGAAGATGACAGAGAAGGAAGCATCAGGAAACTGTCTTCCCAACTAGACAACAATTGCACTGGCAGAATCTGTCCAATATAACTATTGTGGACTCCAGGAGTCTATTAAAGGTTTGCAACTACCAGGGGAAGAGTTGAACAGTAAATTGCAGTTAACTTCAGATGATTTCAGCTTTCATCAGAGTAGCAGCTACCCATCTCCTACCCCTTGTCCCATGCAGGCAGCTGTATACATGTTTCACCAGATATCTGCACACAATTTACAGGAACAAGAGTGGAAGAAAAGAACACTGTTCTTCAAGTATAAGGAATCTGTGTTCTGATTGTTGCTTCTGATCACAGAAGTGCAGACAAAGAGGCAGGTGGCCATTGTTGTTGCACCTGCCCCCTGTGTTGCAATCCCCTCCCCTTCTGGCTGAAATAACTTTCAGGGGATTTAAAGAGTGGACACCCTTTCCCCTTCCCATTAATTTTTTTTCTTTTTTTCCTTTTGGGATCCAAGCATTAAAGACTAGAACATTAAAAAACAAACAAACAACAAAACAACAACAACAAAAACTTCATATATATGGAAAATTAAAAGGTAGATGCACCTGCCCAGGGAAAGGTGCAGGCTTAGAAAAGATCTGACCAGACCTTAAGTCTACACCTCAGGCTGATCTTTAACACAGAGACAGACTTCAACAGTTAAAGAAGATAAACAACAGCAATAATAAAACCCAGTGAACCCTGAGAAAGGGGGAGAATCTCATTTTCAGTGTTACCACATTATTAGATTCAAACGTCCATTTCTCAACCACAACAAATCATGAGGCATGCAAAGATACAGGAATTTATAGCCCATCCAAAGGGAAAAAAAATAAATCAATAAAAACTGTCCTTGAAAAAGACCTGATGGCAAATCTACTAGACAAAGAATGTAAAACAACTGTATGCAAGATGCTCAGAGTACTAAAGAAAGATGTGAAGAAAGCCAAGAAAATGATGTATGAACAAAATGGAAATATCAATAAAGAGACAGAAAACCTAAAAAGAAACAAAATTTCTGGAGCCACTAAGTACGATAAATGAAATGAAAAATACACTAGAGGAATTCAAAGGCAGATGTGAGCAAGCAGAAGAAAGAAACAGCAACTTAGAAGACAGGACTATGGGAATTGTCCAGTCTAAGGGACAGAAAGAAAAAAAATAATTGAAGAAAAGTGAACAGAGCCTAAGGGACCTGTGGGACATCATTAAGCAGATCAATATATGCATTATGGGAGTCCCAGAAGGAGAAGAGGGACCTAAAGGGGCTGAGATATTATTTGAAGAAATAATGACTGAAAACTTCCTAAATTTTATGAAAGACATGAATATAAGCATCTAAGAAACAACAAACTTCATGTAATATGCAAAAGCAGTACTAAGAGGGAAGTTTATAGCAACACACAGGCCTACCTTGAGGAACAAGAAAAATCTCAAATAAACGGTCTAACTTTACATCTAAAGGAACTAGAAAAAGAATAACAAATGAAGTCCAAATCAGTAGAAGGAAGGAAATTATAAAGATCAGAGAAGAAATAAATAAAATAGAGACTAAAAAGACAGTAGAAAAGCTCAATAAAACTAACAGCTGGTTGTTTGAAAAGATAAACAAAATTGACAAACCTTTAGCTAGACTCACTAAGAAAAAAAGAGACAAGGCTCAGATAAATAAAATCATAAGTGAAAGAGGAGAAATAACAATGGACACCACAGAAATGCAAAGGATTGTAAGAGAATAAATATTGATACTATGAAAACTATACACAAACAAATTGGACAACCTAGAAGAAGCAAATAAATTCTTAGAATCAAGGCAACCTTCTAAGACTTAATCCTTGAAAGAAGAATTGATAAGTTGGACTTTATTAAAATTAAACACTCCGCTCTTCAAAATATATTGTTCAGAGAATGAGAAGACAAACCACAGACTGGGAGAAAACATTTGCAAAACACGTATCTGATAAAGGACTTATATTCAAAATATACAATGAACTTTATAATGCAACAGTAAGAAATCAATCAACCAAATAAAACAAAATTGGATAAAAGATCTGAACATAAATTTCATCAAAGAAAATATACTGATGGCAATATGAAATATTTTCTGAAATGATTTTGTCAATTGGAAATTGCAAATCAAAACAGCAATGAGATACTACTATACCTATATTAGAATAGCTGAGATTTATAAAAGTGACACTACCAGTTGCTGGAGAAGATGTGGAATCAGGAACTCACATCATTGCTGGTGAGAGTAAAAAATGGTACAGCCACTTTAGAAGGCAGTTTGACATTTTCTTAAGAAGCTAAAAATAGTCTCACCATAAACCCAGCAATCACATCCCTCAGTAATAGCAGATTTGAAAATTTATGCTCACACAAAAGCCTACATGCAAGTGTTTTTAGCAGTTTTATTTATAAACACAGAAACCTGGAAGCAACTTAGATGTCCTTCAATAGGTGAATGGATAAAGAAACTGTAGAACATCCAGACAATGGAATATTATTTTGGCAATAAAAGAAATGAACCATCAAGCCAAGAAAGGCCACTGATTAATTTCAAATGCATATTGCTATGTGAAAGAAATCAATTTGAAAAGGTTAAATATTGTATGATTCTAATTGTATGGCATTCTCAAAAATGCACAATCAGAGTGAGTAAAAAGATCAGTAGTTGCCAGGGGCTAAGGATTGTGGGAAGGTTGACTAGGTGAAGCACAGGGGAATTTCAGAGTGGTGAAATTTTGGGTGTGCTTAAATCCCCACTACTTAAGTGTGAGCTGAACATAGTGACTCCATTACTAAAACTAAAGTATGGAAAGCAGGAAAAAAAAGAGTAACTTGATAGTGAAGAACCCTGACAAACACTACCCCAGCCAGGTGGTCTAAGTCAACATTGACAGTGATTAGTGATGTTGGTAGAAATTATCCTTGATGTGATGAGGTAAAAATGACACTTTACCTCTGTGGTCCTTGTCCCCAAAACCTATAACCCCACTCCAATCATGAGAAAAATTTCAGACAAATTCCATTTGAGATGTATCCTACAAAATACTTGACCTCTACCCTTAGATATGTCGAGATTGTCAAAAACAAAGAATCTGTCACAGCCAAGAGGAGCCTGGGAGACATGACAAGTAAATATAATGGGACCCTGGATGAGATCCTGGAGCAGAAAAAGACATTCTGTACAAACTAAGAAGATCTGAGTAAACTAAGGATTTTAGTTAATAATAATGATAGTAAAAAATCCTATTGGTTTATTCATTTTAACAAATGTTAAATGGTAAGATGGTAAAAATAGGGAAAGCTGAGTATGTGAGTATTATGGGAGCTCTCTGTATTAGCTTCTCAATTTTTCTGTAAATGTATTTCTGTAATGTAAAATTTTTAGAACAGAATTCTGTTCTAAAAGTTAAAATATTTTATTTAAAAAATGATGTTTCATGCTGCCTCTATCTCCTTTAACAGACATCCAAAGCCAAGTCATACATGAGAGCTTCTAATTGGTGAACCTAAGTCATGCTTGTAACCAAAGGAGCCTAGAAAAATGCAGTTTCCAGCTTTCCAGCCCCTGAAGTACAGGGAAACATACAAGAGGAACATTGAAAATGATATTGACTGAGCCGTTCCACAGGAATGACCTACAGGTGGTTGTATTAACATTCATTAACCATCCCCTTATTGGTGGACCTCTGAGCCTTATCCAGTTTTTCTCTTTTATCAACAGTGCATCTAAGTAAAAGTTTCTAGAAGGTAAATAGAAGGCAATTAGAGGTCACAGGCTATGCATAGTTATCATCCAGAAAACAACGATTTACTTTTTCATCCAAACTATTGCCAACACTGGTTATTATTATTCATAATTTTGTGAGTCTGTTGGGTAAAAATATTCCATGTTATTGTTGTTTCACTTACTGTTTCTCTGATATCCAATGAAGTGATGGTTCTGATCACCTCTTATGTTGGTGAGGGAGAGATCCCTTGCCCTAAATATGATGAGACACATGACACCTGACACTGGGACGGCAAGATGTGCAGAAGTTTATTACTCACCTATGTTCACAGTCTGGGGGAGGAGGACATGGCACACACACAGGTCCACACCGGAATTGCGCTTGGGAACAGAGTGAACAAACAGGGTCTGTGGGAGGCAGGCTTTGTAGTATCAAGGAGTTGGGTTGCCTCCCATCCCCACTGGAGGATGCGATTGGCTTGCTTGAATAACTTCATGAGCTGGCAGGGAAATCAAGCCCTTTAAGGTGAGGACCAGGTGGAATGCAGCTGGTCCTGCTGATAGGGGACTAGTAGGCAGTGGGGAGACTTTCCCACTAGGTGGGGGCATATCTGGAAGGCAGGAGAACTCATGCTTAGACCTTGGGACCTGTGCGGCTCGAAGATGTCAAGATGGCACATTCAATTTTAGGCCTTACAGTATGGTCACCATCTTTTCAATGTTTATCAGTCAATTATATCTCCTTTTCCTCAAAATTGCCTATTTATGTTTTCCAATCAATTTTATTTGTATTGTTTTCAGGATTTTTAAAAAAATTTCTGCTTACCAATTCTATTTTTTTTGATACTCACATTACCAGTATTTTTGCCCCATCTGCTGTTTTTTTCATTAAGAATGCCCTTAAAATTTTTTCTGCTCTCCCTTTTCCTTTCTTTTTTTTAAAAAAAATTTACTGAAATAGAGTTAATTTACAATGTTGTGTTAGTTTCAGGTGTAAAACACAGTGATTCAGTTATATGTATATATATATATAAATAATATATATGTGTGTATACATATATATATATATATATATATATATATATATATATTCTGTTTTACATTCCTTTCCATTATAGGTTATTACAAGATATTGAGTATAGTTCCCTGTGCTATATAGTAGGCTCTTGTTGGTTATCTATTTTATATACATTAGTTTGTATCTGTTAATCCCAAACTCCTAATTTATCCCTCCCCCCTTTAGTAACCATAAGTTTGTTTTCTATGTCTGTGAGTCTATCTCTTTCTGTAAATAAGTTTATATCATTTTTTTGGATTCCATATATAAATGAAATCATATGGTATTTATCTTTCTCTGTCTGACTTACTTCACTTCGTATGATAATCTCTAGGTCCATCTATGTTGCTGCAAATGGCATTATTTCATTCTTTTTATGGCTGAGTAATATTCCATTGTATATATGTACCACATCTTCTTTATCCATTCATCTGTCAGTGGATATTTAGGTTGTTTCTATGTCTTGGGAATTGTAAATAATGCCCTTTAAAAAATTTAAATCTGACATTGTCACTGTGCTGGTTAGAACACTTCAATGACTTTTTAAGCAAATTCCAGAATTTGTGCTGTAGTAGTGTATCCTGCGTGAGCTCCCTTATTATCTGTTGCTCATGCTCTTTCTGTCTTTACTTCTTCCCATGCTCCAACCAGCTTCCCTGCTCTTCACAGATTGGATTCTTACACCTTGGGGCCCCCTGCTGGAGATTCTCTTCTCTTCCTGCATTGACATGAAAGACTCATGGACACACAGTGAAGAAGAAACAGTAGCAGTTGCAGTAGAGCTAAGATGGTCCTAAACCCAAGTGTTGTGGGACTTTATCATGTTTCTTTTCTTCTCCGCTGAATTCTGAAATAGCCATTTAATTTATTAATTTTAAACTGGAAACACACATGCATGGTACAAAATTCAAAAGAATAGAGAATCTGTAGTGAAAAAAAAGTCATCCTTCCTCCCTGTGTTCCAGGCATTTCTTTTTCCAAGGGGCAACCTCTGTGATTGGTTTCTTGGTTCTTCAGGCCTACATCGTGCTCACACAAGATACATTGTCTTCCACCTCATCACTTTGAGGTTTTCACTTGTTTCATTCTTTTGTGGTGTATGTAGAGCTTTCTCCTTCTTTTCTTTTGCTGTATAATATTAAATTTCATGGATCCTTTGCAATTCAAGTCAACAGCTCTCTAATGATGGATATTTATGCATTTCCAACATATTGCTATTACAAACAATGTTGCTATAAGTAATTTTGTTCACACCTCATGTAGTCCGGTGTGAGTTTGTGAAAAGTAGATGTGTACTTTTATGTGAGAGTATGTGAACTTTTAATTTCTGGTAAGACAGGACCTTACTGTTTCTTATAGTGTTTGCACCAAAGAGCACTTCCACCAGCAATGTATGAACTATATCTTCTCCAATCACTTATCAAATCTGATAAGTAAAAACTATACTAGTGGTTTTAGTCTGCATCTTTAAATGAAGAAAGGGGCACGACAGTTATTCTTGTGTTCTTTTCTTATGCACTGAAATGTTTTCTTATCTTTTGCAGGTTTTTATTGGGGGTTTGGTCTTTTTTCTCATTGATTTATAGATACTCTTTACATAGTATGGGAATATATAATCACTCTTTTACAATCACATAAGTTACAAATATTTCATTTCTGTTTTTCATTTCTCTTTTGACTTTATTTTTTCAAGCAGAATTTATCATATTCATATAGTTAATTTCTCAATACTTTTATGGTTTTGGGTTTTGTGTAATAGTTTAAAATGAAGCCTTCCCCATTCCACTTGCTAATAAAAATGTCATTGCTTTTCTAATATTTTTATGTTTTTCTCTTAGAATTTGAGACTTAGATTGTTTAGGATTTATTTTGTGTGCCATATCAGGTAGTGCTCCAACACTCTTTTCAGATGGACACAAATTGTCAACATCATATTTTGAATAACCTAAAATGTTGCCACAATAACTAACTGTCAAAAGTTCAGAAATAATGGAAATAAAACCAATGAATCACTGAAGCAGTAATTAGTAAAAGTTTATTGTGTACACACCAAAAAAAGACAGTTCACAAACAAGGAGTCCTCAAACCAAAACATGGAATGAAGCTCAGGGGAAGACTGTTATAAAGCAGCTTATATAGTGAGAAAGCGGTGACTGTTTATTCTTCACAGTAGTTGGTTACAATATTAGAATTTTCTTAAATGATAGGGAATTGGTTAGTGGTTATATCATATCAGTTTTGGGAAAGAGGTTAAATTTTGCTTATGTTTTCCAGAAGCATAAAGAAGAAATGACCCAAGTCAAGTTAGCTTTACAAAACAAGCTAAATTAAGCAGATAAAACTGGTTTCATCTGCTCAGGGAATTTTTACAGTTGGTCTCCATTTGTTTTTATTTTTAACATGACTGTTATTTTTATTTTTAACAATGCTTTTATATATATATATTGTGTGTATATATATAAAATATATATACTATACTATATAGAATATATAGTATTCTACTTATGGACTTTTCATTCTGTTTTGTTGATTTCTTGATTTTGTACCAGTACCACAATCTTGTATTCAGTGTACATTTAGAGTATAGTTTAATATCTGAATGGGCTTCCCACCCTCATTATTCTTCACATGCAGAGTTTTCCTAACTACTTTCCTTTTGTGTTTTTCTCTTTAGAATCTAGAATCAACTTATCTGGTTCCAAAGGGGGAAGAAAAAAAAAAGATAAATCCTATTAGCACTTTTATTGGATCTCAAATACAGGTAAATGCAATTGACATCTAATTACTCTCATTCAATCCAAGAGTATTGCATGGTTTTCCATTTGTTTAAGACCTTTTAATAAAAGTCTCTCAATAATATTTTATAGTTTTCCTAAAAGTCTTACAGATTTCTTACTTAAATCCAGGGTAATTCTTTTTTTTCATTCTTGTTGCTATCACTTCTGATTGTTGCGTGCAAGTTGATGGCTTTTATATATTATTATTTTTTATGCAGTCCCTTTACTGAATTCTTTCACTTGTCTTATATCAGTTGATTCTCCTGGTTTATCCATGTATACAATCATATTAACTACAATCAAATATAACTTTACCTCTTCGCTTCCAGTTTCCATATGTCTTACTTCTTCCTAAAATTTTCAGCCAGTACCACTATAGCAATGCTCAATGGTAATAATGATGCTAGTCTGGTCCCTGCCTTTAATGGCAATGTTTCTCATTTTCTTCCATCAAGCATAAGAATGGATTTGGGGTCAAGATATATATATTCTGTCAGTCACAATTTTTTTTTTTTTGGGGGGGGATTTTTTTTTTTTTTAATTCAGACAGAAAGTCACAAAAATTATACTCATCCTCATCAGTTCACTCAGTCCCATGTAATTAATTGTTTTTTTTTTCATCTTGATCTTTTGTTAGCACTTTTATGAGTTCATCAGTTTTTCATCAGAGTTCTGAAAATGCTTATTCATTCAGTTCAGCAGTACAGTGAGTTACCAGAAACCTGTACTTGTCAGAGCCTTTTCCATGAATTTCTTGAAGATGAAACCCTTTTATAGGAACATATTTGCAAAATCATCAGAGTACACCCAGAACTGTCTGTAAATGACAAAAGACTTAAAAATGACCACGGTAAAAGATTTGATGAAAGTTCATAATAATGCAGTTGACAAGAAAATTAGTTATTTCTGAGATATACATTTTAAAGTAATAACTAGGATTATTACTTATAACATACCAGAACATATAAGATTTTTAGAAATTTCATGTAATGTCTGAAACATTTATATTAACATATTTCCATACATATTTCCATACAAATACAAATATAAGATTTTTAGAAATTTCATGTAATGTCTGAAACATTTATATTAACATATTTCCATACAAATAACCCAATGAAAGTTTAGTATTAGTTGTTTTGTTTGCTTTTTTATACTGCAGGTTCTTATTAGGCATCAATTTTATACACATCAGTGTATACATGTCAATCCCAATCGCCCAATTCAGCACACCGCCATCCCCACCTCACCACAGTTTTCCCCCCTTGGTGTCCATATGTCCATTCTCTACATCTGTGTCTCAACTTCTGCCCTGCAAACTGGCTCATCTGTACCATTTTTCTAGGTTCCACATACATGCATTAATATATGATATTTGTTTTTCTCTTTCTGACATACTTCACTCTGTATGACAGTCTCTAGATCCATCCACGTCTCAACAAATGACTCAATTTCGTTCCTTTTTATGGCTGAGTAATATTCCATTGTATATATGTACCACCTCTTCTTTATCCAATCGTCTGTTGATGGGCATTTAGGTTGCTTCCATGACCTGGCTATTGTAAATAGTGCTGCAATGAACATTCGGGTGCATGTGTCTTTTTGAATTACGGTTTTCTCTGGGTATATGCCCAGTAGTGGGATTGCTGGGTCATATGGTAATTCTATTTTTAGTTTTTTAAGGAACTTCCATATTGTTCTCCATAGTGGCTGTATCAATCTACATTCCCACCAACAGTGCAAGAGGGTTCCCTTTTCTCCACACCCTCTCCAGCATTTGTTGTTTGTAGATTTTCTGATGATGCCCATTCTAACAGGAGTGAGGTGATACCTCATTGTAGTTTTGATTTGCATTTCTCTAATAATTAGTGATGTTGAGCATCTTTTCATGTGCTTTGTGGCCGTCTGTATGTCTTCTTTGGAGAAATGTCTATTTAGGTCTTCTGCCCATTTTTGGATTGGGGTGTTTGTTTCTTTGATATTGAGCTGAATGAGCTGTTTATATATTTTGGAGATTAATCCTTTGTCCGTTGATTCATTTGCAAATATTTTCTCCCATTGTGAGGGTTGTCTTTTGGTCTTGTTTATGGTTTCCTTTGCTGTGCAAAAGCTTTGAAGTTTCATTAGGTCCCACTTGTTTATTTTTGTTTCTATTTCCATTACTGTAGGAGGTGGATCAAAAAAGATCTTGCTGTGATTTATGTCAAAGAGTGTTCTTCCTATGTTTTCCTCTAAGAGTTTTATAGTGTCCAGTCTTATATTTAGGTCTCTAATCCATTTTGAGTTTATTTTTGTGTATGGTGTTAGGGAGTATTCTAATTTCATTCTTTTACATGTAGCTGTCCAGTTTTCCCAGCACCACTTATTGAAGAGACTGTCTTTTCTCCATTGTATATCTGTGCCTCCTTTGTCATAGATTAGTTGACCATAGGTGCGTGGGTTAATCTCTGGGCTTTCTATCTTGTTCCATTGATCTATGTTTCTGTTTTTGTGCCAGTACCATATTGTCTTGATTACTGTAGCTTTGTAGTATAGTCTGAAGTCAGGGAGTCTGATTCCTCCAGCTCCATTTTTTTGCCTCAAGACTGCTTTGGCTATTCGGGGTCTTTTGTGTCTCCATACAAATTTTAAGATGATTTGTTCTAGCTCCGTAAAAAATGCCATTGGTAATTTGATAGGGATTGCATTGAATCTGTAGATTGCTTTGGGTAGTATACTCATTTTCACAATGTTGATTCTTCCAATCCAAGAACATGGTATATCTCTCCATCTGTTGGTATCATCTTTAATTTCTTTCATCAGTGTCTTATAGTTTTCTGCATACAGGTCTTTTGTCTCCCTAGGTAGGTTTATTCCTAGGTATTTTATTCTTTTTGTTGCAATGGTAAATGGGAGTGTTTCCATAATTTCTCTTTCAGATTTTTCATCATTAGTGTATAGTAATGCAAGAGATTTCTGTGCATTAATTTTGTATCCTGCAACTTTACCATATTCATTAATTAGCTCTAGCAGTTTTCTGGTGGCAGTTTTAGGATTCTCTATGTATAGTATCATGTCATCCGCAAACAGTGACAGTTTTACTTCCTCTTTTCCAATTTGTATTCCTTTTATTTCTTTTTCTTCTCTGATTGCTGTGGCTAGGACTTCCAGAACTATGTTGAATAATAGTGGTGAGAGTGGACATCCTTGTCTCGTTCCCGATCTTAGAGGAAATGCTTTCAGTTTTTCACCATTGAGAATGATGTTTGCTGTGGGTTTGTCATATATGGCCTTTATTATGTTGAGGTAGGTTCCCTCTATGCCCACTTTCTGGAGAGTTTTTATCAGAAATGGGTGTTGAATTTTGTCAAAAGCTTTTTCTGCATCTATTGAGATGATCATATTGTTTTTATTCTTCAATTTGTTAATATGGTGTATCACATTGATTGATTTGCGTATATTGAAGAATCCTTGCATCCCTGGGATAAATCCCACTTGATCGTGGTGTATGATCCTTTTAATGTGTTGTTGGATTCTGTTTGCTAGTATTTTGTTGAGGATTTTTGCATCTATATTCAACAGTGATATTGGTCTGTAATTTTCTTTTTTTGTAGTGTCTTTGTCTGGTTTTGGTATCAGGGTGATGGTGGCCTCATAGAATGAGTTTGGAAGTGTTCCTTCCTCTGAAATAGTTTGGAAGAGTTTGAGAAGGATGGGTGTTAGCTCTTCTCTAAATGTTTGATAGAATTCACCTGTGAAGCCATCTGGTCCTGGACTTTTGTTTGTTGGAAGATTTTTAATCACAGTTTCAATTTCATTACTTGTGATTGCTCTGTTCATATTTTCTGTTTCTTCCTGATTCAGTCTTGGAAGGTTATACCTTTCTAAAAATTTGTCCATTTCTTCCAGGTTGTCCATTTTATTGGCATAAAGTTGCTTGTAGTAGTCTTTTAGGATGCTTTGTATTTCTGCGGTGTCTGTTGTAACTTCTCCTTTTTCATTTCTGATTTTATTGATTTGAGTCCTCTCCCTCTTTTTCTTGATGAGTCTGGCTAATGGCTTATCAATTTTGTTTATCTTCTCAAAGAACCAACTTTTAGTTTTATTGATCTTTGCTATTGTTTTCTTTGTTTCTACTTCATTTATTTCTGCTCTGATCTTTATGATTTCTTTCCTTCTGCTAACTTTGGGTTTCGTTTGTTCTTCTTTCTCTAGTTTCTTTAGGTGTAAGGTTAGAATGTTTACTTGAGATTTTTCTTGTTTCTTTAGGTAGGCTTGTATAGCTATAAACTTCCCTCTTAGAACCGCTTTTGCTTCATCCCATAGGTTTTGGGTCGTCGTGTTTTCATTGTCATTTGTCTCTAGGTATTTTTTTATTTCCTCTTTGATTTCTTCAGTGATCTCTTGGTTATTTAGTAACGTATTGTTTAGCCTCCATGTGTTTGTCTTTTTTTCCGTTTTTTTCCCTATAATTCATTTGTAATCTCATAGCATTGTGGTCAGAAAAGATTCTTGGTATGATTTCAATTTTCTTAAATTTACTGAGGCTTGATTTGTGACCCAAGATGTGATCTATCCTGGAGAATGTTCCGTGCACACTTGAGAAGAACGTGTAATCTGCTGTTTTTGGATGGAATGTCCTATATATATCAATTAAATCTATCTGGTCTATTGTGTCATTTAAAGCTTCTGTTTCCTTATTTATTTTCCTTTTGGATGATCTGTCCATTGGTGTAAGTGAAGTGTTAAAGTCCCCCACTATTATTGTGTTACTGTCAATTTCCTCTTTTATAGCTGTTAGCAGTTGCCTTATGTATTGAGGTGCTCCTATGTTGGGTGCATATATATTTATAATTGTTATATCTTCTTCTTGGATTGATCCCTGGATCATTATGTAGTGTCCTTCCTTGTCTCTTGTAACATTCTTTATTTTAAAGTCTATTTTATCTGATATGAGTATAGCTACTCCAGCTTTCTTTTGATTTCCATTTGCATGGAATATCTTTTTCCATCCCCTCACTTTCAGTCTGTATGTGTCCCTAGGTCTAAAGTGGGTCTCTTGTAGACAGCATATATATGGGTCTTGTTTTTGTATCCATTCAGCCAGTCTATGTCTTTTGGTTGGGGCGTTTAATCCATTTACGTTTAAGGTAATTATCGATATGTATGTTCCTATGACCATTTTCTTAATTGTTTTGGGTTTGTTTTTGTAGGTCCTTTTCTTCTCTTGTGTTTCCCACTTAGAGAAGTTCCTTTAGCATTTGTTGTAGAGCTGGTTTGGTGGTGCTGAATTCTCTTAGCTTTTGCTTGTCTGTAAAGCTTTTGATTTCTCCATCAAATCTAAATGTGATCCTTGCCGGGTAGAGTAATTTTGGTTGTAGGTTCTTCCCTTTCATCACATTAAGTATATCCTGCCACTCCCTTCTGGCTTGCAGAGTTTCTGCTGAGAAATCAGCTGTTAACCTTATGGGAGTTCCCTTGTATGTTATTTGTCGTTTTTCCCTTGCTGCTTTCAATAATTTTTCTTTGTCTTTAATTTTTGCCACTTTGATTACTATGTGTCTCGGCGTGTTTCTCCTTGGGTTTATCCTGTATGGGACTCTCTGTGCTTCCTGGACTTGGGTGGCTATTTCCTTTCCCATGTTAGGGAAGTTTTTGACTATAATCTCTTCAAATATTTTCTCTGGTCCTTTCTCTCTCTCTTCTCCTTCTGGGACCCCTATAATGCGAATGTTGTTGCGTTTAATGTTGTCCCAGAGGTCTCTTAGGCTGTCTTCATTTCTTTTCATTCTTTTTTTCTTTAGTCTGTTCCGCAGCAGTGAATTCCACCATTCTGTCTTCCAGGTCACTTATCCGTTCTTCTGCCTCAGTTATTCTGCTATTGATTCCTTCTAGTGTAGTTTTCATTTCAGTTATTGTATTGTTCATCTATGTTTGTTTGTTCTCTAATTCTTCTAGGTCTTTGATAATCATTTCTTGCATCTTCTCAATCTTTGCCTCCATTCTTATTCCGAGGTCCTGGATCATCTTCACTATCATTATTCTGAATTCTTTTTCTGGAAGGTTGCCTATCTCCACTTCATTTAGTTGTTTTTCTGGGGTTTTTTCTTGTTCCTTCATCTGGTACATAGCCCTCTGCCTTTTCATCTTCTCTATCTTTCTGTAACTGTGGTTTTTGGTCCACAGGCTGCAGGATTGTAGTTTTTCTTGCTTCTGTTTTCTGCCCTCTGGTGGTTGAGGCTATCTAAGAGGCTTGATGGGAGGCTCTGGTGGTGGGTAGAGCTGACTCCAGTCACAATTTTAATAAGTCTATTATTCAAATCAAGAATGGATATTGAAGGTTATTAAAATATCTTTTCTTCATTTGTAAAAGTGATTCTATTTTTTCCATTTTTTACTTAATATAATGCATCATGTGAATATATATTGAACTAGATAAATAGGTTTTGCAATATTAAACCACCCTGGTATTACTGAGAAAATGCTACACTGCTGCCTTCTGTGTCTAATATTTTATTTATAACATGTACATTAATATTCATAATAAAGATTGATCTGTATCTTTTTGTGCCATCTTGGTTGGGATTATTATAAATTTTGTTTGTTTCATTAAAAGAATTTGGAAAATGTCCTTCTTTTACTAAGCTGTGAACCTTAAATATAGCATTTATGCAGTCCTTAAAGATTTGGCAAACTTTTTTATGTGAGAGTGTCTTAGCCTGGTGTTTAACTTGCTTACTGACAATTTGTTTTTCTGAATTTTCTAGAAAAATCATTCTGTTTGAATTTTTAGTTTCCCCTGGGATCATTTCTGGTATTTTTTTCCAAGAGTTTCCTGGAAATCATCCAGTTCATCCAGGTTCTTCCATATATTTTCATAAAACTGAGCAAATTAGTCTTGTTTATTAATGTTCTCTTTTTTGGTGTTTAAAAACTTTCTTTCCCCTTGATTATGTTAGCTAATGGTTTTAAATTTTATTTAAAAACATCTGATTCTAGAATTATTGGTTATACAGTTTTTATACTTCTAGGTCATTAAAAAAATTTTATCCTGACTAATGTCTTTCTGCTCCAGTTTATTTTGTTGAGTTTCATGAATTTTACCCTGAGCATAGTTTTAGCTGTATCCCATAGGACCTGATATGTGTTTCCATGATCATTTCTTTATATTATGTAACATTGGATTTAATTTGCTTTTTTTTTTAGCTGCGCCACTTGGCTTGCAGGATCTTAGTTCCCCAACCAGAGATCCAACCTGTGCTCCCTAGAGTGGAAACATGGAGTCCTAACCACTGGACTGCCAGGGAATTCCCAGGTTTAATTTACTTTTTAACCCAAGAGTTTTTGATTTCTATCTTTTTTAAAAATAAGTTTATTTATTTTATTTATTTATTTTTGGCTGCTTTGGGTCTTTTTTGCTGCGCACGGGCTTTGTCTAGTTGCGGTGAGCAGGGACTACACTTCCCTGCAGTGTGTGGGCTTCTCATTGCAGAGGATTCTCTTGCTGCGGAGCATGGGCTCTAGGTACACGGGCTTCAGTAGTTGTGGCACGTGGGCTCAGTAGTTGTGACTTGTGGGCTCTAGAGCACAGGCTCAGTAGTTGTGGTGCACAGGCTTAGTTGCTCCTCAGCATGTGGGATCTTCCCAGACCAGGGCTCGAACCCATGTCCCTTGCATTGGCAGGTGGATTCTTAACCACTGCGCCACCAGGGAAACCCAGATTTCTATCTTTTTATTCTTGCTTTTGATATTTTTGCTGTAAGACTTTAGTTTTACAGGAATGGGATTAGAAAATATTCCTTCTATTTTATTCTCAGGAAATTTTTGAGTTTTTACTCTGTGGCTTAATATGTGGTTATGTTTTGTGTATGTCTCTTGGTCACTTGAAATAATGATGGCGTATTATCTATAAGTGTGGAGTATGATGTATATATATATATATAGTGAATTATATACATATATAGTGAATTATGCATGTATATGTATCAAGTGAATTATACACACACATATATATACATATTTATATGTATATATCCATATCCATATACACACATATACGTTTAAGTCACTGATGTATACATGTGTATATAAATACATTTATACACACCCCCCCTAAACTCCACATTGATCAATAATAAAAATGATTCACCTGGTCAATTATGTGGTTTAAATGTTTCTAGGCTCCTTGGTGGCAACACTTCCTTCTCAAGGACCAAGTGCATTCAAGTCTCCCACCACTCTTTCTTGTATTTTCTGTAGTTTTCATTTTTTAATTGTTGATTTATTTCATTAGGTGCAAGTTTTCATGACTGGTTCACTTCACTGAGAATTATATCCTTTCCTATTTTAAGGAGCCCTCCTTTGGATCTGATGAAATTGAACTTGTTTTCTCTTAGATCAGAGCCACGGCAGCCAGGGCATTGGATGTGAAGCATGTCATGAAAGTGTCAGAGTGAAAACACTGGGATCCCCTGGAGAAGGCCATCCCGCGTGTTCTGAGGTCAAAGGGGACTCTGCAGATGACCACTGAACTGTGGGATTTAAAGGGGAAGGAAATTTAGAGATGAGTTGTTGTCACTGCAGCCGCTGAAGGCATGAGAATCAGAATTCATGAGGGAGGTTTCACAGAGAAAACTACACAAGAATATATTTGGATAAAGCAAAGGATATTATATATCTGGCAGGGAGAGCAGGGAGGATGATTGCAGTCAAACAGCTTAACCCAAGGAAAGGTACAAAGTGATGGTGATGGGCCAGCATTTTCTTGCCCTGCCAAGGCCAGCAGTGTGAACGGTTAGGCCGAGGGTAGGGGTTAAAAGCAGCGGGGTGAGGGTTGTGTCACCCTTGCACGCTTGCCTCTCTGCCATCTTTTTTATAAACATATATTTTTAAATTCTCTAGTTCTTCTTAATACTTAAAAGATTTCTCCCAGATCTATCTGTCAATACCTAATTGTAGCATCTGCCTTTTTCCCCCTTCATATAGATTTTTCATTTCTGCAGTGTGCTTCCTCTTTTCCATTTTCTCCTGGACCCTGGTTTTTCTCACATCCTTCCCCTTTGTCATATAGCCTCTTCTTTGAAAATCCTAACTCTCACGTGAGCTCTTGTTCCAGGGGTGGAATGCTGTCTGCTATACATATCTTTTGGCAGCAGTGAAGAATGATTGGTCACAATTCCCGTTCCCTTGAATAGTGCCTCTTGTGACATATGCCCTTGATATGCCCTTGACTTGTCTTCTTGTCTTTCCTCCCTCCACTTGACTGCTTGATGGCAGTGGTTTTTGTTTTTTTTTAAATTTTATTGGAGTATAGTTGATTTACAACCTTGTGTTAGTTTCAGGTGTACAGCAAAGTGATTCAGTTATACACATACATGTATTCATTCTTTTTCAGATTCTTTTCTTATATATAGGTTATCACAGAATATTGAGTAGAGTTCCCTGTGGTATACAGTAGGTCCATGTTGGTTATATATCTTATATATTGCTACATTTATATACTGTGTATGTGTATGTTAATCCCATACTCCTGATTTATCCCTCCCCCAACCACATTTCCCTGTGGTAAACATAAGTTTGTAAGTCTGTTTTTGTTTTGTAAATAATTTGTATCTTTTTGCAGTGTTTACACTTAAGGCCAGGCTCTTTATTTCTGTATGACTCATTTTTGAAGGGGCCAGTGAGTAGCCCCATTCAGTTAGTGGGAGGGTGAGGTGGAAGTGGGAAAGTGGCAGGAAGTGGGTAAGGGACCCTGTCTCCCCCTTCCACATACATTTTTCCTTTGAGGTCCTCCAATAAACTCTGCTTTTTTTTTTGCCCTGAGGATCTTCCTCCCTGCAGGCATATCCTCTCAAACCCTTTACAGGATGTCCACTTGATGCTGGCAATAGCTGTCACCACCCTTTGTGTCCTGTACACCTCTGACACTCTTCCAGTAGTGAATACAGCTGGGGCAGGAACATGCAGATGGACCATAGACCGTGAACCCTCCCTTTTAGGAGCACCCCTGGGCTGGCCTGAGGTTCAGGTGGCAGAGGTTAACTTTTTATGTGATCTGTAACTCCTGTCAAGATGTCACAGCTTTTCTTTTGAGGTTGTGGCCATTATCTTGTTTTATATGATGGATAGATCATTTTCCCTATTTAAGATGGATATATATTTTTCTCTATTTTTCTTTTGTTGTTGTTGTTTGTATATTTTTGGGTGGGCTTTGAGGGAGAGTGAGAGCGAGAGCAAGGAAAGTCATCTTTAAACAGAAGTCAATTTATGCTTTCTAATGAGTAAATTCTTATCCTCATCCTTGAATTTTCCTTCCATGAAATGGAGGGGGGATAAGATTGTAAGAAATCAGAAACACTCACCTAGCTTTACCCACTTTTAAAAAAGAATTTAAAGCTTATTTTTTAGGACATTACCTGTTTCGGGAAGAACTTAGGACAGGTCAAGGACCTTTAGCTCAACATTCATGATCTATTAGAAATCTGAGTGACTTTTCAGATAGGTTTTACCCCATGTTCCTCTGGGGCTACCTCACTGGGCAGGGAGATGATAAGGATAGAAGGAAATTGACAGATTGGGAGAGAAACAGGAATCAGAGTTCAGGAAAGGAGCTTAGGTATAAGCAGAGACAAGAAGATGATCACATTCAGGGTTTTCCACTGGCAAAGTTACGAATTGCATTCATGATCTGCAAGCTTCCTTTACTTTTTCTACTTAAACACAACAATGGGGACAGGGAATATTTTGTCATGATGATGATTATCAAAATAATGACTATTACTATTCAAACTTGCAGAGAGCTGGCTTTCATCAAGCTCTGGCTCCATAGTTCAATTACAAGAGATGATCCACCAGCCCCAGCACCTCATGGATGATAAAGCCCACGGATGATTTGTTGTTGCTCATTTGGAGCAACTCTCTGCCACATTTAAATAAAAGCCCAATTATATTTCCATAGATACAAATGCTATTATCTCTTTGTCTGGCTATAAAAGTTAACAAGTTTCCTGTTGCTTTGCTTTGTAAAGTTTAGAAATAAAATGCTTCAGATGTATAAAGTGAGATTCACTCTACTTTGCTCTTTTTTTGGGGGGGGGTGGGGAGAGATGCAGAGCCTCAATTACTTTACCCTTTACTGCTTTCTATTTTAGAATATGGCCTGATTTGCATTATTTTTCCTACTTTTTGGACATAATTATAAAAAAGACATAACCAAATGGCATTGAAGGAAATTGCATCAAATCAACTGAAGAGAACTGGAGTATGTTTTTATGAGCTACATGTTTTTGGAGGAGATACACAAGGCTGACAGCCTAAAACAGTTTCTAATAGTGTGTGCTCACCCAGTTCTGTGAGCTCTCAAGGTCTTCTGCAACAAGGATGGGCCTGGGAACTTGAAGGCCAGACTCTCAACTATTAATCACCAACTAACCTCTGTGTGCTATCAGTCTCATTGACATGAACCTGAGTTTGGTTTTATTTCTCCCTGCAGAGCTAGATTTTTAAGAATTCAGTTATTCTAGGGGTGGAAAGCCAAAATAATTGTCTACAAAACTTGAGAATTTTTTTTCATATTTTGAGACTCATTCTAAAAGTGAGATAGAATTTATGTTTTTTCCTCACTGCATTTGGTGAAGTCAGTTCATTTTACTGAATAAAAAACTGAAGCCTAAAACCAATGCCAGGTGCCCAGGTGCAGGTCTGGGCACTGCACTATGGTGGCACCTCCCATGGGCATCTGGAAGAATGGACTTGAACCTCACTGTGGAGAATGAGTCCACTTTCAGTGGACGTGTGCATCCAAAAACCAACAGGACTTTGTCAGGGTTAAATGAGAGGCAAAAACACAATGCTTTTCACATGCATTGTTTCCTGACTCTCATGAAGGAATAGGCACAATCGCAGGGGTGGGAAGTTCAGAAACAAAGACTTTGACCCACCGTCCAGGGGCTCCCCTTCCAGAGATGGGCAGTGGGAGTCAAAAGCAGCAAGCGAACTTCCAAGACCAAGATAAGGGGTGGAACTTCCAGGAATCCTTCCTGGGGGCTTACGGCTGAGGAGAGATTTGAGGCTGAGTTGACAGTGGTGGGTGGGTGAGAGGGCAGGAGCCAGGTACAGGCTCACCAAGCTCCGTGCACTGAGGCTGGAGGGCCAGCTGCTGACTAGATGTCCTATGTGAGTCTGTGTCAGGGTGACAGCTGGTAAGGCCCGAGGCCGGACAAGTGGGCAAGGCACATTCATCAGCCTGCATTTCTGGGTTTTGATGGTGTCTCACAGGGAATGGAGAGATGGGGAGGAATTTTAGTGGTGGGATCATGTAATTTGATTTACATTTTATCATCATTGACTGCAAGTAGCAGAAAGATTGAAATATTTTAAGATGGAAAGCAGAAGACCTGGGAGGAATAGGCCAGACAAAAGTCTATGAGGTCATAGCAGAGAGGCTGGGAGAGAGAGAGATCGTTGATAGGGAGCATTTCTCTAGGTGTGCTGAGGTCATTGCTCTGCCCCCATCCTTGGTCAGGAACAGTGAGCCTCTAAGGACCAGCCATCTCCTTGACCTAGGTGCCCTCTCATTCTGCAATCAGGGCTGAGCCCGGGAATGCTCCTTTGCCATTTCCATCATCTTCCCTATCACCCACTGCCTTGCTTAGGCTCACCTGTGCAGAGACTGGTGAAAAGATAAACTTACCCTTAGTGAGAAGTCCTAGAGTCCACACCTAAAGCCTCTCTTCAGGGGTATGCACCCTGGCACCAACCTCACCCCTACCTCTGGGTCCTGGAGACCTTCCTTTAGGTGAAATGGGAATTTATTACCCAAATATTTACTGAAAACACACTCATGCACGTAAACTCTGCTTCCGTCTCAAGGCTGTTCTTCTCTATAAAAATTCAGTTTCCTCTAGACCTTTCTGAGTGATTGATCAAAAGATCATTTTATAATACTGTGGGGAAATCTGAGTTCAAGATTATTTTAAGTGTATGGGTTGACATCAATGCTCTTTCTTTTTTTTCTTTTTTAAAATTATTTTTAATTGTGGTAGAATACACATAACATAAAATTTACCATCGTAACCATCTGTTAGTGTCCTGAAAAGTTCTGCAGCGTTAAGTACATTCGCATTTTTGATCCCATTCCTACCATCCATCTCTAAAACTCTGTCATCCTTGTACATTGAAACTCTGTCCTCATTAAACAGTAATCCCTCCACCCCTTACCCCAGGGGACCACCATTCTACTTTCTGTCACAATGAATTGAGCTACTCAAGAACTCATATAAGTGGAGTCATACAGTATTTGTCCTTTGGTGAATGGCTTATTTCACTTAACATGATGTCCTCAAGGTTTATCCATGTTGTAGTTTGTGTCAGAATGTCCTCCCTTTTAAAGACTGATTAATATTGTATGGAGAGACAACACTTCCATGCTTGGCTTATCCATTCATCCATGGATGGACACTTGGATTGCTTCCTTCTTTTGGCTGTTGTGAACAGTGCTGGTGTGAAGGAGGACTACCCTTCTTTTTCAAATGTGGGTGTTGGTCCTCATCCTGGAGACTCATGAAATCCCTCTTCCTTATGTTTTTCTGGCACCTGTCCCTTTCTCTGTCCTTACCAGGAGTGGTATTTTGTCTCTGCTAAATGAGAAAGCATATTGGATATATTTCATTTAATGAAATGATAAACACAAACCTTGAGCAAAACACTTAATTTATTTACAACATAATCTTTTCATCTATAAAACAGAAATGCCATCACCTACTTCCTAGGCTTATGGGAGGATAAAAGGAGACAACGTCTGTGGAGAGCTTACCACACAGCCTGTTACATAGTGAGTGCCCAGCACATGGAGGCTGGTACTTCCTTCCTTGCAGTTAGAAGCAGAGGGCAAGGCAGAACTCGTACATGTGAGGCAGGGGGAGAGGCCAGGGACACATGTCCACAGTTGGAGATACTGTAAGGGCCGGTGCATGCTTATAGATCCTCACACAGAAAGACTAGCCTTTATCACTGGGTACTGGGGGTCCCTGATGAATTGCAAAATGTATAGGGGGTATGTATTGCAAGAGAGAAATCCCAAGCTTGGCAAAAAAGTCCATGATTCCTCAGCTTCCTTAGTCCTGGTACCCTTCCTGGGATGGTTATGGGTAGCTCAGCCCCCAGAAGGGAATCCACTCTGTTATAGGTTGAATTTATATGTACCCCCACTCCAGATTCTTGTGTTAAAGTCTTAACTACCTGTACCTCAGAATGTGACCTTATTTGGAGATGGGAGTGGAAAATGAGAACATTAGGAAAGACCTAATAAAAATGGCTGTTGTCCTTAGAAAAAGGGACAATTTGGACACAGAAATACATACAAAGAGGGAAAGCAATGTGTGGAGATGCAGAGAGAAGATGGTCATCTACCTTCTACCAGGCAAGAGAATCACAGCCCTCAGAAAGAAACCAAACCTGCTGCACCTTGATCTCATACTTCCAGCCTCCAGAACTGTGAGACAATAAATTTTTGTTGGTTAAGCCACCCAGTCTGTGGTACAACAGTCCTAGAAAACCAGTACATACCCCCAAATCTTTTCAGGAACAACAAAGGAAAACTCTGCTGAAAGAAACAGTCAGCAGAACTAAGGAGGCAAATTGACTGATATTAAGGACAACTTAACACTTGTTTGACATACAAGTAAATATGCAATTTTGGGGGAGGGGGCAAAAGCATTTTATTAAACTAAGTATGTGATTTGCAAATGGTTTTATAAGAAATTTTAAAGGCAGAGTTATAAAGAGTTCTTAATAAAACTGTACAGAGCTGACAGCAAAATTACTTTGTCTTTATTGTACAAATAAAAACATTTTGTTTCTCATATACTGGCTGAAAGTTTTGTAATATATTCTCCACAAGATACCTGCAATATTGCATTTTAATGAGTAGCCTCACAGTTAATTCAATCATTATTAAAAACAGGTTCACCATTTGAACCAGAAGAATCACTCAGTTTAAAAAGAAAGATAACAAAATTTGTCATATATAACGTGAAGTCATAAAGGGCTCTTCTGGATGCAGATGCATTCTGGCCCTGTTTCTTTATTAAATTCTTTATGCTTTTAAGTCAAGGATGTTTCTTTACTTTAGCAGGACTTTCCAGCACCCTGGTCTAATTTCAGAGAGCCTGAATCTGTGGTTGTAGGTATTTAACAGCGGCTGGCTTCCTGCCATCAACCATGCCCTGGCTGTTTTCCTTGGTCCATAATCACAGAGAGGCAAGACATACGAACATTCTCTTAAATTCTTCAGTTTGTGCTGTAATTCTGTCATCCAGTGTTCTCTAGCTTTGTTGCCATGCAGCCCATGGAGGTCTGGATCATTCTGTGTCAGCAGGGAGGAACGTTTTCTGAAAAATCTCTGCATTGGCAATGCAGCTGGCTTCATTCGTCTGCTCATGGACACTTCCCTGGGGGGCATAAAACATGGCAGCACTCCCACCCCCCATCTGATGGGCTTCTTTGCCTTGTTGAAACCTTGCATACTCTTCTGCTTGCAGCCATCCTACTCAGGGGAATGGACTGCTTTATCTCCAGTCTTTCCTTTGTTTCTCTTTAGACTTCTACGCAGTAGAAGTGATGTTCACATTTGGTGAAGAACTCTTGTGCAACAACAGTTCTTTTGGGGTCTCCTTTAAGAGCACAGTTTAAATGTGTGTCCCAAGAGATGGCTGTGGTCCTTGAAAATCTCCACCAGAGAATTTTGGGAATATCTTGGAGAGCTGATGCTTCTTTAATTCAGTGACATAATCTTTTACAAACATTATGTGGCTCCCTTTTCAAATCATGTTTTTCCTGTGAGGCAATTACTTCTGACATTATTTCTCTGAGTGATACTTTTTAAGTTTGAGTATTCCCTACAGATGGCCAACAGGCACACGAAAAATGCTCAACATCACTAATTATTAGAGAAATGCAAATCCAAACTACAATAAAATATCACCTCACTCTGGTCAGAATGGCCATCATCAAAAAGTCTACAGATAATAAATGCTGGAGAGGGTGTGGTGAAAAGGGAGCCTTCCTACACTGTTGGTGGGAATGTAAATTGGTGCAGCCTCTATGGAAAACAGTATGGAGGTTCCTTAAAAAACTAGAGTTATCATATGATCCAGCAATCCCGCTCCTGGGCATATATCCAGACAAAACTCTAATTTAAAAAGATACATGCATCACTATGTTTATAGCAGAACTATTTACAATTGTCAAGACATGGAAACAACCTAAAAGTCCATTGATGGATGAATGAATAAAGAAGATGTGGCACACATATACAATGGAATATTACTCAGCCATAAAAAAGAATGAAATAATGCCATTTTCAACAACATGGATGGACCTAGTGATTATCATACTATGTGAAGTAAGCCAGATAGAGAAAGACAAATATCATATGATATCACTTATATGTGAAATCTTAAAAAAAAGATACAAATGAACTTATTTATAAAACAAACATAGAGCAAAGATATAGAAAACAAACATATGGTTAGCAAAGGGGAAATGGGGGGGGAAGGATATATTAGGAGTTTGGGATTAACATACATACACTACTATATATAAAATAGATAACCAACAAGGACCTACTGCACAGCACAGGGAACTCTACTCAGTATTTTGCAATAGCCTATAAGGGAAAAGAATCTGAAAAAGAATATATATATATATATATATATTCTTAGCACAGTGATTCAGTTTTATATATATGTGTGGTATATATGTGTGTGTATATATACATAAAAAACTGAATCACTGTGCTGTACACTGGAAACTAACACAACATTGTAAATCAACTATACTTCAAAAAAAAGTTTGAGTATTCCAAAGATCCAATAAGAGTAGCACATCAGGGGCTGCTAAATTCTTCAATAATATTTGGTTCCCTGAGATGATGTTTGTTCAGGATTATCAGGATAAATATCCCCAACAAGGGGAGGGTCTCAAATTAGCATTTTATAGGACACTTCCTGTCCTTGATGCTTTTAGACACAAATCATGGGCAGGAAATTGGCAAAGAAGGGATGCATTGGTAAATGCATTTATATTATTTTTGTCCAGAAATGATTTTGTCTAGTATAATTGTAGTGAAATTATTTGTAGTTAATCTAAATAAATAAAGCTATATAAAAAAAAATTATAAAGTATGGCTGCATCCATATAATTTCTCCACATACAGAGCTCTTCTGCTGCATCTTTTAAAAACTGATTTTAAAACTTAATTGGCGAAGATGGCAGAAGAGTAAGACGTGGAGATCATGTTCCTCACCACAAATACATCAGAAATACATCTACATGTGGAACAACTCCTACAGAACACCTACTGAACTCTGGCAGAAGACCTCAGGCCTCCCAAAAGGCAATAAACTCCCCACGTACCTGGGTAGGGCAAAAAAAAAAAAAAAAGAAAAAACAGAGTCATAAAAATAGGGATGGGACCTGCACCTCTGGGAGGGAGCTGTGAAGGAGGAAAGGTTTCCACACACTAGGAATCCCCTTCGCGGGCGGAGACTGCAGGTGGCAGAGGGGGGAAGCCTCGGAGCCATGGAGGAGAGCGCAGCCACAGGGGTGCAGAGGGCAAAGCGGAGAGATTCCCGCACAGAGGATCGGTGCCCAGGAGGCTTGTCTGCTCACCCGATGGGGCGGGTGGGGGCTGGGAGCTGAGGCTCGGGCTTCGGAGATCAGACCCCAGGGAGAGGACTGGGGTTGGCTGCGTGAACACAGCCTGAAGGGGGCTAGTGCCCCACAGCTAGCCGGGAGGGAGTCCGGGAAAATGTCTGGAGCTGCCGAAGAGGCAAGAAACATTTTCTTACCTCTTTGTTTCCTGGTGCGCGAGGAGAGGGAATTAAGAGCACTGCTTAAAGGAGGTCCAGAGATGGGCGTGAGCTGTGGCTATCAACACGGACCCCAGAGATGGGCATGGGACACTAAGGCTGCTGCTGCCGCTACCAACAAGCCTGTGTGCAAGCACAGGTCACTATCCACACGGCCCCTCCCGGGAGCCTGTGCATCCTGCCACTGCCAGGGTCCCGTGATCCAGGGACAACTTCCCCGGGAGAAAGCACGGCGCGGCTCAGGCTGGTGCAACGTCATGCCGGCCTCTGCCACCGCAGGCTCGCCCCGCACCCATTGCCCCCCTTCCCCCAGGCCTGAGTGAGCCAGAGCCCCCAAATCAGCTGCTTCTTTAACCCCGTCCTGTGGGGGCAGGGAACAGACACCCTCAGGTGACCTACACGCAGAGGTGGGTCCAAATCCAAAGCTGAACCCCAGGAGCTGTGCGAACAAAAAAGAGAAAGGGAAATTTCTCCCAGCAGCCTGAGGAGCAATGGATTAAATCCCCACAATCAACTTGATGTACATGCATCTGTGGAATACCTGAATAGACAACTAATCATCCCAAATTGAGGAGGTGGACTTAGGGAGCAACGATATATATATTTCCCCCCCTTTTTCTCTTTTGTGAGAGTGTATGTGTATACTTCTGTGTGTGATTTTTGTCTGTATAGCTTTGCTTTTACCATTTGTCCTAGGGTTCTGTCTGTCCGGTTTTATTTTTTTCTTTTTTTAGTATAGTTTTTAGAGCATCTTATCATTAGTGGATTTGTTTTCTGGATTGGTTGCTCTCTTCTTTCCTTCCTTCTTTTTTTTTTTATTACTTAAAAAAATTTCTTTAAATAATTACTTTTTATTTTAAAAACATTTAATTTCATTTTATTTTATCTTCTTCTTTCTTTCTTTTTCTGTCTTTTATTCGGAGCCGTGTGGATGAGAGGCTCTTGGTGCTCCAGCCAGGCATCAAGGCTGTGCCTCAGAGGTGGGAGAGCCAACTTCAGGATATTGGTCCACAAGAGACCTCCCAGCTCCACATAATATCAAACAGCAAAAATCTCCCAGAGATCTCCATCTCAACACCAAGACCCAGCTCCACTCAACGACCAGCAAGCTACAGTGCTGGACACCCTAGGACAAACAACTAGCAGGAAAAGAACACGACCCCACCCATTAGCAGAGAGGCTGCCTAAAATCATAATAAGGCCACAGAAACCCCAAAAGACATCACGAGACATGGACGTGCCCACCAAAGACAAGATCCAGCCTCATCCACCAGAACACAGGCACTAGGCCCCTCCACCAGGAAGCCTACACAACCCACTGAACAAACCTTAGCCACTGGGAAGACACCAAAACAATGGGAACTTAGAAACTGCAGCCTGCGAAAAGGAGACCCAAAACACTGTAAGTTAAGCAAAATGAGAAGACAGAAAAACACACAGCAGATGAAGGAACAATGTAAAATACCATTAGACCTAACAAAAGAAGAGGAAATAGGCAGTCTACCTGAAAATTAATTCAGAATAATTATAGTAAAGATTATACAAAATCTTGGAAATAGAATGGAGAAAATACAAGAAACTTTTAACAAGAAACTAGAAGAACTAAAGAGCAAACAAACAGTGATGAACAACACAATAAATGAAATTAAAAATTCATTAGAAGGGATCAATAACAGAATAACTGAGGCAGAAGAACGGATAAGTGACCTGGAAGATAACATAGTGGAAATAACTATTGCAGAGCAGAATAAAGAAAAGAGAATGAAAAGAACTGAGGACAGTCTCAGAGACCTCTGGGACAAAATTAAATGCACCAACATTCGAATAATAGGGGTCCCAGAAGAAGAAGAGAAAAAGAAAGGGACTGAGAAAATATTTGAAGGGATTATAGTTGAAAACTTCCCTAATATGGGAAAGAAAATAGTTAATCAAGTCCAGGAAGCACAGAGAGTCCCATACAGGATAAATCCAATGAGAAACAAACCAAGACAGATATTAATCAAACTATCAAAAGTTAAATACAAAGAAAAAATATTAAAAGCAGCAAGAGAAAACAACAAATAAAACACAAGGGAATCTCCATAAGGTTAACAGCTGAACTTTCAGCAGAAACTCTGCAAGCCAGAAGGGAGTGGCAGGAATTATTTAAAGTGATGAAAGGGAAAAACCTACAACCAAGATGACTCTACCCAGCAAGGATCTCATTCAGATTGATGGAGAAATTAAATCCTTTACAAGCAAAAGCTGAGAGAGTTCAGCACCACCAAACCAGCTCTACAACAAATGCTAAAGGAACTTCTCTAAGTGGGAAACACAAGAGAAGAAAACGACCTACAAAAACAAACCCAAAATAATTAAGAAAATGGTCATAGGAACATACATATCGATAATTATCTTAAATGTAAATGGATTAAGTGCTCCAACCAAAAGACATAGACTGGCTGAATGGATACAAAAACAAGACCCGTATACATGCTGTCTACAAGAGACCCACTTCAGACCTAAGGACACATACAGACTGAAAGTGAGGGGGTGGAAAAAGTATTCCATGTAAATGGAAATTAAAAGAAAGCTGGAGTAGCAAATCTCATACCAGAAAAAATAGACTTGAAAACAAAGACTATTAAAAGAGACAAAGAAGGACACTACATAATGATCAAGGGATCAATCCAAGAAGAAGATATAACAATTGTACATATTTTTGCACCCTACATAGGAGCACCTCAATGCATAAGGAAAATACTAACAGCCAAAAAAGGGGAAATCAACAGTAACACAATCATAGTAGGGGACTTTAACACCCCACTTTCACCAATGGACAGATCATCCAAAATGAAAATAAATAAGGAAACACAAGCTTTAAATGATATATTAAGTAAGATGAACTTAATTGATATTTATAGGACATTCCATCCAAAAACAACAGAATACACTTTCTTCTCAAGAGTCCATGGAATATTTTCCAGCATACATCATAGCTTGGGTAACAAATCAAGCCTTCGTAAATTTAAGAAAATTGAAATTGTATCAAGTATCTTTTCCGACCACAATGCTATGAGACTAGATATCAATTACATGAATAAATCTGTAAAAAATACAAACACATGGAGCCTACACAATACACTACTTAATAACCAAGAGATCACTGAAGAAATCAAAGAGAAAATAAAAAACTACCTAGAAACAAATGACAATGAAAACACGATGACCCAAATCCTATGGGATGCAGCAAAAGCAGATCTAAGAGTGAAGTATATAGAATGCAATCCTACCTTAAGAAACAAGAAACATCTCAAATAAACAATCTAACCTTACACCTAAAGCAATTAGAGAAAGAAGAACAAAAAACCCCCAAAGTTAGCAGAAGGAACGATATCATAAAGATCAGATCAGAAATAAATGAAAAAGAATAAAGGAAACGATAGCAAAGATCAATAAAACTAAAAGCTGGTTCTTTGCAAAGATAAACAAAATTGATAAACTATTAGCCAGACTCATCAAGAAAAAAAGGGAGAAGACTCAAATCAATAGAATTAGAAATGAAAAAGGAGAAGTAACAACTGACACTGCAGAAATACAAAGGATCATGAGAGATTACTACAAGGAATTCTATGCCAATAAAATGGCTAACCTCAAAGAAACAGACAAATTCTTAGAAATGCACAACCTCACGAGACTGAACCAGGAAGAAGTAGAAAATATGAACAGACCAATCACAAGCACTGAAATTGAAACTGTGATTAAAAATCTTCCAACAAACAAAGCCCAGGACCAGATGGCTACACAGGCGAATTCTATCAAACATTTAGAGAAGAGCTAACACCTATCCTCTCAAACTCTTCCAAAATATAGCAGAGGGAGGAACAATCCCAAACTGATGCTACGAGGCCACCATCACCTTATAACAAAACCGAACAAAGATGTCACAAAGAAAGAAAACTATAGGCCAATATCACTGATGAACATAGATGCAAAAATCCTCAACAAAATACTAGCAAACAGAATCCAAAAGCACATTAAAAGGATCATACACCATGATCAAGTGGGGTTTATCGCAGGAATGAAAGGATTCTTCAATATACACAAATCAATCAATGTGATACACCATATCAACAAATTGAAGGAGAATAACCATATGATCATCTCAATAGATGTAGAGAAAGCTTTTGACAAAATTCAACACCCATTTATGAAAAAAAGCCTCCACAAAGTAGGCATAGAGGGAACTTACCTCAACATAATAAAGGCCATATATGACAAACCCACAGCTAACATAGTTCTCAATGGTGAAAAACTGAAACCATTTCCTCTAAGATCAGGAACAAAACAAGGTTGCCCACTCTCACCACTATTATTCAACAAAGTTTTGGAAGTTTTAGCCACAGGAATCAGAGAAGAAAAAGAAATAAAAGGAATCCAAATTGGAAAACAAGAAGTAAAGCTGTCACTGTTTGCAGATGACATGGTACTATGCATAGAGAGTCCTAAAGATGCTACCAGAAAACTACTAGAGCTAATCAATGAATTTGGTAAAGTAGCAGGATACAAAATTAATTCACAGAACTCTCTTGCATTTCTATACACTAATGATGAAAAATCTGAAAGTGAAAATAAGAAAACACTCCCATTTACCACTGCAACAAAAAGAATAAAATATCTAGGAATAAACCTACCTACAGAGACAAAAGACCTGTATTCAGAAAATTATAAGACACTGATGAAAGAGATTATAGATGATAGAAACAGATGGAGAGATATACCATGTTCTTGGATTGGAAGAATCAACATTGTGGAAATTACTATACTACCCAAAGCAATCTACAGATTCAATGCAATCCCTATCAAAATACAACTGGTATTTTTCACAAGACTAAAACGAAAAAGTTCACCATTTTTATGTAAACACAAAAGACCCCAAATAGCCCAAGAAATCTTGAGAAAGAAAAATGGAGCTGGAGGAATCAGGGTCCCTGACTTCAGACTATACTATAAAGCTACAGTAATCAAGACAGTATGGTACTTACACAAAAACAGAAATATAGATCAATGGAACAGGATAGAAAGCCCAGAGATAAACACACACACATATGGTCACCTTATCTTTGATAAAGGAGGCAAGAATATACAGTGGAGAAAAGACAGCCTCTTCAATAAGTGGTGCTGGGAAAACTGGACAGCTAGATGTAAAAGAATGAAATTAGAACACTGCCTAACACCATACAGAAGAATAAACTCAAAATGGATTAAATACCTAAATGTAAGGGCAGACACTTTCAAACTCTTAGAGGAAAACATAGGCAGAACACTCTATGACATAAATCACAACAAGATCCTTTTTGACTCATCTCCTAGAGAAATGTAAATAAAAACAAAAATAAACAAGTGGAGGAGGAGCTTCAAGATGGCAGAAGAGTAAGATGAGGAGGTCACCTTCCTCCCCACAAATACATGAGAAATACATCTACATGTAGAACACTCCTACAGAACACCTACTGAACGCTGGCAGAAGACCTCAGACCTCCAAAAGGCAAGAAACTCCCCACATACCTGGGTAGGGCCAAAGAAAAAAGAAAAAACAGAGGCAAAAGAATAGGGACGGAATCTGCACCAGTGGGAGGGAGCTGTGAATGAGGAAAGGTTTCCACGCACAAGGAATCTCCTTCTCGGGAGGAGACTGCGCGTGGCGGAGGGGGGAAGCTTCGGAGTCATGGAAGAGGGTGCAGCAACAGAGGTGTGGAGGGCAAAGTGGAGAGATTCCCGCACAGAGGATTGGTGCCGACCAGCACTCACCAGCCTGAGAGGCTTGTCTGCTCAACAACTGGGGCGGGCAGGGGCTGGGAGCTGAGACTCAGGCTTCGGAGGTCGGATGCCAGGGAGAGGCCAGGGGTTGGCTGCGTGAACACAGCCTAAAGGGGGCTAGTGCACCACAGCTAGCCAGGAGGGAGTCCGGGAAAAGGTCTAGAGCTGCTGAAGAGATAAGAGACTTATTCTTGCCTCTTTGTTTCCTGGTGCGTGAGGAGAGGGTATTAAGAGCATCGCTTAAAGGAGTTCCAGAGATGGGCGTGAACCGCGGTTATCAGTGCAGACCCTAGAGATGGGCATGAGATGCTAAGGCTGCTGCTGCCATCACCACGAAGCCTGTGTGCAAGTACAGGTCTCTATCCACACTGTCCCTCCTGGGAGCCTATGCAGCCCACCACTGCCAGGGTCCTGTGATCAAGGAACAACTTCCCTGGGAGAACGTTTGGTGCGCCTCAGGCTGGTGCAACGTAACCCTGGCATCTGCAGCCCCAGGCTCGCCCCACATTCCATAACCCTCCCTCCCCCCGGCCTGAGTGAGCCATAGCCCCCAAATCAGCTGCTACTTTAACCATATCCTGTCTGAGCGAAGAACAGACGCTCTCAGGCAACCTACATGCAGAGGCGGGGCCAAATCCAAAGGTGAACCACAGGAGCTGTGAGAACAAAGAAGAGTAAGGGAAATTTCTCCCAGCAGCCTCAGGAGCAGCGGATTAATCTCCACAATCAACTTGATGTACCCTGAATGTATGGAATACCTGAATAGACAACGAATCATCCCAAATTGAGGAGGTGGACTTTGGGAGAAACAATATATTTTTCCCTTTCTCTCTTTTTGTGAGTGTGTATGTGTATGCTTCTGTGTGTGATTTTGTCTGTATAGCTTTGCTTTTACCATTTGCCCTAGGGCTCTCTCTGTCTGTTTTTTTTTTATTACTTAACAAAATTTATTTCTTAATAATTATTTTTTATATTTTATTTTATTTTACTTTATTTTATTTTATTTTATCTTCTTCTTTAGTTCTTTATTTTCTCCCTTTTATCCTAAACTGTGTGGAGGACAGGCTCTTGGTGCTCCAGCCAGGCATCAGGGCTGTGCCACTGAGGTGGGAAAGCGAAGTTCAGCATACTGGTCCACAGGAGACCTCCCAGCTCCACATAATATCAAATGGCAAATATATCCCAGAGATCTCCTTCTCAATGCCAAGACCCAACTCCACTCAATGACCAGCAAGCTGGACACCCTAGGCCAAACAACTAGGAAGACAGGAACACAACCTTATCTATTAGCACAGAGGCTGCCTAAAATCATAATAAGGCCACAGAAACCCTAAAACACACCACCAGATGTGGACCTGCCCACCAGAAAAACAAGATGCAGCCTCATCCACCAGAACACAGGCACTAGTCCCCTCCACCAGGAAGCCTACACAACCCACTGAACAAACCTTAGCCACTGGGGAAAGCCACCAAAAACAATGGGAACTATGAACCTGCAGCCTGTGAAAAGGAGACCCCAAACACAGTAAGTTAAGCAAAATGAGAAGGCAGAAAAACACACCGCAGATGAAGGAGCAATGTAAAAACTCACCAGACCTAACAAAAGAAGAGGAAATAGGCAGTCTACCTGAAAAAGAATTCAGAATAATGATAGTAACGATGATCCAAAATCTTGGAAATAGAATGGAGAAAATACAAGAAACTTTTAACAAGGACCTAGAAGAACTAAAGAGCAAACAAACAGTGATGAACAACACAATAAATGAAATTAAAAATTCTCTAGAAGGGATCAATAGCAGAATAACTGAGGCAGAAGAACGGGTAAGTGACCTGGAAGATAAAATAGTGGAAATAGCTACTGCAGAACAGAATAAAGAAAAAAGAATGAAAAGAATTGAGGACAGCCTCAGAGACTTCTGGGACAACATTAAACCCACCAACATTCGAACTATAGGGGTCGCAGAAGAAGAAGAGAAAAAGAAAGAGACTGAGAAAATATTTGAAGAGATTATAGTCGAAAATTTCCCTAATATGGGAAAGAAAATAGTTAATCAAGTCCAGGAAGCACAGGAGTGCCATACAAGATAAATCCAAGGAGAATCATGCCAAGACACATATTAATCAAACTATCAAAAATTAAATACAAAGAAAAAATATTAAAAGCAGCAAGGGAAAAACAACAAACAACACATAAGGGAATCCCCATAAAGTTAACAGCTGATCTTTCAGCAGAAACTCTGCAAGCCAGAAGGGAGTGGCAGGACATATTTAAAGTGATGAAAGACAAAACCTACAACCAAGATGACTCTACCCAGCAAGGATCTCATTCAGATTTGATGGAGAAATTAAAACCTTTAGAGACAAGCAAAAGCTAAGAGAATTCAGCACCACCAAACCAGCTTTACAACAAATGCTAAAGGAGCTTCTTTAGGCAGGAAACACAAGAGAAGGAAAAGACCTACAATAATAAACCCAAAACAATTAAGTAAATGGTAATAGGAACATACATATAGATAATTACCTTAAATGTAAATGGATTAAATGCTCCAACCAAAAGACATAGATTTGCTGTATGGATACGAAAACAAGACCCGTATACATGCTGTCTACAAGAGACCCACTTCAGACCTAGGAACACATACAGACTGAAAGTAAGGGGATGGAAAAAGATATTCCATGCAAATGGAACACAAAGGAAAGCTGGAGTAGCAATTCTCATATCACACAAAATAGACTTTAAAACAAAGACTATTACAAGAGACAAAGTAGGACACTATATAATGATCAAGGGATCAATCCAAATAGAATATATAACAATTGTAAATATTTATGCACCCAACATAGGACACCTCAATACATAAGGCAAATACTAACAGCCATAAAAGGGGAAATTGACAGTAACACAATCATAGTAGGGGACTTTAAGACCCCACTCTCACCAATGGACAAATCATCCAAAATGAAAGTATATAAGGTAACACCAGCTTTAAATGATACATTAAACAAGATGGACTTAATTGATATTAATAGGACATTCCATCCAAAAACAACAGAATACACATTCTTCTCAAGTGCTCATGGAACATTCTCCAGGATAGATCATATCTTGGTTCACAAATTAAACCTTGGTAAATTTAAGAAAATTGAAATCATATCAAGTATCTTTTCCAAGCACAACGCTATGAGACTAGATATCAATTACAGGAAAAAAGCTGTAAGGAATACAAACACGTGAAGGCTAAACAACACACTACTTAATAACCAAGAGTTCACTGAAGAAATCAAAGAGCAAATGAAAAAATACCTAGAAACAAATGACAATGAAAACACAACGACCCAAAACCTATGGGATGCAGCCAAAGCAGTTCTAAGAGGGAAGTTTATAGCAATACAATCCTACCTTAAGAAACAAGAAACATCTCAAATAAACAACCTAACCTTACACCTAAAGCAATCAGAGAAAAAAGAACAAAAAAACCCCCAAGTTAGCAGAAGGAAAGAAATCATAAAGGTCAGATCAGAAATAAATGAGGGAAAACAGAGCAGAGATCAATAAAACTAAAAGATGATTCTTTGCAAAGATAAACAAAATTGATATACCATTAGCCAGACTCATCAAGAAAAAAATGGTGAAGACTCAAATCAATAGATTTAGAAATGAAAAAGAAGTAACATTTGATACTGCAGAAATACAAACGATCATGAGAGATTACTACAAGCCACTATATGCCAATAAAATGGACAACCCAGAAGAAATGGATGAATTCTTAGAAGTGCACAACCTTCCGAGATTGAACCAGGAAGAAATAGAAAATATGAAAAGACCAACCACAAGCACTGAAATTGAAACTGTGATTAAAAATCTTCCAACAAACAAAAGCCCAGGACCTGATGGCGTCACAGGTGAATTCTACAAAACATTTAGAGAAGAGCTAATACCTATCCTTCTCAAACTCTTCCAAAATATAGCAGAAGGAGGAACACTCCCAAACTCATTCTATGAGGCCACCCTCACTCTGATATAAAAACCAGACAAAAGTGTTCAAAAAGAAAGAAAACTGCAGGCCAATAAGACTGATGAATATAGATGCAAAAATCCTCAACAAAATACTAGCAAACAGAATCCAACAGCACATTAAAAGCATCATACACTATGATCAAGTGGGGTTTATCCCAGGAATGCAAGGATTCTTCAATACACGCAAATCAATCAACGTCATGCACCATATTAACAAATTGAAGGAGAAAAACCATGTGATCATCTTAATAGATGCAGATAAAGCTTTCAACAAAATTCAACACCCATTTATGATAATAACCCTCTGGAAAGTAGGCATAGAGGGAACTCTCCTCAACATAATAAAGGCCATATATGGCAAACCCACAGCCAACATCATCCTCAATGGTGAAAAACTGAAACCATTTCCAATAATCAGGAACAAGACAAGTTTGCCCACTCTCATCACTATTATTCAACATAGTTTTGTAAGTTTTAGCCACAGCAATCAGAGAAGAAAGAGAAATAAAAGGAATCCAAATCGAAAATGAAGAAGTAAAGCTGTCACTGTTTGAAGATGACATGATACTAAACATAGGGAATCCTAAAGGTGCTACCAGAAAACTACTAGTGCTAAACAATGAATTTGGTAAAGTAGCAGGATACAAAATTAATGCACAGAAATCTCTTGCATTCCTACACACTAATGATGAAAAATCTGAAAATGAAATTAAGAAAGCACTCCCATTTACCACTGCAACAAAAAGAATAAAATATCTCCAAATAAACCTACCTAAGGAGACAAAAGACCTATATGCAGAAAATTATAAGACACTGATGAAAGAAATTAAAGATCATACAAATAGATGGAGAGATATACCATGTTCTTGGATTGGAAGAATCAACATTGTGAAAATGACTACTACCCAAAGCAATCTACAGATTCAATGCAATCCCTGTCAAACTACCCCTGGCATTTTTCATGGAACTAGAACAAAAAATTTCACAATTTATATGGAAACACAAAAGACCCCCAAAAGCCAAGGTAATCTTGAGAAAGAAAAACTGAGCTGGAGGAATCTGTCTCCCTGAGTTCAGACTATACTACAAAGCTACAGTAATCAAGACAGTATGGTACTGGCACAATAACAGAAAAATAGATCAATGGAACAGGATAGAAAGGCCAGAGATAAACCCACGCACATATGGTCACCTCATCTTTGATAAAGGAGGCAAGCATATACAGTGGAGAAAAGACAGCCTCTTCAATAAGTGGTGCTGGGAAAACTGGACAGCTACATGTAAAAGAATGAAATTAGAACACTCCCTAACACCATACACAACAAGAAACTCAAAATGGATTAATGACCTAAATGTCAGGCCAGACACCATCAATCTCTTAGAGGAAAATATAGGCAGAACACTCTATGACAAAAATCACAGCAAGATCCTTTTTGACCCACCTGCTAGAGCAATGGAAATAAAAACAAAAATAAACAAATGGGACCTAATAAAACATAAAAGCTTTTGCACAGCAAAGGAAACCATAAACAATACGAAAAGACAACCCTCAGAATGGGAGAAAATATGTGCAAGTGAAGCAACTGACAAAGGATTAATATCCAAAATTGACAAGCAGCTCATGCAGCTCAATATGAAAAAAACAAACAACCCAATCCAAAAATGGGCTGAAGACCTAAACAGACATTTCTCCAAAGATGATATACAGATTGCCAACAAACACATGAAATAATGCTAAGCATCATTAATCATTAGAGAAATGCAAATCAAAACTACAATGAGATATCATCTCACACTGGCCAGAATGGTGGTCATCAAAAAATCTACAAGCAATAAATGCTGGAGAGGGTGTGGAGAAAAGGGTACTCTCTTGCACTGTTGGTGGGAATGTAAATTGATACAGCCACTATGGAGAACAGTATGGAGGTTCCTTAAAAAACATAAAATAGAACTACCATACGACCCAACAATCCCACTACTGGGCATATTCCCTGAGAAAACCATAATTCAAAAAGAGTCATGTACCAAAATGTTCATTGCAGCTCTATTTACAATAGACAGGACATGGAAGCAACCTAAGTGTCCATCATCGAATGAATGGATAAAGAAGATGTGGCACATATATACAATGGAATATTACTCAGCCATAAAAAGGAACGAAAGTGAGTTATTTGTAGTCAGGTGGATGGACCTAGAGACTGTCATACAGAGCGAAGTAAGTCAGAAAGAGAAAAACAAATACAGTATGCTAACACATATATATGGAATCTAAAAAACAAAAACAAAAACAAAATGCTCATGAAGAACCTAGGGGCAAGATGGGAATAAAAATGCAGACCTACTAGAGAATGGACTTGAGGATATGGGGATGGGGAATGGTAAGCTGGGACAAAGTGAGAGAGTGTCATGGACATATATACACTACCAAATGTAAAATAGATAGCTAGTGGGAAGCAGTCGCATAGCACAGGGAGATCAGCTCGGTGGTTTGTGACCACCTAGAGGGGTGGGATAGGGAGGGTGGGAGGGAGGGAAATGCAAGAGGGAAGAGATATGGGGATACATGTATATATATAACTGATTCACTTTGTTATAAAGCAGAAACTAACATACCATTGTAAAGCAATTATACTCCAATAAAGATGTAAAAAAATAAAGAAATAAATAAAAGAAATGTTAAAAAAAAACAGAAAACTTAATTGGCACTGCAGTCTTTAACTATGGGAGTAGAAAACTCACTGTTTTTGTTTTTAGCCTCAAAAATATGAGCAATCACATTGGGTTCTGTCACCAATTATATAATTCGGCCAATCTGGAAATAATCTAAATGCTTTAACAGGAACTATTATCGTTTATACGTCAATTATATTTCAAAAACAAACAAATAAACAAAGAAACTCAAAGATAAAGAGATGGGATTTGTGTTTACCAGAGGTGGGGGTGGAAGAAGGGGAAATGGATGAAGCCAGTTGAAAAGTAACTTTTAGTTATATGATAAATAAGTACTAGAGATGTAAGGTACAACATAATAAATATGATTAACACTGCTCTATGTTATATATGAAAGTAGTTAAGAGAGTAAATCCTAATAATTCTCATCACAAGGAGAAAAATTTTTTTATTTCTTTAATGTATCTATATGAGATGATGGATGTTCACCAAACTTATTGTGATAATTATTTCATGACATACGTAAGTCAAATCAGTATGCTGTACACCTTACACTTATACAGTGCTGTATGTCAATTATATCTCAATGTAACTGCTAGAAAAATAAGTTAAAAACAGCTGAAAAGAGGAGGAAAAATCAGCAACCTGTTAACCGGTAAAAGTTAATTCTCTCTCAAAATTAAATTCAGTGGAATTATAGTATATAATGTGGTAGATTTTGTTCAAGAAGGAAGGTGACGAAACAGACACAAAAGGAGTTCTTTATAAAAAGAAGCCTGCTAACCATCACAGATTCTTTAATTTTTTTATGAATCACTTTTTCCAAACTCAGATCGATATGAAGCACATTCTCCTCAACTGTTAAAGACCCCGAATCAATGCCAACAGAACCAAATACTTCATTATGCTGAAAAGCCATTTCAGCTGGTAATGGCAATTCCAGACAGTCTCTGATGAGAGACTGGCCATCCCTGTCATGACAATCAACATCACACTTTCATCTTTTTTGTTTACTCCAGATGACAAAGCACTCCAGGCCATTAGAATAGTCTCCATTTCTTGTTCATCTTCATTCATAAATTATTCTGTTTATCTGAAATCTCACATAATCCTTTGGAAGATTTTCAGTTTTCTTTATTTCAAAAGGGTCAGTAAAATTAATTTTCTCATTTAGTTCAAGGTATGTAGGAATTGATACAGGGTTTTCAAATATCAGACAAATTTGAAAATTATATACCAACTCCAGTGTCTGTTGCTATTAGATTTTTTTCTCCATTTCATACTTGTCTTTAGCTGTTGTAGCTTTCAGATAACTAGGAAAGATTGCTTGACGCTATGTAGAACTGAAAGTTCTGCCTAACTTTTAGGAAGTGGTTTGTTCGTATTCTTTACCTACACCTGTATTCTAGATGAACAGCAGTATCAGGGAATACATGTGCTATTAATTCAGGTTTTTCAGGAGTTACACCTTTTTTTTCTGCCTGCTGAGTTTTCCCTGTCTGCATCATAGGTAGGCTGTGCACATATTAGTATTATTCAGTCAAAACTGAATGTAACTTAAGAAATTTAAATTTAATGAAGAGGCAGAACTTTCTAAATTTTCATTGTTCTAATCCATATTTTTTTGTAGAAAGAATGGGAGTCATAATACTTACATGCTTGCTTGAGTCACTTAAACTATTAATATTTATAAAGGCAAAAATGAATCTATGTGGTCATTGGAAAAGTTCGATTGCTTAAAGGCATTCTGTATTAAGGATTCCAATTCTTCAGTTAGCTACATGTCCAAAAATGAATCCATTTTTGAATCTTCACCCTCTCCTTAAGAAAGATACTTTCCATTATTTCACTTTCCAATGCAATTTCTTGGTTCTCAAAATCACCTAAACTCTTGGGGAAGACTCTTCTTTCTGACAATCCCAATAGAAAATCCATTACATTTTCAACTCAGAGGATTGTTGCGAGTATTAAATGAGATAATCCATGGAAAAATGCTGTGCACAAGGCCTGGCATTTAGTAAGCACCCAGCTCTGTTCCCCATGAAATCATATTCAGAAAGCATCGGGTGGTCTATATCCAGGTCCAGGTCAGAAAATGTCTGTGAGACTGGTGAAGTGCTCCAGCTGACTGATTTCGTCTTGTCCATCCTAGGTTTTAGAAAGACTAGATATGGTTGCCTCCTCGTCACTAGCAAAACCTGCTTGATGACTTCCTTGGAGTTTGCAGTCTTCTAATAAGACTTCCTCCAAGATTCTTCCTTCTCTTTGTCATTCTGACTTCCAAAACCTAAAATGCTTCTCCTTTTTACTTATCTTTTCTTTCTTTTTTTAACTGAAGTATAGTTGATTTACAATGTTGTGTTAATTTCTGCTGTACAGCAAAGTGATTCAGTAATACATATATATTCTTTTTTTAATATTTTTTTCCATAGTGGTTTATCACAGGATCACTGTGTCCTTTCTTTCTTATGATGTTTCATACTGAAGACGTACCTGAAAGAAAATAGATTTATATTGCTTTACAATCCAATGGTGTTAGGACTTTTTAATTAAATGTGCTGCGTCATATCTCTCTCCACCTTCTGAAACTGCAGTGTCTAATACGGTAACCATCAGCCAGATGTGCCTTTATGGGAAAACATTCAGAAAATAATAAAATCCTACCTTCTCTCTGGGGTTGATGCCCTCAACATGCTAAATGAGACCACAGTGGTATCTGTAAATGTGATCCTTCCTGTTACACAACATAATATTTTTATGTACCTGGAACACTCAGGTCTATATTCAGGGCATCTTTTTCCCCATAAATAAAGTACCATGTGTCAGACACAGACATGATCTCATTTAATCTTCCCTTAAGCAAAACTGTTTTGTAGAAACATGATACTGTATCCTGGAATCATAGACTCCTAGAGACAGACAGGACCTTAGCAGCATCCTCAGTTTTCACAGTCAGTGGAGGAATTCCAACATGACCTCTCTGGTAGATTTCCACCCAGAAGTGGAATTCCCACCTCAGTGACAGACAGCTCCACTTCTTGAAGTATTTCCTTCCCCTTTTTATGGTTCTTCTACTCTCCAACTTTCACATTATGTAATTTTCAAACATGGAGAAAAGTTGGAAGAATAGTACATTGACAAACTCTATATTAGTTAATCATTAGAATCAACAATTGTAAATGTTTTTCTTATGTTTTCTTGTATTTTTATCTTGCTGAGCTATTCGACAATCTCAATCACATAATCTCAGAATCAAACAAAATTCAAAGTAATTCCCTAATATCTAATACACAATCCATATTCAAATTTTTCAGTTGCTTTAAAAATGACTTTTACAACTTTTATTAAAACCAGAAAACAATCTATATTCATGTATTACATTTTGTTATTACATCTCTTTAATGTAGAGTGTGCTTTCCTTTTCTCTTTTTCAATTTTCCTTTTAAATTTTTCCAGCTTTATTGAGGTATAAATGACAAATAAAATTGTATATATTTAAAGGGTACACTGTCATTATTTGGTATATGAATACATTGTGAAATGATTTTCACAATCAAATTAACACATCAGTCACCTCACATAGTTACTTTCTTTCCCCCCTCCCCGTGGTGAGAATGCTTAAGATCTACTCTTTTAGCAAATTTTGAGTACACAATACAGCATTATTAATTGTAGTCACCGTGCTGTATATTTTATCCTCAGAACTAATTCTGAAAGTTTGTGCTCCTTGACCAGTATCCCACTATTTCTCCCACCATCCAATCCATGGCAACCAACATATAACACTCTGTTTCTATGAGTTCGAAGGGTTTTTTGTTTTTTAGATTCCACATGTAACTGATAACATGCAGTATTTGTCTTTGACATATTTTGCTTAGCATAATGAACTCAGTGTTCATCCATGTTTTCACAAATGGCAGATTTTCTTCTTTTGTATTGCTGAATAATATTTCATTCTTATATGAATCACACACATATATACATAATGACATATAAAATATATATAACATTTTCTTTATCCATTCATCTGTCCACACTTAGGTTATTTCTATATCTTGGCTATTGTAAATAATACTGCAATAAATATGGAGTGAAGATATCTCTTTGAGATACTGATTTCATTTCCTTCAGTTATACACCCAGAAGTGGGTTTCCTAGATCATATGATAGTTATATATTTAATTTTTTATAAACTTCCATACCATTTTTCATAGTGGCTGTACCAATTTTATTTTTATGTGATTGTTAATGGGATATTTTCTTAATTTCTCTTTCTTTGTTATTAGTGTATAGAAATGCAGAAAGAATAGTCACTAATAATAGTGATGAGTCAATTGGCGATTCATGCAGAAAAAATGAAAATTGATGCTTATTTCATGCCTTATATAGAAACACACACATGCACACACTAATAATGCCCATGTGGAATTTAAATCTATGTGTGAAAGGTAAACAATAAACATTTTAGAATACATTCTAATGGAGTATATAATGACATAGGTGTAGAAAAAGACTTCTTAAATACTATACAAAAAGCTTTGAACATAAAAAAGATTGAAGAATCAGATTACACTAAAGCTGTGAACAAATCTTCACTGAAATATAGCACTAAAATAATGAAAATGTGAGTCACAATATGGGAGAAAGTATGTTAGGCACACACAACAGAGAAAGGCCCCCTCTCTAGATTATATAATGTGCTTCTACAAATCAATAAGAACAAGACTCGTTTAAAAAATTGGGAAGACATTTGTGCAAGTGCTTCTCAAAAGGGAGGTTTTCAAATGATTGATGTTTATATAAAAAGTTGCTCAACATCATTAGTCATCAGGAAATGTACATTAAAACAACCAAGAGACAACACTACAAACCCATCATGATGGCTAAAATTTCAAGGCTGTCAGGAACTGCATTCTATTGCTGCTGCAAGTATAAATTGACACCACCATTTTGGAAAAATATTTTGCAGTATGCTGAGTTTAAACAAAAGTACATCCCTATGACCTGGCAATTTCAGCTCCAGGTCATGGGTAACAAAAGCCATATACAAGTTTTATTTCGTACACACCTGAAGATGAGGATTAAAAGTCAAACCTGCTACACAAAATTAGTAGTCAGAAAGTTTCTTGATGAGTCAAGAAGCAAAACAGTGTGTCATCTTTCATTCTTCAGCTGTCATAGATCAGTTGCCTCTGGAGGATGAGGCCGGTCGGCCAGTAGCTGAGAGGAGGCAGGTATGAGAGCACAAGAGCAGTGGTCCAGCTGTCACTGCTGGAGGAAGTCCAGTCTACTGAGCAGAACATCCTTTATCCAGAGAGAAATCAATATGTGGTAACCTAACACTGTGATGGAGTGCTGAGTTGGGGAGAGGATCTGATACCCCTTTATAGGGTTTCTCCAAAAGCAGTTGGAGCCTGGGATAAGCAATTAGGTTGTTGAAAGGCTCAGCACTCCAAGCAAGAAGTCTGCATGGGGATGTCAGCCAGAAGAGAGGCTATGGAGGAGGAGCTGTATTCGCTGAGCTTAGGGTCAGATGTTCAGACCTCTTGATAGGAACTTGGCAAGAGAACAGCAACATCTACCAGAAAGGAATTAGGATTCCAAGAGAGAAACTCTGCCACATCTTTCAAATTGGGACCACTGGGTGAGGATTCGTTCAGTGAGAAAGTGGCCTCAAGCTGTGGTGGACTTTGTCAGCATTCCCAGGTCTCCTACCCATTCCCAGCTCAGGCCAGCATCCCCACAAGTGAGAACAGTTGCCTGCCCCATAACGACTACCTGCTGATAAAATGAGAAGAGCAGGGGCAGAGTGCCAAGTATACAGAGAGCTTTCCCTCTCCCAGCAGCATGACATTTCCCAGGAGGAGCTGTTTCTTCCAGCCTGGATCCTGGAGCCCAGGAGACACGTGGGTCAGACCTGTAGCCAACATGTAGGCATCATATAACATGTGCAGGAATTACTGTTTGTTGGTGGAAGACACTGAGATTTTAGGGTTGTCAGTTCCCACAGCAAAGCTGACTCCACAACGCTGAATTCTTGCATGAACCGGTGGAGCTGCCCCAACAGAACTGCCCTGAAAGTGCAGGGAAGCCTGGAGCACATGGTGGAGGGTGGAGGGCAGGTGACTGGAGGGGGGTGGGGCCTGGACACAGGGAGGCCCCGGGGAATTGTGTGCTTTCAGTGTGTTCCACGTGGTTCATAACAATCTGGAAAATTATCCCAGATCCATGTGGGTACAGAGAACAAGACTACCGGCAAATCTTACTACCCAATTTCTATTTAATAAGTGTCAAATGCAACTTAGTATCACAGTTGATTTTTATATTGGTAATGTTTTCCTGAGGTGGCTCTTTTCATATACTTGAGAGTCCTCTAGTTTCATATCTTCTTTGTATTTGTGTAGATTACCTAACGATGCTGATGGTTTATTCCATTTTTATATTCCAAATCCTTCCTATCCTTTAAGGACTAGATCCAATGTCATTATCTTTGATAAAACCCCCTTCAGTCTCCCTGGTTGGAAGGAGAAAGTCTCCCTCCTTGAGTTATAGTGATACTAATTTCCTCCTTGCTTGAGGGTCTTGTGTTATAGGGATTTATGCCATCAACTTTTTAGGGGTATATACATTTTATTATGCCCCTTCTTAGCTGGTATTATGTTTAGATTTCTGTAGTAATCATTTAAGAATTATTCATTTGTATTTTATAGGTCCTATAAAATATTTTTTGAGGGAAAATTCTCTCAACCTTGTTTTCAAGTTCTGTTTGACTGCCAGGACTCTATTGCTCTCTGAGCCTGTAACATGAAACCGACTCTAAATAAAGTATGTTTCTTGAGATACTGCCAGGGTTTTTATTAAAATTATTTTTGCCCAAATAAAAATGAGTAGCAAAAACTGAGTAGCTCAAACCTTAAAAAAACAAGTAAAGGAGTTGTGGTAACTCAACTTCCCTCAAATTCATAGGAAATATATTTTGTCATAGGAAGAAAAAAAACACACTAATTACTGGTTACACTTTGTTCTTTTTTCATTTACCAACCATAAATTCATCTATTGCTACCAAAATAGAGAATTATCTATACAAATTAAGGAAAACAGAATCTAAAACACTGTTAGAAGCCTCAGGCCATTTACACATTCCACAAGTTGCACTGATAACAAGGAACACAGAAGCTGTCTAAATATTTCAATACTTAGGCGAGTTAAGTTTGTAAATAAAAAGATTTTGGAATTGGGGCAGAGAGTCTTTCTCATGGGAAAGCACTTCCAGACAATAATATTTACCAGTGTCATACCCCCTAGTGTGATTGACCCCTTTATCATTATGTAATGCCCCTCTTTGTCTCTTATTATAGTCTTTGTTTTAGAGTCTATTTGTCTGATGTAAGTATAGCTACCCCAGCTTTCTTTTGGTTTCCGTTTGCATGGAATATGTTTTTCCATCTCTTTACTGTCAGTGCGTGCCCTTACATCTGGGGTGAGTCTTTTATAGGTAACATGTAGATGGTCTTGTTTTTTATCCATTCAGTCACTCTGTCTTTTGATTTGAAAATTTAGTCCATTTACATTCAAAGTAATTATTGATAGGCATGTACTTATTGCCATTTCGTTAATTGTTTTCTGGCTGTTTTGTAATTGTTCTGGTCCTTTCTTCTCCTGCTCTACACTTTTTTCAAGGCTTGAAGACTTTCTCTTTATGCTTAGATTCCTTTCTTATTATCATTTGTGCATCTACTTTAGGTTTTCATTTTGTGGTTACCATGAGGCTCACATATAACAGCCTATATATATAAAAGTCTATTTTATGTTGATAGCAACTTGAGTTTGAACACTTTCTAAAGGTCTACGTTTTAACCTCCCCCACCACACGTTTTATGTTTTTGATGTCAATTTTTACTTTGTTTTATCTTGTGTATCTCTTGATTAACTACTGTAGTTATATTTATTTTACTACTTTTGTCTTAACCTTATGCTAGCCTTTTTGTTGTTGTTGTTGTTTTTTTCTTTTTTTTTTAAACATCTTTATTGAAGTATAATTGCCTTACAATGGTGTGTTAGCTTCTGCTTTATAACAAAGTGGATCAGTTATACATATACAATATGTTCCCATTTCTCTTCCCTCTTGCATCTCCCTCCCTCCCACCCTCCCCATCTCACCCCTCTAGGTGGTCACAAAGCACCGAGCTGATCTCCCTGTGCTATGCGGCTGCTTCCCACTAGTTATCTAATTTACATTTAGTAGTGTATATATGTCCATGACACTCTCTTACCCTGTCACATCTCGCCCCACCCCCTCCCCATATCCTCAAGTCCATTCTCTAGTAGGTCTGTGTCTTTATTCCCGTCTTGCCACTAGGTTCTTCATGGCCTTTTTTTTTTCCCCTTAGATTCCGTATATATGTGTTAGCATACTGTAATTGTTTTTCTCTTTCTGACTTACTTCACTCTGTATGACAGACTCTAACTCCATCCACCTCATTACAAATACCTCCATTTCATTTCTTTTTATGGCTGAGTAATATTCCATTGTATATATGTGCCACATCTTCTTTATCCATTCAGCTGTCGATGGACATTTAGGTTGCTTCCATGTCCTGGCTATTGTAAATAGAGCTGCAATGAACATTTTGGTACATGACTCTTTTTGACCTATGGTTTTCTCAGGGTATATGCCCAGTAGTGGGATTGCTGGGTCATATGGTAGTTCTATTTGTAGTTTTTTAAGGAACCTCCATAATGTTCTCCATAGGGGCTGTATCAATTTACATTCCCACCAACAGTGCAAGAGTGTTCCCTTTCCTCCACACCCTCTCCAGCATTTATTTTTTCTAGATTTTTTGATGATGGCCATTCTGACCGGTGTGAGATGATATCTCATTGTAGTTTTGATTTGCATTTCTCTAATGATTAATGATGTTGAGCATTCTTTCATGTGTCTGTAGATCATCTGTATATCTTCTTTGGAGAAATGTCTATTTAGGTCTTCGGCCCATTTTTGGATTGGGTTGTTCATTTTTTTGTTATTGAGCTGCATGAGCTGCTTGTAAATCTTGGAGATTAATCCTTTGTCAGTTGCTTCATTTGCAAATATTTTCTCCCATTCTGATGGTTGTCTTTTGGTCTTGTTTATGGTTTCCTTTGCTGTGCAAAAGCTTTTAAGTTTCATTAGGTCCCATTTGTTTATTTGTGTTCTTATTTCCATTTCTCTGGGAGCTGGGTCAAAAAGAATCTTACTGTGATGTATGTCATAGAGTGTTCTGCCTATGTTTTCCTCTAAGAGTTTGATAGTGTCTGCCCTTACACTTAGGTCTTTAATCCATTTTGAGTTTATTTTTGTGCATGCTGTCAGGGAGTGTTCTAATTTCATACTTTTACATGTACCTGTCCAAATTTCCCAGCACCACTTATTGAAGAGGCTGTCTTTTCTCCACTGTATATGCTTGCCTCCTTTATCAAAGATAAGGTGACCATATGTGTGTGGGTTTATCTCTGGGCTTTCTATCCTGTTCCATTGATCTATATTTCTGTTTTTGTGCCAGTACCAAACTGTCTGGATTACTGAAGCTTTGTAATATAGTCTGAAGTCAGGGAGCCTGATTCCCCCAGCTCCATTTTTCGTTCTCAAGATTGCTTTGGCTATTCGGGGTCTTTTGTGTTTCCATACAAATTGTGAAATTTTTTGTTCTAGTTCTGTGAAAAATGCCAGTGGTAGTTTGATAGGGATTGCACTGAATCTGTAGATTGCTTTGGGTAGTAGTGTCATTTTCACAATGTTGATTCTTCCAATCCAAGAACATGGTATATCTCTCCATCTGTTTGTATCATCTTTAATTTCTTTCATCAGTGTCTTATAATTTTCTGCATACAGGTCTTTTGTCTCCTTAGGTAGGTTTATTCCTAGATATTTTATTCTTTTTGTTGCAATGGTAAACGGGAGTGTTTTCTTAATTTCACTTTCAGATTTTTCGTCATTAGTGTATAGAAATGCAAGAGATTTCTGTGCATTAATTTTGTATCCTGCTACTTTACCAAATTCATTGATTAGCTCTAGGAGTTTTCTGGTAGCATCTTTAGGATTCTTTATGTATAGTATCATGTCATCTGCAAATAGTGACAGCTTTACTTCTTCTTTTCCGATTTGGATTCCTTTTATTTCTTCGTCTTCTCTGATTGCTGTGGCTAACACTTCCAAAACTATGTTGAATAATATTGGTGAGAGTGGGCAACCTTGTCTTGTTCCTGATCTTAGTGGAAATGGTTTCAGTTTTTCACCATTGAGGATAATGTTGGCTGTGGGTTTGTCATATATGGCCTTTATTATGTTGAGGAAAGTTCCCTGTATGCCTACTTTCTGCAGGGCTTTTATCATAAATGGGTGTTGAATTTTGTCGAAAGCTTTCTCTGCATCTATTGAAATGATCATATGGTTTTTCTCTTTCAATTTGTTAATATGGTGTATCACATTGATTGATTTGTGTATATTGAAGAATCCTTGCATTCCTGGGATAAACCCCACTTGATCATGGTGTACGATCCTTTTAATGTGCTGTTGGATTCTGTTTGCTAGTATTTTGTGGAGGATTTTTGCATCTATGTTCATCAGTGATATTGGCCTGTAGTTTTCTTTCTTTGTGACATCTTTGTCTGGTTTTGGTATCAGGGTGATGGTGGCCTTGTAGAATGAGTTTGGGAGTGTTCCTCCCTCTGCAATATTTTGGAAGAGTTTGAGAAGGGTAGGTGTTAGCTCTTCTCTAAATGTTTGATAGAATTCGCCTGTGAAGCCATCTGGTCCTGGGCTTTTGTTTGTTGGAAGGTTTTTAATCACAGTTTCAATTTCAGTGCTTGTGATTGGACTGTTCATATTTTCTATTTCTTCCTGGTTCAGTCTTGGCAGTTTGTGCATTTCTAAGAAACTGTCCATTTCTTCCAGGTTGTCCATTTTATTGGCCTAGAGTTGCTTGTAGTAATCTCTCATGATCTTTTGTATTTCTGCAGTGTCAGTGGTTACTTCTCCATTTTCATTTCTAATTCTATTAATTTGAGTCTTCTCCCTTTTTCTCTTGATGAGTCTGGCTAATGGTTTATCAATTTTGTTTATCTTCTCAAAGAACCAGCTTTTACTTTCATTGATTTTTGCTATTGTTTCCTTCATCTCTTTTCCATTTATTTCTGACCTAATCTTTATGATTTCTTTCCTTCTGCTGGCTTTGGGGTTTTTTGTTCTTCCTTCTCTAATTGCTTTAGGTGCAAGGTTAGGTTGTTTATTCGAGATGTTTCCTGTTTCTTGAGGTAGGCTTGTATTGCTATAAACTTCCCTCTTAGCACTGCTTTTGCTGCGTCCCATAGGTTTTGGGTCGTCGTATCTCCATTGTCATTTGTTTCTAGGTATTTTTTGATTTCCCCTTTGATTTCTTCAGTGATCACTTCGTTATTAAGTAGTGTATTGTGTAGCCTCCATGTGTTTGTATTTTTTACAGATCTTTTCCTGTAATTGATATCTAGTCTCATAGCGTTGTGGTCGGAAAAGATACTCGATACGATTTCAATTTTCTTAAATTTACCAAGGCTTGATTTGTGACCCAAGATATGATCTATCCTGGAGAATGTTCCATGAGCACTTGAGAAAAATGTGTATTCTGTTGTTTTTGGGTGGAATGTCCTATAAATATCAATTAAGTCCATCTTGTTTAATGTATCATTTAAAGCTTGTGTTTCCTTATTTATTTTCATTTTGGATGATCTGTCCATTGGTGAAAGTGGGGTGTTAAAGTCCCCTACTATGATTCTGTTGCTGTCGATTTCCCCTTTTATGGCTGTTAGTATTTGCCTTATGTATTGAGGTGTCCTATGTTGGGTGCATAAATATTTACAATTGTTAAACCTTCCTCTTGGATCGATCCCTTGATCATTATACAGTGTCCTTCTTTGTCTCTTGTAATAGTCTTTATTTTAAAGTCTATTTTGTCTGATATGAGAATTGCTACTCCAGCTTTCTTTTGATTTCCATTTGCATGGAATATCTTTTTCCATCCCCTCACTTTCAGTCTGTATGTGTCTCTAGGTCTGAAGTGGGTCTCTTGTAGACAGCATATATATGGGTCTTGTTTTTGTATCCATTCAGCCAGTCTGTGTCTTTTGGTGGGAGCATTTAATCCATTTACATTCAAGGTAATTATCGATATGTATGTTCCTATTCCCATTTTCTTAAATGTTTTGGGTTTGTTATTGCAGGTGTTTTCCTTCTCTTGTGTTTCTTGCCTAGAGAAGTTCCTTTAGCATTTGTTGTAAAGCTGGTTTGGTGGTGCTGAACTCTCTCAGCTTTTGCTTGTCTGTAAAGGTTGTAATTTCTCCATCAAATCTGAATGAGATCCTTGCTGGGTAGAGTAATCTTGGTTGTAGGTTTTTCTCCTTCATCACTTTAAGTATATCCTGCCACTCCCTTCTGGCTTGCAGAGTTTCTGCTGAAAGATCAGATGTTAACCTTCTGGGGATTCCCTTGTGTGTTATTTGTTGTTTTTCCCTTGCTGCCTTCAATATGTTTTCCTTATATTTAATTTTTGACAGTTTGTTTAATATGTGTCTTGGCGTGTTTCTCCTTGGGTTTATCCTGTATGGGACTCTCTGTGCCTCCAGGACTTGGTTAACTATTTCCTTTCCCATATTAGGGAAGTTTTCAACTATAATCTCTTCAAATATTTTCTCAGTCCCTTTCTTTTTCTCTTCTTCTTCTGGGACCCCTATAATTCGAATGTTGGTGCATTTAATGTTGTCCCAGAGGTATCTGAGGCTGTCCTCAGTTCTTTTCATTCTTTTATCTTTATCCTGCTCTGCATTTGTTATTTCCACCATTTTATCTTCCAGGTCACTTATCCTTTCTTCTGCCTCAGTTATTCTGCTATTGATCCCATCTAGAGTATTTTTAATTTCATTTATTGTGTTTTTCATTGTTGCTTGGTTCCTCTTTATTTCTTCTACGTCCTTGTTAAATGTTTCTTGCATTTTGTATATTCTATTTCCCAGATTTTGGATCATCCTTACTATCATTATTCTGAATTCTTTTTCAGGTAGACTACCTATTTCCTCTTCATTTGTTAAGTCTGGTGTGTTTTGACCCTGCTCCTTCATCTGCTGTGTGTTTTTCTGTTGTCTCATTTTGCTTATCTTACTATGTTTGGGGTCTCCTTTTCACAGGCTGCAGGTTCATAGTTCCCGTTGTTTTTGGTATCTGTCCCCAGTGGCTAAGGTTGGTTCAGTGGGTTGTGAAGGCTTCCTGGTGGAGGGAACTAGTGCCTGAGTTCCGGTGGATGAGGCTGGATCTTGTCTTTCTGGTGGGCACGTCCACGTCTGGTGGTGTATTTTGGGGTGTCTGTGGACTTATTATGATTTTAGGCAGCCTCTCTGCTAATGGATGGGGCTGTGTTCCTGTCTTGGTAGTTGTTTGGCATAGGGTGTCCAGCACTGTAGCTTGCTGGTCGTTGAGTGAAGCTGGGTCTTGATGTTGAGATGGAGATCTCTGAGAGATTTTTGCCGTTTGGTATTACGTGGAGCTGGGAGGTCTCTTGTGGACCAGTGTCCTGATGTTGGCTCTCCCACCTCAGAGGTACGGCCCTGATGCCTGACTGGAGCACCACGAGCCTTTTGTCCACACGGCTCAGAGTAAAAGGGAGAAAAAATAGAAAGAAAGAAAGAAAGAGGCTATAATATATGAAGTAAAATAAAGCTATTATAAAGTAAAGCTATACAGACAAAATCTCACCCAGAAGCATATACATATACACTCACAAAAAAAGGAAAAGGGGAAAAATTAATATATCCTGCTCCCAAAGTCCACCTCCTGAATTTGGGATGATTCGTTGTCTGTTCAGGTATTCAACAGATGCAGGCACATCAAGTTGTTTGTGGAGTTTTAATCCGCTGCTTCTGAGGCTGTTGGGAGTGATTTCCCCTTCTCTTCTTTGTTCGTACAGCTCCCGGGGTTCAGCTTTGGATTTGGACCCGCCTCTGTGTGTAGGTTGCCTGAGGGGGTGTGTTCCCCGCCCAGACAGGACTGGGTTAAAGAAGCAGCTGCTACGGGGGCTCTGGCTCACCCAGGCCGCGGGGAGGGAGCGGTACAGAGGAGGCGGGGCGCGTCTGCGGCGTCGGAGCCCGGCGTCACGTTGCACCAGCCTGAGGCATGCAGTGCGTTCTCCCGGGGATGTTGTCCCTGGATCACGGGACCCTGGCAGTGGCGGGCTGTCCAGGCTCCCGGGAGAGGCGGTGTGGAGAGTGATCTGTGCTCACACACAGGATTTTTGGCGGCCGCAGCAGCAGCCCCAGCATCTCACTCCCATCTCTGGGGTCCGCGCTGATAGCCGCGACTCGCGCCCGTCTCTGGAGCTCGTTTAGGCGGCGCTCCGAATCCCCTCTCCTTGCGTGCCGCGAAACAAAGAGGCAAGAAAATGTCTCTTGCCTCTTCGGCAGCTGCAGACATTTTCTCGGACTCCCTCCCGGCCAGCTCTGGTGCGCTAACCCCTTGAGGCTGTGTTCACGCCGCCAGCCCCAGTCCTCTCCCTGAGATCCGACTGAAGCCGAGCCTCAGTTCCCAGCACCGCCCGCCCCGGTGGGTGAGCAGAAAAGCCTCTCGGGCTGGTGAGTGCTGCTCGGCACCGAGCCTCTGTGCGGGAGTCTCTCCGTTTTTTCCTCTGCACCCCTGTTGCTGTGGGGTCCACGCTGATAGCTGCAGCTCGCGCCCGTCTCTGAAGTTTGTATAGGCGGCGCTCTGAATCCCCTCTCCTCGCGCACCACGAAACAAAGAGGGAAGAAAAAGTCTCTTGCCTCTTCGGCAGCTGCAGACTTTTTCCTGGACTCCCTCCTGGCCAGCTGTGGTGCACTAACCCCTTCAGGCTGTGTTCGCGCCACCAACCCCAGTCCTCTCCCTGCGATCCAACTGAAGCCTGAGCCTCAGCTCCCAGCCCCGCCTGCCCCGGCAGGGGAGCAAAGCCTCTCGGGCTGGTGAGTGCTGCTCAGCGCCGAGCCTCTGTGCGGGAATCTCTCCACTTTGCCCTCCACACCCCTGTTGCTGCGCTCTCCTCCGTGGCTCTGAAGCTTCCCCCCTCCGCCACACGCAGTCTCCGCCCACGAAGGGGTTTCCTAGTGCGTGGAAACCTTTCCTCCTTCACAGCTCCCTCCCACTGGTGCAGGTGCCATCCCTAGTCTTTTGTCTCTTTTATTTCTTTTTTCTTTTGCCCTACCCAAGTACGGGGGGAGTTTCTTGCCTTTTGGGAGGTCTGACGTTTTCTGCCAGCATTCAGTGGGTGTTCTGTAGGAGCAGTTCCACGTGTAGATGTATTTCTACTGTATCTGTGGGAAGGAGGGTGATCTCCGCGTCTTACTCTTCTGCCATCTTCTCCCCTCCCCCTTTGTCTCTTGTAATAGTCTTTATTTTAAAGTCAATTTTGTCTTATATGAGAATTGCTCCTACAGCTTTCTTTTGATTTCCATTTGCATGGAATATCTTTTTCCATCCCCTCACTTTTAGTCTGTATGTGTCCCTAGGTCTGAAGTGGGTCTCTTGTAGACAGCATATATACAGATCTTGTTTTTGTATCCATTCAGCCAGTCTGTGTCTTTTGGTGGGAGCATCTAATCCATTTACATTTCAGGTAATTATGGATATGTATGTTCCTATTCCCATTTTCTTAAATGTTTTGGGTTTGTTATTGTAGGTGTTTTCCTTCTCTTGTGTTTCTTGCCTAGAGAAGTTCCTTTAGCATTTGTTGTAAAGCTGGTTTGGTGGTGCTGAACTCTCTCAGCTTTTGCTTGTCCGTAAAGGTTTTAATTTCTCCATCAAATCTGAATGAGATCCTTGCTGGGTAGAGTAATCTTGGTTGTAGGTTTTTCTCCTTCATCACTTTAAGTATATCCTGCCACTCCCTTCTGGCTTGCAGAGTTTCTGCTGAAAGATCAGCTGTTAACCTTCTGGGGATTCCCTTGTGTGTTATTTGTTGTTTTTCCCTTACTGCTTTTAATATGTTTTCTTTATATTTAATTTTTGATAATTTGATTAATATGTGTCTTGGCGTGTTTCTCCTTGGATTCATCCTGTATGGGACTCTCTGTGCTTCCAGGACTTGACTAACTATTTCCTTTCCCATATTAGGGAAGTTTTCAACTATAATCTCTTCAAATATTTTCTCAGTCCCTTTCTTTTTCTCGTCCTCTTCTGGGACCACTATAATTCGAATGTTGGTGAGTTTAATGTTGTCCCAGAGGTCTCTGAGACTGTCCTCAGTCCTTTTCATTCTTTTTTCTTTATTGTCTTCTTCAGTCGTTTTTTCCACTATTTTACCTTCCAGGTCACTTACCCGTTCTTCTGCCTCAGTTATTCTGCTATTGATCCCTTCTAGAGTATTTTAAATTTCATTTTTGTGTTTTTCATTGTTGCTTGGTTCCTCTTTCATTCTTCTAAGTCCTTGTTAAATGTTTCTTGCATTTTGCCTATTCCATGTCCAAGATTTTGGATCATCGTTACTATCATTATTCTGAATTCTCTTTCAGGTAGACTGCCTATTTCCTCTTCATTTGTTAGTTCTGGTGTGTTTTTACCTTTCTCCTTCATCTGCTGTGTGTTTTTCTGTCTTCTCATTTTGCTTATCTGACTGTGGGGTCTCCTTTTCACAGGCTGCAGGCTCGTAGTTCCTGTTGTTTTTGGTATCTGTCGCCAGTGGCTAAAGTTGGTTCAGTGGGTTGTGTAGGCTTCCTGGTGGAGGGGACTAGTGCCTGTGTTCTGGTGGATGAGGCTGGATCTTGTCTTTCTGGTGGGCACGTCCACGTCTGGTGGTGTGTTTTGGGGTGTCTGTGGCCTTATTATGATTTTTGGCAGCCCCTCTGTTAATGGATGGGGCTGTGTTCCTGTCTTGCTAGTTGTTTGGCATAGGGTGTCCAGCACTGTAGCTTGCTGGTCGTTGAGTGAAGCTGGGTCTTGGTGTTGAGACGGAGATCTCTGAGAGATTTTCGCCGTTTGGTATTACATGGAGCTGGGGAGGTCTCTTGTGGACCAGTGTCCTGAAGTTGGCCCTCCCACATCAGAGGCACATCCCTGATGCCTGGCTGGAGCACCGAGAGTCTTTCATCCACACAGGTCAGAACAAAAGGGAGACAAAATAGAAAGAAAGAAATAAAGAGGATAAAATAAAATAAAATAAAGTAAGAGAAAATAAAATAAAGTTAGTATAATAAAAAATAAGAAAAAAATTGTTAAGGAAAAATTTATTAACAAAAAAATTATTAATTTTTTAAAATAAATTTTTAAATTTTTTAAAATAAAGAGTACGAAAAAAATTATTTAAAAAATTTATTAAAAGAAACGTTTTTTAATTTTTTAAAATATAAAATAAGAAAATAATTATTATGAAAAAATTTATGTAGAAACAAATTATTTAATTTAAAAAAAATAAGAATAAATTAAGAAAATATTTAATAAGAAAAAAATTATCTTCTAAAATAAAAATAAGAAAATTATTATTAAGTAAATATGTATTATGAAAAAAATATTTTAAGTAAAAAAAACAAAAAAAAAACAAACAAAAAGAAACCAAGAAAATGGATGGACTGAACCCTAAGACAAATGGTGAAAGCAAAGCTCTACAGACAAAATCTCACACAGAAGCATACATATATACACTCATAAAATGAGGAAAAGGGGAAAAAAATAATATATCCTGCTACCAAAGTCCACCTCCTCAATTTGGGATGATTCATTTTCTTTTCAGGTATTCAACAGATACAGGTACATCAAGTTGTTTGTGGAGCTTTAATCTGCTGCTTCTGACGCTGCTGGGAGAAATTTCCCTTTCTGTTCTTTGTTCACAAAACTCCCGGTTTTCAGTTTTGGATTTGACCCACCTCTGCGTCTAGGTCGCCTGAGGGCGTGTTCTTCGCTCACACAGGATGGGGTTAATGGAGCAGCTGACCTGGTGGCTTTGGCTCACTCAGGCCTGGGGGAGGCGGGGTTTCGGATGCGGGGCGAGCTTGCAGCGGCTGAGACTAGTGTGACGTTGCAGCAGCCTGAGTCACACCATGCGTTCTCCCGGGGAAGTTGTCCCTGGATCACTGGACCCTGGTTGTGGCGGGCTGCACAGGCTCCCGGGAGGGGCCGTGTGGATAGTGACCTGTGCTCACACACATCTTTTTTGGTGGCAGCAGCAGCAGCCTTAGTGTCTCATGCCTATCTCTGGAGTCTGCGCTGATAGCCGCAGCTTGCGCCCGTCTCTGGAGCTCGTTTAGGTGGCGTGCTGAATCCCCTCTCCTCGTGCACCAGGAAACAAATAGGCAAGAAAAAGTCTCTTACCTGTTCGGCCGCTCCAGATCTTTTCCCGGACTTCCCCCCGTCCACCTGTGGTGCGCTAACCCCTTCAGGCTGTGTTCACGCTGCCATCCCCAGTCCTTTCCCTGTGATCCGACCGAAGCCCGAGCCTCAGCTCCCAGCCCCCGAATGCCCTGGTGGGTGAGCCGACAAGCCTCTCGGGCTGCTTAGCGGTGGTCAACACCACTCCTCTGTGCAGGAATCTCTCCACTTTGCCCTCTGCACCCCTGTGGCTGCGCTTTCCTCCGTGGCTCTGAAGTTTCCCCCCTCTGCCACCCGCAGTCTCCGCATGCAAAGGGGCTTCCTAGTGTGTCGAAACCTTTCCTCCTTCACAGCTCCCTCCCACTGGTGCAGGTACCGTCCCTATTCTTTTTTCTCTGTTATTTCTTTTTTTCTTTTGCCCTACCCAGGTACATGGGGAGTTTCTTGCCTTTTGGGCGGTCTGACGTCTTCTGCCACCATTCAGTGGGTGTTCTATAGGAGCAGTTCCACGTGTAGATGTATTTCTGATGTATCTGTGGGGAGGAAGGTGATCTCCGCCTCTTACTACTCTGCCATCTTGCTCCCAGCCTCGATTTCAGCTTTTTAAGTTTCCACATATGAGTGCATACAGTACATATCATACAGCATTTGTCTTTGTCTGAATTACTTCCCTTAATAAAATGCCCTAATGATACATCCATGTTTCGAAAATAGCAGGATGTCCTTTCTCATGGTTGAATAATATTCCATTATATATGTATCACATCTTCTTTATCCATTCAACTATTGTTGGACACATGGGGTGGTTCCATGTCTTGGCTATTGTGAATAATGCTGCGATAAGCATGAGAATACAGATATTTTTTCCATATATAAGGATGCAAATGGATTGACATTGGACCTGGGCCTGAAAGGATAAGAAGGATTTGGAATACAAAAATGGAATAAATAGTCAGCATCGTTAGGTAATCTACACAAATACAAAGAAGATATGAAACTAGAGGACTCTGAAGTATATGAAAATAGCCACCTCAGGAAAACATTACCAATATAAAAATCAGCTGTGATATTAAGTTGCATTTGACGACTTACTAAATAGAAATTGGGTAGTAAGATTTGCCGGTAGTCTTGTTCTCTGTACCCACATGGATCTGGGATAATTTTCCAGATTGTTATGAACCATGTGGAACATGCTGAAAGCACACAATTCCCCGGGGCCTCCCTGTGTCCAGGGCCCCCCCCCAAGTCACCTGCCCTCCACCCTCTACCGTGTGCTCCAGGCTTCCCTGCACTTTCAGGGCAGTTCTGTTGGGGCAGCTCCACTGGCTCATGCAAGAATTCAGCGTTGTGTAGTCAGCTTTGCTGTGGGAACTGACAACCCTAAAAATCTCAGTGGCTTCCACCAACAAACATGTTATATGATGCCTGCATGTTGGTTACAGGTCTCCTGGGATCCAGGATCCAGGCTGAAGGAGACGCCTCCTCGTGGGCAATGCTATGCTGCTGGGAGAGGGAAAGCTTTGTGTATACCTGGCACTCTGCCCTTGCTCTTCTCATTCTATCAGCAGGTAGTCGTTATGGGGCAGGAAACTGTTCCCACTTGTGGGGATGCTGACCTGACCTGGGAATGGGGAGGAGAGCTGGGAATGATGACAAAGTCCACCACAGCTTGAGGCCACTTTCTCACTGAACGAATCCTCACCCAGTGGTCCCAATTTGAAAGATGTGGCAGAGTTTCTCTCTTGGAATCCTAATTCCTCTCTGATAGATGTTGCTGTTCTCTTGCCAAGTTCCTGTCAAGAGGTCTGAACCTCTGACCCTAAGCTCAGTGACTCCAGCTCCTCCTCCATAGCCTCTCTTCTGGCTGACATCCCCATGCAGACTCCTTGCCTGGAGTGCTGAGCCTTTCAACATCCTAATTGCTTATCCCAGGCTCCAACTGCTTTTGGAGAAACCCTATAAAAGGGTATCAGATCCTCTCCCCAACTCAGCACTCCATCACAGTGTTAGGCTACCACGTATTGATTTCTCTCTGGATAAAGGATGTTCTGCTCAGTAGATTGGACTTCCTCCAGCAGTGACAGCTGGACCACTGCTCTTGTGTCCTCATACCTGCCCCCTCTCAGCTACTGACCGACCGACCTCATCCTCCAGAGGCAACTGATCCATGACAGCTGAGGAATGGATGACGACACACTGCTTTGCTTCTTGACTTGTCAAGGAACTTTCTGACTACTAATTTTGTGTAGCAGGTTTGACTTTTAATCCACATCTTCAGGTGTGTATGAAATAAAACTTGTATATGGCTTTTGGTACCCATGACCTGGAGCTGAAATTGCCAGGTCGTAGGGATGTACTTTTGTTCAAACTTGGCATACTACAAAATAGTTTTCCAAAGTGGTGGTGCCAATTTATACTTGCACCAGCAATAGAATGCAGTTCCTGACAGCCTTGAAATAATGATGGGTATGTAGTGCTGTCTCTTGGTTGTTTTAATGTACATTTCCTGCTGACTAATGATGTTGAGCAACTTTTTATATAAACATTGATCATTCAAAAACCTCCCTTTTGAGAAGCGCTTGCTCAAATGTCTTCCCAATTTTTTAAACGAGTCTTTTTCTTACTGATGTGTACAAGCACATTATATAATATAGAGAGGGGGACCTTTCTCTGCTGTGTGTGTCTGACATATTTTCTCCTAGGCTGTGACTTACATTTTCATTATTATTGATGAAATTATTATTATTATTATTGATCACTATTTCAGTGAAGATATGTTCACAATTTTAATGTAATCTGATTCATCAAACTTCTTATATTTTTAAGCTTTTTGTAGAGTGTTTAAGAAACCTTTTCCTACACCAAGATCATTAATATACCCCATTAGAATATATTCTAACATTTTTATTGTTTACCTTTCACATGTAGATTCAAAATCCACATAGCCATTGTTTTATGTGTGTGTGTATGGTGTGAAGTAAGGATCAATTTTTGTTTTTTTCTTCATGAATCTCCAGTTGGTTCATCACCATGATTAAAAGACCTGTTATTTCTTCATTGCTCTGCAATGCCACATCCATCCCAATTAAATGTATGTATGGCTACTTTTGTACTTTTATTATGTTCTGTTAGTCTTCTTGTCTGTACTTTTGTCCCTACCATATTATCCTACTTATCATTGCCACTCTTCATATTCAATATTGACTTGTTTATTCATGACCATTTGAATTTCCTGTAAGTTTTACATTTAGCTTACCAAATTTCACAAAGTTAGCTACCAAACAGTTTGTTACGATTCCATTAAATCAATATATCAATTTTGAAATAATTGATTTCTTTATAAAATTTCATAGTCAATTCTTCTGATTCATGAACACACACGTTTTATAGTTTATAATTTTAAGTGTGGGGGTTCTGCCCATTTGGTTTTTATTGACTTCTTGATATTCTAGTTTTTGATACTGGTTTTAACTGGAATCTATTTAAAATTTTATTTCATAATTATTACTAATTAAAAATACATTTAAGTTTTTTGTATGGACCTTGCTTTTAGCAATTTTGCTAAATATGTATCTGTAGATTCTTTGGGGTTTTTTATATATACAATTATGTTCTCTAGAAATAATAAAAGCTTTATTAATACCTCATCCCAAACTTATAGATAATACACATTTTACTCTGGGAATAATTTTAGATTTACAGAAAGGTTGCAAACATAGTATAGACTATTCAGCTTCCCTAAAGTTAACATCTTTTATAACCATGGTACGTTTGTCAACAATATATTGCTGTTAACTAAAATCCAGAGTTTATTCAGATCCCCCAGTTTTTATACTAGCACACTTTTTCTGTTCCCAGAGCCAATCCAGGATGCCCTATTGTGTTCCATCACATGTTTCCTTGATGTCCTTGGTCTAAGACAGTGCCTCAGTCTTTCACTGTCTTCATGACCTTGATAGTTTTGAGGGGTGCTGGCCAGGTATTTAGTAGAATGTTACTCAATCTGGATTTGTCTGTATTTTTTTTTCATGGTTAGATTGGGGTTATGAGGTTTTGGAAAGAATGTCACAGAGGTTAAGTTCCCTCTTCATCCCAGCATATCAGGGGCACACACTAGCAACATGACCTACCGTGGGTGATGTGCTTTGACCATTTGGTTAAGGTACTGTTTGCTAGGTTTCTCTGCTGCAGCGGTACTCCTTCTCCCCTTTCAATGCTCTATGCTTTGGACATGAGTCACTGAGTCTAGTCCACACCCAATGTGGAGGACAGGATGGGCATTATGTTCCCTTACTGGAGGAGACAGTAAGTATATTATTTGGAATATTTCTGTAAAGATTTGTCCTTTCTCTCTCTCTATTCTCTGGAATTTTTTTTAATAGTGTTTTTTCTCAAATTTTTGGTGAAATTTATTAGTGATTAAATTTGGACCCGGGTTTTTTTGTGACAAAGCATTCAATTACAGATTCAACTTCATTAATAATTATAAGATTGTGAAGATTTTCAATTTCTTTTGGATTGACTTTAATAAATTATATTTTCTAAGAATTTGTCTGTTTTTCAAAATTTTGAAAAAAGTTGTTAATAATATTTACTAATTATCTATTTTATACCTATGGATAAGGAACTTTGGTGATATTCCAGTTTCATTTCTAATATTTGTTATTTGTGCCTTCTCTCATAAGTATATATATAATATATACTTCATATATAATTATATACTAATATATTTAATTACACATGAATATAAATGTATACTTAACATATATAATTCATATATGCTTAAATTATATGCTTAGTTATATTTAATTTTAATTATATATTTATATATGTATGATTTCATATATGTGTACATATAGAGAGAGAGAAAGAGAAAGGAAGAAAGAGAGAGAGAAGAGTGTAGCAAACTGCCATTAATTCATCACCCAGCTTCAAAAATTATCAACTCACGTCCAAATGTTTTCTCTGAAATCCCATAAACCTCTTGACATGAACACATATGCCAAATTATTTAAAAATACATTTCAGAGGCCTTTCGGCCACTGAGTGAATTCAAAGGAGAATAACCTTTTTCTATTGGGTTATTTTCCTTCTCATACTGACTTGTAGTCTATTAGGTTCAAGAATAGTGTTTTTTTTATTGTTCCTCCCTAAACAGCCTATCTAAAATAACATCCTTCATCCCCTGCAAAGCTCTATGTTCCCTCACATGCTTTATTTATTTCCATAGCACTTACTAAAATCTGAGATTTATAACTACATTTATTCATTTATTTATTATTACCTGCCTCTCCTGTGAGAGAAGGCTATTGTCTGTTTTGTTTCCTACAGTTTCCTCAGTAACTAGAACAGTACCTTGCATATGACAGACATTCAATAAGGATTTGTTGGAGGGACTAATTTATTTGTGGCATATTGATATATATTCTGGATATACTAATCTGAATATATTAAGCCCTTGTCAGTCATATCACATCTATTTAATCTGTGTAAGTTTATGGTGCCTTTTGGTGTGCAGGTGTGTTTAATTTTAATGTTGTCAAGTTAATAAATATTTTCTTTTATGATTGTGTACTTTAATAAAGCTGTCGCTCTCCTGAAAATATTAAAATATTCTTCTATATATTCTTTTAAGAATATATTGCATTTTGCTTTTCACATTTAGGCTTTCTTACCTGAAACATTTTTATAAATGGTATCTTGATAGAAATCCATGTTTTTTTTCTGAATGGGTAGTGTTGATCAATTTGTTCAATGTTTTATCTTTTATCTGGTGATCTGTGATGCCATTTCTTCACACTTAATGCTTGATTCTCTGTTAGTCTATTTTCTGTCTCTATGCCATTGCCACGCTTTAAATTTCCATAGCTTCATAATTAGTTTTGATAGGTTTGACCTAGTGAGTGTCCACTTACTCCACAGAGTGGACAAGCATGGCTATGGGTGGCTGACTTTGCAGTAACAAGACGGTGAGGTTGTGCCTACTTCCTGTGCCTGGTACCCACAAAAATGGGATTATCTGCCTAAAGGGTCTTCCATGGGAGCAGAGTGGATAGAGGGACTTACAGCTAGGCTACTCGGGATCCTCCAGAATTTAGATGTCAAGGTGGCACATAATTTTATGCCTTACACCAGACATCTTTTGTTTACATTTATTACATTTACCAACATATTCAGATTTACTACAGTCAATTTGTTGTATGCTATAAAATTACCCTAACTTTTCTGTTTTTGTGTTTTTTTAATGTCTTTTGCCAGATAACTATAGATTCTATTTGTCTATTTTTAAAATTGCCTTCTAGGATTTAATAGATATAACTATTGTCCCAGTTGACAAATATATTATCACTCTAATTACTTGCCCATTTGTTTTTGTAATTCTGACTATATATAGTTGATATTATATTATTAAGTATTGACAAGCTTAACATTGCCTGTTTCATTTCTTTTTTAACTGATTTTTTAAAATATATTTATTGGAGTATAATTACTTTACAATGGTGTCTTAGTTTATGCTTTATAACAAAGTGAATCAGCTATACATATACATATATCCCCATATCTCCTCCCTCTTGTGTCTCCCTCCCACCCTCCTTATGCCACCCCTCTATGTGGTCACATATCACCAAGCTGATCTCCCTGTGCTAGGTGGCTGCTTCCCACTAGCTATCTATTTTACATTTGGTAGTGTATATATGTCCATGCCATTCTCTAACTTCGTCCCAGCTTACCCTTACCACTCGCTGTGTCCTCAAGTCCATTCTCTACATCTGCATCTTTATTCCCGTCCTGCCCCTAGGTTTCTCAGAACCACTTTTTTTTTTTTTTAGATTCCATATATATGTGTTAGCATATGGTAATTGTTTTTCTCTTTCTGACTTACTTCACTCTGTATGACAGACTCTAGGTCCATCCACCTCACTACAAATAGCTCTATTTCATTTCTTTTTGTGGCTGAGTAATATTCCATTGTATACATGTGCCATATCTTCTTTATCCATTCATCTGTTGATGGACACTTAGGTTGCTTCCACATCGTGGCTATTGTAAATAGAGGTGCAATGAACATTTTGGTACATAACTCTTTTCGAATTATGGTTTTCTCAGGGTATATGCCCAGTAGTGGGATTGCTGGGTCATATGGTGGTTCTGTTTTTAGGTTTTTAAGGAACCGCCATACTGTTCTCCATAGCAGCTGTATCAATTTACATTTCCACCAACAGTGCAATAGGGTCCCATTTGCTCCACACCCTCTCCAGCATTTATTGTTTGTAGATTTTTTGATGATGACCATTCTGACTGGTGTGAGGTGATACCTCATTGTAGTTTTGATTTGCATTTCTCTAACAATTACTGATGTTAAGCAGCCTTTCAAGTGTTTGTTGGCGATCTGTATATCTTCTTTGGAGAAATGTCTATTTAGGTCTTCTGCCCATTTTCGGATTGGGTTGTTTGTTTTTTTGATATTGAGCTGCATGAGCTGCTTGTAAATTTTGGAGATTAATCCTTTGTCAGTTGCTTCATTTGCAACTATTTTCTCCCATTCTGATGGTTGTCTTTTTGTCTTGTTTATGTTTTCCTTTGCTGTGCAAAAGCTTTTAAGTTTCATTAGGTCCCATTTGTTTATCTTTGGAACGTTGTGCTTTTCTAAGTATTTATCCATTTCTTCCAGGTTTTGCATTTTATTGGCATATAGTTGCTTGCAGTAATCTCTCATGATCCTTTGTATTTCTGTAGTGTCAGTTGTTACTTCTCCTTTTTCATTTCTAATTCTATTGACTTGAGTCCTCTCCCTTTTTTTTCACAGACACACACTGTATTTTATTATTACAAGAGATAAATAAACTGACACCAAGCATTGTAAATGGATGACCACAACGAAAGCAACAATGATTGCAATTACCAAACACGAAACACACTCATACTATGTCATAATATTGACATTCAGTCCAGTAATCCTCCACTGTAATACCTCCTCTACTTTGCAGTGAAAATTGATTTGTATATTTTTTAACCTCTGAGTCCTTGTGGGATTTTTTTTTTATTCAAACAGAAAGTCACAAAAATTATAATCATCCTCATCAGTTTACTCAGTCCCATGTAATGAATATTTTTTTATCTTGATCTTTTGTTAGCACTTTTATGAATTCATCAGTTTTCCATTAGAGTTCTGAAAATGCTTATTCATTCATTTCAGCAGTATAGTCAGTTACCAGAAACCTTCTTTCCCATGAATTCCTTGAAGATGAAACCCTTTTATAGGAACACTTTTGCAAAAGCATCAGAGCACACCCAGAACTGTCTGTAAATGACAGAAGACTTAAAAATGACCATGGTTAAAGATTTGACGAAAGTTCCTAATAATGCAATTGACAAGGAAATTTAGTTATTTCTGACATATACATTTTAAAGTAATAACTAGAATTATGACTTATAACATTATACCAGAATATATAAGATTTTTAGAAATTTCATGTAATGTCTGAAACATTTATATTAACATATTTCCATACAAATAACCCAAAGAAAGTTGAGTATTAGCTGTTTTTTGTTTGTTTGTTTGTTTGTTTATACTGCAGGTTCTTATTAGTCATCAATTTTATACACATCAGTGTGTACATGTCCATCCCAATCGCCCAATTCAGCACACCACCATCCCCACCCCACCGTGGTTTTCCCCCCTTGGTGTCCATACGTTTGTTCTCTACATCTGTGTCTCAACTTCTGCCTTGCAAACCGGTTCATCTGTACCATTTTTCTAGGTTCCACATACACGCGTTAATATACGATATTTGTTTTTCTCCTTCTGACTTACTTCACTCTGTATGACAGTCTCTAGATCCATCCACGTCTCAACAAATGACTCAATTTCGTTCCTTTTTATGGCTGAGTAATATTCCATTGTATATATGTACCACAACTTCTTTATCCATTTGTCTATTGATAGGCATTTAGGTTGCTTCCCTGACCTGGCTATTGTAAATAGTGCTGCAATGAACATTGGGGTGCATGTGTCTTTTTGAATTATGGTTTTCTCCGGGTCTATGCCCAGTAGTGGGATTGCTGGATCATATGGTAATTCTATTTTTAGTTTTTTTAAGGAACCTCCATACTGTTCTCCATAGTGGCTGTATCAATATACATTCCCACCAACATTGCAAGCGGGTTCCCTTTTCTCCACATCCTCTCCAGCATTTGTTGTTTGTAGATATTCTGATGATGCCCATTCTAACTGGCATGAGGTGATAACTCGTTGTAGTTTTGATTTGCATTTCTCTAACAATAAGTGATGTTGAGCAACTTTTCATGTGCTTCTTGACCATTTTTTGTCTTCTTTAGAGACATGTCTATTTAGGTCTTCTGCCCATTTTTGGATTGGGTTGTTTGTTTTTTTTAATATTGAGCTGCATGAGCTGTTTATATATTTTGGAGATTAATCCTTTGTCCGTTGATTTGTTTGCAAATATTTTCTCCCATTCTGAGGGTTCTCTTCTCATCTTCTTTATGGTTTCCTTTGCTGTGCAAAAGCTTTGAAGTTTCATTAGGTCCCATTTGTTTATTTTTGTTTTATTTCCATTACTCTAGGAGGTGGATCAAAAAAGATCTTGCTGTGATTTACGTCAAAGAGTCTTCTTCCTATGTTTTCCTCTAAGAGTTTTATAGTGTCCGGTCTTACATTTAGGTCTCGATTCCATTTTGAGTTTATTTTTGGGTATGGTGTTAGGGAGTGTTCTAATTTCATTCTTTTACGTGTAGCTGTCCAGTTTTCCCAGCACCACTTATTGAAGAGGCTGTCTTTCTCCATTGTATATCTTTGCCTCCTTTGTCATAGTTTAGTTGACCATAGGTGCGTGGGTTTATCTCTGGGCTTTCTATCTTGTTCCATTGATCTATGTTTCTGTTTTTGTGCCAGTACCATATTATTTTGATTACTGTAGCTTTGTAGTATAGTCTGAAGTCAGGGAGTCTGATTGCTCCAGCTCCGTTTTTTTCCCTCAAGACTGCTTTGGCTATTCAGGGTCTTTTGTGTCTCCATACAAATTTTAAGATGATTTGTTCTAGTTCCATAAAAAATGCCATTGGTAATTTGACGGGGATTGCATTGAATCTGTAGATTGCTTTGGGTTGTACAGCCATTTTCACAATATTGATTCTTCCAATTCAAGAACATGGTATATCTCTCTGTCTGTTGTCATCATCTTTAATTTCTTTCATCAGTGTCTTATAGTTTTCTGCATACAGGTCTTTTGTCTCCCTAGGTAGGTTTATTCCTAGGTATTTTTTTCTTTTTGTTGCAGTGGTAAGAGGGAGTGTTTCCATAATTTCTCTTTCAGATTTTTCATCATTAGTGTATAGGAATGCAAGAGATTTCTGTGCATCAATTTTGTATCCTGCAACTTTACCAACTTCATTGATTAGCTCTAGTAGTTTTTTGGAGGCATTTGTAGTTTTCTCTATGTATAGTACCATGTCATCTGCAAACAGTGACAGTTTTACTTCTTCTTTTCCAATTTGTATTCCTTTTATTTCTTTTTCTTCTCTGATTGCCATGGCTAGAACTTCCAAAACTATGTTGAATAATAGTGATGAGAGTGGGCATCCTTGTCTCATTCCTGATCTTAGAGGAAATGCTTTCAGTTTTTCACCATTGAGAATGATGTTTGCTGCGGATTTGTCATATATGGCCTTTATTATGTTGAGGTAGGTTCCCCCTATGCCCACTTTCTGGAGAGTTTTTATCAGAAATGGGTGTTGAATTTTGTCAAAAGCTTTTTCTGCTTCTATTGAGATGATCATATGGTTGTTATTCTGCAATTTGTTAATTAGGTGTATCACATTGATTGATTTGCGTATATTGAAGAATCCTTGCATCCCTGGGATAAATCCCACTTGATCATGGTGTATGATCCTTTTAATGTGTTGTTGGATTCTGTTTGCTACTATTTTGTTGAGGATTTTTGCATCTATATTCATCAGTGATATTGGTCTGTAATTTTCTTCTTTTGTAGTATCTTTGTCTAGTTTTGGTGTCAGGGTGATGGTGAGCTGATAGAATGAGTTTGGGTGTGTTCCTTCCTCTGCAATTTTTTGGAAGAATTTGAGAAGGATGGGTGTTAGCTCTTCTCTAAATGTTTGGTAGAATTCACCTGTGAAGACATCTGGTCCCGGACTTTTGTTTGTTGGAAGATTTTTAATCCCAGTTTCAATTTCATTACTTGTGATTGGTCTGTTCATATTTTCTGTTTCTTCCTGGTTCAGTCTTCGAAGGTTATACCTTTCTAAGAATTTGTCCATTTCTTCCAGGTTGTCCATTTTATTGGCATAGAGTTGCTTGTAGTAGTCTCTTAGGATGCTTTGTATTTCTGTGGTGTCTGTTGTAACTTTTCCTTTTTCATTTCTAATTTATTGATTTGAGTCCTGTCCCTCTTTTTCTTGATGAGTCTGGCTAACGGTTTATCAATTTTGTTTATCTTCTCAAATAACCAGCTATTAGTTATATTGGTCCTTGCTATTGTTTTCTTTGTTTCTATTTCATTTATTTCTGCTCTGATCTTTATGATTTCTTTAGTTCTACTAACTTTGGGTTTTGTTTGTTCTTCTTTCTCTAATTCCTTTAGGTGCAAGGTTAGATTGTTCACTTGAGATTTTTCTTGTTTCTTGAGGCAGGCTTGTATATTTATAAACTGCCCTCTTAGAACTGCTTTTGCTGCATCCCTTTGGTTTTGGATCATCGTGTTTTCATTGTCATTTGTCTCTAGGTATTTTTTGGTTTCCTCTTTGATTTCTTCAGTGATCTCTTGGATATTTAGTTACGTAGTGTTTAGTCTCCACGTGTTTGTGTTTTTTACGTTTTTTTCTCTGTAATTGATGACTAATCTCATAACGTTGTGGTCAGAAGAGATGCTTGATATGATTTCAATTTTCTTAAATTTACTGAGGCTTGATTTGTGACCCAAGATGTGATCTATCCTGGAGAATGTTCCATGTGCACTTGAGAAGAAAGTGTAATCTGCTGTTTTTGGATGGAATATCCTATAAATATCAGTTAAATCTATCTGGTCTGTTGTGTCACTTAAAGCTTCTGTTTCCTTATTTATTTTCATTTTGGATGATCAGTCCATTGGTGTAAGTGAGGTGTTAAAGTCCCCCACTATTATTGTTTTACTGTTGATTTCTTCTTTTATAGCTGTTAGCAGTTGCCTTATGTATTGTGGTGCTCCTATGGTGGGTGCATATATATTTATAATTGTTATATCTTCTTCTTGGATTGATCCCTTGATCATTATGTAGTGTGTTCCTTGTCTCTTGTAACATTCTTTATTTTGAAGTCTATTTTATCTGATATGAGTATAGCTGCTCCAGCTTTCTTTTGATTTCCATTTGCATGGAATATCTTTTTCCATCCCCTCACTTTCAGTCTGTATGTGTCCCTAGGTCTGAAGTGGGTCTCTTGAAGACAGCATACATAAGGGTCTTGTTTTTGTATCCATTCAGCCAGTCTGTGTCTTTTGGTTGGAGCATTTAATCCTTTCACGTTTAAGGTAATTATTGATATGTATGTTCCTGTGACCATTTTCTTAATTGTTTTTGTAGGTCCTTTTCTTCTCTTGTGTTTCCCACTTAGAGAAGTTCCTTTAGCATTTGTTGTAGAGCTGGTTTGGTGGTGCTGAATTCTCTTAGCTTTTGCTTGTCTGTAAAGCTTTTGATTTCTCCATCAGATCTGAATGAGATCCTTGCCAGTTAGAGTAATCTTGGTTGTCGTTTCTTCCCTTTCCTCACTTTAAGTATATACTGCCACTGCCTTCTGGCTTGTAGAGTTTCTGCTGAGAAATCAGCTGTTAACCTTATGGGAGTTCCCTTGTATGTTATTTGTCGTTTTTCCCTTACTGCTTTCAATAATTTTTCTTTGTCTTTAATTTTTGCCAATTTGATTACTATTTGTCTTGGTGTGTTTCTCCTTGGGTTTATCCTGTATGGGACTCACTGCACTTCCTGGACTTGGGTGGCTATTTCCTTTCCCATATTAGGGAAGTTTTCAACTAAAATCTCTTCAAATATTTCCTCTGGTCCTTTCTCTCTCTCTCTTCTCCTTCTGGCACCCCTATAATGCGAATGTTGTTGCGTTTAATGTTGTCCCAGAGGTCTCTTAGGCTGTCTTCATTTCTTTTCATTCTTTTTTGTTTATTCTGTTCCATGGCAGTAAATTCCACCATTCTGTCTTCCAGGTCACTTATCCGTTCTTCTGCCTCAGTTATTCTGCTATTGGTTCCTTCTAGTGTAGTTTTCATTTCAGTTATTGTATTGTTCATCTCTGTTTGTTTGTTCTTTAATTCTTCTAGGTCTTTGTTAAACATTTCTTGCATATTCTCGATCTTTTCCTCCATTCTTTTTCCGAGGTCCTGGGTCATCTTCACTATCATTATTCAGAATTCTTTTCCTAGAAGGAAGGTTGCCTATCTCCACTTCATTTAGTTGTTTTTCTGGGGTTTTATCTTGTTCCTTCATCTGGTACATAGCCTTCTGCCTTTTCATCTTGTCTATCTTTCTGTGAATGTGGTTTTTGTTCCACAGGCTGCAGGATTGTAGTTCTTCTTGCTTCTGCTGTCTGCCCTCTGGTTGATGAGGCTATCTAAGAGGCTTGTGTAAGTTTCCTGAAGGGAGGGACTGGTGGTGGGTAGAGCTGACTGTTGCTCTGGTGGGCAGAGCTCAGTAAAACTTTAATCCACTTGACTGTTGATGGGTGGGGCTGGCTTCCCTCCCTGTTGGTTTTTTGGCCTGAGACAACCCAACACTGGAGCCTACCTGGGCTCTTTGCTGGGGCTAATGATAGACTCTGGCATGGCTCAGACTAAGGAGTTCTTCCCAGAACTTCTGCTGTCAGTGTCCTTGTCCCCATGGTGAGCCGCGGCCCCCCCCTCCACCTCTGCAGGAGACCCTCCAACACTAGCAGGTAGGTCTGGTTCAGTCTCCCCTGGGGTCACTGTTCCTTCACCTGGTTCCCGATGTGCACACTACTTTGTGTGTGCCCTCCAAGACTGAAGTATCTGTTTCCCCCGTCTTGTCAAAATTCTGCTATCAATTCCCACTAGGCTTCAAATTCTGATTCTCTAGGAATTCCTTCTCCCATTGCCAGACCCCCAGGTTGGGAAGCCTGACATGGGGCTCAGAACCTTCACTCCAGTGTGTGGACGTCTGTGGTATAAGTGTTCTTCAGTCTGTGCATCACCCACCCAGCAGTTATGGGATTTGATTTTATTGTGATTGTGCCCCTCCTACCGTCTCATTGTGGCTTCTCCTTTGTCTTTGGATGTGGGGTATCTTTTTTGATGAGTTCCAGTGTCTTCCTGCCATTGATTATCCAGCAGCTAGCTGTGATTCTGGTGTTTTCACAAGAGGGAGTGAAAACATATCCTTCTCCTCCGCCATCTTGGTTCCTCCTCTCTTCTCCCTTTTATTCTTCATGTGTCTGGCTAATGGTTTATCAATTTGATGTATCTTCTCCAGGGTACCAGCTTTTAGTTTTATTGATCTTTGTTATTGTTTCCTTCATCTCTTTTTCATTTATTACTGATCTGATCTTTATGATTTCTTCCCTTGTGCTAACTTTTGTGTTTTTCTTGCTCTTCTTTCTCTAATTGGTTTAGGTGTAAGGTTAGCTTTTTTATTTGACATGTGTCTTGTTTTTTAAGTTAGGATTGTATTGCTATAAAATTCCCTCTTAGACCTGCTTTGGCTGCATCCCATAGTGTTTGGGTCATTGTGGTTTCATTGTCATTTGTTTCCCGGTATTTTTTGATTTCCTCTTTGATTCCTTCAGTGATCTCTTGTTTATTTAGTAGTGGATTGTTTAGCCTTCATGTGTTTGTATTTTTTACAGTTTTTTCCCTGTAATTGATAACTAGTCTCATAGCATTGTGGTCAGAAATGATACTTGATAAGATTTCAAATTTCTTAAATTTACCAAGGCTTGATTTGTGACCCAAGATATGATCTATCCTGTAGGATGTTCCATGAGCACTTGAGAAGAAAGTGTATTCTGTTGTTTTTGGATGGAATGTCCTGTAAATATCAGTTAAGTCCATCTTGTTTAGTGCATCATTTAAAGATTGTTATTCCTTATTTTCCTTTTGGATGATCTTTCCATTAGGGAAAGTGTGGTGTTAAAGTCCCCTACTATGATTGTGTTACTGTTGATTTCCCATTTTATGACTGTTAGCCTTTGCCTTATGTACTGAGGTGCTCCTATGTTGGGTGCATTAATATTGACAACTGTTATATGTTCTTCTTGGATTGATCCCTTGATCATTATGTAGTGTCCTTCTTTGTCTCTTGTAATAGTCTTTATTTTAAAGTCTATTTTGTCTGATATGAGAATTGCTACTCCAGCTTTCTTTTGATTTCCATTTGCATGGAATATCTTTTTCCATCCCCTCACTTTCAGTCTATATGTTTCCCCAGGTGTGAAGTGGGTCTCTTGTAGACAGCATATATACGTGTCTTGTTTTTGTATCCATTCAGCCAGTCTATGTCTTTTGGTTGGAGCATTAAACCATTTACATTTAAGGTAATTATTGATATGTATGTTCCTATTACCATTTTCTTAATTGTTTTGGGTTCGTTATTGTAGGTGTTTTCCTTCTCTTATGTTTTCCGCCTAGAGAAGTTCCTTTCACATTTGTTGTACAGTTGGTATGGTGATGCTGAATTCTCTTGGCTTTTGCTTGTGTCTAAAGATTTTAATTTCTCAGTAGAATCTGAATGATATCCTTGCTGGGTAGAGTAATCTTGGTTGTTGGTTATTCTCTTTCATCACTTTAAATAAATCCTGCCACTCCCTCTGGCTTGCAGAGTTTCTGCTGAAAGATCAGTTGTTAACCTTATGGGGATTCCCTTGTTTGTTATTTGTTCCTTTTCCCTTGCTGTTTTAATACTTTTTTATATTTAATTTTTGACAGTTTGTTTAACATGTGCCTTGACATGTTTCTCCTTGGATTTATCCTGTACTTGACTGACTATTTCCTTCCAATTATAGGGAAGTTTTCAGCTATAATCTCTTCAAATATTTTCTCAGTCCCTTTCTTTTTCTCTTCATCTTCAGGGACCCCTATAATTCGAATGCTGGTGCGTTTAATGTTGTCCCAGATGTCTCTGAGACTGTCCTCAATTCTTTTCATTCCTTTTTCTTTATTCTCCTCTGTAGTAGTCATTTCTACTCTTTTATCTTCCAGGTCACTTATCTGTTCTTCTGCTTCAGTTACTCTGCTATTGATTCCTTCTAGAGAATTTTTAATTTCATTTATTGTGTTGTTCATCATTGTTTCTTTGCTTTTTGTTCTTCTAGTTATTTGGTAAACATTTATTTTATTTTCTCCATTCTATTTTCAACGTTTTATATCATCTTTACTATCATTACTCTGAATTCTTTTTCAGATAGACTGCCTATTTCCTCTTCATTTGTTTGGTCTGGTGGGTTTTTACCTTGCTTCTTGACCTTTTGTGTGTTTCTCTGCCTTCTCATTTTGCTTAACTTACTGTGTTTGGGGTCTCCTTTTCACAGGGTTCACATTCGTAATTCCCGTTGTGTTTGGTGTCTGCTCCCAGTGGCTAAGGTTGGTTCAGTGGGTTTTGTAGGCTTCCAGGTGGAGGGGACTGGTGCCTGTGTTCTGGTGAATGAGGCTGGATCTTGTCTTTCTGGTGAGCAGGACTGCATCCGGTGGGGTTTTTTTGGGTGTCTGTGAACTTATTATGATTTTACGCAGCCTCTCTGCTAATGGATTCAGTGTGTACTTGTCATGCTTGTTGTTTGGAATAGGGTGTCCAGTACTATAGCTTGCTGGTCATTGAGTGGAGCTGGGTCTTAGTGTTGAGATGGATATCTCTAGGAGAGCTTTAGCCGTTTGATATTATGTGGAGCCTGGAGGTCTCTGTTGGACCAATGGTCTGAACTTGGCTTTCCCTCCTCAGAGGCACAGGCCTGACATGCGGCCGGAGCACCAAGACCCTGTCAGCCACACGGCTCTGAAGAAAAGAGAGAAAGAAAGAAAGAAAGAAAGAAAGAAAGAAAGAAAGAAAAGAAAAGAAAGTTATTAAAATAAAATATATTAAAAATAAAAAAAAATTTAAAGCAAGAAAAAAAAGAAGGAAAGAAGAGATCAACCAAACCAAAGAACAAATCCACCAATGATACCAATTGCTAAAAATTATACAAAAAAAAAACAATGGACAGAGAGAACCCTAGGACTAATGGTAAAAGCAAAGCTATACAGACAAAGTCACACAAAGAAGCATACACATACACACAAAAACACAAAAAGGAAATATACATATATATATTTTAGAAAAAAGGAAGTGAGCAACCAAATCAGTAAACAAATACACCAATGATAATAAGGTCTATGTACTAAACTAAGATAAACATAAAACCAGAAACTAATTAGATTCAGAAAGCAAACCCCAAAGTCTACAGCTGTTCCCAAAGTCCACCACCTCAATTTTGGGATGATTTGTTATCTATTCAGGTATTCCACAGATGCAGGGTACATCAAGTTGACTGTGGAGATTTAATTCGCTGCTCTTGAGGCTGCATCGAGAAATTTCCCTTTCTCTTCTTTGTTCGCACAGCTCTTGGGTTTCAGCTTTGGATTTGGGCCCACCTCTGTGTGTAGGTCGCCTGAGGGCATCTGTTCTTTGCTCAGACAGGACAGGGTTAAGTTAGCAGCTGATTAGTATGCTCTGGCTCACTCAGGCCAGGAGGAGGGAGGGGTACGGAATGCAGGGTGAGCCTGCGGCAGCACAGGCCAGCGTGACATTGCAACAGTCTGAGGTGCACCATGTGTTCTCCCCGGGAAATTGTCCCTGGATCACGGGACCCTGGTAGTGTCAGGGTGCTAAGGCTCCCGGGTAGGGAGGTGTGGATAGTGACCTGTGCTTGCACACAGGCTACTTGGTGGCTGCAGTAGCAGCCTTAACATTTCATGCCTGTCTCTGTGGTCTACACTGATAGCCGTGGCTTGCGCCCATCTCTGGAGCTCGTTTAGGCAGTGCTCTGAATCCCCTCTCCTCATGCACCCTGAAACAATGGTCTCTTGCCTCTTAGGCAGCTCCATACTTTTTCCTGAACTCCCTTCAGGCTAGCTGTGGTGCACTAGCCCCCTTCAGGCTGTGTTCACGCAGCCAGCCCCAGTCCTCTCCCTGGGATCTGACCTGCAAAGCCAGAGCCTCAGATCACAGACCCCACCCGACCTGGCGGGTGAGCAGACAAGCCTCTCAGGCTGGTGAGTGCTGGTGAGCACCAATCCTCTGTGCAGGAATCTCTCTGTGTTGCCCTCTGCACCCCTATTTCTAAGCTCTCCTCTGTGGCTCCAAAGCTTCCCCACCACCACCCCCCATCTCTGCCAGTGAAGGGGCTTCCCAGTGTGTGGAAACTTATCCTCCTTCACAGCTCCGTCCCAGAGGTGCTGATCCTGTCCCTATTCTTTTGCCTCTGTTTTTTCTTTTTTCTTTTGCCCTACTCAAGTACATGGGGAGTTTCTGGCTTTTGGGAAGTCTGAGGTCTTCTGCCAACATTCAGTAGGTGTTTTGTAGGAGTTGTTCCACATGTAGATGTATTTTTGATGTATTTATGGGGAGGAAAGTGATCTCCCCGTCTTACTCCTCCTCCATCTTGAAGGTCTCCTCAATATTGCTTATTTCTGATGAGTTGTATACTTGCCCCTCATGTAGTGGATTTATTTATTCCTAATAATGTTTTTTACCTTATGATTTATTTTGCTTGATTTTAACATTAATGCAGGGGCTTTCTTTTGGTTCGAAAATATCTGCTATATATTTCCCACTTTTTTAACCTTAATACTTTTGTTTCTTTATATTATATGCACGTTTACTCTTTACAAGATTTTTTTCTGCCATAAAATATTCGAGTCTAAATAGCTCTGTCTTTTTATTATCTCTGTTTCATGCACTTTCTCTTCCTTCATCAGTGAGGGAGATATTCCTAGCCTTGTTATGGAAATGACCAAACTCCTGATGGCTGCACTCGGGAACAGAGTGGAAGTATGTTTGCTGCAGTAACCAGCATTTCTAAATATTTTACACTAGTGAGATACTAAATAATATGAGCTTTTGTTTATACATTGTTGTCTTCTGAGTTTAGTTTGCAAGAATCATCCTTTCAGAGGTCTAGCTTTTTATGAACTTTTGCAATGAGGGTCCATACCTGAGAAACATGGAACCTCAGGCTCTGTAGCCATGGAAACTTCTCCAAATGCAGAGGAGACACCATTGCTGATAGTTCCTGAGCAGCTAATATGCACATCACAAAAATATCTGTTTAACTGAACACATTATCTACTAAAGAAATCAGGTCCTTGGGTCCATTTGATTAAGGAAGTCCTTGTAGACTGTACATTTACATTTTTTTTTACCCCCTTTAATTCTAGAACCTGGCTCAAGGCCTGGAGCCCCTGAGGGCTCAGCATATATATATATATATATATATATATATATATATATATATATATATATATACATATATATTTTATATATTTTGTTTAAAATTCATTTTTATTGGAGTATAGTTGATTCACAATGTTGTGTTAGTTTCTGCTGTACAGCAAAGTGATTCAGTTATACATATACATATATTCATTCTTTTTTAGATTCTATTCCCATATAGATCATTACAGAGTATAGAGTAGAGTTCCCTATGTTATGTAGTAGGCTCTTATTAGTTATCTATTTTATATATAGTAGTGTGAATGTCAATCCCAATCTCCCCATTTATCCCTCCCCCCCTCTCCCTTGGTAACCATAACTTTGTTTTCTACATCTGTGAGTCTATTTTTGTTTTGTAAAGAGGTTCATTTGTACCATTTTTTTGAGATTCTACATATAAGTGATATCATATGATATTTGTCTTCCTCTGTCTGACTTACTTCACTCAGTATGCCAATATAAGATGTGGTACATATATACAATGGAATATTACTCAGCCATACAAAAGAATGAAATAATGCCATTTGCAGTGACATGGATAGACCTAGAGATTGTCAACATATATTTTTGATGAATTTTAAAAAGTGATTTTTCTGATTCTGTAATGTCTTCCAAAGAGTAAAGAGAAAATGACATTACTGCATTTATTGGAATAAAATTGACTATGATAGATACAGTTTTTCCACCATATAAAAGAGTAGGAGCACCACAGCCAGCATCAGGGTGTTACCACTGACAGGCTTTACTGTTATCAGTGGAGGAATTTCAACCCTTGCAAACAGGAGAGCATCACAACTCAGACCTGCTTCTGTCAGAGTCTTGGCAGCACAGAATCTCCGAGTGACATTTCTCAAATAAACCCTAGAACATTTTTCTTTAATTTTACAAAGGCTCAGAAATCATTTCTCTGGAATTACTGCACTGCACAATGAATGCCTTTCTCCATTAGCTAAAGAATGTCTTCGCACTAAGGGATTTCATTTTGCACTCAAAGATTATTTTGCACTGAGGAATCATATTGGAGTAAATGTAAATGCTTAGCCTAGATGGAGATGTGCTCACTTTAAGATAAGAGGCTCATATTTTAAAAATCAAACTTCCACTTTCTTTTAAGGAATGATGCATAGTCCTCTCCATCTGTTCGTCAAAGAAGATTAGCAGGTGAATAAGTACATCTCTTCAAGCTGGAATAATCCTTTGAGGTCATTGAAGGGAAACTCCAACTTTATAGGAATATTGGCATTATAATGGATGGGAAAGAATGAGCCTTGGAGGAGGAAGACATGGATTATCTGAAACCAGGGCCATCCCTCAAACTTGTCTTTTTCCTTGGCCCAACTCTACCATCAATAATTCCCTCTTTTCTTCCTGCCAACAAGATATTCCTGACCTGTCCTGTGTTGCATTTTCTCAGTTCTTTACCAGGTGACATAGTGCTTTGTTCTAAATTGTTAATGGCTGATAATGCCTTGATATGATACCACTTCCCTGAAGAATGTTCAGGTGATATCTGGACATATAGCCTTCTATCAAAAATAAATAATTGGAAATGGAGAATTTGGGGGACAATGTGTCCATAGGATGGAAGCAGATGCTTTGGTTTGATGTTCTTTTCAATGCTCCTAAGTTCAGTCTACCTGTGAGTCCCAATGTGGACCATAGATGGATTACCCCATGGCTGATATCCTGGAAAGTCTTTGTTTCATGTCACTCACCAGTTATTTGAATCTCCCTCAATCTTTGTTTGGAGAGTGAGCATCACTAATGAGCACAAAGTCATTTGTATTGAACACAAACAGCCTAAATAAGCATTTAAAAATCTGATCTTGGCAATGTCGGTAATTTTAGAAATAATGTTGTTATTTATAAATTATGAAATTACCTTGAATTTATCAGATTGACTTGCTTTTTATTATAGGATTCTAGAAAACTGGCTGGATCAAGGCTTTTTCTCTGGCAGAATCTACCAAATTTTAGGAGAGGGATTCTATAAATGCAAAATGAAAACATAAACCATAAATTACCATGAAATTGGAGGGGCCAATGCCATTGGGGGTCTATGCTGTCACCTTGACACATCTGCACTCCGTCCCTCTTCTTTTCTTTCCTCCTCCATGTCTCCCTTGGGTGATAACATAGTGTAAGAACCTGTTCTTTGGCCTGTCCCCTCCTGCTCCTGATGCCAAGGCTGGTCCCTCTAAGCCTTCAGATACATGGCCCCGCTCTCTTTGTCTGGTGTAGCTCCCTTCACATGTCATTTAAGTACCTGTTTCCATTTTCCCCCTTAGTCCTTGGAATCTGGATTTCACAGATATCTCTAATGCAATGGTCACTATTATTTCTTCCATAAAAACCAAGCTACACAGTGATCCCTATTTAACCTGATCCCCTCTGGAGACCGTCTCCTCACTCTGTTATCCGGGTACATCCTCTACTTCTGAGAAAAGTTTAACTTTTTTACATTTTCAGACTGCTCTTTCGCCTCCCACTGGATAAAAGAGGATTCCTCCAATCCTTCCTTCTCTGAAGCATCCTCCTGACATGGGACATTATGTGTTCCCCTCTCCTCCTACTGGTTTCCAGTAGGAGTCACAGGATGACACATTTTAATCTTGTTCTCTAGCCACAAATTTTCATCCAAGTTTGAGTCTGACTTCTGACATTTTGTCATTCATCCTGCCCTCACTTCTAACTCTACATGTCCACAACAAAACTGTCCCTAAAATTATTTCCTCTTAACATTCTCTCCATACATTTTAATATTATTCTCCTAAAACAAATTTTAAATTTTTAAATTAACATTTTTGGTTAAATCCTATTATTCTGATACAAATTTTGGATTTTTATTATTACTTTGATGCAATAAGTTGTTGATGAGAATCACAATTTTACCATATACTAAACATCTACTCTTAGGCAAGTTGCTTGACCTTGGTCTCATATTTCTCATCTATAGAACAGGTATTCAGAATTGCTACAGAACAGTGGTTCTTTGTGCCCTCCAATGTCTCCCTTTTTGAGCAGGGGTGTCTGTAGGCTGGTGCAGTTATTTTTATCCTGTCCCATAACTGTATGTTGAGTGTATGTGGGTGGGGTACCTTGTTTCTTTACTTTCTTGATCTGCAGATCAAGAAAAACTGTATTTGAGAAATTACACCCAGGGACCTTCATCCACACCTGGGATAGATTTAGAAAATGAGATCTGGGCTTTGAGCCTATGCTGTAATAGGGTGAGACTCTGGGGGGCTTTGGGAAGAGGACAGTATTATTGTTCATGAAGGTGGGACACAAATCCCAGGCACCTGAGAGTGGATTGTGGTAAGCATCCTCTCTGGTGGTTTCTCAAGACACTAATCACTTCTGGGGCAATTGTGAGTCACTGTGGCATTGATGTAAGCTTCTTGCTGAAAAAGAGATTAGTTGAGTGTAATAGGAATCTAGATGTACCTTTACAACAGATTAATTGCATCAGTGGCCCTAATTCTTTACCCCTCTTTTTATTTAAAAAAAAATTTTAGCTGCCTTCTGCATTTTTAATTTTTTTATTTTTTAATGAAGTATAGTTGATTTACAATGTTGTGTTAGTTTCAGGTGTACAGCAAAGTGATTAATATATATATATGAATATATATATATTCTTTTTCAGATTCTTTTCTCATATAGGTTATTACAAAATATTGAGTATAGTTCCCTGTGCTATACAGCAGGTCCTTGTTTATTTGTACTTAGTTTTGATGCTTAACAACAGCTGTGCTTCTCTTTATATGAAGCAAAATATCTTTACAATAGTATTCTGCATTCATGCCAAAACCCGGCACTGCCCAGTGATTGCTGCGGACTCTAAATGAAGAAACATTGAATGTCGAGCTTGCAAATGCGGTGTTAGGAAATATCAACATTGTGGCAGCCATCACCATTCTCCTAGGTCTCCACCTTGAAATTTGGAGCTTAGCATGGATCCTCCCCCATCATTCTTTTCAAACATCTAATTGAGTAAATTCATCAAGATTTTTCTAAACAGTTATTGGAAATTGTTCTTCTTAGTGATAGCTATCACTAGATCCTCATCACCTGAACTCAAGTCCAAAAAAAAAAATCCTTGAGCACCTGTCGAGTACAAGGCAGCACTCCTGATGTTTATAGAGGCACAGGCGGAGAGGTCTCTCCCTTTGTGGCTTGGGTAAGTGGCCACAAATCAGGGATGAGGAGACACTAGACAAACATATCTAACACAAAGCCGAAGATGTCAAATGTCACCGAGAGATACCAAAGAAGTGACATGAGATGCGAAACCAGAGCCGGTCAAGAGGATCAGGGAAGGATTCTCCTGGGGCCATGTCTTCTTTCCCGCTGACTCTCATTATAGCCAGTTGGCTTCAGGGTTCCCTTTCACCTGTCTGGCCAAAATCCTCACATGGGCATGAAGTTCTGGTTCCCCAGTCCTTTGGGGTCTGGTCATATTCCATTCCCCACATAAGGTGTTGTGCTCAGTCACTGTGGGACTTGCAGTCCACACTTCCCAAGCCAGCCTCAGCTGGTTTCCCTGTCTTGGGTTGTGTGTTTGTTCAGGAAGGCAGCTCAGACAGAGGTGACATTTGTGATGGGCCTTGAAGCATAATGGACATGGTGGGAGGCAGTGTAAAGGGAGGTGCTCAACAACATGGGAGTATATATGTCAGGTATACAGCTTAAAACATGCAGGTCCAAATATTTTGGTTTACTCAAAAAACCAAAATACTTGTGATTGGAGCTTTTTATAATGGGTAATATTTGTCTCTAGGAGAAGGTCTAAAGGAATTTGCCTCTATGGCTAGTTTTATTCTTTATAATTTAGAGGAAACATCAGGGGTAATTGAAGAATGCATGTTTTCAGTGGCTTTTTATACAAAATCTACAAAACTTAGGAATTTGATGCATGCTATAAAGCGAAGAGTGGTCTTACTATGGCCTATAAGTAGGGGGCAAGAAAAGATGAGAAAAATACCTGAATTTTCCCTCTTGACCTCTAAGTAAATTCACTCCTTTGTAATGTAGGTTGTCGTGGAATCAGAAAGGGCTGTGGAATTATGAGACTGGAGAAGATATTGTAATTAGAGGATCATTAAATTCATTGTAATTGCTGTTTCTTTCAGTTAAACTGACAGAGGGGTATATTTGACTCCCAGGAGAAATTTGGGACATCGTGTGGTTAATAAACTCTTCCAAGACCATTCTTTTACCTATTATCATGGAGTTTTAGGACAAAAGAACATGGGAAGTCACAGCAGATGGGACAGACTTTTGACAGCAATGTGCATAGTGACACTGTGTTGGGAAAGAGTGGATTAGAATAAGGACGGGGATTTAAAAATATACCAAGGGACAGTAAGACATTACAGTGTTTGGAGCAGCGTTGTGAGATGAATGGAATTGATCCAAACATCAGAAGAAATAATCAGACAAAGTACATCATACAGAATGTATGAAAAGGAGATGGAGATGAGTCATTAGGAAGCTATTGTAATAGCTCAACCCCAGGAAAGAGAACATGTATTACAATGACTTCCCGAGTCTAAAAAAGAGCAATGATCTCAAAGAGCATTTAAGGTGCTAAATCAAGAAGCCAGTAAGAGACTATTCTAAACCATTACTAAGCTATTTGAACTTTCAATGAGAAAAGCATGCAATTCCTTTACTCAGGTTATATAAGGATTTGAAATGTAGACTGAAGTATTTCTGGCCTCCCCACAATCAATTCCAATTTTGCTAAGCTTTGAGGAGATGAGGATTCAATGAGGGGCATTAATTCTGCTGAGAATAAAGTAGAAACAGCTTACAAGGAATTAAGGCTGCTTTTCTGAATGTTTGTAGACCAATATATAAGGGCCTTGGTCTAGTCAATGCGAAGGCCCAAAGACAAAGCAAGAAATAGGCACTAAAGAAAGTAGGATATGGTCTTTGGTACAGCCCCTGAGTATAAACCCAGTTGCTCAGCCCCCAGTGGCATGGTATCTCCCCACAACCCCGCAGGCCGGTGGTCCCAGGAACCTCCACCCTGGTGATTTCTCACTCCCTCTGGGCTGCTGAGCTCTCTGGATGTAGGTGTGCCATGTCATCATCATTCACCTGTGGTCTCTCTTTTTTTTTTTTTTAAATTAGTGTGGTAAGAGCAGTTAATGAGAGATCTACCCTCAAATTTTTAATTATGAGATATAGTCTTGTTAACTATAAACTCGATGTCATGTAGCAGATCTCCAGAACTTATTCATTTTGCAAAATTGAAACTTTATGCCCAGTTATTAGCAAGTCCCCATTTCCCCCTCTCCCCAACCCCTGCCAACCACCATTCTACTCTTCTATGAGTGTAACTATTTTAGATTCCTCATATTGTTGAAGTCCTGCAGTATTTTCCTTCTGCTACTGGCTTATTTCACTTAGCATAATATCCTCCAGGTTCATCCAAATTGTCGGATATGGCAGAATTTCCTTCTTTTTAAAGGCTGACTAATACTCCACTGTATGTATGCACTGCATTTTCCTTATCCACTCATCTGTTGATGAATGTTTAGGTTGTTTCCATATCTTGGCTATTGTGAATAATGCTGCAATGAACCTAGAAGTGGTAATATCTCTTTAAGATCCTAATTTCAATTCTTTTGAATAAAGAACCAGAAGTGGAATTCCTGTATCACATGGTAGCTCTATGTTTAATTTTTTTGAGGAACCTCCATACCGTTTTCCACAGAGGCTGCATCCTTTTGCATTCCCACCAACAATGCACAAGTGTTCCCCTTTCTCCTCATCCTCTCCAACACTTGTTTTTTATCTGTGGTCTCTTGTGATGACTTTGCTTTTCTTGCTGGATTAAATGACTGAACGAATGTAATGTAACTCAGCCAAGCCTGAGACATAATTTGCTTACACTCAGAGTTAGGCATCTGTGCACCTTTTTACAGATATGTTCCTCGATATATCTTTCGACAATGTCTTCCTCTTACACACACTACTAGGAAGCTCTGGATAGGACTTGTGTTCTCTGTTCTAGCAGAGTGTCTGAGGCCTGAATATGATATTTGTTGGTGCTATTTTAACACTATCTGGCTTTAGCTTAATTTTCCTATGCTTATTCTCCCCTTTCTTGTGATTTTTCTCTTTTTTTCCTGGTTTATTGAGATATAAATGACATATAACATTGTGTAAGTTTAAGGTATACAATGTGATGACTTGATACACATATATATTCCAAAATTATTATGCCAATAAGGTTAGTTAGCACATCATTCACCTCACACAATTACCTTTTATTTTGTTTGTTTGTTTTTTATGGTGGTTATAGTGAGAACAATCCCATTTACAATAGCATAACAAGCAATAACATATTTAGAAATAAATTTAACTAAGGAAGTGAAAGATCTATATACCAAAAGCTATAAGACATTGATTAAAGAAATTAAAGAAGGAGGGTTCCCTTTTCTTCACACCCTCTCCAGCATTTATTGTGTGTAGATTTTTTTTGATGATGGCCATTCTGACCGATGTGAGGTGAAACCTCATTGTAGCTTTGATTTGCATTTCTCTAATAATTAGTGATATTGAGCATCCTTTCATGTGCCCCTTGGCCATCTGTATGTCCTCCTAGGAGACCTATCTATTTAGATCTTTTTTGATTGGGTTGATTGATTTGTGATACATGGAACCTAAAAAAAAAATACAAATGAACTTATTTACAAAACAAGAAAAGACCCACAGACATAGAAAGCAAACTTATGGTTACCAAAGTGGGGGGTGGATAAATTAGGAGGTTGGGAATAACATATGCACACTACTATATATAAAATAGATAACCAACAAGGACCTACTGTATAGCACACTACATAGCATTGTAAAATATATTCAATATTTTATAATGCCTGTAAAGGAAAAGAATCTGAAAAAGAATATATATATACATATCTACACATTTTTTTAGTTTCTTAAGGAACATCCATACTGTTTTCCATAAGTCAGACAGAGAAAGAGAAATATTGTATGATATCGCTTATATGCAAAATCTAAAAAAGAAAAATGATACAAATGAACTTATTTACAAAACAGAAATAGACTCACAGACTTAGAGAACGAACTTATGGTTACCAGAGGTGAAGGGTTGGAGGGAGGGATAGTTAAAGAGTTTGGGTTTGACATGTACACACTGCTATATTTAAAATGGATAACCAACAAGGACCTATTGTATAGCACAGGGAATCTGCTCAATATTATGTAACAACCAAAATGGGAAAAGAATTTGAAAAAGAATAGGTATATGTATATATATATAACTGAATCACTTTGCTGTACACCTGAAACTAATGCAGCATTGTTAATCAACTATAATATAAAATAAAAAGTTAAAAAAAGAATATGTATATTATATATATATATATACATACATACCTGTACTGTACCCCTGAAGCTAACACAACATTGTAAATCAACTATACTGCAATAAAATAAAATTTTAAAAAATTAAGGAAGACACAAGTAAATGGAAAATCATTTTTTTGTTCATGGATTGGAAGAGTTAATATTATTAAAATGTCCATACTACCCAAAGCCATCGATAGATTCTAATGTAATCCCTATCAAAATCCCATTGTTTTTCTGACGATTTTTTTTTTCCGAATTTCAAATCCTTGTTGAGATAAACATGTACTATAAAGTAATGTTTACATTTAAAAGCAACCTCTCAATTTTATTGAGCTAAGTTGCCACTTAAATTTGGTGAGAATCAAAATCTTCTTTCCTTTAAATCAACATATATGAATCCTGATGAGAGATTTCTTAGTTAATTATTTATTTTCTAATTTAGGATATCATTTTTCACAGATGATTATCCTTTGCAAGTTAACTAACATATTTATTTATTGGCTTTGAGAAATGTCCTCCAAAGATAGAATCTTGTGATGAGATACAGGTATATTTTCATGAAATGCACCTTTCACAGCAGTGCTGTGACCTGCAACCACATGGGGGCGATGCCCAGCTGAGCCCTTGCCACTTCAGTTCCCCTGCACCAGCACCTCCTTTCACCATCTGTTGCTCAAATATATACATCCTGAAAAGTCAGTCTTCTCACTGGCATTTCTCCTACCCAACCTCCTGCCCCTGCCCTCTGTCCAGTCACAATGCTAAGATAACCTAGAACTGCAGTCTGATTCTAGAACTACCATGTGAAGCCAGAGAACACTGATTTCCACTCTTTCACAATAAGAAAAGTCCCATTCATCACACTAGCATTTTGCATTTGGGGACCAGATGATACGAGAAATAAGCCATCTCTGTATTCCCTTGGTCTCCATCCTGTTGGCCTACCCTGCAGACTTTGGACCTGTCAGCCTATACAACTGTGTAAGCCACCAGTTGACCCTTGAACAACAAGGGGGTTAGGGGCGATGACTCCTGCACAGTCAAATTTTGCTTATAATTTTATAGTCAGCCATCTGTATCTGTAGCTCCACATCTGTGAGTCTGACCAGTCATGAATTGTGTAGTACTTCTGTATTACTTATTGCAACAAATCCACGTATAAGTGGACCCATGTTGTTTAAGGGTAAACTGTATATGTATAGACACATCCTATTGCTTCTTTTTCTCTGTAGAATCCTGACTAATACAGTTTCCTCCGTCTTCCTTCTTTTTTCCCAAGGACAGGAGGGACTGGGCTCTGGGTGGGGAAAACTACAGGGAAACAAGAGACACAGTCTCTGGCCCTGCCTCTCTGCTCATCTTCTCCCTCAGGGTAGCATATATTCCCCTGCCCTGCAGACCAGCTACTCAAGTGAGTGAAAGGTGACCAGGATGCATTGCTGGTTTCTCTCACTCTCCTCTCTGCTTTTCTCATTCCCATCCAATTGCCTGCAGGAGCCTGACTCATCTTGGAGCAGGAGGACCAGGTGAATACCCTGCAGCCATCACTTCTGAGATGAGGGGCCATGTGCATACAGGGTGCTGAGCTCCAGTAGAGAGAGCAGGTCCAGCAGGAGAGGGAAGACCAGACCCCACTCCAAGGCTGGCCATGCCCCAATGTTGTCCCCCAGGCCTAAGTAATGTTCGGACTTCCTCTCAATGAAAATAAACACTTGACCTAATTTATATTTATTAAAATATTTGTTTCTCTTGTCAACTTGATCCTTTTGATTTTGAGCATCACACACTATCGTTTCACTCATAATTACCTTCATTGTGAACTGAGAAAAGTGTCAGTGAATTTCATGGCTAGACCCTCGCCTCCCCCAGACAATGACTTCCTGGTGCTACAGGCTGAAAGGAGGTGGAAATAAGGGCATTAATTCTTAACACACACACACACACACACACACCATTGACAACCCACTGGAAGAGGTCTTGCTCATAAATCACCCTCAATTTGTTTTTCAAAAGATTATATGTGAATAAATTATAGTCATTATTTACTTACACTGTTGGCAGTTTAAGTAAATGATAACTCCTCCTCTTCCTTTTCTTCTATCTTCTTTTTTTTCAGAATGCAAATTGCTTCTTTATTTTAAAGTCTATTTTATCTGATATGAATATTGCTACTCCAGCTTTCTTTTGATTTCCATTTGCATGGAATATCTTTTTTCATCCCCTCACTTTCAGTCTGTATGTGTCCCTAGGTCTGAAGTGGGTCTCTTGTAGACAGCATATATATGGGTCTTGTTTTTGTATCCATTCAGTGAGCCTGTGTCTTTTGGTTGGAGCATTTAATCCATTCACATTTAAGGTAATTATCATCTACACTCCCTCACTGAGTAAATGATTATGGAGAACCAGCCACTTGGCCAGGCATGGTTCAACTCAGTCTCCATCATAGGGTCCTGCCCTTGTGCAATTGGCATTCTAGCTGACTGTGGGGGTGGTGGGTAGTCAGAACAGAGCCAATAAACCTAAAATAAAGCATAAGAAGATGACGAGTGCTATCAGAGAGAGAGAGAGAGAGAGAGAGAGAGAGAGAGGGAGAGGGAGAGGGAGGGAGAGGAGGAACCCACAAATTAAAACCAATGACAATGCAAAGACCATATTTGGATCCGGATTCAAACAAACTATGTAATAAAGAGTATTATGAGAGTTATGAGAATGTAAACACAGACTACATATCTGATGATATTTGGGAGTTATTGACTATTTTAGACATATGCTTTTTAAGAAAAGAATCCTTTTTTTAACGTCTTTATTGGAGTATAATTGCTTTACAATGTTGTATTAGTTTCTGCTATATAACAAAGTGAATCAGCTATATGTATACCTCTATCCCTATATGTCTTCTAGAGATTCATAATAAAATATCTACAAGTGAAATTATGTAGTATCTAGGACAAGCTTCACAATAATCCAAGGAAGCTGGAAAGAAGAGAAAGGGGTTCATAGTAAACACAACTATCCATGAATTGATCTCTGTTGAAGCTGGGTCTTGGGTATTTGAAAACTAATTTTGTTATTTTGTTCTTCTTTGGGATATGTATGGCACTTCCTATAATGACAAAGTATAAAAAAAAAGACTTCGTCTTCTTGTAATTAATGTGCTTAGGGTCATCTTTGAGAAGACCCTGGATATCATGAACATATTCTTCTTAATTCTCTTCTGGAAAATTTATAGTTTTGTTTTACATTTATGTCAAAATCAACCTACAACAGATTTTGTGTATGGAGTAAGGCACGGGTTAAGTACTCTTTTCCCATGTATATGTCCAACTGGAAAGCACCATTTATTGAAAAAGTGGCATTCCCCACTGCCCTAACACAGCCTCTCACAGACCTTTGTCCATCTATGGGCAGGTCTGTTCTGGGCCCCCCACTCCATCCTGTTCATCAGTGTGTCAATCCTTGTCAACTGCTATAGCTTTAAAAAGTGTCAATATACCATTGAACAAATCTTTCCACCTTGTTGATCTTTTTCCAAAACTGTCTTGTCTAGTCTTGCTCCTTTTCATTTCCAGGTGAATTTAGGGCCATATTCTCAAGTTCTACCAAAAAACTATTGAGATTGCACTAAATCTGTAGGTTAGTCTGGGGAAAATGGATATTTTTACAATATAAAACAGAGTGTATGCCTCCATTTATTTACATCTTCTCTAATCTCTCTCAATGATGTGAGTATTTATACACAATCTGATTATTATTTATTGACTTACATAGATATTCTTTCTGTGTGAATTTTGGTAGGATTCATTTTTCTAGGAATTTATCTTTTTCATCTATATTTTCAAATGTAAGGTATAAAGTGTATATAATCTTTCAATTTTTTAATGTTTTTAAAAACTACTGAAATCCTCATTTTTTATATCTGTATTGGTTATTTGTGTCCTTGCCCCTTTTCTCTCAATTATGCTTACAGGGGATTTATCAATCTTATTATTAATAAGATTGGCATTCTTCTTCCTTACATATTTGGTGGAATTTGCTAGTGAAGTCATCTGGGGCTTCAGATTTTGCTAAAGTAATAATTTTAATTACTTCATGTATTTTCTTAATAGTCATTGGATTATTAAATGTTTTATTTATTCTTTTGTCAGCATTGGGATGTTGCATTAAAATTTTGAAGCTAATACAACATTGCAAAGCAACTATATTTCAATAAAAATTTTTTTTAAATTGGAAAGAAACCCACTTTTGACCTTATTGAAACTCTCTGTTGTGTGCTTGTTTGTTTTTTATTTCTTTAAAATTTCTGCTTGTACCTGTCAGAGTACCAGCAGGAAACAGATTAAACATGCACATTAGAATAATTTGAGAATACTTAGTAAAGGGACATTTACCCAAGTGTGGGTTGGGCTGAGAGGACCACAAGGGACAGATAGTGTGATATCATGGGAGGTGATGTTGAGCGTAGGTTGCTACCTCTGGGCCTGAAAGGGCAAGAGAGGGAGATTCTGTAGGAAGCCAAGGTCACAGGTCTGATAGTGAAGGATGACTGAGTGGAACTTGGTCCTTTGCTCAAGGACGCATTTGGCCTGGGCTGTTCACGTGGGGAGAGAGTAAAAGGAATCAATATTGCAGCCCCAGGCTCCTCTCCTACGTGGGCTCCCCAGGAGGCCAGAAGGTCAGGGAGTCTACCATGTGGTCAGCCTCCTGAAAGACAGATCCAAATGGAGAAGGGTGAAGTGTAGAACTGAAGGAGCAGAAAGTATGTCGCACAGACTGCTCCTCTTGCCCCTTGGTATACAAGATTTTTCCAGGTGAAAAATTGGTGTTCCCATCACAGAAGACACAGCTTGACTGTTCGGGGTGACGCTGATTCTGTCCTATGACCATGTGATCATAAAGCAATTTGTCCTCCACATCCAGATAGAGAACCTTAAAATGTACTTCAGACATTGAAAACACATGAACAGGACTTAAGGACTAAAGATCTAAAGAGGAAATCTAAAGCTTGACTAAAAGGAGTTCCCAAAAAAGAGAACAAAGAAAATGCAGAAGAACAAATTGCCTAAAACGAGGGACAAATCTGTCTCAGTGGTAAAGGAAGACAACAGTCTTCAGGAGAGGTCCCACCAAACTAGAAGAATTTTTTTTAAAAAGATTCACTTTGAGGGTTACCTACGCATGATTTCATAACAAAAAATCAATTCTAAAATTCTTCCAAGGAAAAAACAAGAAGGGAATCTGCAAAAATGATTAAAAACCTGGTATTTGAGACAAAAGCCCAATTCCTAGCTGGAAAGATTCATCTGTTAAAAGTAAGCTATCCACAAGGTTACTTGCAACTTCAGTTGCAAGCACGGTCAAATTGATAAGGGATTCTCAATTCATATGGAGTTGAAAATGTACAAATATTCATAATATAACTTTGAAAATAATTAAGGGAAAGGAATTTTTCCCTACCTGATGAAATGACTAAATTTCTAAATGTAATAATGATTTTATTAATTTTCCACAGATAAGTATGTATAAAAATCACGTATTACATAAAATGCATTAATTTGTAAATACATTCTTCCACTCCCTCAAAAAATAAATTATTCTAACTGTTTACAAGCCTCTTTTAAAAGAAAAGTCACAAGACTTCATGGCAAGCACAATAATTACAAGAGTGAGTTGCACAAAAGGAAGTCAAAGGTATGAGTATGGGGAAGAGCATTCAAGACCTTCTCTAAAACAATAATAAACTAGGGATTTTTAAAAAATGTAACAAAAAACTATTGGAGGATTTGAAGCATAACATAAGTAACAACAGATTTATAATTAGGAAGATTACCATGGTTATAATATGAAAGAATGGATTTTGTGGCATCTATGGAAAGAGGACAGTTGGAAGACTGCTGTAATCTTGGCAGAGATGCTGCTGGCCTGGGTTGAGGTGGTGACAAAATTGATAGAGATCACATTGGTAGTCTTTACTGATGGGTAAAATTGAAGAGGAATCAAAGATGTTGTCCATATTTCTGACTTGAACAATAGGTGGATGGTCATACCATTTACCGAGATGGGGAAGACCCATTAAAGGGGAGAAACCAAGAGATCAATTTTTGTATCCATCAAGTTTGAAAACTCTGTAAACAATTAATGTGGCATTAGCTATGCTTGACTGGAGTTTAGGAGAAAGGTATGTTCAGAAATATAAAGTGAGGGATGTCAACCTTAAACAATGTTAAAAACTCCATGTTGATCTAAGAAGAAAGAAATATAAGAGGGCACAGGATTAAGTCCTGGCAAATCCCCACATTTATGGTCACGCAGAGATGGAGGAGGTATCAGCCAAGAAAACCAAGAAAGAAGGGCCTGTGAGGTGGGAGAAAAACAGAAGAGGGCTAGGTGATGGAAAACAAGGAAGAGACGTGTTTCAACACTTAGAGCAGCCGACTGTATCACATACCACTGTGTTATGGAGTAGAGTAAGGGCAGACGGTCCTTTACATCTGACCACGTGGATGGAGGTCATCGATGCCCTAGACTGGAGAAGATGCAGAGGTGTGGTGATGTGGGAGTCAGATTGCCGTGATCAGAGAGTGAATGGAAGGCAAGAAAATGACAACCACTCTTCATGGGCAACAAGTGAATGAACACATGGGAAGCAAGAAAATGGGGTAGTAGCTGGAGAGAGATGTATGGTAGTGGTCTTGTCATTTTGAGGTTTACTGCTTGTTTCTTAATAAAAAATGCAAAAGATAAGTGGATAAATGAGAGGGGAGGCCTTGAAATGCACCAGCAGATGAGATCCAGAACACATGTGGAGGGCAAGGCCTTCGATAGGAGTGAGTATAGGGAGGGTGGTAGGTACTGGAGGGAAGACAAGAAAGGTTACTGCTGTGTCTCACTGAAGTAGGAGGTGTGTGTGTGTGTGTGTGTGTGTGTTCTGGTTGTGCACTGCACAACTACAGAGGAGGCCTGTGTGATGAGCACTTCCTGGTGTCCTGCACTACACACCTTGTCCTGTTGTACACGATGGTCCTAAATGAGGTCATCAGCTGACAGATTGAAAGTCTACTTCAGAATCTTTAAGAAGAGATATCAGACTCCACAACTAGCTTATCTACAATAAGACTGATCCCTCTGGTGTCTTCAATTCCTTCACAAGCTCCAGGGGAAAAAAATCGGCCTAACATACAGAGAGAAGCAGAAATAAGAGAGACGGGAAGGACTTCCCTGGTGGTCCAGTGGTTAAGATTCTGTGCTCTCAATGCAGGGGACACGGGTTTGATCCCTGGCTGGGGAGCTAAGATCCTGCATGCTTCACAGCATGGCCCCCCAAAAATAAAAAATAAAAAAATAAGTAAAAGAATGTTTTCTTCCTTTAATATTCCAGAATTTTAAAAAAGGTGGGGGGGGGGAGAAGTAGCTAATGAGCCTATGTTGTCTTTTTTTTTTTCTGTCTCTGGATCCATTTGTCAGCTTTATTCTCAACTTTTCCAAGTAGGATGTAAGCCAGCATACCCCTTTGGGTCCTTTGGCAAAAAAAAAAAAAAAAAAAAAGCCAAAACATTATGTATGTAGATACTAGATGATTGATACATCTAACATCTAGAATCTTGGAGGCCTTCTTGCTTTACACCTCATCAGACTTCTTTCTTTGGCAATAAAACACATGTGCACACACCACACACACTAAAAACAGGGTCTTCAGGAGAATTCAGTTAACAACAGCTAAAAATTCATATGTTAAAACATTTTGATATCTAATATATAACTCTTTTTCAGCTATGCTTTGGAAGCTCCAATTTATAGAGTAAGGTGACTTTTCTGACACCCAGAAACAAAACACCCTTTTTAAAAGCACTTTTTAAAGCTACCACTTATTACATGAGTAGTAAGTGCCAAGAACCATGCTAAGTGCTTTTCATTTTTAATCCTTGCAGTAAACTTTTGAATAGGTGATGTATTTCCAGATTACAAAGAAGCAAACCAAAGCACAGAAAAATTAGATAACTTGCTCCAGGTCACCAAACTAGTAAATGGCAGACAAAAAGATGTCAAATGAGCTCCACAATATTAAGATAATTAAGATAAATATAATTACTCAGTAAAACTTACATACTTCATTCACTAATTGTCAAGTGTTGCCGAAGTTGATTTTGCTCTTCCACAAGATGGGAAAAATAAATTAGCTTGTTCTTCTTTATTCATATCATTATTTAGACATATTAATTGATATATGTGTATTTACATAAAGATAAACATATTTTGACTTTCTTATGTAAAAGGGTCTTTCTATTCTATTATATGCTATGCTAAACTATGCAGTTCTAAGATAGTCCCAATACACCCAAGCATTTAATTCCAAGAATGGTGCAGCAATTGATAAGATACATAGAATTCCATATGAGCAAAATTGGCTACCAAACACTTCAAAGGCAAAAGACATATTTATGTTTGTTAATAAATAATCCCCTCTGTGATTCCCAATTTAGAAAGGTTGACTGCTTTAGATAAGCTTTATTTATATTTGCTATTTCAAAAAAGGTCATGTTCCCACTTGATGTCACAACCACTAATTTGGATATTTATCTTGTTTTTTGTTCATTTCATATTGTCCTTCCTATCTCTACAAAGATTTCCATAGTAATAGGCCACAGGGTTGATATGACTCCCTCATTTGGGTTCAGGAAGGACAGTAAATATATTATTCCTCATGGTTATTCCATAGCTGACAAGGCCTTCCTCAAAGAATGATGACTTACCCTCAAAGAGATATATCCTATGGGTCATTACGATTTCCATATGCAATGACTAGGATTCAAAATAGCAGATGACAATGCTGTACAAGATCAGTGCATGACAAACCTTTCCCCTTGGAAATTTCATCTACAGTCATTTCTTTTACTGGCAATCAAAGCAGAGCCAGACTGGTACAACTTCCACTAAGAGGTAGTTTTGAATAAGAAACTCCGAATTTAATAATATTTTATTCTAGGAAATGGCTAGCTAACACCTGTGGGGTCAGGCACTAGAGATGCAAAGATGAATAAGCCACAGAATTGTGAGAAAGATGGAAAAAGAGACAAAAAGTGACATTGCAAAGTGACCAGTGCTCCTAACAAGGCCACCACACAATGCTATGAGCTCACATGTAGCAGTGGTCATGCCAGAAAGACCAACCATGTGATTAGAAGGCTGGAACTTTGATGTGTGTGCCACTGGGAGGGCCAGATAAAGAAGCTGGAAGCAGAGCTCAATAACGTGATCAAAGATTCAATCCGTCATGCAGTGAAACGCCAATAAAAACTCAGGGTACTGAAGCTCAGGTGAGCTATCCCAGATGGCAATACCCATCGATATGCCAGAAAGATAACATGTCCTAAGGAACTGGAAGTTTTGCATTTGGGTCCCTCCCGGGCCTTACCCTTTTGTAAGATTTGTGGATGTCTTCTTTTGTCTGGTTCTAATTCATAGGCTGTATTTTAAAACTGTAATCATAAGTACAACACTTTCCTGAGTTCTGTGAGTCATTCTAGTGAATTATCAAACTTCAGGGGGGTAGGGCAGCCAGTTGGCGAGAATTGTGGGTGGCCTAGGGACCCTGAGCTTATGGCTGGGTCTGAAGTGATGAGAATTTTGCCTTTCACCAATGAAGTTTGACCTAACTCTGTGTAGTTGGCATTATAATTGCACTGCACAGGACAAATTGCCATCCCCGAATTCTGGAAAGAAAAGCATAACCAGACACCACCACTAAGATATGATTCCTGGAGCAGAGGCCTCTGGAGACATATAGTGGTAAGAACACAACAGCAGCAATTGTAACAAATTGTTGGTTACTGGGTGTCTTATGGGGATTCCCTCCAGGAACCTCACCATGTTCTACTGGTGAAAAGTACAAAAGGGTCCCCTTAAAGCCCTGGCAGAGAGAGGAGAAGAGTAGCCATTGAGAAACACATCCAGAGCCTTCTCCAGAAGCCCTGCTTTCTAGGGGGAAGGGCTTTAGCAAAGCACTATTCTGAAACCTAATCCAAGCTTGGGGAAAGGAATCCCTCCTCCCTTCAGCCCCTGTAAGCCTTCCTGTTTCACCTAAGGAGGAAAAATTCATAGCAGGGGAGATGGCTTCATGGAAATATATTGGGAACTCTGGAGCCAGGGAAGAGAGTAGGGGGCAGGGAGAAAGCATATCACTGGGAGAGGGAAGGAAACACTTGGGACAGACACAGCCTTGAGATACTACTCCATGGAAAGACTGACACAATCAGAAGATTATACATCCTGTCATTGAACCAACAAGACTCACATTTAAAAAGTAATTATAGGATATTGGGATTGACATATACACACTACTATATATGAAATAGATAACCAATAAAGATCTACTGTGTAGCACATGGAACTCTACTCAATACTCTGTAATGACCCATATGGGAAAGAGTGGATATATGTATATATATAACTGATTCACTTTGCTGTACAGCAAAAACTAACACAACATTGTAAATCAACTATACTCCAATAAAAAATTTTAAAAATAAAAAATTAAAAAAACCAAAAAAATTGATTACAGCTGAAAAGCTGAAAGACACAGCTTATGGAAAAGCCACAAAAGCTGAGAGACGAGAAAAACAGTCTTAACTAAAAGAATAGGAAACCTCTGATGCTTATAGTTACAACAGTCATTAAACACAGCCTGACACCTAGACATATTAACATAAATTCTCACGTTTAGGCCTATTTACCTCAGCTCCTAGTGCTTAATACAAAGAGCTGGCTTTCAACCCAAATTTAGGAAATGTCAAAGGCAAGGGGGATAAAACACATAATTAAAAGACAAAGCAGAGAGGGCAGACAGCACAAGCAAGAAGAACTACAATCCTGCAGCCTGTGGAACAAAAACCACATTCACAGAAAGATAGACAAGATGAAAAGGCAGAAGGCTATGTACCAGATGAAGGAACAAGATAAAACCCCAGAAAAACAACTAAATGAAGTGGAGATAGGCAACCTTCCTTCTAGGAAAAGAATTCTGAATAATGATAGTGAAGATGACCCAGGACCTCGGAAAAAGAATGGAGGAAAAGATCGAGAAGATACAAGAAATGTTCAACAAAGACTTAGAAGAATTAAAGAACAAACAGAGATGAACAATACAATAACTGAAATGAAAACTACACTAGAAGGAACCAATAGAAGAATAACTGAGGCAGAAGAACGGATAAGTGACCTGGAAGACAGAATGGTGGAATTCACTGCCATGGAACAGAATAAACAAAAAAGAATGAAAAGAAATGAAGACAGCCTAAGAGACCTCTGGGACAACATTAAACGCAACAACATTCGCATTATAGGGGTGCCAGAAGGAGAAGAGAGAGAGAGAAAGGACCAGAGGAAATATTTGAAGAGATTTTAGTTGAAAACTTCCCTAATATGGGAAAGGAAATAGCCACCCAAGTCCAGGAAGTGCAGTGAGTCCCATACAGGATAAACCCAAGGAGAAACACACCAAGACAAATAGTAATCAAATTGGCAAAAATTAAAGACAAAGAAAAATTATTGAAAGCAGCAAGGGAAAAACGACAAATAACATACAAGGGAACTCCCATAAGGTTAACAGCTGATTTCTCAGCAGAAACTCTACAAGCCAGAAGGGAGTGGCAGGATATACTTAAAGTGAGGAAAGGGAAGAAACGACAACCAAGATTACTCTAACTGGCAAGGATCTCATTCAGATCCGATGGAGAAATCAAAAGCTTTACAGACAAGCAAAAGCTAAGAGAATTCAGCACCACCAAACCAGCTCTACAACAAATGCTAAAGGAACTTCTCTAAGTGGGAAACACAAGAGAAGAAAAGGACCTACAAAAACAATTAAGAAAATTATCACAGGAACATACATATCAATAATTACCTTAAACGTGAAAGGATTAAATGCTCCAACCAAAAGACACAGACTGGCTGAATGGATACAAAAACAAGACCCTTATGTATGCTGTCTTCAAGAGACCCACTTCAGACCTAGGGACACATACAGACTGAAAGTGAGGGGATGGAAAAAGATATTCCATGCAAATGGAAATCAAAAGAAAGCTGGAGCAGCTATACTCATATCAGATAAAATAGACTTCAAAATAAAGAATGTTACAAAAGACAAGGAACACACTACATAATCATCAAGGGATCAATCCAAGAAGAAGATATAACAATTATAAATATATATGCACCCACCATAGGAGCACCACAATACATAAGGCAACTGCTAACAGCTATAAAAGAGGAAATCAACAGTAAAACAATAATAGTGGGGGACTTTAACACCTCACTTACACCAATGGACTGATCATCCAAAATGAAAATAAATAAGGAAACAGAAGCTTTAAGTGACACAACAGACCAGATAGATTTAACTGATATTTATAGGATATTCCATCCAAAAACAGCAGATTACACTTTCTTCTCAAGTGCGCATGGAACATTCTCCAGGATAGATCACATCTTGGATCACAAATCAAGCCTCAGTAAATTTAAGAAAATTGAAATCATATCAAGCATCTCTTCTGACCACAACGTTATGAGATTAGTCATCAATTACAGAGAAAAAAATGTAAAAAACACAAACACGTGGAGACTAAACACTACGTAACTAAATATCCAAGAGATCACTGAAGAAATCAAAGAGGAAACCAAAAAATACCTAGAGACAAATAACAATGAAAACACGATGATCCAAAACCAAAGGGATGCAGCAAAAGCAGTTCTAAGAGGGCAGTTTATAAATATACAAGCCTGCCTCAAGAAACAAGAAAAATCTCAAGTGAACAATCTAACCTTGCACCTAAAGGAATTAGAGAAAGAAGAACAAACAAAACCCAAAGTTAGTAGAACTAAAGAAATCATAAAGATCAGAGCAGAAATAAATGAAATAGAAACAAAGAAAACAATAGCAAGGACCAATATAACTAATAGCTGGTTATTTGAGAAGATAAACAAAATTGATAAACCGTTAGCCAGACTCATCAAGAAAAAGAGGGACAGGACTCAAATCAATAAATTAGAAATGAAAAAGGAAAAGTTACAACAGACACCACAGAAATACAAAGCATCCTAAGAGACTACTACAAGCAACTCTATGCCAATAAAATGGACAACCTGGAAGAAATGGACAAATTCTTAGAAAGGTATAACCTTCGAAGACTGAACCAGGAAGAAACAGAAAATATGAACAGACCAATCACAAGTAATGAAATTGAAACTGGGATTAAAAATCTTCCAACAAACAAAAGTCCGGGACCAGATGTCTTCACAGGTGAATTCTACCAAACATTTAGAGAAGAGCTAACACCCATCCTTCTCAAATTCTTCCAAAAAATTGCAGAGGAAGGAACACACCCAAACTCATTCTATCAGCTCACCATCACCCTGACACCAAAACTAGACAAAGATACTACAAAAGAAGAAAATTACAGACCAATATCACTGATGAATATAGATGCAAAAATCCTCAACAAAATAGTAGCAAACAGAATCCAACAACACATTAAAAGGATCATACACCATGATCAAGTGGGATTTATCCCAGGGATGCAAGGATTCTTCAATATACGCAAATCAATCAATGTGATACACCTAATTAACAAATTGCAGAATAACAACCATATGATCATCTCAATAGAAGCAGAAAAAGCTTTTGACAAAATTCAACACCCATTTCTGATAAAAACTCTCCAGAAAGTGGGCATAGGGGGAACCTACCTCAACATAATAAAGGCCATATATGACAAATCCGCAGCAAACATCATTCTCAATGGTGAAAAACTGAAAGCATTTCCTCTAAGATCAGGAATGAGACAAGGATGCCCATTCTCATCACTATTATTCAACATAGTTTTGGAAGTTCTAGCCATGGCAATCAGAGAAGAAAAAGAAATAAAAGGAATACAAATTGGAAAAGAAGAAGTAAAACTGTCACTGTTTGCAGATGACATGGTACTATACATAGAGAAAACTACAAATGCCTCCAAAAAACTACTAGAGCTAATCAATGAACTTGGTAAAGTTGCAGGATACAAAATTGATGCACAGAAATCTCTTGCATTCCTATACACTAATGATGAAAAATCTGAAAGAGAAATTATGGAAACACTCCCTCTTACCACTGCAACAAAAAGAAAAAAATACCTAGGAATAAACCTACCTAGGGAGACAAAAGACCTGTATGCAGAAAACTATAAGACACTGATGAAAGAAATTAAAGATGATGACAACAGACAGAGAGATATACCATGTTCTTGAATTGGAAGAATCAATATTGTGAAAATGGCTGTACAACCCAAAGCAATCTACAGATTCAATGCAATCCCCGTCAAATTACCAATGGCATTTTTTATGGAACTAGAACAAATCATCTTAAAATTTGTATGGAGACACAAAAGACCCTGAATAGCCAAAGCAGTCTTGAGGGAAAAAAACGGAGCTGGAGCAATCAGACTCCCTGACTTCAGACTATACTACAAAGCTACAGTAATCAAAATAATATGGTACTGGCACAAAAACAGAAACATAGATCAATGGAACAAGATAGAAAGCCCAGAGATAAACCCACGCACCTATGGTCAACTAAACTATGACAAAGGAGGCAAAGATATACAATGGAGAAAGACACCCTCTTCAATAAGTGGTGCTGGGAAAACTGGACAGCTACACGTAAAAGAATGAAATTAGAACACTCCCTAACACCATACCCAAAAATAAACTCAAAATGGAATCGAGACCTAAATGTAAGACCGAACACTATAAAACTCTTAGAGGAAAACATAGGAAGAAGACTCTTTGACGTAAATCACAGCAAGATCTTTTTTGATCCACCTCCTAGAGTAATGGAAATAAAACAAAAATAAACAAATGGGACCTAATGAAACTTCAAAGCTTTTGCACAGCAAAGGAAACCATAAAGAAGATGAGAAGAGAACCCTCAGAATGGGAGAAAATATTTGCAAACAAATCAACGGACAAAGGATTAATCTCCAAAATATATAAACAGCTCATGCAGCTCAATATTAAAAAAAACAAACAACCCAATCCAAAAATGGGCAGAAGACCTAAATAGACATGTCTCTAAAGAAGACAAAAAATGGTCAAGAAGCACATGAAAAGTTGCTCAACATCACTTATTGTTAGAGAAATGCAAATCAAAACTACAACGAGTTATCACCTCATGCCAGTTAGAATGGGCATCATCAGAATATCTACAAACAACAAATGCTGGAGAGGATGTGGAGAAAAGGGAACCCGCTTGCAATGTTGGTGGGAATGTATATTGATACAGCCACTATGGAGAACAGTATGGAGGTTCCTTAAAAAAACTAAAAATAGAATTACCATATGATCCAGCAATCCCACTACTGGGCATAGACCCGGAGAAAACCATAATTCAAAAAGACACATGCACCCCAATGTTCATTGCAGCACTATTTACAATAGCCAGGTCAGGGAAGCAACCTAAATGCCTATCAATAGACAAATGGATAAAGAAGTTGTGGTACATATATACAATGGAATATTACTCAGCCATAAAAAGGAACGAAATTGAGTCATTTGTTGAGACGTGGATGGATCTAGAGACTGTCATACAGAGTGAAGTAAGTCAGAAGGAGAAAAACAAATATCGTATATTAACGCGTGTATGTGGAACCTAGAAAAATGGTACAGATGAACCGGTTTGCAAGGCAGAAGTTGAGACACAGATGTAGAGAACAAACGTATGGACACCAAGGGGGGAAAACCACGGTGGGGTGGGGATGGTGGTGTGCTGAATTGGGCGATTGGGATGGACATGTACACACTGATGTGTATAAAATTGATGACTAATAAGAACCTGCAGTATAAACAAACAAACAAACAAACAAAAAACAGCTAATACTCAACTTTCTTTGGGTTATTTGTATGGAAATATGTTAATATAAATGTTTCAGACATTACATGAAATTTCTAAAAATCTTATATATTCTGGTATAATGTTATAAGTCATAATTCTAGTTATTACTTTAAAATGTATATGTCAGAAATAACTAAATTTCCTTGTCAATTGCATTATTAGGAACTTTCGTCAAATCTTTAACCATGGTCATTTTTAAGTCTTCTGTCATTTACAGACAGTTCTGGGTGTGCTCTGATGCTTTTGCAAAAGTGTTCCTATAAAAGGGTTTCATCTTCAAGGAATTCATGGGAAAGAAGGTTTCTGGTAACTGACTATACTGCTGAAATGAATGAATAAGCATTTTCAGAACTCTAATGGAAAACTGATGAATTCATAAAAGTGCTAACAAAAGATCAAGATAAAAAAATATTCATTACATGGGACTGAGTAAACTGATGAGGATGATTATAATTTTTGTGACTTTCTGTTTGAATAAAAAAAAAATCCCACAAGGACTCAGAGGTTAAAAAATATACAAATCAATTTTCACTGCAAAGTAGAGGAGGTATTACAGTGGAGGATTACTGGACTGAATGTCAATATTATGACATAGTATGAGTGTGTTTCGTGTTTGGTAATTGCAATCATTGTTGCTTTCGTTGTGGTCATCCATTTACAATGCTTGGTGTCAGTTTATTTATCTCTTGTAATAATAAAATACAGTGTGTGTCTGTGAAAAAAAAGGGAGAGGACTCAAGTCAATAGAATTAGAAATGAAAAAGGAGAAGTAACAACTGACACTACAGAAATACAAAGGATCATGAGAGATTACTGCAAGCAACTATATGCCAATAAAATGCAAAACCTGGAAGAAATGGATAAATACTTAGAAAAGCACAACGTTCCAAAGATAAACAAATGGGACCTAATGAAACTTAAAAGCTTTTGCACAGCAAAGGAAAACATAAACAAGACAAAAAGACAACCCTCAGAATGGGAGAAAATAGTTGCAAATGAAGCAACTGACAAAGGATTAATCTCCAAAATTTACAAGCAGCTCATGCAGCTCAATATCAAAAAAACAAACAACCCAATCCGAAAATGGGCAGAAGACCTAAATAGACATTTCTCCAAAGAAGATATACAGATCGCCAACAAACACTTGAAAGGCTGCTTAACATCAGTAATTGTTAGAGAAATGCAAATCAAAACTACAATGAGGTATCACCTCACACCAGTCAGAATGGTCATCATCAAAAAATCTACAAACAATAAATGCTGGAGAGGGTGTGGAGCAAATGGGACCCTATTGCACTGTTGGTGGAAATGTAAATTGATACAGCTGCTATGGAGAACAGTATGGCGGTTCCTTAAAAACCTAAAAACAGAACCACCATATGACCCAGCAATCCCACTACTGGGCATATACCCTGAGAAAACCATAATTCGAAAAGAGTTATGTACCAAAATGTTCATTGCACCTCTATTTACAATAGCCACGATGTGGAAGCAACCTAAGTGTCCATCAACAGATGAATGGATAAAGAAGATATGGCACATGTATACAATGGAATATTACTCAGCCACAAAAAGAAATGAAATAGAGCTATTTGTAGTGAGGTGGATGGACCTAGAGTCTGTCATACAGAGTGAAGTAAGTCAGAAAGAGAAAAACAATTACCATATGCTAACACATATATATGGAATCTAAAAAAAAAAAAAAGTGGTTCTGAGAAACCTAGGGGCAGGACGGGAATAAAGATGCAGATGTAGAGAATGGACTTGAGGACACAGCGAGTGGTAAGGGTAAGCTGGGACGAAGTTAGAGAATGGCATGGACATATATACACTACCAAATGTAAAATAGATAGCTAGTGGGAAGCAGCCACCTAGCACAGGGAGATCAGCTTGGTGATATGTGACCACATAGAGGGGTGGCATAAGGAGGGTGGGAGGGAGACACAAGAGGGAGGAGATATGGGGATATATGTATATGTATAGCTGATTCACTTTGTTATAAAGCATAAACTAAGACACCATTGTAAAGTAATTATACTCCAATAAATATATTTTAAAAAATCAGTTAAAAAAGAAATGAAACAGGCAATGTTAAGCTTGTCAATACTTAATAATATAATATCAACTATATATAGTCAGAATTACAAAAACAAATGGGCAAGTAATTAGAGTGATAATATATTTGTCAACTGGGACAATAGTTATATCTATTAAATCCTAGAAGGCAATTTTAAAAATAGACAAATAGAATCTATAGTTATCTGGCAAAAGACATTAAAAAAACACAAAAACAGAAAAGTTAGGGTAATTTTATAGCATACAACAAATTGACTGTAGTAAATCTGAATATGTTGGTAAATGTAATAAATGTAAACAAAAGATGTCTGGTGTAAGGCATAAAATTATGTGCCACCTTGACATCTAAATTCTGGAGGATCCCGAGTAGCCTAGCTGTAAGTCCCTCTATCCACTCTGCTCCCATGGAAGACCCTTTAGGCAGATAATCCCATTTTTGTGGGTACCAGGCACAGGAAGTAGGCACAACCTCACCGTCTTGTTACTGCAAAGTCAGCCACCCATAGCCATGCTTGTCCACTCTGTGGAGTAAGTGGACACTCACTAGGTCAAACCTATCAAAACTAATTATGAAGCTATGGAAATTTAAAGCGTGGCAATGGCATAGAGACAGAAAATAGACTAACAGAGAATCAAGCATTAAGTGTGAAGAAATGGCATCACAGATCACCAGATAAAAGATAAAACATTGAACAAATTGATCAACACTACCCATTCAGAAAAAAAACATGGATTTCTATCAAGATACCATTTATAAAAATGTTTCAGGTAAGAAAGCCTAAATGTGAAAAGCAAAATGCAATATATTCTTAAAAGAATATATAGAAGAATATTTTAATATTTTCAGGAGAGCGACAGCTTTATTAAAGTACACAATCATAAAAGAAAATATTTATTAACTTGACAACATTAAAATTAAACACACCTGCACACCAAAAGGCACCATAAACTTACACAGATTAAATAGATGTGATATGACTGACAAGGGCTTAATATATTCAGATTAGTATATCCAGAATATATATCAATATGCCACAAATAAATTAGTCCCTCCAACAAATCCTTATTGAATGTCTGTCATATGCAAGGTACTGTTCTAGTTACTGAGGAAACTGTAGGAAACAAAACAGACAATAGCCTTCTCTCACAGGAGAGGCAGGTAATAATAAATAAATGAATAAATGTAGTTATAAATCTCAGATTTTAGTAAGTGCTATGGAAATAAATAAAGCATGTGAGGGAACATAGAGCTTTGCAGGGGATGAAGGATGTTATTTTAGATAGGCTGTTTAGGGAGGAACAATAAAAAAAACACTATTCTTGAACCTAATAGACTACAAGTCAGTATGAGAAGGAAAATAACCCAATAGAAAAAGGTTATTCTCCTTTGAATTCACTCAGTGGCCGAAAGGCCTCTGAAATGTATTTTTAAATAATTTGGCATATGTGTTCATGTCAAGAGGTTTATGGGATTTCAGAGAAAACATTTGGACGTGAGTTGATAATTTTTGAAGCTGGGTGATGAATTAATGGCAGTTTGCTACACTCTTCTCTCTCTCTTTCTTCCTTTCTCTTTCTCTCTCTCTATATGTACACATATATGAAATCATACATATATAAATATATAATTAAAATTAAATATAACTAAGCATATAATTTAAGCATATATGAATTATATATGTTAAGTATACATTTATATTCATGTGTAATTAAATATATTAGTATATAATTATATATGAAGTATATATTATATATATACTTATGAGAGAAGGCACAAATAACAAATATTAGAAATGAAACTGGAATATCACCAAAGTTCCTTATCCATAGGTATAAAATAGATAATTAGTAAATATTATTAACAACTTTTTTCAAAATTTTGAAAAACAGACAAATTCTTAGAAAATATAATTTATTAAAGTCAATCCAAAAGAAATTGAAAATCTTCACAATCTTATAATTATTAATGAAGTTGAATCTGTAATTGAATGCTTTGTCACAAAAAAACCCGGGTCCAAATTTAATCACTAATAAATTTCACCAAAAATTTGAGAAAAAACACTATTAAAAAAAATTCCAGAGAATAGAGAGAGAGAAAGGACAAATCTTTACAGAAATATTCCAAATAATATACTTACTGTCTCCTCCAGTAAGGGAACATAATGCTCATCCTGTCCTCCACATTGGGTGTGGACTAGACTCAGTGACTCATGTCCAAAGCATAGAGCATTGAAAGGGGAGAAGGAGTACCGCTGCAGCAGAGAAACCTAGCAAACAGTACCTTAACCAAATGGTCAAAGCACATCACCCACGGTAGGTCATGTTGCTAGTGTGTGCCCCTGATATGCTGGGATGAAGAGGGAACTTAACCTCTGTGACATTCTTTCCAAAACCTCATAACCCCAATCTAACCATGAAAAAAAAATACAGACAAATCCAGATTGAGTAACATTCTACTAAATACCTGGCCAGCACCCCTCAAAACTATCAAGGTCATGAAGACAGTGAAAGACTGAGGCACTGTCTTAGACCAAGGACATCAAGGAAACATGTGATGGAACACAATAGGGCATCCTGGATTGGCTCTGGGAACAGAAAAAGTGTGCTAGTATAAAAACTGGGGGATCTGAATAAACTCTGGATTTTAGTTAACAGCAATATATTGTTGACAAACGTACCATGGTTATAAAAGATGTTAACTTTAGGGAAGCTGAATAGTCTATACTATGTTTGCAACCTTTCTGTAAATCTAAAATTATTCCCAGAGTAAAATGTGTATTATCTATAAGTTTGGGATGAGGTATTAATAAAGCTTTTATTATTTCTAGAGAACATAATTGTATATATAAAAAACCCCAAAGAATCTACAGATACATATTTAGCAAAATTGCTAAAAGCAAGGTCCATACAAAAAACTTAAATGTATTTTTAATTAGTAATAATTATGAAATAAAATTTTAAATAGATTCCAGTTAAAACCAGTATCAAAAACTAGAATATCAAGAAGTCAATAAAAACCAAATGGGCAGAACCCCCACACTTAAAATTATAAACTATAAAACGTGTGTGTTCATGAATCAGAAGAATTGACTATGAAATTTTATAAAGAAATCAATTATTTCAAAATTGATATATTGATTTAATGGAATCGTAACAAACTGTTTGGTAGCTAACTTTGTGAAATTTGGTAAGCTAAATGTAAAACTTACAGGAAATTCAAATGGTCATGAATAAACAAGTCAATATTGAATATGAAGAGTGGCAATGATAAGTAGGATAATATGGTAGGGACAAAAGTACAGACAAGAAGACTAACAGAACATAATAAAAGTACAAAAGTAGCCATACATACATTTAATTGGGATGGATGTGGCATTGCAGAGCAATGAAGAAATAACAGGTCTTTTAATCATGGTGATGAACCAACTGGAGATTCATGAAGAAAAAAACAAAAATTGATCCTTACTTCACACCATACACACACACATAAAACAATGGCTATGTGGATTTTGAATCTACATGTGAAAGGTAAACAATAAAAATGTTAGAATATATTCTAATGGGGTATATTAATGATCTTGGTGTAGGAAAAGGTTTCTTAAACACTCTACAAAAAGCTTAAAAATATAAGAAGTTTGATGAATCAGATTACATTAAAATTGTGAACATATCTTCACTGAAATAGTGATCAATAATAATAATAATAATTTCATCAATAATAATGAAAATGTAAGTCACAGCCTAGGAGAAAATATGTCAGACACACACAGCAGAGAAAGGTCCCCCTCTCTATATTATATAATGTGCTTGTACACATCAGTAAGAAAAAGACTCGTTTAAAAAATTGGGAAGACATTTGAGCAAGCGCTTCTCAAAAGGGAGGTTTTTGAATGATCAATGTTTATATAAAAAGTTGCTCAACATCATTAGTCAGCAGGAAATGTACATTAAAACAACCAAGAGACAACACTACATACCCATCATTATTTCAAGGCTGTCAGGAACTGCATTCTATTGCTGGTGCAAGTATAAATTGGCACCACCACTTTGGAAAACTATTTTGTAGTATGCCAAGTTTGAACAAAAGTACATCCCTACGACCTGGCAATTTCAGCTCCAGGTCATGGGTACCAAAAGCCATATACAAGTTTTATTTCATACACACCTGAAGATGTGGATTAAAAGTCAAACCTGCTACACAAAATTAGTAGTCAGAAAGTTCCTTGACAAGTCAAGAAGCAAAGCAGTGTGTCGTCATCCATTCCTCAGCTGTCATGGATCAGCTGCCTCTGGAGGATGAGGTCGGTCGGTCAGTAGCTGAGAGGGGGCAGGTATGAGGACACAAGAGCAGTGGTCCAGCTGTCACTGCTGGAGGAAGTCCAATCTACTGAGCAGAACATCCTTTATCCAGAGAGAAATCAATACGTGGTAGCCTAACACTGTGATGGAGTGCTGAGTTGGGGAGAGGATCTGATACCCTTTTATAGGGTTTCTCCAAAAGCAGTTGGAGCCTGGGATAAGCAATTAGGATGTTGAAAGGCTCAGCACTCCAGGCAAGGAGTCTGCATGGGGATGTCAGCCAGAAGAGAGGCTATGGAGGAGGAGCTGGAGTCACTGAGCTTAGGGTCAGAGGTTCAGACCTCTTGACAGGAACTTGGCAAGAGAACAGCAACATCTATCAGAGAGGAATTAGGATTCCAAGAGAGAAACTCTGCCACATCTTTCAAATTGGGACCACTGGGTGAGGATTCGTTCAGTGAGAAAGTGGCCTCAAGCTGTGGTGGACTTTGTCATCATTCCCAGCTCTCCTCCCCATTCCCAGGTCAGGTCAGCATCCCCACAAGTGGGAACAGTTTCCTGCCCCATAACGACTACCTGCTGATAGAATGAGAAGAGCAAGGGCAGAGTGCCAGGTATACACAAAGCTTTCCCTCTCCCAGCAGCATAGCATTGCCCACGAGGAGGCGTCTCCTTCAGCCTGGATCCTGGATCCCAGGAGACCTGTAACCAACATGCAGGCATCATATAACATGTTTGTTGGTGGAAGCCACTGAGATTTTTAGGGTTGTCAGTTCCCACAGCAAAGCTGACTACACAACGCTGAATTCTTGCATGAGCCAGTGGAGCTGCCCCAACAGAACTGCCCTGAAAGTGCAGGGAAGCCTGGAGCACACGGTAGAGGGTGGAGGGCAGGTGACTTGGGGGGGGGCCCTGGACACAGGGAGGCCCCGGGGAATTGTGTGCTTTCAGCATGTTCCACATGGTTCATAACAATCTGGAAAATTATCCCAGATCCATGTGGGTACAGAGAACAAGACTACCGGCAAATCTTACTACCCAATTTCTATTTAGTAAGTCGTCAAATGCAACTTAATATCACAGCTGATTTTTATATTGGTAATGTTTTCCTGAGGTGGCTATTTTCATATACTTCAGAGTCCTCTAGTTTCATATCTTCTTTGTATTTGTGTAGATTACCTAACGATGCTGACTATTTATTCCATTTTTGTATTCCAAATCCTTCTTATCCTTTCAGGCCCAGGTCCAATGTCAATCCATTTGCATCCTTATATATGGAAAAAATATCTGTATTCTCATGCTTATCGCAGCATTATTCACAATAGCCAAGACATGGAACCACCTCATGTGTCCAACAATAGTTGAATGGATAAAGAAGATGTGATACATATATAATGGAATATTATTCAACCATGAGAAAGGACATCCTGCTATTTTCGAAACATGGATGTATCATTAGGGCATTTTATTAAGGGAAGTAATTCAGACAAAGACAAATGCTGTATGATATGTACTGTATGCACTCATATGTGGAAACTTAAAAAGCTGAAATCGAGGCTGGGAGCAAGATGGCAGAGTAGTAAGAGGCGGAGATCACCTTCCTCCCCACAGATACATCAGAAATACATCTACACGTGGAACTGCTCCTATAGAACACCCACTGAATGGTGGCAGAAGACGTCAGACCGCCCAAAAGGCAAGAAACTCCCCATGTACCTGGGTAGGGCAAAAGAAAAAAAGAAATAACAGAGAAAAAAGAATAGGGACGGTACCTGCACCAGTGGGAGGGAGCTGTGAAGGAGGAAAGGTTTCGACACACTAGGAAGCCCCTTTGCATGCGGAGACTGCGGGTGGCAGAGGGGGGAAACTTCAGAGCCACGGAGGAAAGCGCAGCCACAGGGGTGCAGAGGGCAAAGTGGAGAGATTCCTGCACAGAGGAGTGGTGTTGACCACCGCTAAGCAGCCCGAGAGGCTTGTCGGCTCACCCACCAGGGCATTCGGGGGCTGGGAGCTGAGGCTCGGGCTTCGGTCGGATCACAGGGAAAGGACTGGGGATGGCAGCGTGAACACAGCCTGAAGGGGTTAGCGCACCACAGGTGGACGGGGGGAAGTCCGGGAAAAGATCTGGAGCGGCCGAACAGGTAAGAGACTTTTTCTTGCCTATTTGTTTCCTGGTGCACGAGGAGAGGGGATTCAGCACGCCACCTAAACGAGCTCCAGAGACGGGCGCAAGCTGCGGCTATCAGCGCAGACTCCAGAGATAGGCATGAGACACTAAGGCTGCTGCTGCTGCCACCAAAAAAGATGTGTGTGAGCACAGGTCACTATCCACACGGCCCCTCCCGGGAGCCTGTGCAGCCCGCCACAACCAGGGTCCAGTGATCCAGGGACAACTTCCCCGGGAGAACGCATGGTGTGACTCAGGCTGCTGCAACGTCACACTAGTCTCAGCCGCTGCAAGCTCGCCCCGCATCCGAAACCCCGCCTCCCCCAGGCCTGAGTGAGCCAAAGCCACCGAGTCAGCTGCTCCATTAACCCCGTCCTGTGTGAGCGAAGAACACACACCCTCAGGCGACCTAGACGCAGAGGTGGCTCAAATCCAAAGCTGAAAACCGGGAGATCTGTGAACAACGAAGAGAAAGGGAAATTTCTCCCAGCAGCTTCAGAAGCAGCAGATTAAAGCTCCACAAACAACTTGATGTACCTGTATCTGTTGAATACCTGAAAAGAAAACGAATCATCCCAAATTGAGGAGGTGGACTTTGGGAGCAGGATATATTATTTTTTCCCCTTTTTCTCATTTTATGAGTATGTATGTGGATGCTTCTGTGTGAGATTTTGTCTGTATAGCTTTGCTTTCACCATTTGTCTTAGGGTTCGGTCCATCTGTTTTCGTGGTTTGTTTTTGGGTTTTTTTGTTTTTTTACTTAAAAAATATTTTTCATAATACATTTTTTCTTAATAAAATTATTCTTATTTTTATTTAAAAAAATTTTCTTATTAATTATTATCTTAATAATTTTTTCTTATTTTTTAAAACAAATAATAATTTTTTTCTACATAAATTTTTCATAATACTTATTTTCTTATTTTATATTTTAAAAAATTAAAAAACTTTTTTCTTAATAAACTTTTTAAAATAATTTTTTTCGTATTCTTTATTTTAAAAAATTAATTTTAAAAAATTAATAATTTTTTTAATAATAAACTTTTCCTTAAATTTTTTTCTTATTTTTTATTATACTAAATTTATTTTATTTTCTCTTACTTTATTTTTTTATTTTATTTTATCCTCTTTATTTCTTCTTTTCTATTTTTTCTCCCTTTTGTTCTGAGTCGGGTGGATTAAAGGCTCTCGGTGCTCCAGCCAGGCATCAGGGATATGCCTGTGATGTGGGAGGGCCAACTTCAGGACACTGGTCCACAAGAGACCTCCCCAGCTCCACGTAATACCAAAAGACGAAAATCTCTCAGAGATCTCCGTCTCAACACCAAGACCCAGCTTCACTCAACGACCAGCAAGCTACAGTGCTGGACACCCTATGCCAAACAACTAGCAAGACAGGAACACAGCCCCATCCATTAACAGAGGGGCTGCCAAAAATCATAATAAGGCCACAGACACCCGAAAACACACCACCAGACGTGGACGTGCCCACCAGAAAGACAAGATCCAGCCTCATCCACCAGAACACAGGCACTAGTCCCCTCCACCAGGAAGCCAACACAACCCACTGAAACAACCTTAGCCACTGGGGACAGATACCAAAAACAACAGGAAGTACGACCCTGCGACCTGTGAAAAGGAGACCACAAACACAGTCAGATAAGCAAAATGAGAAGACAGAAAAACACACAGCAGTTGAAGGAGCAAGGTAAAAACACACCAGACATAACAAATGAAGAGGAAATACGCAGTCTACCTAAAAGAGAATTCAAAATAATGATAGTAACGATGATCCAAAATCTTGGACATGGAATAGGCAAAATGCAAGAAACATTTAACAAGGACGTAGAAGAACGAAAGAGGAACCAAGCAACGATGAAAAACACAATAAATGAAATTTAAAATACTCTAGAAGGGATCAATAGCAGAATAACTGAGGCAGAAGAACGCGTAAGTGACCTGGAAGGTAAAATAGTGGAAATAACGACTGCAGAAGAGAAAAAAGAATGAAAAGGACTGAGGACAGTCTCAGAGACCACTGGGACAACATTAAACGCACCAACATTCGAATTATAGGGGTCCCAGAAGAAGAAGAGAAAAAGAAAGAGACTGAGAAAATATTTGAAGAGATTATAGTTGAAAACTTCCCTAATATGGGAAAGGAAATAGTCAATCAAGTCTAGGAAGTGCAGAGAGTCCCATACAGGATAAATCCAAGGAGAAACACGCCAAGACACATATTAATCAAATTATCAAAAATTAAATATAAAGAAAACATATTAAAAACAGCAAGGGAAAAACAACAAATAACACACAAGGGAATCCCCATAAGGATAACAGCTGATCTTTCAGCAGAACCTCTGCAAGCCAGAAGGGAGTGGCAGCATATACTGAAAGTGAGGAAGGAGAAAAACCTACAACCAAGATGACTCTACCCAGCAAGGATCTCATTCAGATTTGATGGAGAAATTAAAACCTTTACAGACAAGCAAAACCTGAGAGAGTTCAGCACCACCAAACCACCTTTACCACAAATGCTAAAGCAACTTCTCTAGGCAGGAAACACAAGAGAAGGAAAACACTTACAAAAACAAACCCAAAACATTTAAGAAAATGGGAATAGGAACATACATATCGATAATTACCTGAAATGTAAATGGATTAAATGCTCCCACCAAAAGACACAGACTGGCTGAATGGGTACAAAAACAAGACCCGTATATATGCTGTCTACAAGAGACCCACTTTAGACCTAGGGACACATACAGACTGAAAGTGAGGGGATGGAAAAAGATATTCCATGCAAATGGAAATCAAAAGAAAGCTGGAGTAGCAATTCTCATATCAGACAAAATTGACTTATAAATAAAGACTATTACAAGAGACAAAGAAGGACACTATATAATGATCAAGGGATCGATCCAAGAAGAAGGTAGAACAATTGTAAATATTTATGCACCCAACATAGGAGCACCTCAATACATAAGACAAACACTAACAGCCATAAAAGGGGAAATCGACAGTCACACAATCATAGTAAGGGACTTTAACACCCCACTTTCACCAATGGACAGATCACCCAAAATGATACACTACTTAATAGACTAGTTAATAACCAAGTAATCACTGAAGAAATCAAAGGGGAAATCAGAAAATACCTAGAAACAAATGACAATGGAGACACGACGTCCCAAAACCTGTGGGATGAAGCAAAAGTATTTCTAAGAGGGAAGTTTTTAGCAATACAAGCCTACCTCAGAAAACAGGAAACATCTGGAATAAACAACCTAACCTTGCACCTAAAGCAATAAGACAAAGCAGAACAAAAATACGCCAAAGATAGCAGAAGGAAAACAATCATAAAGATCAGATCAGAAATAAATGAAAAAGAAATGAAGGAAACAATAGCAAAGATCAATCAAACTAAAAGCTGGTTCTTTGAGAAGATAAACAAAATTGATAAACCATTAGCCAGACTCATCAAGAAAAAAAGGGAGGGGTCTGGGCAAGAGGGCGTAAGAGTAAGATGCAGAGATAACCTTCCTCCCCACAGATATATAAGAAATACATCTAAACGGGGAACTGCTTCAATGGAACACCCACTGAACGCTGGCAGAAGACGTCAGACCTCCTCAAAGGCAAGAAATTCCCCACGTACCTGCGTAGGGCAAAAGAAAAAAGAAGTAACAGGTACAGAAGAATAAGGACGGTACCTGCACCAGTGGGAGGGAGCTGTGAAGGAAGAAAGGTTTCCAAACACTAAGAAGCCCCTTCGTGGGCGGACACTGCAGGTGGCAGAGGGGGGAAGCTTCAGAGCCACGGAGGAGAGCGAAGCAACAGGGGTGCAGAGGGCAAGGCAGAGAGATTCCCACACAGAGGATAGGTGCTGAGCAGCACTTACCAGCCCGAGAGGCTTGTCTGCTTACCCGCTGGGGCAGGCGGGGTTTGGGAGCTGAGGCTTGGGCCTCGGTCGGATCTCAGGGAGAGGACTGGGGTTGGCGGCGTAAACACAGCCTGAAGGGGGCTAGTGCACCACAGCTAGCCGGGAGGGAGTCCGGGAAAAGGTCTGGAGCTGCCGAACAGGCAAGAGCCTTTTTCTTGCCTCTTTGTTTCCTGGTGCATTAGAGAAGGGATTGAGAGCACCCGCTAAATGAGCTCCAGAGACGGGCGCGAGCCACGGCTATCAATGCAGACCCCAGAGACGGGCATGAGACGCTAAGGCTGCTGCTGCCGCCACCAAGAAACCTGTGTGTGAGCACAGGTCACTATCCACACGGCCCCTCCCGGGAGCCTGTGCAACCCCCAACTGCCAGGGACCTGTGATCCAGGGACAACTTCCCCGGTAGAACACACAGCGCACCTCAGGCTGCTGCAATGTCACGCCTGCTTCTGCCGCTGGAAGCTCCACCCGTATCCGTACCCCTCCGTCCCCCTGGCCTGAGTGAGCCAGAGCCCCCGAGTCAGCTGCTCCTTTAACCCCGTCCTGTGTGAGCGAAGAACAGATGCCTTCAGTCGACCTACACGAGGAGGTGGGTCCAAATCCACAGCTGAAACCCAGGAGCTGTGGGAACAAAGAAGAGAAAGGGAAATTTCTCCCAGTAGCTTCAGAAAAAGTTCATTAAAGCTCCACAAACAACTTGATGTACCTGCATCTGTTGAATACCTGAATAGACAACGAATCATCCCACATTGAGGAGGTGGACTTTGGGAGCAGGATATATTATTTTTTATGCTTTTCCTCTTTTTGTGAGTGTATATGTGTATGCTTTTGTGTGAGATTTTGTCTGTATAGCTTTGCTTTCACCATTTGTCCTAGGGTTCGGTACATCTGTTATTTTGGGGTTTTTTTTGTTTCTTTGTTTTAACTTAAAAAATTTTTTTTTCATAAATTTTTCTTAATAATTTTTTTCTTATTTTTATTTAAAAAAATTAAATACGTTTTTTCTTAATAAGTTTTCTTTATTTTTTGTTTTAAAGAATTTAAAAAAATTTTTTCTACATAATTTCATAATAATGTTTTTCTTATTTTTTATTTTAAACAATTAAAAATCTTTTTTCTTAATAAAGTTTTTTAAATTATTTTTTTCGTATTCTTTAATTTAAAAAAATTAAAAATTAATTTTAAAAAATTAATAATTTTTTAATTAATAAATTTTTCCTTAATAATTTTTTTCTTATTTTTATTATACTAACTTTATTTTATTTTCTCTTATTTTATTTTATTTTATTTTCTATTCTTTATTTCTTTCTTTCTATTTTTTCTCCCTTTTGTTCTGAGCCGTGTGGATGAAAGGCTCTCGGTGCTCCAGCCAAGCATCAGGGATGTGCCTCTGATGTGGGAGGGCGAACATCAGGACACTGGTCCACAAGAGACCTCCCCAGCTCCACGTAATACCAAACGGTGAAAATCTCTCAGAGACCTCCGTCTCAACACCATGAACCAGCTTCACTCAGCGACCAGCAAACTACAGTGCTGGACACCCTATGCCAAACAACTAGCAAGACAGGAACACAGCCCCATCCACTAACAGAGGGTCTGCCAAAACTCATAATAAGGCCACGGACACCCAAAAATACACCACCAGACGTGGAAGTGCCCACCAGAAAGATAAGATCCAGCCTCATCCACCAGATCACAGGCACTAGTCCCCTCCACCAGGAAGCCTACACAACCCACTGAAACAACCTTAGCCACTGGGGACAGATACCAAAACCAACAGGAACTACGAACCTGTGGCCTGTGAAAAGGAGACCCCAAACACAGTCAGATAAGCAAAATGAGAAGACAGAAAAACACACAGCAGATGAAGGAGCAAGGTAAAAACACACCAGACCTAACAAATGAAGAGGAAATAGGCAGTCTACCTGAAAGAGAATTCAGAATAATGATAGTAACGGTGATCCAAAATCTTGGACATGGAATAGGCAAAATGCAAAGAAACATTTAACAAGGACGTAGAAGAACGAAAGAGGAACCAAGCAACGATGAAAAACACAATAAATGATATTTAAAATACCCTAGAAGGGATCAATAGCAGAATAACTGAGGCAGAAGAACGGGTAAGTGACCTGGAAGGTAAAATAGTGGAAATAACGACTGCAGAAGAGAATAAAGAAAAAAGAATGAAAAGGACTGAGGACAGTCTCAGAGACCTCTGGGACAACATTAAACGCACCAACATTCGAATTATAGGGGTCCCAGAAGAAGAAGAGAAAAAGAAAGGGAGTGAGAAAATATTTGAAGAGGTTATAGTTGAAAACTTCCCTAATATGGGAAAGGAAATAGTTAGTCAAGTCCTGGAAGTATAGAGAGTCCCATACAGGATAAATCCAAGGAGAAACACGCCAAGACACATATTAATCAAATTATCAAAAATTAAATATAAAGAAAACATATTAAAAGCAGCAAGGGAAAAACAACAAATAACACACAAGGGAATCCCCATAAGGTTAACCGCTGATCTTTCAGCAGAAACTCTGCAAGCCAGAAGGGAGTGGCAGCATATACTGAAAGTGATGAAGGAGAAAAACCTACAACCAAGATGACTCTACCCGGCAAGGATCTCATTCAGATTTGATGGAGAAATTAAAACCTTAACGGACTAGCAAAGGCTGAGAGAGTTCAGCACCACCAAACCAGCTTTACAACAAATGCTAAAGGAACTTCTCTAGGCAAGAAACACAAGAGAAGGAAAACACCTACAATAACAAACCCAAAACATTTAAGAAAATGGGAATAGGAACATACATATCGATAATTACCTGAAATGTAAATGGATTAAATGATCCAACCAAAAGACATAGACTGGATGAATGGATACAAAAACAAGACCCATATATATGCTGTCTACAAGAGACCCACTTCAGACCTAGGGACACATACAGACTGAAAGTGAGGGGATGGAAAAAGATATTCCATGCAAATGGAAATCAAAAGAAAGCTGGAGTAACAATTCTCATATCAGACAAAATTGACTTATAAATAAAGACTATTACAAGAGACAAAGAAGGACACTATATAATGACCAAGGGATCGATCCAAGAAGAAGGTAGAACAATTGTAAATATTTATGCACCCAACATAGGAGCACCTCAATACATAAGGCAAATACTAACAGCCATAAAAGGGGAAATCAACAGTAACACAATCATAGTAGGGGCCTTTAACACCCCACTTTCACCAATGGACAGATCATCGAAAATGATACACTACTTAATAGACTAGTTAATAACCAAGTGATAACTGAAGAAATCAAAGGGGAAATCAAAAAATACCTAGAAACAAATGACCATGGAGACACGACAACCCAAAACCTGTGGGATGAAGCAAAAGCAGTTCTAAGAGGGAAGTTTATAGCAATACAAGCCTACCTCAGAAAACAGGAAACATCTCGAATAAACAACCTAACCTTGCCCCTAAAGCAATAAGACAAAGAAGAACAAAAATACCCCAAAGATAGCAGAACGAAAACAATCATAAAGATCAGATCAGAAATAAATGAAAAAGAAATGAAGGAAACAATAGCAAAGATCAATAAAACTAAAAGCTGGTTCTTTGAGAAGATAAACGAAATTGATAAACCATTAGCCAGACTCATCAAGGAAAAAAGGGAGGGGTCTGGGCAAGACGGCGTAAGAGTAAGGCGCAGAGATAACCTTCTTCCCCACAGATACATCAGAAATATATCTACACGGGGAACTGCTTCAATGGAACACCCACTGAACACTGGCAGAAGACGTCAGACCTCCCAAAAGGCAAGAAACTCCCCACGTACCTAGGTAGGGCAAAAGAAAATAGAAGTAACAGGTATAAAAGAATAAGGACGGGACCTGAACCAGTGGGAGGGAGGTGTTAAGGAGGAAAGGTTTCCACACACTAGGAAGTCCCTTCGTGGGCGGACACTGCAGGTGGCAGAGGGGGGAAGCTTCAGAGCCACGGAAGGGAGCGCAGCCACAGGGGTGCAGAGGGCAAAGTGGAGAGATTCCCGCACAGAGGACTATTGCTGAGCAGCACTTAACAGCCCGAGAGGCTTGTCTGCTCACCCGCTGGAGTGGGCTGGGGCTGGGAACTGAGGCTTGGGCCTCGGTCAGATCCCAGGGAGAGGACTGGGGCTGGCGGTGTAAACACATCCTGTAGGGGGCTAGTGCACCACAGCTAGCCAGGAGGGAGTCCGGGAAAAGGTCTGGAGCTGCCGAACAGGCAAGAGCCTTTTTCTTGCCTCTTTGTTTCCTGGTGCATTAGAGAAGGGATTGAGAGAACCCGCTAAACGAGCTCCAGAGACGGGCGCAAACCACGGCTATCAACGCGGACCCCAGAGATGGGCATGAGACGCTAAGGCTGCTGCTGCCGCCACCAAGAAACCTGTGTGCGAGCACAGGTCACTATCCACATGGCCCCTCCCGGGAGCCTGTGCAACCCCCCACTGCCAGGGACCTGTGATCCAGGGACAACTTCCCTGGGAGAACACACGGCGCACCTCAGGCTGCTGCAACGTCACACCTGCTTCTGCCGCTGGAAGCTCGCCCCGTGTCCATACCCCTCCCTCCCCCCGGCCTGAGTGATCCAGAGCCCCCGAGTCAGCTGCTCCTTTAACCCCGTCCTGTGTGAGCGAAGAACAGATGCCCTCAAACATCCTACATGCAGAGGTGTGTCCAAATCCAAAGCTGAAACCCAGGAGCTGTGCGAACAAAGAAGAGAAAGGGAAATCTCTCCCAGCAGCCTCAGAAGAAGTGCATTAAAGCTCCACAAACAACTTGATGTACCTGCACCTGTTGAATACCTGAATAGACAACGAATCATCCCAAATGGAGGAGGTGGACTTTGGGAGCAGGATATATTATTTTTTCCCCTTTTCCCCTTTTTGTGAGTGTATATGTGTATGCTTCTGTGTGAGATTTTGTCTGTATAGCTTTGCTTTCACCATTTGTCCTAGGATGTGGTCCATCTGTTATTTTGGGGTTTTTTTTGTTTTGAGTTAAAAAAATTTTTTTTTCATAATACATTTTTTCTTAATAATTTTTTTCTTATTTTTATTTTAAAAAATTAAATACGTTTTTTCTTAAGAAGTTTTTTTTTATATTTTAAAGAATTAAAAACATTTTTTTCTACATAATTTCATAATAATGTTTTTCTTATTTTTTATTACAAACAATTAAAAATGTTTTTCTTAATACATTTTTTCTTAATAATTTTTTTCTTATTCTTTAGTTTAAAAAATTAAAAAATTTATTTTACAAAATTAATATTTTTTTACTAACAAGATTTTCCTTATTAATTTTTTCTTTTTTTTAGTATAATAACTTTATTTTATTTTCTCTTAATTTACTTTATTTTATTTTATTTTATCCTCTTTACTTCTTTCTTTCTATTTTTCTCCCTATTGTTCTGAGCCCTGTCGATGAAAGGACCTAGGGGCTCCAGCCAGGCATCAGGGATGTGCCTCTGATGTGGGAGGGCCACCTTCAGGACACTGGTCCACAAGAGACCTCCCGAGCCCCACGTAATACCAAACGGCGAAAATCTCTCAGAGATCTCCGTCTCAACACCATGAACCAGCTTCACTCAGCGACCAGCAAGCTACAGTGCTGGACACCCTATGCCAAACAACTAGCAAGACAGGAACACAGCCCCATCCATTAACAGAGGGGCTGCCAAAAATCATAATAAGGCCACAGACACCCCAAAACACACCACCAGACATGGACGTGCCCACCAAAAAGACAAGATCCAGCCTCATCCACCAGAACACAGGCACTAGTCCCCTCCACCAGGAAGCCTACACAACCCACTGAATCAACCTTAGCCACTGGGGACAGATACCAAAACCAACAGGAACTACGAACCTGCAGCCTGTGAAAAGGAGATCCCAAACACAGTCAGATAAGCAAAATGAGAAGACAGAAAAACACACAGCAGATGAAGGAGCAAGGTAAAAACACACCAGACCTAACAAATGAAGAGGAAATAGGCAGTCTACCTGAAAGAGAATTCAGAATAATGATAGTAACGGTGATCCAAAATCTTGGACATGGAATAGGCAAAATGCAAAGAAACATTTAACAAGGACATAGAAGAACGAAAGAGGAACCAAGCAACGATGAAAAACACAATAAATGATATTTAAAATACTCTAGAAGGGACCAATAGCAGAATAACTGAGGCAGAAGAACGGGTAAGTGACCTGGAAGGTAAAATAGTGGAAATAACGACTGCAGAAGAGAATAAAGAAAAAAGAATGAAAAGGACTGAGGAGAGTCTCAAAGACCTCTGGGACAACATTAAACGCACCAACATTTGAATTATAGGGGTCCCAGAAGAAGAAGAGAAAAAGAAAGGGACTGAGAAAATATTTGAAGAGATTATAGTTGAAAACTTCCCTAATATGGGAAAGGAAATAGTTAGTCAAGTCCTGGAAGCACCCTGGAAGCCTTTAACACCCCACTTTCACCAATGGACAGATCATCCAAAATGATACACTACTTAATAGAGTAGTTAATAAGCAAGTGATCACTGAAGAAATCAAAGGGGAAATCAAAAAATACCTAGAAACAAATGACAATGGAGACACGACGACCCAAAACCTATGGGATGAAACAAAAGCAGTTCTAAGAGGGAAGTTTATAGCAATAGAAGCCTACCTCAGGAAACAGGAAACATCTTGAATAAACAACCTAACCTTGCACCTAAAGCAATAAGAGAAAGAAGAACAAAAATACCCCAAAGATAGCAGAATGAAAACAATCATAAAGATCAGATCAGAAATAAATGAAAAAGAAATGAAGGAAACAATAGCAAAGATCAATAAAACTAAAAGCTGGTTCTTTGAGAAGATAAACGAAATTGATAAACCATTAGCCAGACTCATCAAGAAAAAAAGGGATGGGTCTGGGCAAGAGGGCGTAAGAGTAAGACGCAGAGATCACCTTCCTCCCCACAGATACATCAGAAATACATCTAGCGAGGGGGAGAGAAGATGGCGGAATAGTAAGACGCGGAGATCACCTTCCTTCCCACAGATACAGTAGAAATACATCTACACGTGGAACTGCTCCTACAGAACACCCACTGAACGCTGGCAGAAAACGTCCGACCTCCAAAAAGGCAAGAAACTCCCCCCGTACTTGGGTAGGGCAAAAGAAAAAAGAAATAACAGAGACAAAAGAATAGGGACGGCACCTGCACCAGTGGGAGGGAGCTGTGAAGGAGGAAAGATTTCCACGCACTAGGAAGCCCCTTCGTGGGCAGAGACTGCGGGTGGCAGAGGGGGGAAGCTTCGGAGCCACGGTGGAGAGCACAGCCACAGGGGTGCGGAGGGTAAAGCGGAGAGATTCCCGCACGGAGGATCAATGCCGACTAGCACTCACCAGCCCGAGAGGCTTGTCTGCTCCCCCGCCGGGGCGGGCGGGGCTGGGAGCTGAGGCTAGGCTTCGGTCGGATCGCAGGGAGAGGACTGGGGCTGGCGGCGTGAACACAGCCTGAAGGGTTTAGCACACCGAAGCTGGCTGGGAGGGAGACTGGGAAAAAGTCTGCAGCTGCCGAAGAGGCAAGGGACTTTTTCTTGCCTCTTTGTTTCACGGCGCTCAAGGAGAGGGGATTCATAGCGCTGCCTAAACAAACTTCAGTGATGGGCGCGAGACGCGGCTATCAGCGCGGACCCCACAGCAACAGGGACGCAGAGGAAAAAACGGAGAGACTCCCGCACAGAGGCTCGGCACCGAGCAGTGCTCACCAGACCGAGAGGCTTTTCTGCTCACCCGCCGGGGCGGGCGGGGCTGGGAACTGAGGCTCGGCTTTGGTCGGATCGCAGGGAGAGGACTGGGCTGGTGGCATGAACACAACCTGAAGGGGTTAGCGCACCGCAGCTGGCTGGGAGGGAGACCTGGAAAAAGTCTGCAGCTGCCGAAGAGGCAAGAGACTTTTTCTTGCCTCTTTGTTTCGCTGCACGCAAGGAGAGGGGATTCAGAGCGCCGCCTAAACTAACTCCAGAGAAGGGCGTGAGCCGCGGCGATCAGCGCGGATCCCAGAGACGGGCGTGAGACACTGGGCCTGCTGCTGCCGCCTCCAAAAAGCCTGTGTGTGAGCACAGGTCACTCTCCACACCGCCCCTCCCGGGAGCCTGTGCAGCCCGCCACCGCCAGGTTCCCGGGGACAAGTTCCCCGGGAGAACACACATCTCAGGCTGCTGCAAAGTCACGCCAGCCTCTGCCACCGCAGGCTCGCCCCGCCTCCTCTGTACCACTCCCTCCCCGCGGCCTGGGTGAGCCAGAGCCCCCAAAGCAGCTGCTCCTTTAACCTCGTCCTGTCTGGGCGGGGAATAGACGCCCTCAGGCGACCTACATGCAGAGGCGGGTCCAAATCCAAAGCTGAACCCCAGGAGCTGTGCGAACAGGGAAGAGAAGGGGAAATCTTTCCCAGCAGCCTCAGAAGCAGTGGATTAAAACTCCACAAACAACTTGATGTGCCTGCATCTGTTGAATACCTGAATAGACAACGAATCATCCCAAATTCGGGAGGTAGACTTTGGGAGCAAGATATATTAATTTTTCCCCTTTTCCTTTTTTTTGTGAGTGTATATGTATATGCTTCTGGGTGAGATTTTGTCTGTATAGCTTTGCTTTACAATAGCTTTATTTTACTTCACTATATTATAGCCTCTTTCTTTCATTCTTTCTATTTTTTTCTCCCTTTTACTCTGAGCCGTGTGGACGAAAGGCTCTTGGTGCTCCAGCAAGGCATCAGGGCCATGCCTCTGAGGTGGGAGAGCCAACTTCAGGACACTGGTCCACAAGAGACCTCCCAGCTCCACATAAAACCAAACGGCAAAAATCTCTCAGAGATCTCCATCTCAACATCAAGACCCAGCTTCACTCAATGACCAGCAAGCTACAGTGCTGGACACCCTATGCCAAACAACTAGCAAGACAGGAACACAGCCCCATCCATTAGCAGAGAGGCTGCCTAAAATCATAATAAGGCCACAGACACCCCAAAATACACCACCAGACGTGGACGTGCCCACCAGAAAGACAAGATCCAGCCTCATCCACCAGAACTCAGGCACTAGTTTCCTCCACCAGGAAGCCTACATAACCCACTGAACCAACCTTAGCCACTGGGGACAGATACCAAAAACAACGGGAACTACAAACATGCAGCCTGTGAAAAGGAGACCACAAACACAGTAAGATAAGCAAAATGAGAAGACAGAAAAACACACAGCAGATGAAGGAGCAGGGTCAAAACACACTAGACTTAACAAATGAAGAGGAAATAGGTAGTCTACCTGAAAAAGAATTCAGAATAATGATAGTAAGGATGATCCAAAATCTTGGAAATAGAATAGACAAAATGCAAGAAACATTTAACAAGGACGTAGAAGAACTAAAGAGGAACCAAGCAATGATGAAGAACACAATAAATGAAATTAAAAATACTTTGGATGGGATTAATAGCAAAATAACTGAGGCAGAAGAAATGATAAGTGACCTGGAAGATAAAATGGTGGAAATAACTACTACAGAGCAGGATAAAGAATAAAGAATGAAAAGAACCGAGGACAGTCTCAGAGACCTCTGGGACAACATTAAACGCACCAACATTTGAATTATAGGGGTCCCAGAAGAAGAAGAGAAAAAGAAAGGGACTGAGAAAATAATTGAAGAGATTATAGTTGAAAACTTCCCTAATATGGGAAAGGAAATAGTTAATCAAGTCCTGGAAGCACAGAGAGTCCCATACAGGATAAACCCTAGGACAAACACGCCAAGACACATATTAATCAAACTGTCAAAAATTAAATATAAGGAAAACATATTGAAGGCAGCAAGGGAAAAAAAACAAATAACACATAAGGGAATCCCCTTAAGGTTAACATCTGATCTTTCAGCAGAAACTCTGCAAGCCAGAAGGGAGTGGCAGGATATACTTAAAGTGATGAAGGAGAAAAACCTACAACCAAGATTACACTACCCAGCAAGGATCTCATTCAGATTCGATGGAGAAATTAAAACCTTTACGGACAAGCAAAAGCTGAGAGAGTTCAGCACCACCAAACCAGCTTTACAACAAATGCTAAAGGAACTGCTCTAGGCAAGAAACACAAGAGAAGGAAAACACCTACAATAACAAACCCAAAACATTTAAGAAAATGGGAATAGGAACATACATATTGATAATTACCTTGAATGTAAATGGATTAAATGCTCTCACCAAAAGACACAGGGTGGCTGAATGGATACAAAAACAAGACCCGTATATATGCTGTCTACAAGAGATCCACTTCAGACCTAGAGACACATACAGACTGAAAGTGAGGGGATGGAAAAAGATATTCCATGCAAATGGAAATCAAAAGAAAGCTGGAGTAGCAATTCTCATATCAGACAAAATAGACTTTAAAATAAAGACTATTACAAGAGACAAAGAAGGACACTATATAATGATCAAGGGATCGATCCAAGAGGAAGGTATAACAATTGTAAATATTTATGCACCCAACATAGGAGCACCTCAATACATAAGGCAAATACTAACAGCAATAAAAGGGGGAAATCGACAGCAATACAATCATAGTAGGGGACTTTAACACCCCACTTTCACCAATGGACAGATCATCCAAAATGAAAATAAATAAGGAA